>NC_081416.1:194654818-195254818 GCF_949786415.1 Peromyscus eremicus
TATTTCAGGAGTCTCAGCCCTGGTACAATCTCTCCTAGGATACCCCACCCCCCAACACACCCAGGGCTTTGAAATTCTGATGTTGCATCCCCTCACCCATCTCCTGTCCATCAGCACTGGCTTCCTCCTTCACACTGCAATCGATCTGGGTAGATCTGTCTATCCCAGCATCCTGTGGTGCCTCTGCTGGACCTGCCTTGGAGGACTCCATTGCTACTGCGGCGTGGTGGCTCCCTGAAGACTCCTTTGTCTTTGCTTCTGTAAGAAGCATCTTTGGCTTCAGGATGTGGGCTGTGATCTGAAGAGAAGCATGTCACAGGAGCTCTACCTTCAATCTGTCCCCCTAAAAGGCTAATGTCATTACACTCACCCAGCCCAGCAGCTGCCCAGGATCATGTTGCAGCCCCTCTACCAGGGCTGCAGCCTCCTCAGGGCTTCCTGGTCGCTGCCCTTGAACCCAGGCCTGGATCTCGGGGGGCAACACCCCAAGGAACTGCTCCAAAACCAGCAACTCTATCATCTGCTCTTTGGAGCGTGACTCAGGCTGCAGCCATTGGTGACACAACTCTCGAAGCCGGGACAGCGCCTCTTGGGGCCCCTCTACCTCCTCATAGCAGAAACCCCGGAATCTGAGTCGCGCAGCCTCAGGCTCCTCAGTGGTGGTCTTGGAGTCCCTGAGGGATAGGTGTGGGGGGCCCAGAGATGGCATTCTTGTTTTGAAGGGTCTTTTTGGAGCTGACAAGAGGGACCTACAGAAAAGGAGGAATCAGTGTCATCTAAGGCCAAAGGCACCCACCAGACCCCTCCCAGAAGCCAGGAAAGTGAACCCTGAGGCCACAAGCACTTCAAGTAAGGTCATGGGAGGTTGACCATGCAAGCTCATAGCAGCTGAGACTTGGAGGATGCCTTAATGATAAATGCCTGGGTGGAAGGTGTCCAAGGACCTTCTAGGAAACTGCAAATGGCTGGTTCAAACATTGGGTGCAACAGAGGACTACTGGGAATTGAAGGTGGTTCCCCCAGCAGACAAAGGATCAGGAGGGCACAGGGTGACCTGGAGCCCTGAGGCTTTAGGCAGAAGGCAGATCGGGTTGTGTTGTCTGAAGAGTTGGCTCTGGGATTCGAGTACATCACCTGGGGCAGAGCTGAAAACCTGGGTGTGCTCCCAGGGGCCTATATGGGTGTGGTGACAGTGCTCGCTGACCACAGCATAACTGTTGATGCACACACTGCTTCAGCAAGCAAAAGCCAAACCAAACAGCCCTGTGTTGTGTGGAGTCGTAAAACGGAACTTGCGTCCCAATCCTTAGGTTCTGGATTGAAACCGGCTCTCCTGGGGCACCTGTCTTGTCAAGGAGAACCTTAGAGTTGAGGGTGTTGGTTTCTGACACAGGAAAGGGGAGGGTCTTTCAGGAGGAAGGGGCCCAGCGTTCTGGGTTCGAAGGCTTGGGGGCGCTCTTGGAGCTCGCCCAGCCCAACCAGGAGTGAGCTCACCTCTGACGCCTCGGGGCGCCTCAGGAGCTCGGAGCACTTCCGGAAAGTGACACCGCGCGTCCCACCGCCACTCACAGAACGCCCCGCCTTGCGCGTTACCCTACCGGTCTGGCCAATCCTGCACCTGCCCCACAGACACGGCCCCCTCCTCTCGGACTACGTCTCCCGTGATCCTCAGCAAGGACGACAGCGCGTTTCCAGGGTTTCTCGCGCGCGAAGTGCTTCGTTCCTCTCCTTGAGCCCGGTGCCGCAGAGTTCCAGGGGTTCCCTCTTCTGACCTGACAGCCGATCTCCCTTTGCACCCCAGCCGAAGGACTCACCCACTGCGGACCCGGACTGCAGGCTAGCGTCCTAGCGCATGTGCACAGCGGACCTGGTTTCTATTGGGTGGTGAGGTGTCCTGACCAATTAGAGCTGACGCTTATTACAGAAGGTATCATCGTTCCATGTGTCTCCTAGGTAACAGCTAGTGCACAACCTACTCCCTTTTGCTGTTCCCAAAGCAACACTTGTTAGCGTCGCCCTACCGCCCAAGAGGACTAGGTGGCGGTTCCAGACGATCCCAGTGGGAGGCAATGTTGGGCGAGGAAGACCCAATATTCCCTCTGTTAACACCCGGTTAAGCTCCCTTGGTATTGTGGGGGCAGTAGGCCCATGGGTGGGCAAGCGTCCTGAGGAGGTAACCATGTGATTACCCCCTCATTAACAGTCTTTAGATAACAGTACTGCAAATGAGGATGGAGGTTTCTGTCTGAGATTATGAGATGCACTCAACCTTTAATTTGGAGGCTGCAGTTAGACAAGGTGACATATGTTTATTTTTTTCCAAAGCTTTTTGGGAAAAGGGCTTTATAAAAATAAAGTTAGTGGTTTTATTTATTTGTTTGTTTGGGGGGAACAAGGTAAAAAAAAAAAAAAAAAAAAAGTCCCCGGCTGGCCTGGAACTCACTCAGAAATTTGCAAGCCTCTGCCTCCCGACTGCTGAGATTAAAGACGTGGGCCACCACACGCAGCAGTTAATGGCTTTCAAATTTAGTTGCAGATGGTGTGAGTTTTGTTTCCACATACCCAGAGTGTGAACCTTGATATAATCATTCAATCCTAAACTGGATCTGTGTATTCTGGTTTCTTCTGATTCCTGGGACACCCGCCCTCCCCCCACCCCACCCCCCTCCCCCTTGGCTGCCAGCTGCTGGCGGAGAGAAGCAGTTCTGAAACTCCTGAGCAGTTATGTGGGTTGAGTTTGTCAACTCGGTTTACCAGCTGAACTATCTTGAGGTGAGGTCTTTCACAGAGTCTCTGGACAACTCTCACACCCACCCAGTGGGGAGAGGCTGGGCTTTAAGGGGCTTCCCAGGGAGCTCTGCCCGGGAAGCACCTTTGTTCTAGGGTTCCCCTCCCTGGTTAGCTGGCTCCCAAGCCTTCACTGTGCTGCGGGGTAGACCTGTTCCCCCAGGGCTTTAAATCTAGAGCTGAATATTTACCAGGTAAACAACCATTGAGCTAGCCCCAACTCCCTTAATTACTGTGGTTATATTAGGTTGATCAATGTAACCATGAAAAAAAAATTTTTTTTTTGAGGCAGAATCTAAGTTCACCAGGTTGGCCTCTCGGCCATCTTAAAGCAGAGGGCTTATGGTGACCTAATGACCTTGCCCTTAGGGTAATGAAATAGAAATTATACAGCAAATGGTCTATGAAACTGGGGTGGTGACATTTTCTCTTGGGGTGGGGAGACATTTCGGTCACCAGTCCTTCTTGCCCAACTGTGTGCGGTCTTAGAAATGCTGAAAATGCTGAATTTTAGCCAGGCGGTGGTGATGCACGCCTTTAATCCCAGCACTAGGGAGGCAGAGGCAGGTGGATCTCTGTGAATTCGAGTCCAGCCTGGTCTACAAAGTGAGTTCCAGGACAGCCAAAGCTGTTGTCAGAGAAACCCTGTCTCAGTGGGGGGAGGGGGCTGAATTTTAAGGTAAAAAACTGATTGGGACTCTTCAGTCACCCGTGTTCTTGTAACCCCAATAAACTTATTTGCCAAGCGGGACTTAGGACTCCTTTGTGTTTTCTCTCTCCCTAATTGGGGAGTGTAGGTTTATGTCTGCCCAGGAAAACCATGAGACAGGCTCCATGTCAGCTCAGTATTTGGTTTCCCTTGAAGAAGGGATGACTCATCTACTCCTGGCTTCTAGGTGCCACTGTTATTCCGTTTCCCCCATTGTTACCAGTAGACCTATGTGAGCTAAGAGTGGTGCATGTGTTTGGTTGTTGGGGTGCTTGTTTTCTTTTCTCTTTGATTTTTCGAGATGTGCTTTCTTTGTGCAGCCTTGGCTGTTCTAGAACTAGCTCTGTAGATCAGGATGTCTTCAGACTCACAGAGATCCACTTGCCTCTGTCTCCAGAGTGCTGGGGTTAAAGATATGCAACACTACCTCCCTGTGGATTTTCTCTTTTCCCCTCCTTCCTTCCTTCCTTCCTTCCTTCCTTCCTTTCCTTTCCTTTCCCTTTCTTTCTTTCTTTCTTTCTTTCTTTCTTTCTTTCTTTCTCTCTCTCTCTTTCTTCCTTCTTCCCTCCCTTCCTTTCCTTTCTTTTTCTTTCTTCCTTCCTTCCTTCCTCCCTCCCTCCCTCCCTCCCCCCTCCCTCCCTCCCTTCCTTTCTTCCTTCCTTCCTCCCTCCCTCCCTTCCTTTCTTCCTTCCTTTATAACTCCCCCCCACTTTTTTTTTTTTTTTTTGTTTTTTTTGGTTTTTTTTTTTTTTTTTTTTTTTTTTTTGAGACAGGGTTTCTCTGTGTAGTTTTGCGCCTTTCCTGGGACTCACTTGGTAGTCCAGGCTGGCCTCGAACTCACAGAGATCCGCCTGGCTCTGCCTCCCGAGTGCTGGGATTAAAGGCGTGCGCCACCACCGCCCGGCCCCCCCCACTTTTTTTGAGACATTTTTTCTAAATCCTAGTTTGGGCTCTAACTCTCTGTCTTCCAGCTTCAGTTTTTCCCAGTGCTGAAAATTCAGGCGAGTGCTACCAAACTTAGCTCGTTTAACATTTTGACTTAGAAAGCCCCAGGACACTTTTACAGTCACAGCTTGTTAAGAGGGGTCAACCAATATAGCCACAGTTGCCCGGGAAGACCAGACATAGGAGCACAGAACAGTTCTGGGTACTGGAAGATGTAAATTCAAGAAGGGTAGAACTAAAGGGCAGTAGGGACACAAGCAGAGGAGGCTGGTGAGGAAGAGAAGATGGTATTGATCCCAGTCTGGGGGTGGGGGGGCAGGAAGGCTCAGGACATGGGCTTCAGGTTTCCTGTGACTGTTGGGGAACTCGTCTGCTCAACATATAGCTTCAGTTCTGAGCCCTCCTGGCATTACACAGCTCCATCCAAGAGGAGCTGAGTAGGCCTGCTGAGTATTAGGAGGCCTAGCCCAGAGAACTTGCCTTTACAGGGTTTGGGGCAGCGAGGTCCTGCACAACACCCCTCCTTGCATGAACTCATGCGGTTTAGTGGAAGATGTATCTGATCCCATTGGCAAATGGGTGGGACACATGTGTCTTAAGTATAGAGGATAGCTTCAAGATGGGTTGTGGGTTTTTCTGTGGGGGGGTTGTCTTTCTGAGACAAGGTCTCACTATGTAGCCTCAACTGCTCTGGACCTTGCTATGTAGAACTGCTTGTCTGTCTCTTGAGTGCGATTAAAGGTATTAATCAACACATCTGACCTTTTCCTTTTTTTTTTTTTTTCCCAAACTGTCTTAGTAGCCTCACACTGGCCTCAAACTTGATGTGCAGTCAAGTCTGATCTTTTAACTCCAAATCCTCCTGTCTCAGCCTCCCAAGTGCTGGGTTGCAGGTATGCACCACCATACCGGCAAGGTTCTTTAGGTCGTGACCCTGGAGTTCCCACGGGGCTGGAGTCAACTGGACACACACTCAGCCTCAATAGCAGGCGCCATCACAGCACTGCCTTGGTCTTCCCACTCTTTTCCCTCCCACGGTCTGATCCACAAAGGCTCATCTTTCAACAGAACTGCTGCTCTGGGGCCGTCCCACTCTGCCCAGGTCTCCTGGCTTCCCCCACCCACCTGTGGCCACCCGGGGGATGTAGATAACCCATCCTATACTGGGCTGCAGACAAGCTCTATCTCTACACTATGGCCCCTCTGAGAACCCAGATTAAAGCCAAATCTCTAAATCTCTGTGCTGACACTCCAGTGGCGTGTCTGTGTACATCCATTTAATGCTATCTGCATTGTTTTAAGGTAAAAACAAGTATTACTGTTCATACAGCTGTTAAAAATGTCAGGGTATCTCAACTCTTTTTTTGTTTGTTTGTTTTTCAAGACAGGTTTCTCTCTGTAGCTGAGGTTGTCCTGGATCTCACTCTGTAGACCAGGCTGGCCTTGAACTGAGAGATCCATCTTCCTCTGCCTCCAGAGTGCTTGGATCAAAGGCATGCGCCACCACACCTGACTAATTTTCTTCTTAAGATAGGGCCTCAAACTATCCTTGAACTCCAGAGGTGGGGCTTCCAGGCATGTATCATCAAGCCTAGTTCTTTGTTTTGTTTTTTTTTTCCAAGCCTAGTTCTTTGTTTTAATTTCTTGATACAGGGTTTCTCTGCGTATCTCTGCCTTCCTCTGGTCCTGCGTGCTGGGATTAAGGTGCATGCCACCACGCCTCCATTTCCCTGTTGGTGTTGCATCAGGTCCAAATGGGACCCGGTCTAATGCAGGCTACAAGAAGCAAACTGCATCTCACTCATCTGTCCTCACCATTCTGGGTCATTATACTGGCAAGGGCGGTCCAGAAGTCATAGGAAATGTCCAGTCCTTCCTGCTCAGCTCTTTACCTTCTGACCACGGTGGGGACAACGACAACAGGGAGGTACATGATGGCTAAGCCCAGCAAAAATAAGCAGCCCTCTAAAGTTTGTACCGCCACTTCAGATGTTGTGAAGGTCTAGGCTTGACTTTACAGACTTTCTCAGGGAAAGGGCCACCATCTCAGACCACCTGCTGTATGTATTCAGTTCCAGAAAGGACCTCAGGAATGTGCCATGACAACTCAAACAGATGCAGAGCAGTATCCTCCTGCAGACATCCTGTCTGCGGTTTTTATGGCCCTTGAAGATATTTAGATAATCCTGCTGAGCAGCCCAGATAATCCTGTTCAGCGGGTTGTGGTTCCCCCACCAAAAGTCTAACCCAATAGTTTCAAATGTGGTTTCGAGCCCAAAGTCTAGACCAAGAGTTTCAAAAAATCACCTTGCCCCATACCCCTTCTACCCAAGCCCAAGTTGCCAATTCCCAGCTTGTGGTTTTTCCCTATAAAAACTCTCAGCCGGGCGGTGGTGGCGCACGCCTTTAATCCCAGAACCCGGGAGGCAGAGGCAGGTGGATCTTTGTTTGAGGCCAGCCTGGTCTACAGAGTGAGATCCAGGAAAGGCGCAAAGCTACACAGAGAAACCCTGTCTCGAAAAACCAAACCAAACCAAAAAACAAACAAAAAACCTCTCTACACCTGGGCCCACGGCCGCCGTCATATTTCCTTCCATCTGCTGTGCGGTGGCCAAGGTTGAACCCGAATAAAAGGACCCTTATGTGCTTGCATCAGAAACCGTCTCCTTGGTGGTCTCTGGGGTTTCTCAAAACAGGTACAACAATGTAAAGGCTCATATAGCATGGGCTTTGGTAATGGTTGATGACAGGCTTGGATGAGAATGGGAATAAATGCTGAGGAGGAATCAGCATCCTTGATCTGTCTTACAGTGCTGAGAGCCATATCTTCCCTACAGGTCTCTACTTCCTACTAGTGGGTTATGCCAGCCCTTCAAGCATGGTAGAGTAGAGGGAAGGGATTGTGGTCGGAGACTGCAGAAGTCCATCTAAGTTCAGTCCTGGTTCTGTAGTGTCCTCTAGGCCACACTACCTCTCTGTGCTCCTCAGTTTTCTCATCTGAAGTAGAGCTGCCGAATACAAGACCCACAAACCCGCTTACTCTACAGTACCTAGCATGTCTGTCAGGGAGTCAGTCTACTTGGACTTTATTTGGATTCTGTTAGAGCTCTATTTATTTGTTTGGTTGGTTGGTTTTTTGAGACAGGGTTTCTCTGTGTAGCTTTTGGAGTCTGTCCTGGATCTCGCTCTGTAGACCAGGCTGGCCTCAAATTCACAGAGATTCACCTGCCTCTGCCTCCCAAGTGCTGGGATTAAAGGCATGTGCCACCACCGCCCGGCTTATTTATATTTTTAGACAGGGTCTCACTATGTAGTTCTGGTTGGGGCCTGAAACTCACTATGTAGACCAGGCAGACCACAGAGACCTGTCTGCCTCTGCCTCCCTAGTATTGGGTTTAAAGGCATATGTTACTACATCCAGTTGCTAGAACATTTTTTTAAAGATTAATTAATTAATTAATTAATTTTGTATACTGTGTGCCTGTGTTTCAGAAGAGGGCACCAGATCTCACTATTGATGGTTGTGAGCCACCATGTGGTTGCTGGGAATTGAACTCAGGACCTCTGGAAGAGCAGCCACTGCTCTTAACCTCTGAGCCATCTCTCTAGCCCTAGAATATTTTTTAATACTCCCCTCCATTGGCCCAAATCTCCTTCCCTCTTCGTTTTCCCAGAGGAGAAAGCTGAGGTTCAGAAACAAACCATTTATTTGCCTGAGGTTGGCACCAAGGAAACTGAATGCCCTGAACCCTGGGGGTGTCTCTCCAGCTGTTAGTTTGGGTGTAGCCAGAGTCTTTCCGCCATCTCTACCTACTGCCTGCTCCTTTCCTGTTTCCACAGTCAGGAAAAGCTGAAGTGACATCAACATGAAGATAATGTCTATGGGATACCCACTGATTCTGAAGGCAGTCCTTGTCTGCTCCACCAGTCCCAGGGGGTACATGCATACTTCCGATGCCTCTCCAGAATGGCTTCTTTCAGGGTATAGGTGTGAATGGTGGCTGAACAGCAGATCTTGTCATATGTAAATGGCACTGACTGGCAAGTCTTCCTCATACCTGGTTCACATAACAGGGCTTCTCGGTGGATTTGCTGAGGACACAGGCTCTTCAACAGGGAGTGAAAGGGATTCAGAGAAAGCAGGGAAGGGCACTGCTGTGACCTCAGGTCTCAGTTAGCTTTGGGACCACTGCTGGGCCTAAGGTGGCCTTGGGAGGTGTACCATCTAAGGATGCCCCTAGAGACCTGGCTTGGGAATGCATGCCACCCCTGGGCCTCCGAAGGGCTTTCTCTCCAGTGTGGATCCTCTGGTGATGGAAGAGGGCAGGGCGCTCACGGAAGGCACGGCCACACTGCGTGCACACGAAGGGCTTCTCACCCGTGTGGATGCGCCGGTGGCTGAGCAGCACTGCGCCCTTGGCAAATGCCTTGCCACAGTCCCCGCAGCGGAAAGGCCGTTCGCCAGTGTGCAGCAGCTGATGTTGTGTGAGGTTGGAGCTGTGGCTGAAGGCACGGCCACACTGTGGGCATGAGAAAGGCTTCTCTCCGGTGTGCACACGCTGGTGCTTGAAGAGTGAGGAGCCCTGACTGAAGGCTGCGCCGCAGAGGGAGCAGGCATAGGGCTTCTCCCCGGTGTGCGTGCGCTCATGCTGGATGAGATGCGAGTTGCGACAGAAGCGGCGACCACACTGAGCACAGGCATAGGGCCGCCCTCCTGCGTGGATCTTGCGGTGCTGGCTGAGGTTGGAGCCGTGGCTGAAGGCCTTGCCACACTCGCTGCAGTGGAAGGACTTCTCGGCCGTGTGGATGCGCTGATGGCGCACCAGCGAGGAGCTGTGTCGGAAGGCCTTGCTACACACCATGCATGCATAGGGCGTCTCCCCACTGTGGATGCGCTGGTGCTGAGTCAGGTGTGACGTCTGGCTAAAGGCCTTGCCACACTGGGAGCACTCATATGGCCGTTCTCCCGTGTGGGTGCGCAGGTGCTTGAGGAGGTCTGAGCTCTTCACGAACACTTTGTTGCATGCCCTGCATTCAAAAGGTTTGTCCCCGGAGAGAAGACCTGGGCCAGCCTGGAGGGCCTCGCCCAGTTCGTCCCATATTGGGGGCTCTGGAACACTGGGGTCTATCTGAGATTCGTGCCAAGCCCCACTAATTCCACGTCCCTCATGGAGGTCTGGGATGCTTTGGAAGACTCTCCCAGGAGTTAGCTGCATCTCTGGCTTTTGCCGCCCGGTTACCTGTGACTGCTTCCCTGGGGCCAAGAGGTCAGAGAAAGCCTTCACTCTGGATGAACTATCTTCAGGAACCTCCCCTGGGGAGGTCAATCGCAGGCTCACAGTTGCCTCATTGCTGCCGGAACCTAGCAGTAGCTGCTCCCAGTAGATCACAGAGACCCCTGTAGGTTTTCTCTGCAGAGACGGGGAGGCACTCTGGTGTCTCTCCAGGATTTTTGCATCAGGGCAGGCACCAGCAGGTATCCCATCAGGACCGTCACAGGTAGCCCCTGGAAGTGCTGCATCTCTAGACACGTGTCTGTCCCTTGCATAGTAACTGGATCCTGAAGGCAGAGGAAAGATAGTTATCTGGGTTATCTGGCTGGCCAGGAAATGACCACAGCAGAGTGCCTGGGCAGTCAGGGGACTCTATGAAGTGAGTGTAAAAGAGTAGGGAGAAAACAGGCGTAGGCTGGCCCTGGAAGAAGTTGATAGAGAAGAGCTAACAGCTCTTGGCCCTCCTGGCGGCAATGACCGCCACGGTGGAGACTCTGCACTGGCTGTCCTGGGGGACTTTCTCTCAGCACGAGCTCCCTAGCCTGCTTCTCCTTGTGCTCATCTCTTGAGTCTACGAACTACTTATCAATCTGTTTGCTGACTGCTTTTCCCTGGCATCCCCACACTGCACAGCAGTATCCTGGCTGATGCGTGTGTGCAGGGACAGGAACAGCCCGACCAGACGTGTTCAAACAACAGTTGGGAAGGAGGAGTGACCCTACAAATGTGACAGCTCGATGTGGAAAGGGAAGCCAGGCGAGGGAGGGCCTCGAAGGAGTCATTTCCCGCATGGACGCAGCACCTGTGCCCTTCAAGGTTTTTTGTTTTTTTTTTTTTTTTTTTTTTAAGATTTGTTTATTTATTATGTATACAGAAGAGGGCACCAGATCTCATTACAGATGGTTGTCAGCCACCATGTGGATGCTGGGAATTGAACTCAGGACCTCTGGAAGAGCAGTCGGTGCTCTTAATCTCTGAGCCATCTCTCCAGCCCGCCCTTCAAGGTTTTTCTCTAAGGGCAGGAAGGGCCACAGGATGAGTAAAGGATTCAGAAAGGGAAGAGAGCTAGGTTGGAGCCAGGAAAGGAAGGTGATTATGATACCAAGTCGGCCCTGAGTTCATCCTAGGTGGAGCCCAACTCACCAATGCTGGGTCTTCTGTGGGGGCGCCTGCCTGGGCCTGTATTTGTCCTATTGGGAACCCAGGGTTCCTCACCACGCTGGAGCTGGATGATCACACGAGGCCGGGAGACAGAGAGTCCTGTGATCACACGAGACAGAGAGACAGGGAGGAGGAGCATGTGAGGTCAGCCCCAGCTCAGGACAGTTCAGCCTCAACAGAGAGCAGGACGAGGGATATCATGGATATCAACCATGTAATCTATGTACCCAAAAGGTCATACCACACAGGAGGCTCACAGGGCCAGCTTAAGGGTTTCCATAAGGAACCACTGGGTCAGCAGCTCCAAATGACGGGACTAGAACCCAGGCACAGAAGAATGTAGCCAGCCAGCACCTCAGGGATACAGGAAATGGTTGAACTTATCAGACTGCATGTGTTCAGGGCCCTACCCTTCCTCACATGGTCCATGGATAGAGGGCCCCACTCATAGACAGCTAGGGAGAGAGGGGACAGTTGTAATGGCCCCCAAAACTGGTAACCTCAGCTGGCTGCCGTACCTGGTCCCAGCTTTGCTTCCAATGGAGGATTCAGGGCTTTACCTATGGAGTCTACAAGTGCGAAGTTTTCCAGCATTACATGGCGGTACAGGGCCCTCTGAGCTGCATCCAGGAACGTCCACTCCTCCTGGGAGAAGTACACAGCCACGTCCTCAAAGGCCATCAGGCCCTATAACAGCAAGAATAAGATAGTGTCTATGCTATGGCTGTGTGAGGCAGGAACCAGCTCCTTGTCCTATGGCTATCTCTCCTTAATACTTCTTAGACACTTATCTTCCTTCCCTGTAGTACTGGCTCAGGAGGCAGAGGCAGGTGTAGCTCTGTGAGTTCAAGACCAGCTTAGTCTACATAGTGAGTTCCAGGACAGCCAGGGGCTATGTAGAGAGAGCCTCTCTCAAAACACACACACAATAGCTGAGTAATGGCGGTGCACACCTTTAATCTCAGCACTTGGGAGGTGGAGGCAGGCAGAGCTCTGTGAGTTTGAGGCCAGCCTGGTCTATAGAGTCCAGTTCCAGGACAGCCAGGGCTGCACGAAGAAGCCAAAACCAATACAACGCAGACACATACAAAGTTGGCTCTTTGGAATAAACATAAATGAAGAATCCCAGTCACTTCTATGGGGGTAGGGTAGGAGTGGCCTCATCAATCTGGTAGACATACAGGAGGTCAACCTTCTTCCATACCAGTGTTTCATTTCCTTCCTGCTCTTATCTACTCCTCCTCTTGCTCAGCCACCTGCTGGATTCTTTCCCTCAATAGCCACAGGCTTGCCTTTTTTTGTTTGTTGTTTGTTTGTTTTTGTTTTTGGAGACAGGGTTTCTCCGTGTTGTTTTGGTGCCTATCCTGGATCTCACTCTGCAGACCAGGCTGGCCTCGAAGTCACAGAGATCCGCCTGGCTCTGCCTCCCGAGTGCTGGGATTAAAGGTGTGCGCCACCACTGCCCGGCATGTGTCGTCTTTGTAGTGTTCTGTGCATGTGTGTGCTTGCTCTCTTCATAGAGAAAACTTATGAATGAATGGAGGCAGTTAAAGGGCAAAAGCCACCGCCGCCGGCTCAGGCTTGCCTTTTTTCATCGCTCTCAAGTCCTGAGTGACCACCCCGATCAAGCCTGTGAAACTATGCCCCTTCAGTTCTCAGGTCTTGACTCAAGACACCAGGATCAGTTAACTGGACATCTATCACTTCAGGCTCACCAAACCAGTTCACTCTGGGACAACACACACTCCTGGGTTTCTCCACATCTACAGTCGTTCCAGCCTCCCAGATGCTTAAGCTGACAAGAGAGTCCTTTACTTATAACACTGGTTCTATAAACCTGACACTTCAGCATATCTACCCATAGTTAAGCCACTTTAACCACTACCATTACCAATCTGGTCCAGGGCCCACCATCATTCCCATGGACTTTGTTCTGCATAATGATGCCTCCTCCATGTCTGTCCTACAATCAGAAAAAGATGCTTTTAAAATCCTAACTGAGGGGCTGGATGCGGTGGTTAATCCCAACATTTAGGAGGCAGAGGCAAGTGGATCTCTGTGAGTTCAGGGCCAGCCTGGTCTACATATCAAGTTACAGACCAGCTAGATCTACATAGTGAGACTGTCTTAAAACAAAACAAAACAAAACAGAAAACTATGGCCAGAGAGATGGCTCAGTGGTTAAGAGTGTCTGCTGCTTTCCCAGAGGACATGAATTCAGCTCCCAGCATCCACATTAGATGGCTCACAAGTGCCTGAAACTCAGCTCCAGGGGAACTGACAGTCATGTGCATATACCCACACACAAATGCACATAATTAGAAATTAAAAATCTTTTTAAAAACCCTAACTGGGAAACTGTCCAGGCTATGTTTAAAGCACTCCGTGTCTTCCAATGCCTTTGGGACAAAGTCCCATCTCCTCTGCCTGATAATTTCAATCATACACGTCCTCCCTTCCTTGTTCATTCCACATCTAAATTGCTAAGTTCCAGGCTGGGAACATAGCTCAGTTTGTAGTATTTGCATGGTATGCACAAGGCCTCGAGTTCCATCCCCAGTAAGGTAAAAACTGGGTGTGGTGGTGTATGCCCACAAATCCAGTACTCGGGAAGTGGAGGCAGGAGGACCAGAAATTCAAGACCATTCTTGGTTATGTATCTAACTTCTGGACAGCCTCAAAAGAAGAGACAACTGCCTTCAAACTATAAAAGTCTCACGGTTGCTTTTGCACGTCTGGGTTCTTCCCTTTAACTTTCTTCCAGCCCTTACCCTCTTGGCTATCCCAAGTGAGGCTTCCACACCGGCCACCCTCACTGACCTGGATTATGGTGTTGGAAACAACTGCTGACCCTGACCTCCCCACAACACAGCAAGAGGGCAAGCCAGGACATGGTAGGATTCCTACACTCACCGGCGAGGTATCTGTCAGTGGCCAGGTCGCCGCGGTCCGAATCTGCAGTGGGGGCGGGGCACGATGGGCCGGAGACCCGGGCATAGCCCGTCCCCGCCCACGGCCTCGCGCAGCCCGCCGGGGCCTCAGTTTCCCGGTCAGACGAGGGCGCTGTACGTCCAGAGGACTGCTGATGGGCTGCAGCTGGGGGATGGAGAGTACGTGGCTCCAGGAACGGCCCTAACGGTCTCAACCGTCGCCTACGAGTCAACGGGGGAAACTGAGGCTCGGAGGAGGGGCCACCGGCTTACAGAGCAGACCTGTGCAGAGCCACGGCCCGAAGCGGGCAGCTGCGAGTACCGTCCTCACTTGCCCTAGTCTTGGGTCCCCAGAACCTCTTGGAGAGTGCAGAGTCGGCCCGGTCCCTCACGCACCAATCAGGATCACCCGTGTGGCCCGAAGCCGGTCTGCAAACTGACAACCTAGACCGCCGGAAGCCCCGCCTCCCTGGCTCGTGTTGGCCAGTGCACACTGCCGATGCTTGGGTAAACGTAGTTCCTGCTGGCTTGCCTGAATGACAGGCGATGCCTTCCCAGTAACCATGGACACGGCCAAGCATCCTTCTCCCAACTCCCCTAGTCCTGGCGGAGTGCTGGAAAGAGAAATCGACGACCACCGTCACGTTTCGACAGGCCTGAGCATCAACAGGCTCCCCTGGGTAGGTTCCCGCGCCCGGTAGGCGGCCCTAGACCAAATAACTAGAGATGCACAAGTGGGAACTTCGCGGTTTCCGGAGGCAGGCGACACTAACCAGGCGCACAAAAGAGAAAACATAACAGGAACCGCGCCTTGAGAATCAGAGCAGCAGCCGGTGTGGTAGCTCACACCTTTAGTCTCAGCACTCGGGATGCAGAGGCAGACGGATCTCTGTGAGTTCAAGGCCAGCATGATCTACAAATCGAGTACCAGGAAAACCAGGGCTGTTACACAGAGAGAAACCCTGTCTTGAACAAACAAACTTAAAAAAAAAAAAAAAGCAAAACAAAAAAGGTGCGGTGAGTGTGTGTGTGTGTGTGTGTGTGTGTGCGCGCGCGCGCGCGCGCTCATGCTAGAGAGATGGTTAAGAGCAATGTTCTTCCAGAGGACTTGGGTTCAATTCCCAACACCCAGCATTCACATAGCAGCTCATAACTGCCTTTAACTCCAGTTCCAGAAGATCCGACAGCCTCATAATGCACATGAAAGAAAAATAAAAAATTTAAAGGGTGTGGCGGGGGCGGGGGGAGGGGGGGTCGAGGGGAGAGCACAGTAACTTTAGACCTGATCCGAACTTAAGACTCAATCTGAGCCCGGCATGGAGGCACTCTTTTAATACTCAGAAAGCAAAGGCAGGAGGATCGCTGTTAAATTCGAGGCCAGCCTAGACTACATAGTAACTTCCACTCCAGTGAGAGCCATATAATGAAATAACACCCCCAAAGCCCAGCTCTGCCAATTTTCTGCTGTCTGGCCCCAGAGGACATGGTTGGGTTTTGACCTCTCTTTGCAGCTCCCTGCTCGCGTCTTGTAAAGAGTCAAGGTCAACAGGGCATAGGAGTAAGGACAGAGATTCAGTAAGAAAAAGTACATATAAAAATGCCATAATGAAGCCGGGAAGTGGTGGCACACGCCTTTAATACCAGCACTCGGGAGGCCGTGCCAGGCGGATCCCTGTGAGTTCGAGGCCAGTCTGGTCTAAAAGAGCGAGATCCAGGACAGGCACCAAAACTACACAGAAAAACCTTGTCTTGGAAAAAAAAAAAAAAAAAAAAGTCACAATAAGGGCTGGAGCACGGTTAAGAGCTCTGGCTGCTCTCCCAGAGGTCCTGAGTTCAAATTCCCAGTAACCACATGGTGGCTCACAACCAACTCTAATGAGATCTGGTGCCCTCTTCTGGCATAAAGTTGTACATGCAGATAGAGCACACAAATAAAATAAATCTTTTTTTTTAAATGTCATGAGCTGGGGGTGGTGGCACATGCCTTTAGTCCCAGCACTCAGGGAGGCAGAGCCAGGCGGATCTCTGTGAATTCGAGGCCAGCCTGGGCTACCAAGTGAGTTCCAGGAAAGGCGCAAAGCTATACTGAGAAACCTTGTCTCGAACCCCCCCCCCAAAAAAAAGAATAAAGTTAAAAGAAAAAAAAAAGAGTCGAGGCCAATTTTGCCATTCCTTATTTTCAGACCCTTGCAGAGATCAACTGTTATTTTTTTACATTTAGGCTGCTTGTCCTAAGGCTACCTAGTCCTCACCTTTTCCCACACGTCACAATATTGATTCTTCATTCCCTCGGGATCAGTCTAAGTGTTTGTGATTTTGGAAAGGTTGGGCAGTCTCAGCGCAGACTGACCCTGTTGTTGAAGGACGGTAAAGGGTTTTCTCTGTATTGTACCACCCGATGAATCTTGTTTTAGAATTCCTATTTCCCTTGTGTTGAGTTCCTTAATTCTACATATGCCGGTCTCTCAAAAGAAAGAAGGGCATAGTTGGGTTTTTTGTTTGTATGTTTTACTTTTGGGGGGCCCATCACCCAGCTCCCAAATGGGGAGCTTATTCTTACTTATGAATGCCTGGCCTTAGCTTGGTTTCTTTTCTTCCTTCCTTCCTTCCTTCCTTTCTTTCTTCTGAGACAGGATTTCTCTGTGTAGTTTTGGTGCCTGTCCTGGATCTCACTCTGTAGCCCAGGCTGGCCTCGAACTCACGGAGATCCGCCTGCCTCTGCCTCCTGAGCGCTCGCATTAATTGTTTTTTAACTTAAATTATCCTGTTTCTCTTTAACTATATTTTGCTTCTAGGCTTTTTACCTTTCTTTATTCTATATGTCTGTCTGTCTTTCTTTCTTTCTTTCTTTCTTTCTTTCTTTCTTTCTTTCTTTCTTTCTTTCTTTCTTTCTTTCTCCATGGCTGGCTGGGTGGCTGAGTGGCTGGCCCCTGGCATCCTCCTCTCCTTCTCCTTTTCTTGCTCCTCCTATCTTTGTTCTCCTATTTGTTCTCTCTGCATGCCAGCCTCACCTAGCTATTGGCCGATCAGCTCTTTATTAGACCAATCAGGTATTTTAGTCAGGCAAGATAACACAGCTTTACAGAGTTAAACAAATGCAACATAAAAGAATGCAACAGAGCACTATTTGTAATAGCCAGAACCTGGAAACAACCTAGATGCCCCTCAACTGAAGAATGGATTAAGAAAATGTAGTACATATACACAATGGAGTACTACTCAGCAGAGAAAAACAATGACAGCATGAAATTTGCAGGCAAATGGATGGAACTAGAAAAAATCATCCTGAGTGAGGTAACCCAAACCCAGAAGGACAAACATGGTATGTACTCACTCATAAGTGGATTCTAGATATAAAGCAAAGAACAATCAGACTGCAACCCACAGAACCAGGGAGGCCACATAGCAGAGGTGACCCTAGGATGACTGTGGCTTATAATAAGTTTTAGTTTTACTCAATTACTGGGCAAGCCTCAATGAAACATCTCACAATTAGGATAAGAATTTATACTGTATCAAGCTGATAATAGAAAAATAAATTTAAAAAGTGGAAAAAATTCAGATATCTTACTTCACAGATCTAGAAAAAACAACAGGAGTATTCACATGGAACCAGATATGATCTTGAATAGTCAATGTAATCTCATGGAGAAAGAACTCTGCTGGGAGTATCACAGAACCTAACCTCATACTATGCTACAGAGCCTTGGTGCAGGCAGAAAACCAGTTACAACAGCAGAGCAGAGCAGGGGACTTGGAAACAGACTGACAAAGCTAAGGTATTGTGGAATATTATTTTACGGTGTGTTACATTCATTTATGCTGTGGAATATTTGCTTAATGATGCACACACACAAAAAAAGATCAACCCAGAGTAAAAAGCAAAATAAAGATTACATGGGACTGCTAGCAGAAAGCAGAAAGAGAAGATTTAAAAATGACAAAATAAAACTTTGGGGAATGATGAAAATATTCTATACTTTGATTGTGGCTATTCAAATTGAAATATGTATTTGTTGAGACTTACTAAGCTCTATACTTAAAATACTGAGCCAGGTGTGGCTGTGGGCATTAGCAGTCTCAGTTGCTCTAGAAACAGCCTACACAACCTAAAGAAACCTTGTTTCAAAAATGTGAATAAATAGAATCTAGCTTAAACAATAGAATACTCAGGGCTGGAGAGATGGCTCAGGGGTTAAGAACACTGAATGCTCTTCCAGAGGACCTGGATTTGGTTCCTCAGCACCCACATGGCAGCTGACTCCAGTTCAACAGGATCCATCACCCCTCTGCCTTCCGAGAGCTCTACAAACATGTGGTGCACAGAACATGCAGGCCAAACACCCATATTCTAGACATAGGATCTTGCTATTGTTTGTTGACCAGCCTAGTCTTGAGCTCCTGAATGGACTCAAGTTATCAACCTGCCTCAACCTGCTGAAAAGATTTTTATAAAAACTGGAAAGAAAAAAACAAAAAACAAAAAACAAAAACAGCTAAGCTTACATCCTAAATCTTGACAGGCTGAGGCAGGAAGACTGTATATCTGAGGTTATCCCAGGCTATACAATGAGAACCTATTTTCAAAAAACAAAAAATAAATATTGAAAAATATCCTGTGAAACAAATGTAAAAAAAAAAAAAAAGAATTTATACTGTATCAAGCTGATCATAGGGGGAAAAAAAGGAATGAAGCACTGATATACACTGGAGTATACATTAACTGATTCATATGTGCTTAGCCTGGGGCTAAGGGATAGTTAAGGAGGGTATCATGAAAAAATGGGAATAAGTGCTTAATGAGAAAGGAGATTCTTAATAGGATGATGAAAATGTTCTAAAAATAGAGATGATGGCAAACCTCTGCGACGTACTGAAAAACCACTGAAGTAAAGCTTTAAAAGGGTAAATTTATGGCATGTGAATTGTATTTCAATAAAGTTGTTCTAAATTTCAAAAAAAAAAAACAAAGAATGCAACAGATCTTTGCATCATTAAACAAATATTCCACAGCATAAGTGAATGTAACACATTTTAAACTAATATTCCACAACAGAAGGATCCTTGGGTCTTCTGCTCAAGAGTGGGCTGGAGATGGCTCAGAGGTTAAGAGCACTGGCTGCCCTTATAGAGGTCCTGAATTCAATTCCCAGCAACAACATGGTGGCTCACAACCATCATAATGAGATTTAGTGCCCTCTTCTGGCCTGCAAGCATACACTCAGGCAGAATACTGTATATATAATTAAAAAAAAAAAGTGGGCTGGTGCAGTGCCCAACATACAGTAAGTTCTCAAACAACATGGGTCGAGAGCTGGATGTGTTGGCACCTGAAATTCCAGTATTTAGGAGTTAGAGGCAGAAAGGTCAGGAGTTCAAGGGCAGCTGTGGCAATATCATGAATTTGAGAGCAGCCTGGGCTACAAGAGACACTAATTCCAGAACTCAGAAGACTGCACCAGGAGAACTGTCACAAATTTGAGACCAGCCTAGACTATACAGTGAGTCTGTCTGTCTGTCTGTCTGTCTCATACACACACGGGGGTGGGGAGAAAGAGAGAGAGAGAGAGAGAGAGAGAGAGAGAGGTTGTGGAATAATCTTTTTGTACAATGTGAAAGACATGTGTTCTCATTGTTAATAAAGAGCTGACTGGCCACCGGCCAATACCTAGGCAGGAAGAGGTTAGATGGGAGAGCCAAACTGGGAGAATGCTGGGAAGAAGAGGAGCGGAGTTGAAGCCAGATGAAGAGAAAGCAGGAGATGAACTTGCTGTGCTGAAAAAAAGGTTCTGCCATGTGGTAGAGTATAGATAAGAAATATGGGTTAATATGTATTTTTATTATTTTTTTGGGGGGGGTTTGAGACAGGGTTTCTCCTTGTTGTTTTGGTGCCTGTCCTGGATCTCACTCTGTAGACCAGGCTGGCCTCGAACTCACAGAGATCTTCCTGGCTGTGCCTCCTGAGTGCTAGGATTAAAGGAGTGTGCCACCGCCGCCTGGCATGGGTTAATATGTAAGAGTTAGTAACAAGCCTAAGCTATTGACTGGGCATGTATAATTAATAAGTCTCTGTGTGGTTATTTGGAAGCCAGCTGGTGGGACAGAGCTGATTGACATGACACATAGATAGTCTGCCAACAAAGAGAGAGAGACACACACACAAAGAGAGAGAGAAAAAAGGAGAGAGAGAGAGAAGGAGAGAGAGAGGAAAAAGAAACCAAGTGTGGTAGCAAATGCTTGTAATCTCAGTACTTTGGAGCAAGACTAAGGACAATCAATTCAAAGTCATTTTGACAGTGAGTTCAAAAGCATCCTGAGATACACGGGACCCTGTCTCCAAAAGAAGAAAGTGACCAGTGAGATGTCTCAGTAAGTAAAGGCACTGCCACCAAGCCTGAGAACCTGAGTTTCATCCCCAGGTAGAAGAAGAGAACTGATTCCCACAAGTTGTCCTCTAATTTCTACACAGTGCCATAGCATATAGGTACCCACACCCATTCCCACACAAAATGAATAAATGTAATAAAATATTTTCTTTAAGGAAAGAAAAGGCTGGTTGTAGTGTTATAAGCTTTTAATCCTAATACTCCAGAGGGGGGCTGATCTCTGTGAGTTCAAGGCCAGCCTGGTCTATGAAATATTTCCAGGCCAACCAGGGCTAAATAGTATGACCCTGTCTCAAAAAACAAAACAAGGAGCTGGAAAGACGGCTTGACACTGACCTTGCAGAGGACCCAGGTTTGGTTCATAGCACTCACATCAGGCTTCTCCCCACTGCCTATAATTCCAGTGTCAAGGGATCCAACACCCTCTAGCTTCCAAAGGAGCCTGTACGTATGTAATGCACATAAACTCATGCAGGCACATGTCAAACACACAAATAAAAATTCAATGTTTAAAAAATAAAAACACGGGCTGGAGAGATAGCTCAGAGGTTAAGAGCACTGACTGCTCTTCTAGAGGTCCTGAGTTCAATTCCCAGCAACCACATGGTGGCTGACAACCATCTATAATGAGATCTGGTGCCCTCTTCTGGCCTGCAGTCATACATGCTGTTAAATAAATAAATTTAAAAAATAAATAAATAAATAAATAAATAAATAAATAAATAAATAAATAAATAAAAATAAAAACACAACAGCTGAAGAACCAGCCTGCCTCCATTTTAGGCTTAAAAGCCATCTTATAGTAAAGAAAAACTAGGTTCATTCCTTTTTATAATTAAACCTCTGTTTCTTTGGGGCTTTTTGTTTGTCTTGTTTTTGGAGACAGGGTTTCTTTGTGCAGCCCTTGGCTGTTCTGGAACTCACTGTGTAGACCAGGCTGGCCTGGAACTCAGAGATCCACCTGCCTCTGCCTCCCAATCGCTGGGATTAAAGGCATGTGCTACCACCACTGGCTAAACCTCTGTTTTTCAAGGATTGTGCTATGCACCACCTGTAATTTTAACTACAAAGGTTCTGTATTGCTTGTTCCAGGAATGGCAATCATGTCTTTGTTTCAGGATGAGGGGGTCCCTGCATATGTCATACAGAAAATCGATCCAGAGGAGAGATAAGAATGAAAGCCCAGTGCAGATTGACTTCATCAACCTGGATCAGACTTCCAGGAGTCTAACAACAGGCAGTTTATTCTCAATGTATTTAAGCCCAGTGCAGTGTGTAAAATAAAATCTCCATTGCACAAGGAAGTGTAATTACACTGAAACTCAACTCAGGATACATGTCATTTCTTTCAAGAAGGAAGGGCCTTAAGGGCCTAAGGGTCTGGCCTGGTCTCAGTCACACAGATAGTATAGAAGTCATTTGGGCTGTTAGCCACCTCTGGTCTTAGTTGTGAGGGCTTGGGGGAGCCTCTGGCTATTAAGGTCATTTGGATTACTAGCCACTTTTGGTCTTGGTTGTGAAAGCTTGATATGACTTGGCCCAATAGATAATGCAGTTCACCAGGCTGTTAATCCTTCAATTCTCAGCTTTCTGGGTGGAAGAACAGGTTTTCCACCTTTCCCATTAGAAAGACAATCCTGTGTGCTTAACATT
Source organism: Peromyscus eremicus (assembly GCF_949786415.1). Classification (NCBI taxonomy): domain Eukaryota; kingdom Metazoa; phylum Chordata; class Mammalia; order Rodentia; family Cricetidae; genus Peromyscus; species Peromyscus eremicus. The sequence goes on from NC_081416.1 coordinate 194,676,663, forward strand.
CCAGGTTTCCCTGGAGATCTGTGGGTGCAAGGACTTTCATGCTATGCTCCCAACATCAGGAGGTGGTTATGATTAACTTGTTATGCTTATGTTCTGGTCCTGTAACTACCTATTTCTCTGGTCAAATTCCCCATTTGGAAGCCCCTTAATCATCCCCCACCCCCAGCCATAAAAGCCTTGCCTTCCTCACATCTGGGGCCGCTTGCTAAAATCCTGACTTAGGGTGAGACAGCCGGCTGGCCAGTCTCAGGTGCACCTATAAAATAAAGCTTGTTTTAATTAGATAATCATGGATTTGGTCTTTATCCTTGAAATTTTCAGGTTTAACACAACCACAACAAAATAGTAGAAGCAGGCCTGATGGTGCAAGCCTGTAGCCCTAGCTATTCGGGAGACTGAGGCAAGAGGGTTACAAATTCACAGTCTGGTCTGTGTAGTGAGTTCAAGGCCAGGCTAGGCAACCTAGTGAGAGCTTGTCTCAAAATAAGAAGTATAGAGGGCTGGGGGTGTATCTCAGTGGTAGATAAGGAAGGAAGGAAGGAAGGAAGGAAGGAAGGAAGGAAGGAAGGAAGGAAGGAAGGAAGGAAGGAGGAAGGAGGGAGGGAGGCAAGCCGGCAAGCTAAGAGAGGTGATCTCTACAAGCTACCACTGGGTCTGCAGGGTCTGCCTGAAGGGTGTAACTTTTCTGTTTTCTTTTCTTCTTCTCTCAGTTACAGGTCTAGTATGCTGTCTTCCGTATTTCCTGAAGCTCCTTCCCTGTGTAAGGATTTGGTCCTTAATTACATCATCAGCCTTCGATGGCTTCCCAGCCTAAAAAGCGGGTGGGCCCTCTGTGCGTGCTGTCTCCTTCCCATTCCTTCCTCCCTTCGGTCCCCCTCTCCCCCCCCCCCCCAATAAAGCTCTAAAAAGGTAACCATGGCTATGATTCTTTCAATCAGCACACTCCTCCTCCGCAATGGCCACAGCGGGTGGCCACCAGCCATGAGGGGCATCGCAGTGGCATAAACAACACCCTGCCATGTCACCTCTCAAAAGAACAGTGGTAAGACTAAGAAGATGGCTCTGTGGGGAAGAGCACTTGATGGGTAAGCATGCAGACCTGAGTTCAAATGCTCGCACCAGCAGGGCGGTGATGGCGCATGCCTTTAATCCCAGCACTCAGGAGGCAGAGGCAGGTGGATCTCTGTGAGTTCGAGGCCAGCCTGGTCTACAGAGTGAGTTCCAGGACAGCTAGGGCTGTTACACAGAGAAACCCTGTATCAATAAACAAACACCAAAACCCCGGCACCCTCGCTGGTGAGATTGCTACCAAGCTCAGCGATCTGAGTTCAGTACCAGGGACTGGCTCCTGTGAGTTGTCCTTTGACCTCCACATCAATACCATGGCAGGCACACACAAGTAAATATAATTTTAATTTTTTTTTCAGGCATAGTGGCTCATTCCTTTAATCTCAGTACTCAGGAGTCAATCAGGCAGATCTCTTTGAGTTCTAGGCTATCTTGGTCTACAAAGTCAGTACATCTTGGTCTACAAAGTCAGTACCAGGACAGCCACGGCTATATAGTAAGACTCTGTCTAAAACAAACAAGTCTCCATCACCCATTTATAAAAGCCAAGCATGGCTACACATGTCTGTAACTACAGCACTTGGGTGCAGTACGAGTATGGGCGGGTGGAGATGGAGAATCTCGGACTTCATTGACCAACCAGCCTAGTGAATTTGGTGAATTTCAGGTTCAGTGAGAGACCCGGTCTTAAGGAAACAGAGCTGAAAGGACACCAAACGTCCTATTCTGGCCTCCAAGGGTATGTGCACCTCTGTATACATCTTAATACACATACACCACTTTGTAATAACCAAAGTTCATCACCAAACTACAAATTGCAGGAGCTTCTACGTGAGCTCAGAATCTCCCGGAGTCTCATCCAGGCCTGGATGCTCAAGCCAAGGCAGACTCAGTGTCGGAGGAGCCTGCCCGTGAAATTGAATTACTAGCAAGTTCTTCAATGATGCTAAAGACTTTGGGTCAGAATCCGCTGAATTAGAAGGGCACTCACTCCATGTCATTTAAACAAAGGAGCTCAGGGCACTGGACGCTTGCTGTTTTCTCTAAAGGAAAACCCTAAATGAAAGTTAATCCACATCCATGCCATGTTTTATTTCGGGACTCCATTTTCCAACGCCCTCTGCATTGCAGCCTGGGCGTTGCCATGGAGAACACAAAGCTTGCTCCTCGCCTGCCGGACGCCGGGTTGAAACTACATTTACCAGAAGGCTGTGAGGATTGGTAGACTGAGCCCATCGCATTAAAGATGAGAGCTGCTTCCGGCCATGTGTGCGGCGGAGGCGTGACTTCCTGCCACGGCCTGGCAGACGTTTTACTTTGCTGGACTAGCGGCATGCTGCCCTTGTGGTCGTGGAGCGCTGTTCTTGCGTTTAGTAGGCTCCTGAAGGTGGTGCCAGGGGCCTTGAGTGCCCGATCGTGACGATCAGCTCACGGTCACCTCTCTCGGTAAAGTGAGGGTGCTGCTGAGGCCCTCAAGGCATGCCCGGGTTGCTATGGCAGCGAGGCCGCCGAAGGACTGGGGCGCAAGTGAGCCAGGGGGGTGCCCCGAGGCCCGCTTTCACACCTCCCAGACTCGTCGTTCACGGCCCCGACCTGGAAAGGGTGTCTATGGACTTACCTCTCCCTCTTTTCGCTGTCTTGCCTTGCTGCTGGATCCCTAGATTCACATTCCCCAAATCCTCACTGTGCGTTATGTGCGTGGAGGGTTTCCCACTACCGGAAAACAGTGAAGTACGGAGAGCTATTGGATGCATAGGACGGTTTATGCAATTGCTTGAAATCGAGGCTGAGCTAGAGTGTTCAAGATCTGTTATGTCGGAGGAGAGGGAGGCAAGGTAGAGTGGCAGTCTGAAGAACTCTCAAAGGTAGTGAGGGCCATGGTTGGATTGAAGCACCCTAGATGCGTGATCTTTTGTTCCAAGCTCCCTCTGCTGCCCAAGATCTATGCTTGGCGTGAACGTTAGGAAGGAGGGGAGACCCATAAGGATTCTATGTAACTTCTGCCTTCTAGTTACTGAGGACAGACTCCATTCCTCGTTATCTCCTCCTTATTTCCACATCATATAATCTGGCTAGTTTAACAACAGATGCAAATTTTTATTTCTCCCACCTCCAAACTCACAGGTCCAACAAAGCTACAATCATCTATTCTTTTTTCTTCTTTTTTTTTTTCTTTCTTTTTCTTTTTTTCTTTTTTTGGACAGTATTTTAAGCAACACAGGCTGTTATCCAGCTCCCAATGTGGCCAAGTCTGACCTGGAACTCTTGATTCTCTTACTTCCACCTTCCCAGTCCTGTGATTACAGGCACACACCAACATTCTTGTATATACATAGACCTCCACAGATACATAAATAATACACTTTTTTTTTTTTTTTGGTTTTCGAGACAAGTTTTCTCTGTGTAGCTTTGCTCCTCTCCTGGAACTCACTTGGTAGCCCAGGCTGGCCTCAAACTCACAGAGATCCGCCTGGCTCTGCCTCCCGAGTGCTGGTATTAAAGGCCGTGCGCCACCACCGCCCGGCATAAATAATAAACTTTAAAGGGCGGCGGGGAGCGGGGGGGGGGGGGGGGGGGGCATCTTTAGGTTAGGAGAGTAGATGGCTAATTGTGGCAGTTGAGGACCAGTTAACTGAGCTGTGGTACATGCCACAGAGTCAGAGGATGGGAGGAGCAACTTCAGGGGAAGGTGTAAGCCCCTCAAGGCTTGAAGTAGCCAGGCCCCCTCCCCTGAGGACTTCCAGTGGCGGGGTTCCACCACAGAACACTCTAACTGCCCTAACGGCCAGCCCTTGCCCCTTCCTACATAGTAAAAAGCCCAAGCTCTGGACTTGAAATTCCACCAATCTCCACCGTGGAAATCTCCATCCTGAAAAGCGCCCCAACCCCCCAACAACATATAAGCTTGTCCTCTGCTCAGTTCTCTGATGCTTCTTCCCCAAGCAGAGGTTGATGGCACTCTGTCCTAGGTTCTGACTTTTTGTTGTTTTAGTTTTTGTTTTTTGCTCTGAAACGTAAAAACAGGTTATAATTTAAAAGTCCAGCCGGGTGGCGGTGGGTGGCGCATACCTTTAGTGCAGCACTCTGGAGGCAGAGGCAGGTGGATCTCTGAGTTTGAGGCCAGCCTGGTCTCCAAAGTGAGTTCCAGGAAAGGTGCAAAGCTACACAGAGAAACCCTGTCTTGAAAAAAAAACAAACAAAAAAACAAAACAAAACAAAAAAAGTCCAGGGTTATTTTAAACAGTAAATTATTTTCTCTGTAGAAAATAGTATAAATATTTCCCAATAAGCCCTTATAAGCCAAATGATAGCTGAATTATACATATAAATATTGATTAGATTCTGGGATACAGGAGACCTATCTTCATCTGTTCAGAGTGTTACGTTTGGGCGGCGGTGGTGGAGCACGCCTTTAATCCCAGCACTCGGGAGGCAGAGCCAAGTGGATCTCTGAGTTCAAGGCCAGCCTGGTCTACACAGAGAGATCCAGGACAGGCACCAAAACTACACTGAGAAACTCGGTCTCAAAAAACAAACACAAAAAAAAAAAAAAAAGAAAGTGAACTACATTTTACTTAAGTTGTGTGAGATTCCTTTTCATCTTCCCCTTCACTGTTTGATTTACAGCAGACATTTTTCTATAGGCTAATCCATAATTATTGTTTTTTTCTTACATGAGACATGGTTTTACTCTGTAGCCCAGGCTGCCTTCAAATTCACAATCCTCCTACCTCAGTCTTCCAAGTTCTGAGGTATGTACCACTGTATCTAGCAGCCTTCTCTTTCTTTCTTCCATCCTTCTTTCTCTCTTTTTTGAAAAGATTTATTCTTTTATTTTATGTATATGAGTGCTTATCTACACGTATGCCTTTATGCCAGAAGAGGGCATCAGATCCCACTAGAGATGGTTGCTGGGAATTGAACTCATGACCTCTGGAAGAACAGCCAGTGCTCTTAACTGATGAGTCATCTCTCCAGCCCCTCTTTTAAAAACAAAAACAAAAACAAAAAACAAACAAACAAAACCGGGTTTCACTGTTTAGTTTTGGGTGGCTTTGAACTTACAAATACGCACCTTGCCTCCTGAGTGCTGGGATTAAAGGTGTGCGCCACCATACTCAGTGCCACCCCCTTTTTTTCTATTAGATATTAATTTTCATTAGATACTTATTAGATATTTCTATTGGACATTTACTTTTTCTATTAGATATTTATTCTAGGAGCCTGGCTACTGCATGTGAGGACCACTGACCTATTTTTTGTTTGTTTGTTTGTTTGTTTTTTTGAGACAGGGTTTCTCTGTGTAGTTTTGGTGCCTGTCCTGGATCTCACTCTGTAGACCAGGCTGGCCTCGAACTCACAGAGATCCACCTGGCTCTGCCTCCCGGGTGCTGGGATTAAAGGTGTGCGCCACCACTGCCTGGCCCACTGTGCTATTTTTATGAGACATTCTTGAGAGGCTTTTTTGGGTATAGTTTTTTGAAAAAAAATTTTTTCTATGTTGGGGCACAAACCCAGGACCTTGGACAGACTAGGCAAACTACCACTGAGCTGTGTTCTCAGCCTAGGATTGTAAAAAATGAACCACATTCTCACTTCCGGTTGCAAAAATGAGATGAGATGCCTCTGGTCTGTCAGAAGGTGGGTTGCCCTAAGTGAAAGCTAGCCACCCATCTCTCTTCTCTTTCTTCCACAATTTGCATCTTCCAAGGACTGTGTGAGTTCACAGTTGGAGCAGGGTAAAGAACCCTGAGTGCTTGACAAGATAGATGTGTTTCTAGTCACAAGAGGGAGTGAAGGCTTGGTGAGTGGGAGCTGGAGGCAGGAGTAACACCAGGGTTAGCATAGTGCTATGCAACTCTTCTGTTTATTTTTTGTAGACAGTTTCTCTGTGTAACAACTCTGGCTTTCCTGGAACTCACTCTGTAGACCAGGCTGGCCCTGAACTCACAGAGATCTGCCTGTCTCTACCTCCAGAGTGCTGGAATTAAAAGAGTGCACCACAACTGCCTGGCATGTTTGCTTATTTTTTTTTGAGACATGTTCTCATTATGTAATCTTGGCTGGCCTGAAACATGCAGAGACCATGCTAGCCTTGAACTCACAGAGATCTGCCTGCCCCAGCCTCCAGAGTACTGGGATTAAAGGTATATGCCCCCACACCTAGCTGGATAGGTGCTTGTAAAGAGGCTGCCCACAAGCTCAGTGATGATGCATACCTATAACCCAAGAACTTTGGAGAAAGAGGCAGGAGAATCACTGCTAGATGAAGATTTTTTTTTTAAAGGTTTATTTGTTTATTTACTATGTATATACAGTGTTCTGCCTGTACGCATGCCTGCACTGCAGGCCAGAAGAGGGCGCCAGATCTCATTACAGATGTTTGTGAGCCACCATGTGGTTGCTGGAAATTGAACTCAGGACCTCTGGAAGAGCAGCCAGTGCTCTTAACCTCTGAGCCATCTCTCCAGCCCGCTAGATGAAGATTTACCTGGAGTACAGTTGAGACTGTCTCAAATAAAACAAACAAACAAAACTAGGCTGCCCATTTCCAACAAAGCCCCCGCAGATGCTCTCCTGGTGCATATATTCTTTCAGGTTGCTGGCATGGAGTGGAGAAAGCCTTTCATGAACAGGTTGTTTTTGTAGAAGTGTTTCAGTTTGGGACATACAAGACAGGCTGGAGAGATGGAGAACTGGCTCAGAGGTTAAGAACACTGGCTCTTCTTCCAGAGGTCTGAGTTCAATTCCGAGCAACCACATGGTGGCTCACAACGATCTGTAATGATATCTGGTGCCCCCTTCTGGCCTGCAGGGATATGTGCAGGCAGGCAGAACACTATACATAATAATTAAAAAAAAAAAAAAAAAAGACAAGCTGGAAGGCCTATGCCTGTGTTATGTGCGGCCCAGTCTTGAAAAACATTTTAAATGTTGCTGAAGGTAAGGGAACACAACCTCAACAGAAGCCATATACTTGTGGCACAAGTGGCAGAAGCTTCTAGATCAGTGTGAACTTTCATTGGCCAAAGAAAAAGTATAGTGCTAAGAAACCCATCATGTGGGGCTGGAGAGATGGCTCAATGGTTAAGAGCATCTGGCTGCTCTTCCAGAGGTCCTGAGTTCAATTCCCAGCAACCCATGGTGGCTCATAACTGTCTGTAATGAGCTCTGGCCTACAGGCAGACAGAACACATATACATAATAAATAAATAAATCTTAAAAAAAAAGAAAGAAAAGAAACTCATCATATGCTGGGAAGTGGTGGCACTTGCCTTTAATCCCAGCATTTGGGAGGCAAAAGCAGGTGGAGCTCTGAGTTTGCGGTCAGCCTGATCTACACAGAGAGTTCCAGGACAGCCATAACAGTTGTGCAGAGAAACCCTGTCTTGAAAAACCAAAAAAGGAAAAAAGAAAAAAGTCATCTTCGAAGGCCCCGATTCCCAGTAGGTCCTCCCCAGTAAAGAGAACACTGAGCACAGGCCCGCCTTCCCACCTTGGTCTAGCCACAAGGAACCGCAGGGAGTTGTGGTGCATAGAAGCCTTCCAAATGCAGTCTCTGTGGAACATGCTTCCTGTTGTAGAATATTATTTTAAGGTGTTACTTTTGTTTTTGTTTAACTCTGGGAAGCTGTGTTACTGTGCCTGTCTAAAACACCTGATGGTCTAATAAAGAGCTGAACGGCCAACAATGAGGCAGGAGAAAGGATAGGCGGGGCTGGCAGGAAGAGAGAATATATAGAAGGAGAAATCTGGGAGGAAAGAAGGAAAAAAGAAGTATCCAGAGGAGGACGACCATCAGGGGCCAGCCACCCAGCTACATAACCAGCAACAGAGTAAGAAAGATGTACAGAAAAAGAGAACAGGAAAAGCCCAGAGGCAAAAGGTAGACAGGATAATTTAAGTTAAGGAAAGCTGGCAAGAAACAAGCCAAGCTAAGGCTGGGCATTTATAATAACAAGCCTGTGTGTGTGATTTATTTGGGAGCTGGGTGGCGGGTCCCACAAAGAGCAGAAACAACCAACAACAGCTTCCAGGTGGTCTTTGCTTTCCTTGACCATCTGATAAGACACTGTGAAGAAAGATACTTCAGACACCCAAAAGGTGGGAATGGCCTCATGGGAAACTCCAACAAATATCACACTGCAAAATCATTTCATGTGTGTAAGATATTTCATGTGTGTAAGAATGTAGGAAGATCTTCAGTCACTTATTTAAACTAAGATCACATCAGAAAGCTCATACTGAAATGTCACATCATACTTGTAGTGAATGTGGAAAAACTTTCACCCAAAAGCACTCAATGGTTCAGCACCAGCGAGTTCACAGCAGAGAAAGGCCTTATGAGTGTGGACAGTGTAAGAAAGCCTTTGCTTGAAGCTTCCATATTGTTCGGCCTCAGAATATTCACAACACAGGAAGGCCTTATGAATGCAACTGGTACAGGAGTCTTTAGTTGCATTTCCAATTTTGTTGAGCAGCAGAAAATACACACTGGAGAAAGGCCTTACAATTCGACGAGTGTAGGAAAGCCTTCATTAACAGCTCCCACCATGTTTGTCACCAGAAAGTTCCTAACACAGAAAGTCCTCTTGAGTGCAGTGAATGTGGGAAAGCCTTCTGACAAACCTCCAAGCTTGTTCTGCCTCAAAGGAGCTGCTCTGGAGAAAGACCTGACTGATAACTTCAATCACGGTGGGAAAGTCTTCAGCAGGCTCCCTAACCTTGCTCCACACCAGTGAATGCACACTGGAGAAAAGCCCTGTGAATGCTCAGAACATAGAAAAGCCTTCAGCCAACTCTCTGCCCTCATTCAGCACCAGAAGGTTTACAGTAGAGAGAGGCCTTACAAATACAGTGAATGCAGGAAAGCATTCAGCTATAGCTCTAACCTTGCTAAGCACTGGAAAGTTCATATTGGAAAAAGGCCTTGAGTGTGGCTGGTGTGGGGAAGTCTTTAGGGAAAGCTCCATCCTCAGTCAGCACCAGAGAATCCACACAGGAGAAAAGCCCAGTCATTGTAGCAAATGTGGAAAAGTTTTCTGCTATAGCTCTACCCTATCCAAGCACCAGGAAAGACATGCTAGAGACTAGCTTTCCAAGTGCATCTGACTTAGGAACACCTTCAATCAAAGCTGTAGTTTCTCTCAGCACCAGAATCATCACACTGGAAAGGTGGCCAATGTCGCAATGCACTCGGCTAGAGCCTTTCTTCTGCTTCACTGTAAAAGGACTCACTCATGAGAAACCTTAAGTCAGAAGAATCTTTAAGGAAGTCATCAGATTATAGCAACTGAAACTGAAACATACATTCCAGCATCCCTCAGGAGAGAGTGCCAAGAATGTGGGAAGCTTTGGGGAGCTATTTTATACTTTCTTTTCTGTCTAGGTCCTTGTCAGATTATGTCACTGTCACACTTACCTGGAAGGACTCACAGTGTGTGCCTCCCATTCTTAGGGAAAGCAGACCTCTGTGCTCTCTCATTCTGGAGTAAGTGAAGGGAGCCCTTTGGGTCACCTCAGTTCCCACTTATCACCATCTGCAGTGGTTCAGGCTCTTCCTTGACCTAGGTCTGTCCAAGAGGATCTGAACTGGAATCCACTGATAACATCCAAAGATTTTACACCTTGGTTCTTGAGTCTCGTGCAGGTTTGTCCAGCCTGCAAGGGATTCAACCTTGGGACCCAGCTGCCTTCAGAAAGAATAAGGAAAGTCTTCATGTTAAAGTCATCTTTTCATTTCAGGGATCACCCTCTGTGGGCAGGAACTGAAAAGGTAATTGGGCTCCAACAGTGTAAAGATGGAAGGGCTCAGGAGGAGAGGCTTCATTTACCTCACAGGCGACAGCAAGATGACAAGCAGCAGCTCCCAGTTCATGTTAGCCTGGACTTCCTTGATGCTCAGAGTCTGGGGGATAGACTGAAGGTCACTGTGTCCCATACGTCCAGGACCTCTTGAGTCTAAAGCTTTAGAAACTGGATAGTGGAGTGGCAATCTCCAATATACCCAAGGGCAGCAGGAGCTGGTCCTTTTGTTCTCAAGAATTCCTACAGTGACGTTGAGAGGCCCTCTATCTCCTGGTCCTACCCATAAATAAAGCCTCTGAAGACCAGAGTCTATAGTCAAGTGCCACTGGCTGTAAGATTTACAGTAGCCAGGTGGGAGTCATAGGTGGGTACAGAAACACTGAATTTGAGGTCAGAGAGAGAGGGGGAGACTGTGGCAAATGCAAGCAATAAATCAATGAGATGCCTGAATCACATTATATGGGCTCACAAGAGCTGGTTATAGTCAAATGCACATTTGGTGACATCAGATAGGTAGCTGGGAAAAAACAATGGGGGAATCTCTTTTTTGCAGTGTGGGAATTTATAACACAATTAAAAAAAAATCAAACAGCAGCTCTTTGGAAAACAAAAGACCTGATTTTTTTGTTTGTTTTCTTTTTCTTTTTTGAGAGATGGTCTCTTATGTAGCCCAGACTAGCCCCAAACTTCTTATCTTCCTGTCTCCACCTTCCTAGTGCTGAGATTACAAGCATTCACCACCACATTTAACTATGACCTCATTTTCAGTGCTTATTAAATTTGCCCTGACCTTGACCACAAGAGAGAAATCTTATAGACCATCCTGAACCTCCATTTTCTTTAGAACAAGGACACTAATAATAATAATAATAATAATAATAATAATAATAATAATAGCAGTGCAGAACAGAGCAAAAAATCTAAAGGTTTGTAGAATCCTTTAATGTTCCACCCAGATCTATACATCACAAGTTTTCCTGGCCCAACAATGAACGTGAGGCAAATCAGGCAAGAGGGAGCCTGGGGATCGATCTCCAGGCATGAAGAAAGCATTGGCCTGCAATATTTACCCACAATGTGTAGCTCCGCTTGTGATGTCTCTCTTCTTCCCAGACCCTGAAGCATGAGACAAACCACTTAAAGGAAAGCATCAGTGAGCATGAGGCATGTCTGCATAACTTCTCCTGAGCATCCCAAGATATCAGGGCATATCCTAACTCCAGGTCATTCCTTCTGGGTGTAATAACTGTCCTCCACCAAGTAGAATGAGAAGCAATACTTGAAAGTGGAGTTAAGGCTGGAGAGATGGCTCAGTGATTAAGAGCACTGACTGCTATTCAAGAGGACCTGAGTTCAATTCCCAGCACCCACATGGTACTTCACAGCTGTCTGTGACTCCAGTTCCAGTTCCATAGCAAAACACCAATGCACATAAAAAACAGAAATAATAAATAATAAAAGAAAGAAAGAAAGTGGAGTTAAACGTCCAGCTGTGTCAGCCTCAGAGTAGAACAGATAATGGTCATCAGAGCTCAATCTCTTGTATCCTGGCAGCTATGGGTAGACCTTGTGAAGCAAACCCTACCCTATTGGAAAAGGGTCCTGGACTTGAGCTTGCTTTCTGATCTCCTCAACAAGTCTATATGTAAGGTAATTGGCCTACTCTATGTTTGTGTGCGTGTGCGTGTGCGTGTGCGTGTGTGTGTGTGTGTGTGTGTGTGTGTGTGTGTGTCAGAGTAGCCCAAACCAAGCTCCCATGGCTCTGAGCGAGTACAAATTAGACTGCTGACTGTCCATCTTGACTGTAAAGGGAGGCCTGCCTATCAACTGCCATTGAAGAAAGCAGTGTTGAGTAAAAGACGGAGACTTGTGGGGGTTATTGGTTAGACAAGCTCTTGCCATGTAGCCCCAGGCTGACCTTGTACTTGCGAAGTAGTCAAGTCTGGCCTCAAATCTGCAGTCCTCCTGCTTCGGCCTTCTATGTACTGTCATTACAGGCGTACTGCATAACGTCTGGCTCAGAGAAAGCCTTTTGCTAGGACACGAGCCTCAAATCAAATTAGTACCTGAAGCCAAATACTGAATACAAGTTTTGATTTCTTTCACCACTAATAATAGTTTTTTTTTTTTTTTTTTTTTTTTTTTTGGTTTTTCGAGACAGGGTTTCTCTGTGTAGTTTTGCGCCTTTCCTGGAACTCACTTGGTAGCCCAGGCTGGCCTCGAACTCACAGAGATCCGCCTGGCTCTGCCTCCCAGTGCTGGGATTAAAGGCGTGCGCCACCAACGCCCAGCTAATAATAGTTTTTTTTTTTTTTTTTTTTTTGGTTTTTCGAGACAGGGTTTCTCTGTGTAGCTTTGCGCCTTTCCTGGAACTCGCTTTGGAGACCAGGCTGGCCTCGAACTCACAGAGATCCGCCTGGCTCTGCCTCCCGAGTGCTGGGATTAAAGGCGTGCGCCACCACCGCCCGGCTAATAATAGTTTTTGTTGAAGCTATTTTGATTAGGGTTTATGTCATCTGCAAGTAAGAGAGTTCTCTATCTGAAACTGTTCCCACGATATCAGCCACCCTTTCACCTACCAGAGACACAGGGCTCAGAGCAGAATTATCCCTGAGCTCCTCAGATAGGATGGAAGATCGTCTTGTCTCTAGACGTTAAGTCCAGCAGCTGCAGGTGGATGATGATGTCCAAGTTACCTCCTTTTCTCCAGTTTCCATTCCTTGTTCTGGTACCTTCTCTTCAGTTCTGACACCACGGCATTAAGATACAAAATTCAGCGTCAGTCATCTCTAGCGTAAGGAAGCACATAAATGAAACCCTGGAGACTGAAAATCTGGGCTGCTACACAGGTGACCTCTGTGGCAGAAAGGACTGGGCTAGGCTAGTAAAAGCACAAGCGGAAAGACAGGCGCTTGGAGTGCTCTTCCCTGTTCCCACTGAGGGTTTCATTTCCACAGTGACTTAGGAATCAAGCAGTACGCCCTGCATCCTCAGAGGCAGTGTGAGCGGCAAATGAAGTCTCGGTCTTGGAGAGAATGAGGGGGCATAGTCAACACACTAGCCACTGGAGAGATTCCCTCAAAAGCTTCAGAGGAGCCTCAAGCCAGACGATGCTGTGAAATCATGTTTAGGGGACGGCATTTCACATTTTCTGACTATGCACAAGCTCCCAGTCAGCCTTGAGATGAAATGTGGCTTCCGATATTGTTTTCCTGGCAGGCCTTGGGTGGAGAGGAACCCTGAGGGAACTGAGAAGGGCCAGGTTCTAAGAGCAATAGGTTGTTACTGGAAAGGTGACAGGCGAGACAATGACGAGTGAGGTGCTTAGAATATCTGGGACACACATTTGTAGGGACAAACTGGAAGATGGTTGGTGCCAGCCTTGAATACAGTTACTGGGACACAGAGTGGTAAAAAGATACCATGTTCTGCGAAGGGACTCAGGGAGGGCAGTTGGAAGAGGACAGTACCGGGAGAAGCAAGACTTTGTAAAAGTGGCCCTTGTCAGGGTATTGTACAGGCAAAGGTGCTAAGAATAGATTTCATACGCAGGTGCTTGCTGTCCCCAAAGTACAGGCTGCATCACACAGTAACGATACTTCCTCTTCTGAAAAGATCAAATATCAAGGGCAGCAGGTCATAGTATGGGCTCTTCTGGCATCACTATGGAAACACCTCTCTGCATGGTGGTCTCATTGCTACCTAATGAGCTCAAATGGACAGACTGGAGCACAAGTAGGCATTAAGTGCTGTGCAATGGGAGAACGGCGGGCCTTTCAGAGGGAAGAAGACAGTCCCACAGAACCAGTTTTCAGTAACTAAGGATATATCAGCTCAAGACAGGTTGTGTGGAGGCCAAGGACAGAAGACCTAAAGCATAAAGGGAAAAGTATTAAGAGTGGTACTTGGAGAACACCAGTTAGAACTCAGGAGTCGGGAACAACAGTATGAAATGTCAGAATTGGGTCTGGAAGACTAAAAGGAGGTATGGCTACTCTCCCTCGTCTTGAGACAAGAGAACATAGCCCACCTCCACACCTGACTTGCATTCACAGGGACTGACCCTCTCTGGCCATAGCTTGATTCCAACGATCCACGTTTCCTCTCTTTCCTAGTCTGGAATGTGGAAGCAGAGACTCCCATGGAAGACCAAGGGGTTTGTGGGAAGTCAACCCCAGGGGAAGGTGGTTCGCCCCATGACAGACCACAACAGTGTAGGGAAATCCACCTATGCAGTTGTGTACCTGGGGAGAACGGTATCATGTAAAACGCTCGGGGAAGGTCTCAGAGGCCCCAGTCATGACAACGCCCACTATGTCAGCAGGACTGGCAAGGAGAAGCCTGCCAGGAAATGGCGGGGCGACGGTAATGACCTCACACTTGAAGTCCTTCCGAGAGCTTATGTCCCTCTCGGTCCTGCTGATAAATTCCCACAGGCCATGGTGGACGCGCTAGGTCGTTGGCTGCGACCCCGCGACATTCACGTGGGTGGCCAACGTCATCGGGGCTCCGGGGAAGGACTCGCGCTTGCGTCTTCTCGGCTACGGCTTCCGCGACCCCCGGAAGCTCCCTTACCGCAACTACCCGGCGACACAGCCCCCTCCGCAGCCCAAGTGGCTGGTCAAACGCCAGAACTCCCGCCTCCTCGACGATGCGGGCCAGGAAATGACTCCTCGTCTATCATTGGCCCAGCCACCCTTTGGCCCGCCCGGAAGTGCCCTTCTGTGTTTTCATTGGCCAGCGAAGGGGTTTCTGGGTGATGTAGTGCATGTCACGTGGCCAGCGACGTCTCGCCTTTTGTTTCATGATCTCCGTGGCAACGACCAAGTGGAGCCGTGATGGTTTCTGGGAAACTGTGGCATCGTTTGAGGACCCTGAGCCAATGAAACCTCAGAGATTTGGTTCAAATCTCGAGAGCTTCAGTGGACGCGGCGGGACTTGTGGCCCCCGTGTGGTTTCCGTGCTGCGTCCTGCGGCACGTTCCCCTGGCAGCTCCTGTGCTGGACTGGAAGGGACAGAATGAATGCGGGACATAGCGTTAACTCACTGCTAGTGTGTCAGCCTTCCAGAGCCTGGGTCTTTTCTTCCTTTGCTACCTGCTCCAAGAGGCTCCGCGGCTCCGCGCTTGGCTTTAGTTTACATGGTCCCTGGAACCGGGTCTCCGATGTTTTAGGTGGTTTTCCAATTTAGGCAGACCGAGAGCCTGAGGACCGATGTCCTCCACTATCACCACGCCCGGTGGAAGTGTGAGGATTCAACCGACCCGTGAGGACCTGTCCAGCCCCTAGGTTCCGATAGAGCTGGTCGCTGATGGACTCAACACGCCAGGGAGGAGAGGGTGCCCAGGTTTTTGTCCAGAGATCCGGGATCTCATGTTCCTGGAGTCTTGTAGGAGATGGAAATGATATCCAAAACTTTCGGTTTCCTCCTATGTTTTAGATGACTGTCTTCTGAATAAAAACAAAAACAACAAAGACACCATCATCTTTGGGTGTGCGGCTGCGCCCATAAGCAAAAGATCATGCCAGCTGGGCTTGTTGATTGTGGACATCTCATAGGCGGAAGGGTGGGGACTACCAGCAGGACCAGTCTGAATTAAGTCTATGTTAAGCATACTGGCGACTTTCTAGAGAAAAACACTTCTCACAGAGCAGCTTCGAATGTTTTTTACAGGGCGCTTTTCAAGGCAAAGAATACAGAAAAACTACATCCTGTTGGCAGTTTTGCAGAGGGAAGAAAACCAGCACTTTAACAGAAGCCAAAAACATGTAGTTAGCTGGGGCATTTCGACTGAGTTTCTACAACAGGGTTGGTTACTTACCCACGGGATTTCCCCTATAGCTGCCTGCTGGGAACACACCAAGGGAATGGTGAGGGTGGAGATGGAAAGGCCAGCCAGGAGGTAAATACAGTAGTTTCAGTGTGTGCTTCTGGTGACTAATAAGGAGTGCCTGTGGAATTAAATTAATAGCTGACTTTGGAATCTGCTTAAGTTGGACCAACTAGATTACCTGATGTGGGTCTATGAGAAAAAGAGATAACAATCTTTGTCCTTGTTTGGGGAAATATGGAAGTTGGTGTAAGGGAGAAAATAGTTGAGTTTTGTAATTCAGGTGTCTCAAGCTGGAGACATCCAAAGATGGATGACATTCATTATAAGCAGCCATAGGTTGACCAAGAGAGTAGACCTAGCATAAAACAGTGAAGCGCCTGACAGTGGTGGCGCATGCCTTTAATCCCAGCACTCGGGAGGCAGGGCCAGGCGGATCTCTGTGAGTTCAAGGCCAGCCTGGTCTACAGAGCAAGATCCAGGACCGGCACCAAAACTATACAGAGAAACTCTGTCTCGAAAAAACTAAAAAACAAACAAGCAAAAAACAAAACAAAACAAAAAAACAGTGAAGCATAGGCTGAGTGTGGTGGCATAGATGCATAATCCTACTCAGGTGACTGAGGCAGGAGGATGATGAGTTCAAAGCCTGCCTAAACTACAGAGTGAGTTTAAGGCCAGAACGAGTAATTTATCAAGGCCTTGTCTCAATTGTAAAGGCTTTGCGTAGCATGGACAAAGCTCTGATTTTGATCCCTAGCATGCTTCCCTCCCCCGTAAAGATGTAGGGATCTTCCTTGGGGAATGAGGGTTTTGTCAGGCCGGTCAAGTAGCAGAAACAGAAATGACCAGCCTACATTGACTCCCCAAGCCATGGTTAGTTAGTCAGTGGATGAGCAATTGGGCTGTTCGGAAGAGCAAGGACAGCTGTGAGAAAATAACACATAGCAGAAGCAGGGGTAGAGGAAGCCTCTGAGATCTGCTCATGGTTCTGGGCAGCTGACGCTGGAAGCAAGATGACAAGGAGGGGAGGCATTAACAGGAGAGTTTGTAGATGTTCTGAAGAGTGACACCCACAAGAAGAGAGCATGTGAGCTAATGTGTCCTGGGCCAGAGCGGGTCACATATTATTTTTCCCACACTGCTTGCACCCAGAAGGCCTCTTTCCAGTGTGTACTCTTTTTATGAAGGATGCTGCTGCTGCCGCCTTTAAAGCACTTCCCACACTTTTTTTTTTTTTTTCACTCACAAGGTCTTTCTCCACCATGAACATTCCCTTACCAAACCAGGGTAGACAGTGCAGGAGGTTTCCTACACTTCCTGCACTGTTATGGCTTGCTCCAGCGTGAATCCTCTGGTACGAAGCAAGTGCATCTTTGCTGTTGAAGATTTCCCACAGTCACTGTACCTGAAAGGTTTTATTCCCGTGTTCCCCTTTGGTGCTTCTTCAGACTGAAGGCATCCTCACACTCATTACACATGAGCTGTTACTCCAGGGCTGGTTTTTGGTGACTAACTGGGGTTGAGTTTCCCTTGGGGGCATTCTTGCCCATCCTACAAATGATCAGAGTGAGTTATCAGGTGACTGATATTGAGGACCTTCTGGAAGCTTGTTCCACAGCCATTGCATTTGAAGGGCTTCTGTGTGCTGTGGGCTCCCTGTTGCTGTCCATTGGTGGGCTGAGGTAGGGAGGCTAACTTATACTCATTGATCCTGCATAGCATTTTCTTGTTGGAGGGATCCTTGGTGATGAAGGTTGGTGGTGTTTTGGGTTATCCTTCCCAGCTTCTTCACACATACAGGGCTTTTCTGATTCTCGTTTACAAGAAGTTTCCTTGTCTTCCAGTGTACATTGACAACTTGAAAGCAAAGGCCAGTCACTTCCTGGAACTGTCCTGGAGGAAGATGGTATCTTTATATACATCTCAATATGCAGGTGAGGCATATTGAGAAAGGATTCTACACAAGTGCTGTGAGGTTTCTGAGGAAAACGTGAGTAGAGGTGAGGACACAAAATAAGGTGTGGTATAATGCCAGGAAGGGCTGGGATTTCCAAGACACTCCTCTTCTAAGGGTTTCAACAGAGCTTGGACTGCTGGTGACATCTCAACACTGTGTAGGGCAGTCTGCTTTCAGCAAAAACCTGACTGAAAAATAGTAGCCAATGTTCAAGTATTAGTTAAACGTTAGTTGATGTTCAAATACTATTTTTTTTAAAGATTTACTTATTATGTGTAGTGTTCTGCCTGCATGTATGCCTGCAGGCCAGAAGAGGGCACCAGATCTCATTACGGATGGTTATGAGCCACCTTGTGGTTGCTGAGATTGAACTCAGGACCTCTGGGAGAGCAGGCAGTGCTCTTAAGCTCTGAGTCATCTCTCCAGTCCTCAAATATCATATTTTAATGATTTTATTTTTAATTTATGTGCATTGGTGTTTTGTCTGTGTGAATGTATCAGATCCCCTGGAACAGGAGTTCAGACAGTTGTGAGCTGTCATCATAGAGGTGCTGGGAATTGAACATTATTTAATGGGGCTGGAGAGATAGCCCAATGACTAGGAGCACTGGCTGCTCTTTCAGAGGACTCGAGTTCTGTTCCTAGTGCTCAGGTCAAATGATTCACAGCCATCTGTAATTCCCAGCTCCAGGAGAACTGATGCACTCTTTTGGCCTTTGTAGGCACTACATGGATGTGGTACATAGACATACATGCAGGTAGAACACCTACACAATACAAACAAAAAACCTCATGTCCTTAGCAACAAAAACAACAGCATATACGCAATAAATAATTAAAATTTTTTAGCCAGGCGGTGGTGGCACACGCCTTTAATCCCAGCACTGGGAGGCAGAGGCAGGCGGATCTCTGTGAGTTCAAGGCCAGCCTGGTCTACAGAGTGAGTTCCAGGACAGGCTCCAAAGCTACACAGAGAAACCCTGTCTTGAAAAACAAAACAACGGGCTGGAGAGATGGCTCAGAGGTTAAGAGCACCGATTGCTCTTCAAGAGGTCCTGAGTTTAATTCCCAGCACCCACGTGGTGGCTCACAACCATCTGTAATGAGATCTGGAAAAACAAAACAACAACAAAAACAACAAAAAAAACCCAAAAAACAAACAAACAAACAAAAAAACTAGAAAATTGGTAAACTCATACATCCAGAAAATTTAAAACACTTAAAAAGGGTTTTTATTATTCTGTGGGTATGGATGTCTTGCCTGCATGTATGTGTACTATTTGAGTGCCTGGTGCTCCAAGAGGGGATGGGATCTCCTGGAACTGGAGGTATAGACTCTTATGAGCAGTCATGTGGGTGCTGGGAACTGAACTTAGGGCTTCTGAAAGAGCAGCCAGTGACTTTAAACACAGAGATGTCTCTGCAGCCCCTAAACAAACTCTTCTAGATAACCAGCCAAAGGGGGAAAAATCAGGGCCAGATAAAGCTGAAATGATAGAGTGTTTGCCTAGTATGTGAAAAAACCTAAGTTCACCCAGGAACCACATAAACTGGCTACAAACTGCTGTAAGGCCAGCACTTAGGATGTTTAGGCAGGAGGATCAGAAACTGAAGGTCATCCTTGGCTACATATTGAATTTGAGGCTAGCATGGGCTACATGAGACTTTGTCTCAAAAAAAAATCACATGAAAGCACTCTGAGATTAATAGCAACACACTAGTAAAAGCTATGCTTAAAGGGAAAAATTACTGCTCTAAACACATTTTAAAAGATCTCAGCTGGGCGGTGGTGGTGCATGCCTTTAATCCCAGCACTCGGGAGGCAGAGCCAGACGGATCTCTGTGAGTTCGAGGTCAGCCTGGGCTACCAAGGGAGTCCCAGGAAAGGCACAAAGCTACACAGAGAAACCCTGTCTCAAAAAACAAAACAAAACAAAATAAACAAACAAACAAAAAGATCTCAAACCAATAACCTAACTTCACACTTCAAAGAAGAAGACAAACAATAAACCAAAGCTGCAGAAGGAAGGAAATAGTCAAAACTGGAGCAGAATGAAATGGGGATGAGAATAATAAAATCAAACAAACCCAAAACAGGATTGTCTGAAAAGAGAAAGTGACCAACCTTAACCTAGGCTGACAAGAGACTAGACTCAACGGGAGTTGTTTCAGCTGGACAAACCCAAAGCTGGGTCACCACAAAAGCTGCAGCAGAGGAGGAAAACTGGATACCATTCCAATACGACAGCATGAGCTGGTTGAGATTCAAAAAAAAGGACTCCAACCCTGGTCCTAAGTATCTGCTAGAGGAGCTCACAGGGTACTAAAGTGGAACCCTTTTTTACCTAGGTGCAGTCTATGAAGGCAAAACAGACTCCATGTTAGAGGAGGGCCACCATCTCAGACCACCTGCTGTATGTATTCAGTTCCAGGAAGGACCTCAGGAATGTGCCATGACAACTCAAACAGATACAGAGCAGTATCCTCCTGCAGACATTCTGTCTGCGGCTTATGGCCCTTGAGGATATCTAGATAATCCTGCTGAGCAGCCCAGATAATCATGCTCAGCAAGTTGTAGTTCCCCACCAAAAAGTCTAATCCAATAGTTTCAAATATAGTTTCGAGCAGAAAGTCTAGACCAATAGTTTCAAAAAATCACCTTGCCCCATATCCCTTCTAACCAATCCCAATTTGCCAAAGCATATAATTCCCAGCTTATGATTTTTCCCTATACAAACTTTTATCTGGTCTACAGAGCGAGATCCAGGACAGGCACCAAAACTACACGGAGAAACCCTGTCTCGAAAAACCAAAAAAAAAAAAAAAAAAAAAAAAAAAAGACCCTTATGTGCTTGCATCAGAAATCGGCTCCTTGGTGGTCTCTGGGGGTTTCTCAAAATGGGCACAACACGGTCATATTGACACATTGAGGTGAAATAGCATGAAGTTCCCAAGAGGATTTAGAGATTCAGCTGGGTGTCACATTCAGTTTCAGGTTTTTTTGTTTTGTTTTGTTTTTATTTCCGAGACAGGGTTTCTCTGTGTAACAGTCCTGGCTGTCCTGGAACTCACTCTGTAGACCAGGCTGGCCTCAAACTCACAGAGATCCACCTGCCTCTGCTTCCCAAGTGCTGGGATTAAAGGCATGCGCCACCATCGCCTGGCTTCAGTTACTTTCAGGGTTTTGGGTAACAAACACCTTAACCAAAGCCCCAGGAATGCTGGTGGGTGCCTTTAATCTCAGCACTCAGGCAGGAGAATCTCTCTGAGTTTGGGGCCAGCTTGGTTTACAAAATGAGTTCCAGGCCAACCAAGGCTACATTGTGAGATCTTGTCTCACAAAAACAATAAACTGCTTCTATGTATCAAAAGAGCCTTGGTGTCCCATGTCTCTGAAAGCCTGCAACACTATCTCAAAACACAAAGTGGAAGGCTCCTGAGCAACTGTCTTCACACCTCCAGAGGCCTGTGTACCTGCCTACCAACATCCCCTACACAAATATACATATAAATAAAAATAAAATACTTAGAAATAGATTCAGCTTTGCATACTGAAAATATAAGGTGGCTGAAAAGAAAGTACTAAATAAGTGAAAAGATGGCAACTTTTCATGAGTACTGATCTGAAAGACTTAAAATGGCAATATGCCCCCAGATTACCTAGTGATTCAAATTCAGGACTCAAGCCTGTTCTAAACAGGACATTGTAAAATTTCTCCTGGAGGTAGGAGGGGCCGTGTTTCTGGCACATTCACAGGGCCAGGGAGAAACAGAGCTGAGGGGGATTCAGAGGCTAACCTGGGATACAACTAGGTTGTTCCGATAGTCCCTGGGGAAGCAGGTGTTTACCCAGCTCACAAGGCTGTTCAAATGACAGGCGGTCCAGTCTCAGCACCTATAACACCCTCAACAGACAAGCGAAGACATCCATGGAAAAGTGGTCTGAGGTGGTCTGGGACCTGGAGGACAGAGAGGGACTTACCCAGAGAAACATGTAACGCCCTCCAGCGTCACCTCCTCTGGGCCACATTAAGGAGTTCTCATTCCTCTAGGAAGAAATATATGGCCACATCTTCAAACCTCACCAGGCTCTTCAATGATGAAGTCAGCTGAGATGAGGTAAAGGGTGGGCAGAAGAAAAACAAACAAACAAAAAACAAAAAAAAAAAAACCAAAAAAATCTCGACATGGACAAAGGGACACATCAAGCCTTGACCTGTGTGTCTCAGGGACCTGTCTTATCTCCTACTGACATTATCCTGCCTGACAGGCCCCGGGCCTTTCCCACCACACATACTCTCATACTTCCCCTAAGACCCTGGACCTCAGAGGAACACTAGGCCTTTGTCGTTGATGTCTGCAGTGTAACCACATTTCATCTAGTATGTAGCAGCAAGCCGGTGACCAGATAAACGTCACCTGTGTGCAGGGCCCAGCACTCGGTGTCCACCCTATCGGTGACACATTCCCTTGGAGTTCCAGAAACCTCACCTCTCAGACACAAACCTTACCCTTACCCCCCAAATAGCTGATTCTAGAATTCTCCCAGCAAACTGTGTTGGGCCTCTAGCAAGTGACTCTACATACCCTCTACAGGACCGCCTCACTTCAACTCTTGCCTCCTTCCTGGGAGGGTTGCCCGGTAGCCATCATCTCATTCTTCCCCATGCCTCCCATAACCCTCACTCACTGTATGAAAGATCTCATTCTTTTTTTTTTTGGTTTTTCGAGACAGGGTTTCTCTGTGTAGCTTTGCGCCTATTCCTGGAACTCACTCTGTAGCCCAGGCTGGCCTCGAACTCACAGAGATCTGCCTGCCTCTGCCTCCTGAGTGCTGGGAATAAAGGCGTGCGCCATCACTGTCCGGCTGAAAGCTCTCATTCTAGAGACCCCTTGGCCACCTTCCAAAACCTCTGCTTTAGCACCTCCTGACCCCTGACCTGAGTAGTCCTTTTAGTCCTCCTAGGATACCCTCCTATCAGGGGAGGTCCTTGTAATCGGAGAGCAGGGCGAGTTGATTTGGACCA
Source organism: Peromyscus eremicus (assembly GCF_949786415.1). Classification (NCBI taxonomy): domain Eukaryota; kingdom Metazoa; phylum Chordata; class Mammalia; order Rodentia; family Cricetidae; genus Peromyscus; species Peromyscus eremicus. The sequence goes on from NC_081416.1 coordinate 194,699,356, forward strand.
GGCCAGAAGTCTTGGTGTCTGCTGCATATTATGACGTAACTTTCGTGCCCCCCCCCCTTTGTGTGTGCTTGGTGGTTGCCAAGGCAACTGAGGAAGCTGAGCACGGACTACATTTCTCACAAGCCACCTTACTCCCTCCACCCACGCGAAAGCAGGAGACTGGGGAACTGAACCGATACTTACCTGCGCCCTGACCGATGTGTAGATCCCTACAGACCCCGGTATCCCGACAGACTTCCGAAGCCTCTGCTGCCCGGAGAATCATCTCTCTTGGCGTTTTGTTGATCATCTGGCATACGGAGTGAGACCTGTGACTCAGAAAAGCTATAGGACTGGAAGTTTAGGTGTGAAAGAAGTGTTTAACAAGTGCAAGGTCCTAGTGATTAGGGCCTAGTCAATCCCCAGCACACACAGCAAAGTGAGCTGTCGAGGCCCAATGTGGTGGAGCACACCACCCTGGAGCCAGGGGCAGGAGGATCAAGAGTTACACACTCCTTTACACAGTTAAATATTTGCTGTGGGCCGCAGGAATATACCATAAGAACTCAGCTGGTTATGGCAAAGTCACTACCTGGAGGGATCAAGGATTTCCTCCAGAGGAAGCCAAATTCCAAGGAGCTTTTGGTGTTACTTGGCTTGTTATATATCAGCTGTCTTCTCTTACGAAAATCATGTGTGCCTTCATAGTTTTCCCAATTGACTTTTCCCTAAGAAAGGCTGACAGTGTGGACTGATCACACTCTCTGCACATACACATTCCAAGTATTTGGAGAACAGCCTCAGGAAAGGCCTTCTCTGGAATCAGATATCTCCCTTGGCCACTTTCAACGACTAGCAGTAATAACAGTCCACATGAAAGTCTCCTGATTTAAGGTAAATTCCACAAAGAGACACCGCCTAGGTCAGGTGGATGTTAAGTAATAGCTTTACACAATTTAGCTCGGACCCTCCTTTCTTACAGCCTTATAAACTTTATAGACCTCTAACTCCTTATCTAACCACTTCTAGGAATATTTAGATAACCTGTGTGCTAATAGCTATGCTCAGCCAGAACCCCAGTTCAAACCTCCCTGTAATTATCATCATTGACAGCATCAGGCCAGGTCCATCCCCAGTTGGAGGGAAGCACCTTATCAGAGATACCTCTGTACTCTCTAAGAACAGACTTAAGCATCCAGACTACCTGTTTGAGAAGGCCTGGCGGATGTGCCAATTAAGCTTAACTTCCTCCTTTCCCAAATCTTACCTCTAGTTCCAGATCTCCCTTTAACTATCACCAGAGGCATCTAGCTGTACACAGGTTGCTTAGCTACTGAGCACACTTTTCCCCACCCTGCAGAAAAACGGCAGATAGCTTGGACAGATAGGAGCCACAGGAAAAAAGAAGGCAGTTTTATTTTCTCCCGTTGACTAGCAACTTAGAGATTCTTAACATTTTCTACTAATTGCGTTTAAGATGATAGTTGAGCACATAAGATCCCTCTTCTTAGATATTACCTGAATTTAGCCTTTAGTTAATTCATTTTCCCATTAGTCACTTCCCTTTTGGGTTGCAAATGATAATTAACATTTACTGCCCCTCTATGTGATTCTTATCATCCCTCCATTTGACCCTGGAGTCCTGGCTTTGCACTGCCAAGGGATTACTGCTTATAAGTGTATATATACCGGGACTCCCAGGGTACGGGAGGAAGAAGAAGATTTGGAAGAATAAATGACTAGACTAAGAGCTCTGTGTGCTGAGATTCTATTTCCCGAAAATAGTCCTCACCGTTCACAGTTTCTCTCCTGAGCCCCTGGGATGTATAATATTAAGGCTGGTCACTCAAATATTATACAAGACCTGCATACACACACACACACACACACACACACACACACACACACACACACACGAGTGTGTGCAATACACAAATGTAAATTTTCAGAGTGAGTGTTGTCACCTTGGTCGCTTCCTATAAAATACAAGGCATTGGTTATTGTTTGGGGTCCACCTTCTAGGGGTATCCATGTCCTGAATATTTTGTCTGTAAAGTACAACATTTTCCTTTATGTACAGTTCAGTCTCCCCCACTGGGGTCTGTTGTGGGATGAGCTGGCTGTTCCTGAGAAGACTGGTAACTCACTCCTTCATTCCATCATTTCCATTCTAATAACATGAACCCATAATCAGTCATGAGAGACACGCCAGAGGAGACCGGGACCTGGTGACTGTTCCCAGGATGGGCTGTTCTCATACCTGCTGTGTGACTTTATCCTCATGCCTGGTGCATGGCCTGTCCTCATGCTTGCTGAATGGCCTGCCATACCTGGTATATAGCACTGTCCTTATCCCTAGAGAATGGCTTTGTCCCCATACCTGTTGCATACCCTGTGACTTCTCAGGTCTTGGTTAGCTCTCCATTAGTTTTCCCTATTTTCTTGACAGCTGCCCTCAACTGTTCCTCAACTGTTCTGTTCTCTGTTCTTAGCTCAAACTCACAGAGAACTGCCTGCTTCTGCCTCCCGAGTGCTGGGATTAAAGGCATGCGCCACCACTGTCTGGCTTCATCTAGTTTTCTTATACATCTCAATACCATCTGCCTAGGGATGGTACCACTCACAGTGGGCTGGGAACTCTCTCTCTCTATATATATTTTTTGAGACAGGGTTTCTCCATGTAATTTTGGTACCTGTTCTGGATCTCGCTCTGTAGACCAGGCTGGCCTCGAACTCAGAGATCCGCCTGGCTCTGCCTCCCAAGTGCTGGGATTAAAGGTGTGATCCCCCACCGCCCAGCTGGGCTGGGAACTCTTACATCAATTAGTAACAACAACAACAACAACAACAACAACAACAACAACAAAATATCACCATGAACATGAGCACAGGCAATACTTCAGTTGAGCTGAGGTTCCTTCTTTCCATATGTGGCAAGTTGAACTAGTAACTCATCACGGAAGCCGGGTGGATCTCTGTGAGTTTGAGGCCAGCCTGGTCTACAGAGCGAGATCCAGGACAGGCACCCAAAACTACACAGAGAAACCCTGTCTCAAACAAAACAAAACAGAACAAAACAAAAAATCATCATGGCCTGGGTCTGATTGTCTCACCACAAGATGTCAAGTGACCATCGTGAAGGTGTTATCTGACCCACATACCCATGGGCCAGCTAGCTGTGGGCAGCAATCTAACATGATGTGAGATGATATAGTTGAACTCAGATGTGACCTAGGCCATGACAGGCCACACATGAGGACTTGTGGAGAGGCTGAGGATATAGCACATCAGTAGAATGCTTGCCTATCTCCAAAGGGGCCCTGGGGTTGATCTCAGCATCACACACAGTTTATGGAGGAAAACTTAATAAAACAGAGGGGGTCCTATTTAAGCAAGCTAGGGACAGTCTGAGATTGGTGGGACGGGCTGGGCACACTGTGAGAGACCTGCCCCCCCCCCCAAGCTCTACCCTACAAAGCCTTGAGTCAATATCTGGGGTTGTGTGTGACACTGTTCAGAGGGAGACAAGGAAGGAGACACAGTCCATTTCCACACCTATTGCATTAATCACATAGGAAACTGAAAACTAAGTCCTGGTAGTCCAGCTTTGGGGTGAACAGAACGTCCTATGGGGACAAGGCAGAAGGGTTGGTAGACTGGGGACAGATGCATGGATCTTACCAAGTAAACGGATGAGCTCTGGGTTCTTGAATATCTTGTCATGGTACAAGAGACAATGGGCCATATGAAGCAGCCTCCTTTCTACCGGGGAGTAATGGCTGTCACATCTGCAAACATTGCCAGACTCTAAAATGGCAGTTTCAGCTGATGCAGTGATCAGCAAGTGGACAATGCTCACACCTAATACCAAATGCAAGCAGAGGGCCGCATCCATGATAGAAGGGTCCTGTCACATACCCTACTTAACATCTTACTTCCTTGGAGTCACAAGGCACCTCCCATACATATTTCTTAGGCCACTTTTCCCTCAGACCTCTAGGAGTGGATCTCAGAGTCTGGTTACTATTTGATGCCTCTTTTTTAAATTTAAGATGTGTGTGTGTGTGTGTGTGTGTGTGTGTGTGTGTGTGTGTGTGTACCACATGTGTATGGGTGTCTATGGAGGCCAGAAGAGGGTGTTGGACCCTCTAGAGTTGGAGTCACAGGCAGTTGTAAGCCACCCAACTTGGATGTTGGGAACCAAAGGAGTCCTCTGGAAGAGCAGCCAGTGTTCTTAACCACTGGGCCATCTCTGTAGTCAGACTGTTGCTTTTGCAGAATACTCACGTTTGGTTCTCAGTATCTATGTGGCAGTACCTGAATATATGCATACACACACACACACACACACACACACACACACACAAAAAAAAAAAAAAAAAAAAGAATCTCCAATAAATAAAGACACACTGAATCCAGGGTGCTGTCTGGAGAAAACCAGTTTCCATCATGTGGTTTCCAGGGATTGAACATGGGTCATCAGGCTTGGCATCAAGTTCCTTTACATGTTGAGACGTCTTGAAAGCCCTGGAAGAATTTCTTTGTACTCTCATGGATGTTCTCTCTGGAGTGAAGAGACATTTTTTTTCTTTTCTTTTCTTTTTTTTTAATATTTATTTTTTTAACTTTATTTTTTAATTACACTCATGATATTCATTAATTATACATGATATTAATTACATTTGTGGTATTCATTGATTACATTCACAGTATTCATTCAATAATTACATTTATAATATTCGTTAATTACATTAATTGTATTGATTTATTACATTCAAGATATTATGTCCTGATACTGCTGTCCATTTGTGGTGTTTTTCCAACACACAAAACAGAGATTTTGTACTTAGGAAATCATTGCTCTATATTCCTTTCTTCTCTGTCTTGAGATAACGTCTAATCTTTCCATCTCTATGAATTTGTATATTCTATATATTTCATGTAGTACAATTCTATAGTATTTGAGACTTTTTTTTTCTTTCTCAGGAAAAGTTTATACCACAGTTGCCAACAAGAGGACCTCAATCCTAGCCTTGGCCACATCCAGGGTTTTTATTTGGAAAAGAGTAACAAAAATATGTAGTACCCTGATCCCTTAATGAACTTAGTCTCCAGCTGCCCTAAAGATCAATTTGATAGTGTGGCCTAAGGCTCATGCCATAAATAATGTTGTCGGCATAGACTACCAGGTACATAAGACTTACTAGGCAGGATATTCCAAGGCTTAGAGATGATCTCCTGGAATCATGGGAAGGGAGGGCCAGATCTCTCTGGAATGTGCAGGGTTTGAGCAATCCAGGCCTGCTCAGTTAACCCTTTACTGCCCAGTGGCACATAGAACCCAGCTGACTTCGGTGAGCAGCTGAATCAGTGATGTAGGTGGCAGGTCACAGTAAGTCACCCAGGCTTCGAGACAGATTCTGGCACAGGTCTCACATCTGCTGCACGCCGCAGGAAAACGTAATGGAATTCAGGCACTATCACAAAAGCTACTACTTGGAAAACTCCAGGACTTCTCCAAAGGTCAAGTCATGGCTTAAGAAGTCTTGGTGATATTTTAGCTTTTGTATATATATAAGCTGGTTCCTAAAATGATTTTCTTGCATGCCTCCAAGAACTCCTAATAGTGTATTTATCTAAAATGCCTATCAAGCATCCAAGGCCATACAAAACAACACCTGTCTCCTAGGTCAGGCGGATAGCTTTATTTCTTGTGCAATTTAGGGTGAGACCCTCCTTTTTTATACAACCTTACTAATGGACCCCTAACTTCTTACCTAACCACTTCCAGGAATGTAGACTGAGAACACAGATCCCATTTTCGATATACTAACAGTCATTAGCACTCAGTTGACCTCCTCTGTTACCACTCCCATTTTCAGGTCGTAAAAGAAAGCCTGATGGTCACTGCCTGAGGAAAAGTCTTACCTACCTTTATGACCCCGTAGAATTCAAGCCTGGTGACCTTGCTCAACCAGGAGATTGTTGCTTGGGTTTATAACTGGACTCTTAAGAGACTTGGGTAGAACTTAGAGACAGAGAACGAAGAGGGATAAGGAGGATTTTAAGAGGGATAAGGAGGATTTTGACCAGAGAGAATGTGTGGACGAGATGGAAGACGAGGAAGAACCAGATGGGGAAGTACTAGCTGGATAAGAACGAGATGAGAAGGACCTAGATGAGGCAGAATTACGATAGAACTTAGAGGGAGCAGTAGATAAATATAGAGAGAAATCAGGCAAGAAAGGAGCTAGGCACGAGAACAGAACTGAAGCTGTGTACATAGGATGTTATCCCAGAGGAATTAAAGTGAATGGACTATAGACCTCGGTGTGCTGAGATTTTATTTTCCTGAAAATAGTCCTCACCATTAGTAGTTCTCTCTCCTGAGCCCCTGGGATGTATAATGTTAAGGCTGGTCCCTCTAATATTATACAAGACACATCTCTAGAGACACGTTGGGAAGATGGTAAATTAGTGTGAATCCAAGACGAGCTCCAAAAAGCCCTGTGGCTTTTTTCTGCCTTCTCTCTCCTCTTGGCTCACTGGTTTGGGAGGAAGCCAGCTGGCCCGTGGGGAGCATGCTCCAGCAGCCCTGTGTAGCGAGCCTGCATTATTATTATTGTGAAGAATAAATGCCTAGCCCCTTAGTGATGTGATGAGAAATGGGGGCTCTCTGCTGATGGTCACATGAACAGGCAGCTTGGACCAGAATCCTTGGGCTGCTGTAAAGTCTTCAGATGTCTGTTGTTCCCGGAATGCTTAACTGAAACCTCATGGAGCCAGTTAGAAGCACCAGCCGGCGAGCTCTGTGTGAGCTGATCCAGAGCATCCAACACATAGAGTGTGGGATGACAGACACTAAGCTGCTGGGCTTGGAGATGATGAGTTAGGTGGTATTAAGAGCTAATATTGGACTGCCAGATGGTGGTGGCAGATGCCTTTAATCCCAGCACTTGGGAGGCAGAGGCAGGCAGATCTCTGAGTTTGAGGCCAATCTGGTCTACAAAGTGAGTTACAGAATAGGGCTACACAGAGAAACCCTGTCTCAAAAAAAAAAAAAAAAAACAAAAAACAAACAAACAAAATAAAAGAGCTAATATTGGGTCAGGCCTGGTGGTGCATGCCTTTAATGCGAGCACTTAGGAGGCAGAGGCAGGAGGATGTCTAAGTTTTAGATTCAGATATCTCACCAACCTGCTCTGAACTCTCAACTGCATTTGAATTTAACCGCATTGAAATTCACTCATGGTTTGGTCGGTCACTTTGTCTCAAAATGTGTTAGAATGTATTCATAATTATTGACTCCACGTTCAAACATAAACTACTCCGCGGGTACCAGCCCTCCACCACGTGGACCCGAGAAGGCTGAACAAGCACATGATGACTTAGCGTTTTGCCCTGTTGTTCACCTCTGCTTCTTCTGGGGTCTGGAAACCTCAGACCCCTCAAATCCAGGGACCAGCCATCGGGTGGCTCCGGGTCGTCATGGCAACGGTGCTCTCAGGTTCCTGATTGGTCATCGGGTTTAGCGAGCCTGCATTATTATTATTGTGAAGAATAAATGCCTAGCCCCTTAGTGATGTCCAACATCGCCATAGCAACTCCAGTTTTTAGTTCCTAAAGGTTCACTGAGGCCCATCTTGGCCTTAACCACAAGAGGACCCACACAATTGGCAGGGGATCTTTATGACCCTCTTTGAGAAAGGCTGGAACCGTCTGGTAGAATGGAGCCCCTTTGTGTCGTCGTGTTCCCCGCCCCCCACACTTCAGGAGAAGAGAGCTGGCAACAGGGCTTGGGAAAGGTAGGCAGTAATAGGTAGGGAGGCACCAAGGTAGTAATTAGCAGATGCTGGGCAACCTCTGGGTTCTGACACCAGCCTCCTCTTGGTGGAGGAGAAAAGGCCCAGGTTCCAAGCTCTGGGATGAATAGGGGCGAAGATGCTGCAGTGGCATCTAAAAGGCAGTAGATTAGGACTGGAAAGGAAGGGTGCTCAGCGTCTACCCAGCTTTCACATTGTCCATTTGTGTAGGCTACACCAGCTCCTAAGTATGCGTGCAGATACAGCTGTTGGGAACCCTCCTTTTTTACATTTTTAAAAAGATTTTTACTTATGTATTTGATATATGAGTGATCTATCCATGTATTAGCCTGCATGCAGAAGAGGGCATCAGATCAATTTCCACAACTCGGGACTTCTGGAAGAGCAGTCACGATCAATTTCCACAACTCGGGACTTCTGGAAGAGCAGTCACTGCTCTTGACTGCTGAACCCATCTCTGAGTCAGCCCTGGGTCTCTTCCTTAAGGCAGCCTTCATGGACCACCGTCAGGCTGAGATTCTTCTCTCCTTCTCCTGTGTATTGCTAGCCAAAGACCCCTTTCTGGTCCATCCAGACCAAGCCTACTCTTGCCTACCCCCACTCACCCAGGATGGGATGGAGGAAGGGAGGGCTGAGGGGGGCCTATCTCTGAGACCCCACTCCCCACTCAGTGGGCTGAATAGTGGCTTCCAGAAACATTCACTTCCTAATCCCTGGACTATATCTTATGTGGCGGAATAGACTTTGCAGTTGTGATGAAGGATCTAAAAATGGGAGGCTGTGACTGGTGACATAGGCCTGGAACCCCAGCTGCTCAAGGCTGAGGCATGAAGGAAAGAACTCTTAAGTTCAACAAGGCCAGCCTAGAAAACACAGTGAAAAACTGTCTTAAAAACAAAAATTCAGGCTGGACAGTGGTGGCACATGTCTTTAATCCCAGCACTCGGGAGGCAGAGGCAGGCAGATCTCTGAGTTTGAGGCCAGCCTGGTCTACAGAAGTGAGTTCCAGGACAGCCAGAGTTACACAGAGAAACCCTGTCTCAAAAAAACAAAACAAAAACAAACAATAAAATAAAAATTCAGCCAGATGGTGGTAGTGTATGCTTTTAACTCCAATACTGGGGAAGCAGAGGCAGGTGGATCTCTAAGTTCTAGGCCAGCCTGGGCTACAGAGTGAGTTCTAGGACAGCCAAAGCTACACAGAGAAACCATGTCTCTTAAAAGAAAAAAAATTCAGGGGCTGGAAAAATGTCTCAGTGGTTAAGAACTTGTGTTGTTCTTGCAGAGGACCCAAGTTCCATTACTAGCACCCACATCAGGCACCTCACAACTGCCCAGAACTCCAGCTTCAGGGAGCTGAATTTTCTTACCTCCTTGGGTGTATACACAGCATACACAGACACGTATACATACACATAAATAAATAATAACAATTTAAAAAAATTCAGGCCAGGTGGTGGTGCATGCCTTTAATCCCAGCACTTGGGAGGCAGAGACATGTGGATTTCTGTGAGTTTGAAGCCAGCATGGTCTACAGAATGAGTTCTAGGACAGCTGGGTCTACACAGAGAAACCATCTTGAAAAACTAAATAATAATAATAAATAAAATAAATATTTAAAAATGACTGTACGTGTAAATCAGTGGTGGAGTATAATCATGAGGTCTTGGGTTCAATTCTCAGCAACACACACACACACACACACACACACACACACACACACACACACTCCTTGAGTTGGTTAATTGTCTTGGATTATCTGGCTAAGTGGGTCCAGTGTGCTCCTAATATTTTTATAAGTGAAAAAAGAGAGCTGGAGGGTCTAGGAAATTTGGAGATGTGTTGCTGGCCTGGAGGAAACCACAAGTCAAGGAAGGCAGTTCTAATAGCTGCACATTTAAGGAAATAGATTCCCCCAGAGTCTTCAGAAGGACCTGGGACTGTTGGCTACCCAAGTTTATTGAATGATTATTGATTTTTATTTTGTGACAGGATCTCACATAACCAGGCTGGCCTCAAACTCACTATGTTGCTAAGGGTGTCCTTGAACTATATTGGTCTTCCTGCCTCCACCTCCCAGGTGCTGAGATTACATTTCTGTGCCACCACACCTAGTGAGGCCCCTCAGTTTTAGCCCCATGATAGGATCTTAGGCTTCTGGACTGCAGAACTGTGAGGTAATGTGTGTGGTTCTACAACATGGTATCAGGGGTAAGTTTTTACAGGAGCCAGAGACAACTAAAACAGAACTCCCACTCTGTTCCCACTGGGCCAGCCTGTGAAGCTGGGCAGTGGTACCCAGTGATCCAGTGCATTGATCCCAGTCTCTGTGGGTGACGCTGGCACCCGGGCATGACCCAAGAACTGGTCTGTGAAGACACACCCTTGGCTTCCCAAATGTTCTTCCTCTGGCTTCCTACCTCGTGGCAGCAGCTGAGTTGTTCCCACAGGCATGCCAAGGCCCCCTGGTAGCTGGGAACTTGCAAGCCTAGGGTGCCCATGGGCATTCCCAGGCTGCCTCTCGGTCATCTCTGATGCTGTCACGCCCCGACAACCATTCTGTACCAGTTGATGCCTGGTGATGAGGACACACACATAAATAAACCACACAGAGGCCTCCAGATATGTAGAAGTCACATTTCATTCTGGAAAATGCTGCCCACCCTTAACACACATCATCTCATGCCAAGTGAGGTAAGCCAGGACACGGCGTTTCAGAGGTCTGTGGTCAGCCTATGCAGAGAATAGCTCCTCCTGCTCTGTGTCTAAGCAAAAAAAAGGCTTTTGGAAGGAAGACAGGAGCCACCTTCCACAGAGGTGGACGCTGGAAAGGCTTCAACTTCAGCAGGGGCATAGAGGGAAGGCTGGGCAGAGCTGATGGAGCCCCGGAGAAGGGGAGAAAGGAGGATAATGGGATTAAAGCGGACACAGGACCAGCATCTCTCATGTTAGCTATGGAGGGCCATGCCTTCCTTCCCTGTTGAATGATTCTGAGCCACAGGGAGGCCTTAACTCCAAGCCGTGATGACCAGAACTGTTCCGCAAGGTACTGAGTAGGTCCTAGAAACCAAAGTCTGGAGGAGACATCAAACTCCCAGACCAGCTTGGGATATACTTCCTAAATGAGAACCAATTTTCAGAAGTCAGGGCCCCCCCCACTCCTAGCCAGGCCACCCCTGGCCCCCTAGTCAGAGTCCTTGTCAGGTGAGCTGGTGCTGAAATTTACAGACTAGCTGTGGGCGCAAGACACGTAATCAGAATAGTAACATCAGTTTTGCACTCCAAAGATAGGGGCCCCAGCCCCACTGTGGTGAGTCCAAAGGACCAGTGGATCAGAGTGGATCAGAGCCTTCATCCCCAGAGCTGACCAGGAATGTCTCCCTTAGGAGGCTGTGGTGATGATGATTTGAAGTGCATCCCATCAAGATCAAAGCTAAGGCACCCTGACACAGTCCTGTATAGATGTCACAGGGGGAGAGGCCAGCTGGACTTCCACAGAGACGAGAATCAGGGGTACCCCAACTAGACCTACACAAGGATATGGTTCAGAAGCAATCATCAGTAGGACCCTTACAACGGTCTTCCAATAAATCAAAAAAAAAAAAAAAATCGTGCGTGGCCTGGTACCTTCAGTTAGATGGTCATGGGAATCAGACATTCTCATGGGATGATTACAGTGGTTTGAGAGAGTTCGTGCCTTTTCAGTCCCCAGTCTGGAGAGATGCATTCTGTTAATGCCCTCCAGGATAACACAGAAATCCTCAGGCCAGGAGACAGGGCTTATAGCATTGAGGCATTTCATTGCTGTAGTTACAACCTTTTCCCAGCATCCTGTGCCTGCAGGTTCCAGCCAAGGTCAGTCTCTGCCTTAGGTGTTTGATCCGGGAGTGTATCCAGGGTCCCTGGGTCCTTGGTAGCCTCCTCAAGCTCTGGCGTGTCCTTGGTAGCCTCTGGCAGGGTACTTTCCAGGTCCAGCTCAGGCTTTGTGGGGCGCGGCATCCAGGTGTGGGTCCAGGGTGCTATTGGTGTGGGCCGCGGCGGTTGCCAGAAGCTAGGATCGGGGGCCAGAGCTACGACCTGAGGCCGCCCAAGGCCGGAGGTCGTGACGTGAGGGATGAGGAAGAAGATGTAGACGCCAGAGACAACGAGGCCCGCGGCCACCAGCACGGCCAGAGCCACAGCCGCGTTGAAGGCCCATGTAGGGCTGCTCATGGACAGGCGACGCGACAGCGGGCGGCCGAGGCGCAGCGGGGGTGGAGGCGGCGGGGCACGCGCTGTGCGGCTCTTGCGTGGTCCCGGAGACGGCGGCGGCGGCCGCAGGTACAGGAGCCCTCGACGGCGGTCGAACCGCACGGAGCCCTGGCGCGGGGGTGCCACGCGCGCGTCGCGAGGCAGCAGGCTTGGCTGCGTGGGTAGAGCGGGAAGCCCCCGGCGCGGGGCCAAGCGTGTGGGCGCACGGCACATGGGGCAAGCCACTGCGTCACCGCCCCCCGCCGTAGCCAGGGATAGGCGGGCCAGGCACTCGAGACAGAAGACGTGGCCGCAGTCCAGGCGTTTTGGTAGCTTGAAAACGCCGTCGAAGGGTGACACGCAGATAAGGCATTCCATAGGGGATGCAGGGGGCAGGATGGGGCTGTCGCCCGGGTTGCCATCGCCCTCTTCCTCTTCTGCGTCCTCGTTTTCGCCTCTGCTAGGGGATGTGGGTGCAGAGAGGGTACCTGGGGAGCCCGGGCTTGAGCCCTGGGAGGCTCGGTGGCGGCGGAACCAGTGAAGCCGAGGACAGGGCATTCAGATTGTACCTACGAAGAGAAGGGCTCAAGTAGGGATCTGGAGGTTGTGGCAGGTTGGTAAGATTTCAGAGGGGAGCAGGGAGAACAAAGTTATGCAGAGTGGGTCCAAGGAGGCAGAGATGAGTCCTTAGCTGGACTCTCAGTCCCCAAAGTCGAGATAAACTAGGTAACAGACTGAGGATCCATCTTCTTAGGGGAGATGCAAGAGGGAAGACGCACACCAAACCAAGTCAGAGTAGCGCCACAGGAAAAAGAGCAGTAGTAGACTCCAGGGCGGTGGTTCTCAATCTGTAGGTCGCATCCTATTAACAAAGGTTGCCAACGACCACAGCAAAAGATGTCTACATATTACAAGTCATAACAGTAGTCAAATTAGTTATGAAGTAGCAAAAAAAAAAAAAATAATTTATGGTTGGGGGCCACCACCACGAGGAGCTGTCCCTACAGGGTCGCAACATTAAGGTTGAGAACCTGTCGCTTGTCCACCAGATTCTGGAACAAGAGGTACCGAATAGCTGAGAAGCAAAGTAGGAAACCCAGGGTGTAAGATCTAACACCAGACAGAAATGACTAGCCAAGTTTACAGGACACCTTACCTGTTGATGCTGGTTCAGATGAGTATCCTGGTGAGTCTCTCCTGTTCTGACCCCAATTTCTGGCTTGTCTGCCACTAGGCTGTCAAGTGCCCCTCCCTGGAGGGCACCTGACCTTGGGCCAGCCCTCTCCAGGTTCCCATGTACCTGTCAAACCCGTCTGGCTGCTTACCCCGCCCCCAGGCCCCTCCTACTAGCACGAACACCAAGTCTGATCTATAATGGATGCAAGGGTGGCTGGAAGTTCATTCGCACAAGGGCCATAGACCACTGTGCAAAGCCTCCACAGCTGGGCTCCCGGAGACATGTGAAGCCTGTACATAAACACTAAGGGAGTGAGCAAACTGGACCCCATCATACCTTGACTAGACAGACCTAACAGGGACTACTTTTTAAAAAAAAGATTTATTATGTATATAGTGTTCAGCCTGCAGGCCAGAAGAGGGTGTCAGATCTCATTACAGATGGTTGTGAGCCACCATGTGGTTGCTGGGACTCAGGACCTCTGCAAGAACAGCCAGTGCTCTCAACCTCTGAGCCATTTCTCCAGCCCCAACAGGGACTATGTGAAGCACAACCTCAACATTGTCTGTATACACTATGGATCTTTAGCACTCCAGCCCTTCCCCTTATCAGACCCAGAGGGTAGCAGCAATCCACCCCTCACCCCCAGTAATTGCTGGGTCATTCCTGGGCACTGAGCTTACACCCTGTGACCAGCACTAGACCAGAGTGGTACTTGCCAGGGAAATACATTTCTCCTGGGTCAACATGCCAGGAAGGTGAGCATCCCCTATAGGCATGGGAAGCACCCTACCCCTTCAATGACAGACAAGAACAAGGGCAGGTAGAACTTTCCCAAAGGGCACACAGTTTATTAGGCAGCAGCTGGGAAATCAGCGGTTAGACTTGGCCACACGCTCCAGTTCATCTTTCTTCTTGATGGCGTAGGAGTTGGAGGAGCCCTGCAAGGACAGGTGGTTAGCTCCGAATGGTGGGTGAGCCCCCAGACACCCAACCCGTGTGCCCTGACCCACCTTGGCAGCATTGATGAGCTCATCTGCAAGGCACTCAGCAATCGTCTTGATGTTCCTGAAAGCGGCCTCACGAGCTCCCGTGCACAGGAGCCAGATGGCCTAGAGAAGACAGGTAGGGCTCAGGCCACAAAGGGTACCAGTCTTCCCAGTGATCGGGACCCACCTCTACAGAAACCCGCTTTTCATCACTACACGCTGTCACCCAGAGATGAGATACAAGGGAGCAGACATCCTGTCAGACAGCGGGCTAAAACAACAACAAAAAAAAACCATGGGCCCCTACTAACAAGACTTAAGAAGTGCCAGCAAAGTGTGAGATGCTCTTGACGTCACCATGGTATGCAGGGATCAAGCAAATCCATCTTGTGCCTCTCAAATAGCTAAAACTACAGATATGTGCCACCACTCAACAGGCTCATAAATGGATCAAGTTTAAAACAAATGAACCAGACCTAGGAGGAAGGCTGGGGCTCCATTTGCCCACACAGGGTGGAAATCCAGGAAGGTTTCCTGGAGGAAGTGAGGCTCTGGGTGAAACATGCAAGCCAGAACTCCACCCACTCATGCTGGTGGTTCCTGTCCCAGCCCTTCACAAGCCTGACTCACCTGATTCACACGGCGCAGTGGGGACACATCCACAGCCTGCCGTCTCACAGTCCCAGCTCGCCCAATTCGGGTTGAGTCTTCCCGGGGGCCACTGTTGATGATGGCATTCACCAGGACCTGCAGAGGGTTCTGGCAGAAAGGGAGGCCATGAGCCTGACACCCACCCCCAACCTCCCCCAGAGCAAGGTGGCAGTGTCACAGGTGATGAATCTGGCACATGTACCGTGAAGCTTTGGCATGAATCAAGGGCAGTCTTACCTCACCAGTGAGCAGGTGGATGATCTCAAAGGCATGCTTGACGATTCGGACAGTCATAAGCTTCTTGCCGTTGTTGCGGCCATGCATCATCATGGAGTTAGTGAGGCGCTCCACAATGGGGCACTGGGCTTTGCGGAAGCGCTTGGCGGCATACCGCCCCGCGCTGTGGGGCAGGTACTTGGCATACTTCTCCTTCACAGCAATGTAATCCTGGGTGGCAAAGTGAGGATGAAGGGGCAGTCAGGGGTGGGACCGGCCTCAGACGGGCATCGGAGGGGACTGAGAACTGGCTCAAGGCATGGCATGCCCCAGCAGGCTGTGAATGTGAGCCTTGAGAATAGAACTGAACAAGTGACTGGTGAAGTCACACACACACACACACACACACACCTCTATATTCCAACACCCGGGAGGCAGGAGGATCACTAATGGTTCAAAACCAGCCTGGTCTACAGTGTCTTTCAGCACAGTCAGGGCAACACAGAGACCTTACTGGAGGAGAGGGGTGTCCAGTGCACTACAGGACACTTGGCAGCACTTGGTTGATTATTCTGGCAACATGGTGTAGGCCATGACTACATAGTAAGACACATACACTCTCTCAATAAGTCATATAAAAAAGGAAAAAAGAAGGGGGCGGGGGCGGGGCGCTGGAGAGATGGCTCAGAGGTTAGGAGCCCTGGCTGCTCTTCCAGAGGACCCAGGTTCAATTCCCAGCTCCCACATGGCAGTTCACAACTGTCTGTAACTCCTGTTCCAGGGGATCCAATACCCTCACCCAGACATACATGTAGGCAAAACACCAACGTACATAAAATACAAATAAATACATAAAAAGAGAAAAAATAATTGAGATTCAATGTGACCTGTGAGACAGAAAACATTTACAATCTTACCCCTTAGCTAAGAAGTTCCTGGGCATGTACACATTGCAGTTAGTTAGGTGGTAGCTGGCCTAGCATGTGAAAAGCCCTGAATTCAATCCCTAACAGCAAAAATAAGATCGCAGACCTCTGTAAACAAACGCACAAAGTAAAGACCCACCAGACAAGCCTGAATATACTTTGAATACCTGGGTCCTGTTGTATACCTTTCTCCTTTATTTACTTTGTGCATGTTATGTATGTATAGAAGTCAGAGGATAATTTACAGCTATCAGTTTTCTCCTATCTGTGAATTCCAAGGGTTAAATTTATGTTGTCAGGCTTAGTAGCAACTGTCTTTACAAGCAGAGCCCCTGCACAGGCCCATTCTGTGGCATCTTTAATTTAATTTCTTTGAACAAAAGGGACAAGTGAGCCTTAGGATGTAGCTGAAGTCATTAGGGTGCTTGCCTTGCACATACAAAAACCTGAGTTCAATTTCCAGCAGTGTGTAAACCTGGGTATGGTGATATATGCCTACAATCCCAGCATTTGTGCAGAATGCACAAGATGATTATTAGCTCTTTCCACTATATAGTAGTGGGTTTCAGGCTAGCCTGAGCTATATGAGACTCTCTCAAAAGGGATATGAGTGCAAAAAAGAGAACCAGCACAACCACTTTAATTTGCACATATACTAACACGGCCATTAAATAGCACCCACACACCCAGAGCCAACTGACACTTAGGAGGGGGGCAGTAGGGACATCTCACTATGTAGCTACAACTGGCCTCATACTCAAAATCCTCTTGCTTCAGCTTGAAAGCAGCAGTTCAGGCACACAACACCATGCCCAGCTTACCAACTGACTTTGACAAGGGTGCCAACACTGTTCAGGTTGGTTGAAGTGGTCTGTTCAACAGAAGATACTGCCAACTGAACATATGAATGCAAAATGATACAAAGACAGATGTATTTAACACATGTCTTTAATTCCAGCACTTGGGGAACAGAGGCAGGAGGATCTCTATCGAGTTCCAAGCCAACCAGGGCTACATAGCCAAGGCTCTGTCTCAAAAGACAATGGATTCAGAAAAGAAAAAAAAAAACTTACAATACACTGTAACAACTTTTGGTATAGGTTGTAACAAGGCAAGGATATGGCTGTCCAGTTATTGCTCTTCTAGCTTGTCATAAACATGAACCGGTTTAAACCTAGATGTCATATGTCCTTTTCTGAACTGGAAGAATCCACATCTGCTCTCAATCAAAAGCCAAAAAGACTACCACCAAGTTCCTTTTACCTGTAGAGAAATATCGTTGATCTGCACATCATCAGTGCTCCATTTCCCAAAGAGCTTGATGTCTGGGGTCTCTGCCACCGCTGGTGTGGCTGTCTCCCACTCCGTCATTCTGGGGACGGGATAGCAACAAGAAACCGTTATTGTTCATCCACCCTAGAACAGTCATATTTACCCCAAACTCTCGAGACTAACCTCCACTTTGTGGGAAACTGTGTAGCAAAAGGGAACCCAAAAGCTTTGAACATCCCTCCAAACCTAGGAAAACGACTGAGCTGTAGAAAGAACCTGCTCTTTACTCAGGAACCCGAGGTCTAGGTCCCGACAGTCACCCAGCTAAACAGCGGGTACACGGAACGCAGTATGATATAGCTCATGAAGCCATGCAGACACCCATCGGCACATATCCTGTATCAAACTCCCAGTGTGCATTTATAAAGCGTCCATCCTGCGAAAAGCAACTAGCAGTCCATGAGTAACATATGGGAATAAGGACCACCGTATGGATCCAGAGAGATAATCAATACAAGTGTTTCCTTCCTTGTCTGACTCTATGGAGACGCTAGGGGCTGTTATGGAACAAAACGCGTACTGAGCAAAAGGATCACTAGAAAACTAGGAGGAACTAGATGTTCGGTCGCTATATAGCCCTAGAATCCAAGTGACTTTCCTAGGGTGCCGAGTGTTAAAAGCATGGAGCCAACACTGCAAACGGGGCAAGAGTAACCGGCCGGGGCGAGTTTCCTGGACACTCTTTTCCGGAGGGAAAGGTGAGGTCCAAACGGGAAGGCCCAGGTCTCGGGTGCCGCCTCCGGGTCCCCAATGTCCCTCAGAACACACAGGGCCGTCCCTTTGGAACTCCGGGCCCCTCCGCAGCCTCACCTGAGGGCGCAGACCGGGCTTCTCGGTCGCTCGGCGTGGACCACGCGCCGTCCTGGCACAGACAGGAAGAGGCCGCGCGCTGCGGGCCGGCGCTTTTAAGTGAAGCGAAAACTTCCGGGTCAGAGGCAGGAACGCATGCGCAGAGGAACAAACGTGCTCCTGGACCAATGGGGAGTTAGGAGGAGACGCGCCCTTTGAGCCGTACAGAGCATGTGCACTTTCAGAAACTGCGCCACAACCATCTTCTGGCGGATGTCTGAAGTACCTGCCGAGCTTGTGAGTCGGTGAACATGCGCAGAAACGTCCGCGAAACGAACACCGCCATATCTAAAAAGGGCAGACGTCCAGTCCACGCTCACGGCAAACGGGCTGCAAAGCCAAGGCGCCAGGGACCGTGGGTTCCTAGCGAAGGCAGCCAGGTCGGCTCAGTATTTCTCGACAAAATGGTGGGGTCGGGTCTGGTGGTCACCACTGATCCGGGGTCGCAAGCATCGGCCCCACCCTCTCTACCTTCCTGGCCAGCGGGGCTCGGCGTGTCCCAGGCTTCCGGTATGGGACCACTTCCATCTTAAGCACTCTGGCTTCTCCTGGCCGGCCTTTTTTTTCTCAGGGCACGAGACGCTGACTACCAATCAGCAGCTGTGTGACCCGCCCGGGGGAGGGTTACATGGAGCGAGTTCTGGAGGGCGGTGAGATTGTCGGCACCGAGGATCTCTCGGGTGACAACTTCATCTGAAATCCCAACGACTTGATGTTTATAACCGGGACTCGTTGCCTGCAGACTGAGGTGTTTTTTGTTGTTTTGCTTTTTCCAGACAGGATTTTTCTGTGTAGCCCTTGCTGTCTTGGAACTCGCTCTGTAGACCAGGCTGGGCCGAACTTCACAGAGATCCACCTGCCTCTGCCTTTCTGGAGCAGGAATCAAAGGCGTGTGCCCCCACCGCCAGGCACAGGTGTGTTCTTTTAACTAGGCTGACCTCTGCATTTATCGCCTAAGGACAGAATGGGATATAGTCACCATACAGAAATAAGTTAACCACCCTACACACGCCTCTATCCTCTTCCCCAACTACTCTTAAAATGGTCTTTATGAACAGGTCAGGTCTGGGAGCGGATAGCTCCCGAACTTTCTCAGGGCGTCTGCTGGGATATAAGTTCCTTCTGGGGGCTGGAGAGATGGCTTAGAGGTTAAGAGCACTGGCTGCTCTTTCAGAGGTCCTGAGTTCAATTCCCAGCAACCACATGGTGGCTCACAACCATCTGTAATGAGATCTGGTGCCCTTTTCTGGGGTGCAGGCAGAACACTGTATACATAGTAAATAAATAAATAAATCTTTAAAAAAAAAGTTCCTTCTGATCTCAGTTCAAGCCTTATGTGTGGGGTCGGAGGGAAAAGGGGATTGTCAGGAGTCCTACCTAGTTAGCCAGTCTCTGAGCTGCAGATTTTAAGGCTGTGCCTTGCTTGTGGTTGTTTTGGGAGTGGGGCTGGGGAGGAGCGGAGTGTTACCCTACCTTGAAAGCTGTGGCTTCACCATAATGGTTGATAATGGGCATTTTTATAGACCTCATGAAGTGAGGAGCTCCTGAATATGGCCCGTAGGTTTAGAGAAGCACTCCAGAAATTGACTTGCAAAGGTAAAATTCAGTTTGCTCAAGCCAGGGGTGGTGGTGCACACCTGACACCCCAGCATTTGGGAAACAGAAGCAGGAGAACTGAGAGTTCAGGACCACCTTCTACTACACAGTGAGTTTAAGGCCAGTTGGGGCTACAGGAGATTCTACTTCAAAGCAACAACCAAAGCAGTTAGAATTATTATTAATATTTTGAGACAAAGTCTCATTATGTAGCTGTGGCTAGCTTGCAAATTGCTGTGTAGACCCAACTGGCCTTGAACTCAGATCTGCCTGTCTCTGCCTCTCAAAAGTTGCGATTAGAGGCCGGGCGGCGGCGGTGGTGGTGGTGGTGGTGGTGGTGGTGGTGGTGGTGGTGGTGCACGCCTTTAATCCCAGCACTCATGGAGGCAGAGGCAGGAGGATCTCTGTGAGTTCAAGGCCAGCCTGGGCTACAGAATGAATTTCAGGAAAGGCTCCAAAGCTACACAGAGAAACCTTGTCTCAAAATAGAATAAAATGAAAAGTTGGGATTAGAGCACCCCTAAGATTCTTTTTTTTATTTTATTTTTATTTTTCGAGACAGTGTTTCTCTGTGTAGCTTTAGAGGCTGTCCTGGAACTTGCTCTGTAGACTAGGCTGGCCTCAAACTCAGAGATGTGCATGCTCTGCCTCCCGAATACTGGGACGAAAGGCGTGAACCACCACATCTGTTGCTTCTGCCTCCCAACTGTTGTGGGTTATCCATCAAAGAAAAATACTTGGACACAGATTTAAGCCAATAGAAAGTCTTTATTACCAGCTGATGACTATCCTGGGTGGGATCCCAGTATAGCCCCAAGCCTTTCTCAGGGTGAGCTTTTAAGCACAAAAACCATATCCTGGGTTGACATATTTCAGTTAACAAGAACACTTTTAGGCAGAAGCAGAACTGCAGAAAAACCAAAAAAAAAAAAAAAAAAAAATTGGAATTAGTATGAAAACATCCTTTCCTCCAGCCTCCATGGGGCATAGGATCCTGTAGTACCTTGATTTTTAAACTATTGGCTTTCAGAATTATGAAATAAATTGCTGTTGTTCTAAGTCACCATTCACAGGAAACTAAAATGCCTTAGAAACCCATCTCTGCCCTGATTGGCCTTTGCGTCCATCTCACCTTGGAGAGACTCCTGACAGCTCTATGGTGCCAATCTGGATTGCCAGCCCTCCTCATTCATTGGTCCCTTCCTAGTTGGACTCATCCTGTGGTAAACCCCTTGCAAACTCTATATAGACAATACAGATCATTTATTCTTCAGGACAACCTTATGACACAGACACCCCATTTTACATAGCATGATAGGCTAGAGAGATGAAGAAATGGTTTCTCAGCAAAAGAAGGGAAGGACGAGAGTTAAAGAGGCTGCCTCTAGAACATGAAGTCTCCTATCTCACCTGACCTGTCCTCCCTGCACTGTGTCTCCCACAGCTCTGCAGGTGCCTAAATTTGGTCCTTTTTTATGGACCTGGCATGACCTAGGGAAGAATTTACTCTGCTCATCAACCTCTTGCAAGGAGATTCTGCATATTGCATAATCATGTTATTACTTGTAATAAGATGGGATGAGGAAACAGGAGCATTGGCCATGCAGTGGCAGACACAAGAAAACCTACCTCAAAAGAAGGTGGAAAGAGCCGGGCGATGGTGGCGCACACCTTTAATCCCAAGCACTTGGGAGGCAGAGGCAGGTGGATCTCTGCGAGTTTGAGGCTAGCCTGGTCTGCAGAGTGAGTTCCAGGACAGCCAGGGCTGTTACACAGAGAAACCCTGTCTTGAAAAATTAAAGAAAAAAAATAAAAAGGTGGAAAGAGACAACTCGCCCAAAATTGTCCTCTAATCTCCACATGTATGCTGTTGAATATGTATCCCTCCCCACCACAATAAATACATCTTAAGGACACACAAGCAAGCAAAATGGGGTTGGTGAGATGGTTCAGCATACACCCACAAAAGAGATTAGTAGATGTAAAAAAAAAAAAAAAAAAAAAAAAAAGACCACAGAATGAATCAATGACAGGCATCTCTGTTGCTCCCTGAGCTCCTGCAGCATCGGTCTGTCTCCCCCTCTGTAGACTCCATGGCAGACAAGCTGACCATTCCCACTGCTCTGGGCCTTTGTTCTTGTAACCAAGCAGCATGTCCAACCATGGCTGGACGTGGGAGGCATACTTGTTTTGTTTTGTTTTTTTAAATTACATTTTTCATTTACATACTGCAATTTCCCCTCCCTCCTCTCCACCCA
The DNA here is from genome assembly GCF_949786415.1 of Peromyscus eremicus. Lineage (NCBI taxonomy): Eukaryota > Metazoa > Chordata > Mammalia > Rodentia > Cricetidae > Peromyscus > Peromyscus eremicus. Next base: position 194,721,382 of record NC_081416.1, read on the forward strand.
TTCCCTCCTCCCACCTCCCATCTACCCCCCCCCCCCCCATCCACTTCTCCATTTCTGTTCAGAAAGGGGCTGGCCTCCTATGGTATTAACAAAGTGTGGCACACCAAGTTGAGGCAGGACCAAGCTCCTCTCCCTGCATCAAGGCTGGGTGAGGCAACCCAGCAGGGGAAAGGTTCCTAAAAGGCAGTTCAAGTGCCAGGAGGCAAACTTGTTACAGGAAAAGCACTTCAAAGCAGAGAATTGTGGAATTCTGTCCTCTGGGCAGAACATGGCCATTGCCCTCAAACTGTCCAGAGCTATGATTACCAGGATACTCTTTCTGCTAAGGAAGGGTGGAGGGGGGGTGCTTTATTTATTTATTTATTTATTTATTTATTTATTTTTATTTTTTGTTTTTTTTCGAGACAGGGTTTCTCTGTGTAGCTTTGCGCCTTTCCTGGAGCTCACTTGGTAGACCAGGCTGGCCTCGAACTCACAGAGATCCGCCTGGCTCTGCCTCCCGAGTGCTGGGATTAAAGGCGTGCGCCACCACCGCCTGGCTTAGGGGGGGTGCTTTATGAGGCCACTCTCCTCCCAGAGGATTTATAGACAATAACAGGTTGCTTGCGTCAGAGAGAGATTTTCTTCAGCAAGGCAGCCACACATAATTTGCCCATGCTTCAGTTCAACTCATGGCTTTATCAAGTTTCTACTTTCTCCTTTTGTGGAATCCTTTGTTTTGGCTGGTGGCACCCTGTCTTAGTTAGGTTTTTATTGCTGTGAAGAGACACCATGACCATGGCAACTCTTACAAAGAAAATATTTAATTGAGGTGTCTCACAGTTTCAGAGGTTCAGTCCATTGTCATCATGATGAGGAGCATGGTGGCATGCAGGCAGATGTGGCATGCAGGCAGATGTGGTGCTAGAGCTGAGTCCTGCATCTTGCAGACATCAGCAAGTCCACTGACTCACTGGGCAGTATCCTGAGCATAGGAATAACAACATAGACTGGAAATATTTTACTTTCTGTCTTTTTTTTTTTTCTTTATTGTTGTTTTGTTTGTTTTGGTTTCTGAGACAGGGTCTCACTATGTAGCCCTGCCTGGCCTGGAATTCACCATGTAGACCAGGCTAGCCTCAAACTCCACAAAGAACTTCTGGCCTCTGCCTCTGGAGTGCTGGGATTAAAGGCCTTGAGCCACCATATCCTCTGGAGAGCAGCCAGTGCTTTTAACCACTGAGCCGTCTCTTTAGGACCAGCATTCACCATTCTGGTATAGACAGGTGTGATAGTTCTTACCTGTAATACCCGCACCTGGGAAGTGGAGGCAGGAGAATCAGAAATTCGTTATCCTTGGTTACACAGTGAGTTCCAGGTCAGCCTGAACTATATGAGATCTTGTCTTAAAATAACAAATGTGATGAAGGCAGAAATCACAGGACGGGGAGGGGGCATTATGAGAATTGACAAAAGGCAGTTGGCCTGGCCATGCCATTTTATCCACGACCAGGAGAATAAATAGGGTTCATGCAACCTAGGGGGCTTTTGTTCTTCACACTGGCTGCACTTAGTTATCAAGGGAACTTTGATACTCAGTGGTCGGTTCCACCTAGAGACCAGATTTCACCAGCGTGGAGGGCCTGTTCACTGGGATATCTTAGTACTTTCCAGGAGTCTTCTAATTTTTACCTGAGCCTGGCAGTCACTATCTTCTTGATAAGGCAGGTTAATGATCCATTTATGGGTTGGCAGGGGATCACCTGACCCTGTTACCAAGACATACAGCCCCTCCTCCCTCAATTAGCATACAGGAGGGATTCCCCAGGACTACATTTCCCACCAGGCATTGCGGTCCCCCTCCCCCCCCCAGGTCCCAAGCCCTGAGGCCCTATGCGATCTGGTGCTGGCAGCTGCTAATGAGTATGTGGCGTTCTGTCCAGTCCTGCTGCTCTGGTCTTCAAAACGGAAACCTTCGGGCCCTTAATGGGGCCGCCATCTCCTCCCCAAGCGTGGTATTAGGATGGAGGCGCGAAACAGCACACTTGCAGCCCGAACCTTTTGCTCCAGGTCTTGTCTCGCGTTTGCACTCTGGACATTCAATTCTGTACCGATCTGCTGGCTTCCTGGACCCTACAGTGGCTGGGAGATGGAAACTCATGAAGGGAGGTGCTGGGCCTATTACTGATGTGGCCGTCTAGGGGCTCTTGAGAGCCGAGCACCTACTTCCTGGTGGCCAAAGCCTGGGAACAGCCCCGTCCCCCTCCCCGCGAGCCATTGCTTCACATCCCGCCACCTGGCCTTTGCATTTGCTGTTTCCCTTTCCAGTTGCCTTAAGACATTTTCTGTCTGCTTCAGACTCAGCTGCAATGTCCTCATCTCAAAGAGGCTGGAGGAACCCATTATTGCCCTTCCTGCAAGCTGTAGTGCTGCTCTCAGATGTCCTTCAAGTAATTAATTTTCTCTTCTAAATGTTCTTTGTTTCTCGCCTGCACTTCACTGTAAGGGCAGTCTGACACTGTAGTTCCAAGTGCGCACGGAGAGACCATGAAGAGACACACACAGGTGCAGAAGGCACTCACGCCTGCACAAAAAGGACACTTATGTCCTGTGGTGTCTACATCCTCCTTCTCACTGCGTGTATACTATAGGACAGACAACCTAGGTTTGAGCTTGGGACTGTCAGTTGGGGTAAGGTTGACCTGTGACCCGAAGAGATGAGGCTGCCTCGGACTAGGCACTTTTGTGTTAATCATCAGTCATCTGTGATGCTCCTGCTTTACCCAGATAGAACCGTGGGTAGGCTATTAGACACTATTCATGTGCTCGTCTTGGTAGCGTTTCCCTTGTTACTTGTCTGCAGGCCGCTTAAACCTTGTGAGAACAGCAGCCGACGGGCGCCCCCTAGTGTTACAGTCCTTGCAAAGACCTTGAGTATCCCCAGCCTCGGCCTTATCAGTGTTAGAGCTCTTGTGTGGGCCTAGATGTCTGTATTCCTCCGATCTCGGTGGCAGTTGGTATGGGGATTTCTTCACCCTCCACAGCAGCCTGCGTTACAGCTCTTGGCCCTGGGTCTGAGAGCCTTGGGTCTAAAGACCTGAAAGCTCTGTGTTCTAGAGATCAGAGCCCAGTGGGTGGCAGCCTGTCTGGCCTGAGCTGTCTCTTTCAGTATCACAGACTACCTTGGGAAGAGAAGGCCTGTATGTGTGAACTTTGTATTCATGCATTGTTTCCACCCCAGGACACAGCTCTACCACATACACAGGGGCCTGTAATCCTGCAAACTGGGGGTGGGTTCTCAGTCCTACCTAAATACTCTGCATCTAACCCCTCTGTGGAGTAGCCCTGTGTATGGGCCTGCAGTGTGACCTTTGACTGGAGGACTCCCTCCACTGGCCACACAGAAGCAAATGCAGACATTGGAGCAGCCCAACCTGTATGCAATCTCTACCCATGTGGTAGGAATTTCAGTATTTTTATTGAAATTCTCCAGTTTGCAGCTCTCCTGGTGGTCTCTGTTCTTGTATGTGATAGTCCATCAGATGAGGCCATAAGAGGAGACATGGGAGGCTCCGGGAAACAGAATGAATTATGCTAATGGTCTAGATACAGTAGCTCATGTAGATCCAAGACTGAGGATCTTCTGAAGTCACCCATGTTAGTCAGGAGGCACAAGAGCTAGGGGATCATCTTTCTGAGGGAAACGAAGGCAGGCAGAGTAAACAGGTTATGCTTTTAGGACAGAGTGCTGGCATCCCTAAGTCTATGGCACCCAAGGCAAAGAAGACTCAGTATAGCCATGTTGTTTTGACTACTGCAGCTGGGCTTATGTGGGAAGAGAGGCTTTTCCACAAATGTCTTTATGAAGAAAACATGGGTGGAGGACAGTAACTACCCAAGGGAGGTACTGGTCACACTCATCCTGGAGACACTGGAAAGGGTTTGAGCATCTTGTGCACTGTGTCCACAGCATGAGCTATTTTGTGTCCTTGGGAGCGCTGGCCTGTGCATTCTGTAAGAAGTGCAAGTACAATGACATGGTCAGAGGTTTAAGACAGTTATGAATGGGGCACCACAGCAGCAAGAGAGTGTCAGGCAAGATGAAGTCAGCTCAAAATGGCTGGGGAAGCTTCTCAAGGACATCTGAGATATCAGAGAGGAGAGAGGGAATGAGGGTTCCAGGGAGAGTAGAAAGGCACACAGGTGGGAGAAAGCAGGGCTGGCATGTGGGAGGTGAGGCTACAGGAGTGGAAGAGGCGAGAGGAGGCCAGCTTTGGAGCAAACAGACAACAGGCAAGGACTGTAGCTTGTCCAACAGGCCGACCAGTACTTTGAAACCATTTTTACATCACCGTGAGACAAAGACAAACATTCATATACGCATTTGAGGATAACCAGATCAATTGCTTGGGCCAAAGTGACACATATCCTGGCATATTTGTACCTCACTCAACAAGGTTTGCTGAAAAGGTAACTCACTGGACAACTTCCTGCCATGGAATGACACAACATGATTTGGGTAGCAGCTTGCAGCAGGAAGAAAGTGGGTGGGGACGGAATGAAGGCAGGAAGGGCTGAGAAAGGACCCTGATAAAAATCCAGTGGGAGGCAATCAGAGCTCACAGACAGTGATGCTGGAGGAGGGGCTGGATTAGAGATGAACCTGAGGTGAATCCACAGGGCTGGAGTCTATGAGATGCGAAAGGAAGATGTGGGAGGAAAAGACAGAGATTGGGCAAGTGTCAAGTACTGTTGTGGATGAAAACAGGGAAGGAAACACGATCAGGATGGCATGGAGAGGGCTTCATGGGAGAGGCAGCCTCTCGTGTCTGTCTTGGAGTTAGGCATACATTAATGTGGTGGGGAAGCAGGTAGGAAGGCACAGAGTGGGCCTGGAAGATGTCCTTTCCAAGCTGAACAGTGCAGGAACTGGCAAGAACAGTAGCCATGTGAGAACATGAAGCTTAAGTCTTCCTACATAGAGGATCTTGGGTCACCTGAGCCCAGACAGACAGCAGCTTTACTTGTTCTGGTTCCAAGAACCCATGCAGATTCTTAGCTCAGGTGTCTTTTCTCTGGGACCAGCCTGAGTGGGATAGAAAGGGCAATAGGAAGCTTCTAGAAGCTTCCTCAATTGGTCTGAATCTCTGTGTTCATTAGGGGACTTCACCTGGCCTCTCAAATGTAGAGTTGTTCCCAGATGGCCCCAGTCTGCCCTTAGACACTGGGCCGGCGACACAGTTACCAACCAGTGGGGACCCTGGCTCCTGTGGAATTCAGGGTTTCTTAGATGTCAAGCCTCTGAGGGAGGCTGTGCTATGGTGCTTCCAGTCACTGAAGCACAGTGATATGGATCTTGAGGTGTACCATGAGTGCTGAGCTGCGGCTGAAAGCTTTCCCACAGTCACTGCATTTGTAAGGCTTCTCCCCCGTGTGAGTACGCTGGTGCTCAATGAGGGACGAGCTTTGTGCGAAGGCCTTTGGGCAATCCTTACACTGATAGGGCTTCTCTCCGGAGTGGATCCTCAGGTGCCGGACCAGAGCTGAACAGTCACTGAAGGCTCTCCCACACACATCACACCTGTAGGGCTTCTCCCCAGTGTGGATGCGCTGGTGCTGCGTCAGGTGGGTGCTCTGGCTGAAGGCTTTGCCGCACAGATCACACTCATAGGGCCGCTCCCCCGTGTGTACCCGTTGATGTTGCGTGAGGTGGGTGCTGCGGCTGAAGGGTTTGCCACACTCCTCACACTTATAGGGCTTCTCCCCAGTGTGGATGCGCTGGTGCTGTGTCAGGTGGGTGACTCGTCTGAAGGCTTTCCCACACTCTTTACATGCATGAGGCTTTGCTCCTGTGTGGACAACCTGGTGTTGGGCAAGGTGGGTGCTCCGGCTGAAGGCCTTCCCACACTCAGTACAGGCATAGGGCATCTTCTGAGAGTGGCTCTTCTGGTGGGCCTCCAGGGCTGAAGCATTCTGGAATGTTCTCACACACTCTCCATACTTGGAGGGCTTCTTTCCTAAGTATGTATCTGGAGCTACCGTCCCATAACCATACAATGGGCCAAATTTCTCCTCTGCAGGAGACTTGTCTTGGGGAGGGAAGTTGGGCCACATGTTGGAACTGTTTCCTGAGGCATCAGACTCCTGGCCAGGCTGGTCTTTGGGGGCATCTGTGTGAGGCTCCAGGTCTTTTCTGAAATCCACCTCTTGGGCAGCAGACTTCATCCAGAGTGCTCCTAGGAGCTGTGACTGGCTCTCAGGCTTACAAGTGTGGGCAAAGGTGGATTTGGGGGAAACGCCTCTTATTAGTGTTTCAGTGGCCATGTCTGGTGGTTGTAACTCATCTGTGCTGCTCTGTTTGCAACTTGCCTCTTCATGTTCCACTCCTGGCTCCCATCCTGAAATCATTCAAATCATACTGTTACTCCCCCACCACAGATCATCACACAAGCCTCTCCATCCTTTTGAGGACCTGCTCACTCATTCTGAAAGGGGAGATGTGGATCACTCTTGTCATATGGCTTCATTCCCAAAGAGGAGTGTAGTGATATATTGTATACCCTAATAAAATTCGCCTGAAGATCAGAGAACAGAACAAGCCACTAGATTAAACATGGATGCCAGACAGTGGTGGCACACACTTTTAATCCTAGCACTCGGGAGGCAGAGATCTGTCTGGATCTCTGTGAGTTCAAAGCCACCCTGGACTACATGAGATTGACTCAGTCTAGGAAAGAAATAGAGCCAGGCAGTGGTGGCACACGCCTTTAATCCCAGTACTTGGGAATCACAGGCCTTTAATCCCAGCACTTGAGATCTCATGCCTTTGCTTGGGAAGCACACACGCCTTCAATCCCAGGAAGTGATGGCTGGGCAGAGAAAGATATGTAAGGCATGAGGAGACAGGAATTAGAAGTTTTTTCAGGCTGAGGAGTTGGTGAGGTAAAAGGTGGTGGCTGTAGCTTGTTCCTTTGTCTCTCTGATCTTTGATCTTTCATCATTTACCCCAATAATCTGGTACCCGTTTTTTTTTTTTTTTTTTTTTTTTTTTTTTTTTTTTTTTTTTATTAAAAGACCTTTTAGATTTCATGTTACAGAGAAGTTTCCCCTTCGGTGTCTTGGGTAAGAAAAAGGATTCAGGGCTGTACTCTTATACTACCCTAAACTGCATCATGGTTCTGATTTTTCCTCACCCAATCAAGCCATCCATCTTGTCAAGGCTCCTGATCTGGCTAAAATGCCAAAAGGAAAACTTTCATGTGGACAAGATCTGAAAGAAACAAGAGTGGAGGGAGCTAGGCCTTGTCAGATACCTGTGCATCTCCTCCCGGCAATCTTGGGCAGTGCCAAGTTCTGTGAGTCCAGGCTCTGTTCCTTAAAGTCAACAGCTGTCTTTGGGAATAGCGGCTAAATCAGAATCAATCCAGATGCCCATGATGTCATTTCTCACAGCAGAACTCTTAGGTAGACATCTGCTGCTATGGTTAGTGGGTGATTTGCTTCTGAAACTCCCAGATCTGAGTAAATAGGAGGTAAAGGCACACCTGCACTGCCCCACCCTTCATGGGTGCAAAGGTTATCTGAGGATACTTCATCTGGCAACATTTACAGATGAATCCTAGGGATGAGTCAGAGAAGGATGCAGTAGCTGTTGTTCTAGTCTACACTTGGGCTGAGTAGACTCAGGAACAGGGCTCTAACCCCAGACTTTGAGCCGCCAAGTTGTTAATCCTTAAGCTTTAACACTGCCATCATCTGGACCTAGTTTGTGATACTGCCGGTTTGCCAGGGCTGCTGGCTTATAAAGGTTTTGTTATGTGCTAGACTCCAAGTGCATTGTGTAACTTCCAACTGCTTCATTTCCTCTTCAGAAGGAGGTACTTAGTGGTTCCACTGTAGATGAGGAGACTGAGGCCCAGCAGAGGTATTGAGTTCCAGGTACAGGATCACAGGATTATGCATGGTCAAGCATGCCTTTAGTCCCAGCACTTGGGAGACAGAGCCAGGAGGATCTCTGAGTTCAAGGCCAGCTGGTCTATACAGCTTGTTCCAAGCCATAGTACTATATAGTAGTTCCAAGCCAAGAGCTACATAGTAAGACCCGGTCTCAATAAATGAATAAGTGGATAAAATCACAGGATTAGTAGAGATTCTGAGGGACTTGTACTTGCAGCCAGATTGGGACTTGCTCTAGAAGCTCCTGGACTAGAATGTACAGTGCTTGGGTCCCTGCATCCAACCAGATTTCTCTGGGCATGGCATACAGGTGTGAGTCTCCTTGAATGGCAAGTACCCACTCTAGTTCAGAGCCATCTAACCGCCCCCAGATCCTGTAGGCTAGCACAGGGAAGGCCACAAGAGGATACTCAGGGGTACTTATTTCTTTCCCCCTCCCCCTTGCTCAAGGCATCCAGTCATTTCATCTGGGCCAGTAGCCCATACTTCCTTCGGGGAAGTGCCCCAGGCTCACTATTAGCTCCTGGGATTTGACTGTCCAAAGGCAAACACAGGAGCTGACTGGTTCAGTGAAGCTCACACTAGACACTGCTTGCTGTTTTTTCCCTGTCCACTTGGGTAATGAACAAGTCAGGGGCCAATGGGCTACCTTTGTTCTCCTTGGGGAGATGCTAATAAGCCAGGGATGTGGCTCAGCTGGCAGAGTGCTTACCTACATGCATGGACGCCCTGGGTTTGATCCCCAGTACCATCTAAAGCTGGGTGTGGTGGCACATGCCTGTAATCCCAGCATCTGGGAGGTGGAGGCAGGAGGGTCAGGAGTTCAAGGTCATGCTCAGCTATGTAGCAAATTTGAAGTTAGCTTTGGTACAAGAGACCTTGTCTTTAGAAAAATAAAATAAAATAAAGCTAATGTAGAAAAACCCAGACTGAATGGAGATATAGAATGTGACAGTGGGTGAGATCAAGCAGCCTGAGTGTCCAGTGCTCCCTGAGTGCATCTTCTGGATACCGCTATATCTAAGCCCTTTACCCTTAATTGCTTGGGATTCGGTCACTTGTAACCATGGCTAAGGTACCAATGTGAGAATGAACACCTGAGCGAGCAATCCCTAAGTAGAGCTTGACCTCCTATATTCTAGGCAGGCTGTGCCGGAGCTCTCTGTGACCGACTACCTGCCTGCTGCTCCTCCTTACCTCTCTTGTCCAGCAGTTGAGTCAGATCCTCCACCAGTACGGCAGCCTCTTTTCCACTCCTCGGGCACTGAGCCCCCACCCAGGCCTGGATCTCAGGGGGCAGTGCACCCAGGAACTGCTCCAGCACCAGCAACTCCAGCATCTGTTCTTTGGAGGACGACTCTGGCCTCAGCCACTGGCAACATAACTCTCGAAGTTGTGCCAGCGCCTGATGGGGGCTGGATGCCTCCTCATAGCGGAAGTGCCGGAAGCGGAGGCGTGCGGCCTCAGGATGGGCAGTAGGGCTAGGGGGGGATCCCTGGCTCTGGGAGAGGCCAGCTTCTTCCTCCTCTTTCACCTTCACCTGAAGGAAGCTGTCCTGTTCCCAGAGTACTGGGCTCTGAGGGCACTTGGCGATGGCCATTGGGCAGATGAACTCAGTGAGACACGGGATGGCTGGAGCCTCAGAATTGGGTCTGCAGAAATGTTAGAGCTTCACCATCTGAAAAGAGGGAGGGGAGGTGCAGGTTTGAGGTAGCCAGACTGGCCTCCAATTCACCATCCTCCTGCCTCATCCTCCTCAGTGCATGCACTACCATGCCTGACTACTTTGCTTCTTTTTTTTTTTTTTAATTTTTATTGTATGTGCACTGGTGTTTCTGCTTGCATGTGTGTCTGTGTGAAGGTGTCAGAACTCCTGGAGCTGCAATTACAGACAGTGGTGAGCTACCATGTGGGTGCTGGGAATTGAACCCAGGTCCTCTGAAGAGCAGCCAGGACTTCTAACCACTGAGCCATCTCTCTAGTCCCCTACCTTGCTTCTTTTTTAAATGTATTTATTTGGGCCGGTGAAATGGATTATCAGGTAAAGGTGCTTCCCACCAAGCCACTCATTCTCACACAGAAAAAGATGAGTGTAATGACCATGGCAGCATCTACTCAAGAGCAGAGAATGATGTTCAGTGGTTCCATGCATTCAAAATATACAGGGTCCGGAGAGATGGCTGAGATGTTAAGAGCACTGGCTGTTCTTCCAGAGGTCCTGAGTTCAATTCCCAGCACCCACATGGTGGCTCACTTATCTATAATGGGATCTGGTGCCCTCTTCTGGTATTCAGGTACACATGCAGATAGAGCACTCACCAAAAACCAAATCAAACCAACCAACCAACTAACCAACCAACCAATGAAAAACAAAAAAATCAAAAAACAAAATATACAACAGGGAGGAACTCACTAAGCGCCAGCAGAGAGTTTCAAACCTATGATCACAGATGATTCTTGTTTAAATTTAGTAGGTCTTAAAAACAAAACAGTCATGATGTGGGAAGATCTGTAAGGAGGAGGAGGCTAACAGGGATAGGAGTAAGATGGGGGGGTGGTTTATAGTAATGATAATGCATGCCAACATGTATGAAATTATCAAATAACAAATTCAATAAAGTTAAAAAAGGAGGGGGCAGGCAATGGGAAGGTAAAGGTGCAGGAACCACATCCAGGCAATGGGAAGGTAAAGGTGCAGGAACCACATTGATGGAAGGAGAGAACTGACTCTTGCATATTGTCATTTGCTCTCCACTTGGGTGCCACATGTTAAAAAAAAAAAATCTACTTAGGGGCTGGAGAGATGGCTCAGCAGTAAAGACCACTGAATGCTCTTTCAGAAGACTTGGGTTCCATTCCTAGCACCCACATAGTGGCTCACAACTATCTTTAATTCCAATCTCAGGTCATCTGACATCCTCTTCTGGTTTCCACCAGGCATGCATCTGGTACAGCGACATACATGTAGGTCAAACACTCATACACATAAAAACGTAATTATAAAACGAAAGAATAAAGTAACTTCAACAGGGCAAAGGAGATGGTTCAGTCGGGTCAGGTGCTTGCATAGTAAGCATGACCTGAGTTTGGATCCCCGGGGCTCATAAGCCCAGCACGGCTGTGCAGGTCCACAACCTCAGCACAGAGGAAAGCAGAGACAGGCGGATCCCCAGGGCTCACTGGCCAGCTCAATTAACACATATTTTAGGATGGAATAAAAGCGGCTCAAGTATTTGGTGTCGGTGGTGTACACCCAGTGCTTGGGAGGCAGGAGGAACATTTCAGTCAGCACCTCAAACAGACACAGAGGATTTCACTCACACTTGAACTCAGTCACAAACTCACTGGCTCTGTCTCACAGCCCACCTACAAAGTCCATCAAAGAACTCTTTCTTTCAGTCGCTTCACTCGACGTGAATTACAAGGCCAAGATGCATGCATCAGACACAGCACAACCTGTCGGGCACATACAACCGGTCGGTCAGTCCCACTTTTTGTTTGTCCGTCTTATACTCGTCAGCCGTCCCACACTTCAGTCAGTCCGTCCCACACTCTGTCTATCCTTACTCACAGACCGTCAGCTTCGGCGTGGGCGTTCGCAGCTCTCAGCCCTCGGAGCCAGGGCTCCGGCTCTCACCGGGTCTCCAGAACTCCCAGCAGACAATTCCGGAGGCGCCCTGATGACGAACACACAGGCGCCTTCGTGACCAGAGACCACAACTCCCAACATGCCTAGCGCAGGCGCATGGCCACAGAGTGCGTCACCGGGACTACAAGTCCCAGAAAGCAAAGCGCCAAGTCCCTGGCCCCACTGGGAGTTGTAGGCCTGCGTGCCAGATGCGGGATCTGGGGTACCGAACCCAGGCTGGTGTTTGTTGGGACAGAGGTGGCTATGAGTGGGATGCGCGGGAAGTTGGAGCATGCACGGTGCAGGCGAATGAGGGCCATCTGATGGCTCACAACCATCTAACTGCAGTTCCAGGGGTTTTGGTGCCCTCTTTAGGCTTTCGCAGGCACCTGGCACACAAGTGCTGCACAGATACACAAGCAGGCAAAACATCCATATACATAATTTAAAAGAAAATCACATTTATTTAGTGCGTGTGTGTGCGTGCGTGCGTGCGTGGGTGGTGGTGGTGGTGATGGTGTATGTGCTATGATGCGAGTGAAGAGGTTAGGAGACAGCTTGTGGAAGTCAGTTCTCTCCTTTTACGACGTGAGTTCCTGGGATCAAACTCAGTCTTGGCAGCAACTGCTTTTACCCACTTAGCCGTCTTGTCAGCCATAGTTGGCTTATTTTTTGGTGCTGGGGAATCCAGAGATTTACTCACATTAAGCACAACCCTAAGTCCCAAGCTATAACCCTTCTCAGCCTTTGTCATTTTATTTGAATTTAACCAGTCTTAGCCAACCAGTACTAACCATGTGAGACAGACAGCTCAGGGCTAGGACATTTCAGAACCACGGACAGCTCCCGGCTCTAGGTAAGGCTCTTGTCTCAGAGGCGATTACTGCTGGGATTTGCTGAAACTGTTGATGAGTTTGCCTATCTTTGAGCTCCATCCAAAGCAAACAGGGTGCCGTTTAACAATGTGTGTTACGGTCTCAGCTCCATGCTGCCAAATTTCAAAGACAGCAATAACAGGTTGCCTGTATGCGGACGGTGCAGGTAACAGAAAGATTCAAGGCAGTGACTTCTCTAAGGAGAAAATCGCTAGAACAGCATTTCAAAATTCAGTTCCTCACAGAGATTCTCAGAAGGTAAAGAATCCCTTTGATACACCAATAGAGGCAAGGGTATTGAGCAGACTCCCAGGGCATGGACTTGCCCTGTGCCCACCCCTCTTTCAGATATCCTAACAGATACAGGATCAAACCAACTTTGACCTCTGCTGAGACCATCACTACTCAACTTAGGATCTGTTTCCTATCTGGAAAAGGGAGTAACAACACGGAAGACTGCTTGATCAGGCATTTGATAAATATTATGGGCTGGGCACCACACCATGAAACTCAGTCTAAGATGAACAAGAACAAGTATTTTCTAATAATGTATGCAATGTGTATAAAGTAGGTGGGTGTACTGAAGGGACCTGCATACTGCAGGGTGCTCCCCTCTTGACCCTGGATTGAGCACATACCACAACTAAACACCAATTTCCAAGCACAAACCAAATGCAGAGATCCATTATTCAGCAAGGCAGAGACAAGGTGGAATAACATGAACTGGGCTGAAACAGCAGAAAATAGCTTTGCACGTGTTAATTTTAAGAGGGAATGAGCTAGGACGTGTCGATTAGTTCTGATTGGGCATTTTAATTAGGCTACTCAAAATAATGAATATTTATTGCTGAACCTTGATTTTTTATTGGACCTTGGTGATCAGTCTCAGGAATGTATCAGGCATAACAAAGTGACCAAATAAGGGAACAGACCTTGGTAGCTAGCTTTCGGAATGTAATCTAATGGTTTAGCATGATGGTACCACATTTGCCATGCTCTGGCCTGTGTTTGTCATGCTCAGGTCTGCCAGAACCCTTCATGTACCACCTATTTTTTGGACGGGGAGGGAAGAACTCTGAGGTTAAAAAATGAGTTTATAGCTCAAAGAATGGATAGCAGAGGTCAGTAAGCATGAAAGTGGGTGAGCCTAGAATGTATGGGAAGGAATATAGGTTTGTTCCAAATCAGGGGGTCTATGAATTCTGGCCTAGCTAAGAATGCCCACTATTACTTTTTATTTTTATTTTTTGAGATAAAGTCTATGTATCCCTGGCTAACCTGGAACTCAATATGTAGAGCAAGCTTGATCTCACAAAGACTCACCTGCCTCTGGGATTAAAGGCACATGCCATGCCTTAACATATATGCATTTGTAAAGAGGCTGCCCACAAGCTGAGTGAGGATGCACATCTGTAATGTTCGGAGGTAGAGGCAGGGGGATCATTGCCAGTTCAAGGTCTATCTGAAGTACTTGGCTGTTGGCCATAACATGTTGGGGCTCTCATAAACTTGTGTTGGGTTGACTAATACAGGGAAAGGACACGGGAACTAGGAAGTTTATACGTGCATTGCATTCTAGCCCTTTCACCTTTAGAGTTGAAGCTGTTTTACATGCAACTCATTTTGCTAAATGAACACACATTTAGGTGTACACAGAACAGCTATGACAAAGACACACTGGGGTTCCTATTCATATGGAAATTCTGGGAGGATGAGGCAGACAATAAACAATGAAATAAATTTTAAAACTTACTTTAATAAAAAAGAATTGAAGTTTCCATTAAACTTACTTTTTTAAACTGGTAATACTTTTACATATTTCAAAATTCCAAAAAAATATAAAAGATAGGGTGCAAATTATTTCTCACCTCAGCTTCCCCCAATTCCTCCCCAAGGGCAGATGGTACATCTACTTACTTTTCACCCTTTCAGAGATTCTGTGCATGAATATACATAAGCAAATGCTTCCTTTCTACACATGAAAAATACTATATAAGGTTTTACATCTTGCTTGTTTCCCTTAAGGTGTCATATAGACTTCTCCCTCATTAATAAGGGTAGTCTCCACTAGGGCTGTGATCTCTATTCTGTCACAAACCATGGTAGACTTGTTTTGAAATTCTTATTTTAAAAAATCCTTATACAAATTATCTGCATGTGTACAAATAAATCCTGTAGGATTCATTCCCAGCAGGTTTGCTGAGAAAACATTCATATGATTTAGTAACTGATGAACTGCCCTCCACAGATGTGATACCCATTCATACTCCTACAGGAAATGTATAGGAAACACCCAGGCCCCTTTGAGAAAAGGTTGGTAAAATAACTAGATGGAGGGCACAATGTTATAATCCTCCAGCAATAAAGCTACAAGAAGTTCATTAGGGAAAATGCTCAAAATATAGGACAAAGCATGTTAAAAGAGAAAGAGGGTTTTCTCATTCTAAACCTTTAAATGAGAAAATGAGAACTGTACACACACACACACACACACACACACACACACACACACACACCACATCTATGTTGAAGATTCAAAGTACACTGTGTATATATGTGTGCATACACATTTAAGACGAAAATTGTACTGGCAGTGGTGATGCATGCCTTTAATTCCAGCACTCAAGAGGCAGAGGCAGGCAGGATCTCTAAGTTCGAGGCCAGCCTGGTCTACAGAGCAAGTTTCAAGACAGCCAGGGCTACACAGAGAAACCCTGTCTCAAAAACCAAGACCCAAACCAAAATTGCATGGAAAAGTAGCAAAATCTTAATAGCAAGGACCATGTTTTAATGGCTGAAGCATGAAAAATTTAAATGCTTTTTAAAAGAAGTTTTAAAATATCTTGTGCATTTTCCAAGTTTTGCTACAATGAATTTGTGTGTTTTCTTTTTTTTTTAATTTTTTTTTAAAAGATTTATTTATTTATTATGTATACAGTGTTCTGTCTGCATATACACCTGCAGGTCAGAAGAGGGCACCAGATCTCTTTATGGATGGTTGTGAGCCACCATGTGGTTGCTGGGAATTGAACTCATGACCTCTGGAAGAACAGCCAGTGCTCTTAACCTCTGAGCCATCTCTCCAGCCCTTGTGTCAGTTTTATAAAGAGATAAAACCATGAAGTTGGGCTGGAGAGATGGCTCAGAGGTTAAGAGCACTGGCTACTCTTCCAGAGGTCCTGAGTTCAATTCCCAGCACCCACATGGTGGCTCACAGCCATCTATAATGAGATCTGGTGCCTTCTTCTGGCGTGCAAGGATACATGAAGGCAGAATGTTGTATATATAATAAATAATCTTAAAAAAACATGAAATTCCCCCAATTTACAGTAATTTCCCCCTAAGGAATCTTTCAAAATATCTACAAAGAAATCAGTGGGGCTAGAAACCCTGTCTCAAAAAACCAAAAAAAAAAAAAAAAAAAAAAAAAATCAGTGGGGCTATCATTCCTGGATGTGGACTGAAAAGTGAAAATTGTTGGTTGTTCCGATTTCACTAAGCCATAATCTCAGTCATACAACATCCACTGTGAGAAGTGTTAAAACAGGACTGTTTTTGTTGTTTTTGCTTCTTGGGGAGGCTGCCAGCTCCCAAATAAATCACACTTGTAAGCTTATTCTTAATTATGAATGCCCAGACTTAGCTTCGTTTGTTTCTTGCCATCTTTTTTTTCTCTTAAATTATCCCATCACCCTTACACCTCTTGGCTTTCCCTATTCTCTTAATTCTGTAAATCTTATTCTTACTCTGTGGCTTGCTGTGTAGCCGGGTGGTGGCTGGCCATTAATGTCCTCCTCTTTCTCTAGCTCCTTCTTTTTCTTTTCCTCCCAGATTTCTCCTTATTTTCTCTGCCTGCCAGCCCCATCTATTTCTCTCTCCTGTCTCACTATTGGCCGTTCATTTTTTTATTATACTATCAGGTGTTTTAGACAGGCACAATAATACAGCTTCAGAGTTAAAAAAATGCAACATAAACAAAACTAACACACCTTATAACATTCTACAACAGGTTTTGGAGTCAAGGTGATGGGCACAACACCTGGTTTCCAGTGTTGGTATCATGGTATCACTGCGGGGTGTCCCCACCCCATTTGTGTCCCCACCCCATTTTCATTCGCTTTACCTAGACTGAACCACACACGTTTGATGGAGTCGTTAAGGAGTTATAAGTAAGGGCCAGTTTCTGGCTCTCAGAGTCTGGTTTACTCCCTGGGTAAGCCATTTCGTGCATCTCTGCCACCTGTTCTGCACTGCCGGCGGTAGCTGGGATGAAGTGAACAGACCTGAAGTGTTTATATGATAAAAGCACCAGGATGAAGGAGTGATGAAGGCATATTTTATGGCTTCGGTGATGGGATGGCAGATAGTGACATCTATGAAACTGATGGGGGAGCAGACCAGTTTGGATAAAAAAGGGCAATTTTCTCTAGGGTAAGCTGGATATGCTAGTTTATAATATACTGGAGGAGCCGACAGCCATTTCTAGGTCTGAAGTAGGAGGCAGAGACACAGAAATAGGGTGAACAATGCAAAGCCTGGAGTATGGATGCTGCATGGGGAAGGTGTAGGTATAACATGGCCCCTAGACCATGCCGCTAGGGACCTCAGGAGAAGACCAGAAGCTTACTAATGGGCTTATGCACCCCAGAACCAAGGGGGCAGCAGCCTCAGCTGGACAGCTCATGTGGAGGGATGGCAGCACCCAGTTGTGGGCAAAACAGGTCTTGTGAATCAACAGGGAAGAGGCCTGAGGTGGAGGCTGCACTGAGGAATAGGGAGAACAGGTGAATCTTTTGAGGGACTGGAAGAGAAAGGGGCAGAGCTGGCCATCTGCCAGTTTATCACCTACTGCCCAAATCGATCTCTTACTTGTAACCATCAGAGGTTAAGAATGCAGAACACTACTTTCCAAACATCCTCACTATGATGGATGAGCCTGTGACTCATTCTTGGCCAACCACTCATAAGTGGGTATGTGAAAAAGCTTTTGGGAAGGCCTTTCTTTCAAACATCATGGGAGAGGTGAGTAATGGCCTGGTCTACTTCCCTATTTACAGTGTTGATTACAGATGCAATGGCTGGGGCTTTATCAGTCTGTTTAGGACTACAAGAAAAAGGCAGAAAGAAGCACAGCAACACCCTAAGTGAGTCACTGAAATCTTGTCTCAACTGCTGTAAACTGGGTGCTCATATCAAAGTCTGACTTCATGACTTTCTAAATGTGACATGTCTAGTTACCTTTGTTCTGGTTATTAGTAATATGTCCTGGGCCTACTTCTCCTCATTTAGAATATGGTACTACTTCATAGAACTATCACAAAGTCAGCCAGCTGATGCTTTTCCCTTAGCTATGTGAATGAAAAGCTGCCAGATAAGACACATAAGCCGGGCTGGAGAGATGGCTCAGAGGTTAAGAGCACTGACCGCTCTTCCGAAGGTCCTGAGTTCAATTCCCAGCAACCACATGGTGGCTCACAACCATCTGTAATGAGATCTGGTGCCCTCTTCTGGTGTTCAGGCATGCATGCAGGCAGAACACTGAATACATAATAAATAAATAAATCTTAAAAAAAAAAAAAAAAAAAAAAAAAAGACACATAAGCCAAGGTCGAACTGAGTGCCTGTGAAAAGTCAGACTTGGCAAGGGAAGTGGAAGGCCAACTCCAGAGGGAAATTTGAATGCAGAGAAGCAAATTCAGGACATCAACAGGGTCTTGTGGGCACCCTGGAGATTAACAAAAAGGCTGATCCAAAGTATCTTGGAAGCCAGGTATACTCCAATGGAGACGCCATCAGTTTTGGGGTTCTTAGACAAACAAATACGAATGTGAGAAGCTGTGATTGCCATGGGTTCTAATGCTGGACAGTCCCCACACAGTGGCAAGAACCACGATGACTGTTCACAAAGCAGTGTACTGAACGGCAACTGTTCTGCACATCTGGAGCAGTTGACTCAGTGTCCATGGGCCACAGACATTGGACTATAGCTATGGGTAGTACCCATTCCATAGTTTGTTTCCTTTTAGGTTAAGTGGGTTCCCTTGTTCTACAAGAAACCAGAGATAACAACAGATGTTCTTTTTGTCAGGAACTGCATGGACAGAGGTTGATGACTTCCCTCACCCCCTTTTTTTTTCTTAAGAGAACATGTGGAGGAAAGCAGTTAGATAAGGGTTTCCTGTGAATGTTAAAATGGCTGTTAGAATATCTTGCTTTGAGGAATAGGAGACCATGGTAAATGAAGACCACATGAGAATAGGAAGAAGCAAAGTGCTAGAGAGCCCCACAGAAATCCACAAAGATACCCCCACAATGGACTGCTGGCAATGGTTGAGAGACAGCCCGAACTGACCTACTCTGGTGATGGGATGGCCAAACACCCTAACTGTCGAGCTAGAAACCTCATCCAACTACTGAGGGATCTGGATGCAGAGATCCATGACTAGGCCTCGGGTGGATCTCTGGGAGTCCAATCAGCGAGAATGAGGAGGGTTTATATGAGCGAGAATTGTTGAGACCAAGGTTGGATAAAGCACAGGGACAAATAGCCAAACGAACGGAAACACATGAAATATGAACCAATGGCTGAGGGGTCACCAACTGGATCAGGCCCTCTGAGTGGGTGAGACAGTTGATTGGCCTGATGTGTTTGGGAGGCATCCAGGCAGTGGGACTGGGTCCTGTGCTCATTGCATGAGTTGGCTGTTTGAAACCTGGGGCCTATGCAGGGTCCCTTGGCTCGGCCTGGGAGGAGGGGACTGGACCTACCTGGACTGAGTCTACCAGGTTGATCTCAGTCTGTGGGGAAGGCTTTGCCCTGGAGAAGATGGGAATGGGGGGCGGGCTGGGGGGAAGGTGAGGGGGGCGGGAGGGAGGTGAACAAGGGAATCCGTGGCTGATATGTAGAACTGAATTGTATTGCAAAATAAAAATTAAAAAAAAAAAAGAATATCTTGCTCTGTATAAAATGTCTACCTTTTCCTGACATTAACAGCCAAGAGAAAGGCTTTCCAATAGTCCTCTTGCAGAGACTTCATGCAAAGTTGGGGGCGGGGAGAGGAGCTTTGAGAACAAAGGGAGTCACATAACCTTATGCCCCCCCCCCCCAGTGTGCTCAGTGGCTTGATACCAAACCAGAAGTCAGTCTACCATATCAAAACAAGGAGGATGGATTGGATGGGAACAAAATTTAAGTTATTCAAGTAAAAAAAGACTAAGAAACAGCACAACTAGATTTAAGAAAGAAACCAAACATACTGTATAGATTATGGTTAGAATAAAACATACAAACTTTATGAAGCAACCAGGAACATCTTAATACTTGATATTAGATGGTATCTGCTAGATATAAATAATGTATTTTTCCTTGAGATGTAAAAGAATAATTTTTCCTAGTATTTTTTGGCCTATTTAAGTAAGGCTACTGCTTTCATTCAAATTCTGGCCCAGAAGCACTACCCAAACATCAACATGACAAAACCCCAAAAAGGATGGCTTAGTGTAATTATGCAAATGGCTTTGTCCCTGTGGATCAATATGGTTATGGTTATATATACTTAAAGTCTTAGCCCTTTAGAAATATATTCAGAAAGATGAACGAAAAGTTTTCTGGGATGAATGTGAAAACAATACAGGGAAGGACATGGGTGAGGAGGTGGGTGGGAGATCCAATGAAAACATATCATTCATCCTTTAAGTGCTAAAAGATTATATAGAAAGATAAGGGAATTCTTCACCCCAAATATAAATATTGCAAAATGGTGAAAGATTTACTAAACACTACTTTGTATATATAAATTCATGGCTCTCTTTGTTTTCTTAAAAAAAAAAAAGCGATTTATTTATCATGTATACAATGTTCTGCCTGCATGCCAGAAGAGGGCATCAGATCTCACTGTAGATGGTTGTGAGCCACCAGGTGATTGCTGGGAATTGAACTCAGGACCTCTGGAAGAGCAGCCAGTGCTCTTAACCTCTGAGCCATGGTTCTCTCCAGCCCCTCATGGTTCTGTTTGTTAAGAACAAATTCACATGACTGTAAATACAGCTTTGTTCAATTTACAGTCTAGAAAACATGGTCTATTATTTGTGTCTCTGGTCCTGGGGACTGAACTCAGGGCCTTCTACATTCTAGGCAAGTGTTCTACTATTGAGCTACACCCCAACCCTCTGGATTGAGTTTATATCAGGCTTCTCCACCTTAGTATTATTAATATTTGGGGCTAGAAAGTTCATTGAGGAGCTGCCCTGGGCACTTTAGTATGTTGAACAGTAAGTAGCCTTGGCCTCCACCTGGATGCCAGTAGCATCCTTCAAGTTGCAGTGACAAAAATGACTCTAGACATTACCAAGTGTCCTCTGAGGACAAATTATTGCAGATGGGTACCTCTGACTAACAGCAACCCCAGAGATTTCAAGACAGGGGTTTTCATAGGCTCTGTGACTCCTTTAGAGAATGGTGTAGAATTTTGTGAATGCTTCTCTGTCAGATGACTTATTGAAATGAGGACAGGAGGCATACATGCTGCAATGAAGTCCAGAACTGAGTCATGTGTGACTTAACCTGTGTGAAATGTGAACTGGGATTCTGACTTGAATTCACATAGAAAGAAGCATTACTTTGTGTATATTTCAAATTTAGGCAGAGTTTCCCACAAATGCAATAGTATTTGTTTGTCCAAAACTTTCATAAGAGTTCATCATTACTCTGAAAAATCACTTTGGGCATAGTAATGTCCCTTATGGTATTTTTGTAGACAACAGCGTGCCTTGCACCAGTCTGAAAGTTACAGGACACTGACCTGGTAAAAATGGGCCCACATAAGGACATGGCAAGATACCATACTGACTCAGTACATATCATTCTATTTTAAATTAGCTGCCATCTTTTACAAAAAGGGGTCATATGTTATTTCCACATTATGCCTGTGCAGAGGTTTTATTACTGGTAAACTCATTTTAGGGTAATGGAGAAAACATCTTAAGATGTCTATTGTTGCTGGATATAGTAGCACCTTGCCCTGTTCCCAGAATTAGGGAGGTGAAGGCAGAAGGATCAGAAATTCAAGGTCATTCTTGGATACGTGGTGAGTTCGAGGCCAGCCTGGCCACATGAGACCTTGTCTCAGAAAAACAAAGAAAAAGTCTGTTGTTAAACAGGGACCGAGTTTGATACATTTGAGAACCACCAACCTCAAGTGTTTGGGAGGCACTACTTCCTTACAAAGACAGAGGTCACCACTGATATTATGCCATCTTCTCTTGCCACCAATACAATGTGTGGACTTATGTTTGTACCTAGTAACTCAACAGTTATCTGAAGAGTTTCCTATGTAGATTCTCTGATGTCAAATAGCATAGAATTGCCCATTGAAGGTTCTTCTACCCCAATAACATGCACAGGGTTTTTCTCCTGCATAATTTCATGAAGGTCAAACAAGGCCAGTGCCCTGCTTGCTTGTCCTGCCTTTGCTTGGGCCACAGGGAGCTCTCTTGAATTTGAGTGTGGATTCCGAACGAGCTTTGAGCCCCGTCCACAGGGCTGTTCTCGCCTTCGGCTACGTCCATGTGGTGCTTCCTCTCTGTTGTGGGTTATCTGATGTCGGATGAGGTG
This sequence comes from Peromyscus eremicus, assembly GCF_949786415.1. Lineage (NCBI taxonomy): Eukaryota > Metazoa > Chordata > Mammalia > Rodentia > Cricetidae > Peromyscus > Peromyscus eremicus. The sequence continues at coordinate 194,743,433 of NC_081416.1, forward strand.
AGAACTCTGAATGAAACATTTTCCACACTGATTACATTTAAAGGGCCTATCACTCCGTTGAGTCCTTTCTTCTTGACTCAAAGGCGGGTCACAGCTGAGGGGTTCTGTCCACTCGTGCTTTGTTAAAGCTGGTGTCTGCTCAAAGATCAGCCTCTGTCGGCACTCATAGGGTTTCTCACCAGCATGCTTCCGCTGATGCTGGGCCAGGGAGGAACTGTGCCTGAAGCCTTTTCCACAGTGATTACACTCATACGGTCTCTCCTCAGTGTGAGTCCGCAGGTGCAAGAAGAGGCAAGTGGTCCGAGAGAAGGATTTCCCACACACACTGCAGGTGTATGGCTTCTCCCCAGTGTGTGTTCTTTTGTGGCGCCCTAGGGATGAATTCTGATTGAAGGCCCTTCCACAGTCCTGACACCTATAAGGTTTCTCTCCAGTGTGAATTCTCCTATGGACTGTAAGGTGTGTACTGTGGCAAAAAGACTTCCCGCACTCATCACACTTGTAGGGCTTGTCTCCGGTGTGGATTCGCTCATGTTGAACAAGGGAGGAGTTCTGGCTGAAGGCTTTCCCACATTCTTTGCACATGTAAGGTCTCTCTCCTGTATGGATTCTCTTGTGCACCGTGAGGTGTGCATTATGGTTAAATGACTTCCCACAATCAGTGCATTTATAGGGTTTATCTTGTACCTGACTTTTTGTGAGTTCTGTAATGGGCATAGTCTGATCAAAGGCTTTCTGACAGCCGCTGTCATCAACGTGCTGTGTTGCTGGCGAGTCTTTATGCTGACTAACTAAGTTTGGGTTATGTTCTGAGTGTTTAACTTGTGAGCCATCAGTGTAGCCATGTTCTCTTCTAGAAAGATCTGATAATAGATCTGTGTTTAAGCTAAGAACACAGGTACCCCCAAGTCCAAGACTTTCATAGCTTTGACTTTGAATTGATATTTCTTTGGGGCCTTCTAACTGCCCTATGTTACTGTGGTCCTTCTTGAGTGTCTGACTCTGGCAATCATTTTTCTGATCTAGCTCTGTTATGGAATGACAAGAAATAGCCCCTTTGAACCCATCCCTTTCTGTAATGGGGAATGATTCCTTCTCGGTGAGGCCCTGCTCCTTGAGTGATGTGTGGTTTTCAGGTCCCAGAATCCAGCCTGAAAGAAAAACAAAGAGCTCTGAGTAGTTAAGGGAAAAACAAGGAGAGGGGCGGGTTCCTAATACCCTGGAACTTTGCCACTAATTTAGGATCTTAACAACCTGCCCTGGTAAGTCCTGATTCTCCTCTTGACACTATCCCTGCCCTCAACCATAGCTTCACTCCTGGGCCAGGCACTGGAAATGAATTAAAAATGTACCAGTTTCTTGCAGGATTCTGTTACAACCCTATCACCTAGTGACCAAAAGTAACACTGCTTTCCATCTTACAAGGCCTAAAATCCAGATGTCAGCGGTGCTGGTTTTTCCTAGAAGCTCCACAGAAGAACCTGGGGAGTCAGTAGTGTAGCATCTTCAAACCTCTCTCAATGACCTCTGCTTTTGTCGCCACATATCCTTTTCTTGCTGTGACCTTCATGCTTCTTACAATTACTCTTTTGATTACACTGGGCCCACCTGATGGACAACTGGCTTTAGGGATTAGGAATTAGACTTCATTGAGGAACATGTTTCACTTTGTTGCTCAATCTTAACATTAAAAATTTTACAGATATATTTTATATATAAATTTATATATCTATCTGAGTGTATGTGTGTGCAACATGTGCATGCAGGAGCTCAGTGAAGTCAGAGAGGGCACTGGATCCCTGGAACTGGAGTTATAGTTTGTTGTGAGCCAACTTGTGGGTGCCCAGGTCCTCTGCAAGAGCAGTAAGGGCTCTCAACTGCTGAGCCACCTTCCCAGCCCCACTCTTAGCATTCTTGAGGCCTCTTATCTGCTTAAAACACACATGAATGTGTTCATTCATTCAATTTCCAACTTAACTAGTGTCCAGTCAGTGTCTGGAACTGACAGGTGCTAAATATTTAAAAATATCTGTCTCAGTGATGTTGGAGGGATTCAAAGGAAAACCAAGAGCCTGGCCACAGAAAAACTAGAGAAATTGAGGCCTTTGCACAGCACACAGAGGGGCTTTAGTAAAATGCAAGTGATTGCATACAAAATTTCATATTTTAAGGCAATATGCTCAATATGTTATATAGCTTATGGAAATATTCTCATATAAAACAGCACCATGTACATTAGGTATATAAAGAAAATAAGAAACAGAAAAACAAACAACAGCAACAACATAACAACTTATATACATTTATGTCCACAGCAGCACTACTCTTAATAGCTCCAAAATGGAAACAACTCAAATGCCCATCAACTGAGGAATAAAACATGAGTATAGGGAATATAGCTCAGTGGTACTGTACTTGCCTAGCATTTATGAGGCCCTAGCTTCAATTCCCAGAATTACAACAAAACAAACCAACAAATAATGATCTATTAAGTGGAATATTTAGTCATAAAAAGGAATGAAGTATGAATACACACAACATGTAGGAACGTTGAAGACATTATGCTGAGTAAAAGAAGCCAGACACAAATGTCACAGACTAAGAGTCCACTGATTAAGAAAGGTTCCAAACAAGCAAATCCATTGGCAATCCAAATGAATGGTTGTCAAAATCTAGGGAAGATGGGTGGTGACTGCAAGTAGACTTAGCAACTATTGTGGTGAGAGCTAAGGTCTGATTGTTTGTGTTCTAAAATTTGTATGTTTAAGTCCTAATCCCTGCTTCGATGGTATTTAGAAATGGGGCTTTGGGAAGTATTAGGTATTTAAGACAGAGCCCTCATGATAGATTAGTGTCCTTCTAAAAAGGGACACTGGGCCGGGCGGTGGTGGCGCATGCCTGTAATCCCAGCACTTGCTAGCCAGAGCCAGGCAGATCTCTGTGAGTTCGAGGCCAGCCTGGTCTACAGAGCTAGTCCAGGACAGGCTCCAAAGCTACAGAGAAACCCTGTCTCAAAAAACCAAAAAAAAAAAAAAAAAAAAAAAAAAGGACACTGGAGTTCCCCCCTGATCCCTTCTTCTGAGGAAAAGGCAGCTATCTACACATAAGAAAGGGAACTCCACCAGGAACCAAATCAGAGTAAAGCCTCCAGAACTGTAAGAAACGAATGCCTGTTGTTTAAATCATCCAGACAGTGATGAAGTAGATACTGGTAAGGTACAATCTGTGAAGACACTCTGACACCACTGGATTATCTAATAGGTGTTTTTTTTTTGTTTTGTTTTGTTTTTGCTTTTGTTTTCTGTAGCTGAAGTATTCCTGTATCCCGCCTGGCCTGTGGTCAGGACAAATCTCTCTCACCCGCCATCCTGCAGCCACTTGGACCCAAGTAAACACACAGAGGCGTATATTATTTAAAACTGCTTGGCCATTAGCTTAGGCCTATCACTGACTAGCTCTTACATTTAAACTCAGCCCATTTTTGTTAGCCTATATGTTGCCACATGTTCCGTGGCTTTACCTGTGTGCCATTACATGCTGCTCCCTGGATAGCAGGCTGGCACCTCCTGACTCAGCCTTCCTCTTCCCAGAATTCTCCTTGTCTGCTTATCCCGACTATACTTCCTGTCTGGCTACTGGCCAATCAGCGTTTTATTAAACCAGTGTACAAAAGCGTTATCCCACAGCAGTTTCCTGTTTGTTTTGCTGAACTGGGTATCACATCTAGGGCTTCATGTATACAATTGAACTTCTATCTCTAATTTTAAATGGGAAAGTTTTATGGTATATGAATCTTAATAAAGTTGTTTCCCAAACCCCAGGTAGACCTGCCCTTTTCTCTACCCTGGTTACCTCTCTGCTCACCATGCCAATCACTTCTGATGATAGACTGTGCTCTCCTCCCCTGCCCCCACCATTCTCAATGACTTCACCTCTTCTTTCACTGTTCCCTGCTGGCTTCCTTATTATTCCTCCCAACATATCCCACACTCCTTTGCTCATGCTGCTTTCTCTGCCGGGGGCATGTATCTCTAGACATCTGCCTTCTTCAGTGTTATCTTCTAAAAGAGGCATTCTGTGTGTCCTGGGGGCATCATCTACTCTATGCTTCTCAGGCATATTTTTGTTTCAGCCATCACCTCCTGATATCGTTATTCATTTCTCAGACCCCTAGATGACTGAGGCTGTCTTATTTTCTGCTACCCTCCTAGCATCAAAGGCATTATGTGGGCGAATCCTTAGGAATATTTGCTGAATGGACCCCTGAGCTGATACTGTTAGATGCAGCTTCAGGGAAAACCCTGGTCTAGACCCATGTTACCAATGGGAAGGGTGTTGAGGAAGACTCAGAGAAGGAAACTTCAGGCTACTCCTGAGGGCTGAGCTGCTGTAACCAGGTCAGGCCAGCAACAGCTGAAAGCATCAATGCTGAATTCACCTGGGGTCCCCACAGGTCCAGCCATCCACACCTCAAACCACTGATCCTGCTGTTTAGGAAGCCAGAGTGCCTCCAGTGAGAAACGGTGGTAAGAGGAGGAGTTGAGACCATAGTTGACCAGGTGAAGTCAAGTAACTATGGGAAGGAAACAGTAAGAAACAAAGCAAATGCAACAGGCAGAGGGGTTCACCTCACTGGTTACCTAGCCCACCAAATCACACGGCTGCACTGGGAAGGGGTCAAGGATGAGCATTCCTTTCCTTTAAAACAAAAGAAAAATGACTCTCTTGTTGAATAAAGTGTGTGGTAAGCTGAATGATGGCCTCTCAAGGATAACCACATCCCAGTCCTTGGACCCTGTAAATGTGTGATGCTACATGGCAAAGAGGATATTATAGATATAATTAAATTAAGAATTCAAAAAATTAAGATATTTATTAATTTGTCTGTATGTGAATGTATGTCACATCTGTGCAGGGGCTCAAGGTCAGAAGAAAGCAACTGATCCCCTGGAGCTAGAGTTACAGGTAGCTGGTGAGCTACCTGACATGGATGCAAATTCAGGGTTTTTTTGGTTGTTGTTTTTGTTTTTTGTTTTTTTTGCAAGAGCAGAAAGTGCTCTTAGCTGGTAGGCCATCTCTTTAGGCCCAAATTAAGACTCTTAAAAGTGCGCAATTATCTTTGGATTCTAAACATCACCAAGAGGCTCCACGTAGGAAAGGCAGGTGAGGCGGAGTCAGGATGAACGCGTGATGATGGGAACAGAGCTGAGTGGTGTGCTCTGAAGAGGACTGTGGGCCAGTATCTGGGCAGCCTCTAGACCCTAGGACAGACAAGGAAACAGAACCTCCCCTGCAGCTGCCAGGGTCAGGCTTGATGAACCACTTTGGTCTCTAACTTCCACAGCTATGAGAAAATAAATGAATGGATTTGTGGGCTTTTTTTTTTTTTTTTTGGATACGGTCTTACAAATGCAGGGGCTTTCCTGCAGAGTTCTTGGGATTACAGGAATTCACCATCATAATCAGCCACATTTTTTCCCATCCACTTTGTCACAGTACTTTGCTACAGTAGCTATAGGACACCTATACAAAGTATTAATGCAAAGTATGTTTCTACTTTAACGGGAAGCCCTTAGCTTCTAGGACATCTATAATGGTCTAAATATTAAGTTCTTAAAACTCTATAACAATTTTGATGCCACACCTGCTGTGTGAGCCAAACAGTCAAGGCTCAGTTACTTTAAAACCTAGATTCAGTGGTAGCATAAGCCTGTTAGTGAAAAGCACTTGTCCAGATGAGGCAGATTTGCTCCTGGAAAATAAGATGGAAGCAGCATTGGCAACAACCAATAAAAGAAGGAGAAGTGGGTCTGCCACAGACTCGCCAACTTGAGAGTGAGGGTCCCACCTCATCACAGAGGTGAATGTGTCTCTCTGTAGCCTGGGATGGCATCAGAAGCATTTGAATGGGTGTATCTGCAGACTGCTGCCATTCCATACGCAATCCAGCTGTCAGCATACCAGTGCATCAGCCCCATCTAATTATGTAACTTAGACCTTTCCTTCCCATTCTCCCCAGGAAACAGGGTCGGGAAAAGAGCAAGTAATCTAGTCCTGACCAAAGAGTTTTGAGACAAGGGGACAGATACCTGGTGCTGCTGTTCCCACCACTCCCCTTCCTTCTCACCTGGAGCATGGATGTGATGGCTGGAGCCGCTGTAGTCACACTGTAACCCTGAGCAACACAGAACCATCAGCGCTAGCATAGCTCTAAGATGCCAAGTCAGCACCAGAACCAGCTGAGTCAGGGGTCTGCTTTTTAAAAATAATACTTTCCTTTTCTTCTGAACTTGTCTTAACATGGCTTTAATTTTTTTGTTTAGTTTTTGAGGCACGATCTTTATCTATCTATCTATCTATCTATCTATCTATCTATCTATCTATCTATCTATCTATCTCTATCTCTATATCCCTAGCTTGCCTGGATCTCATTATGTAGACCAGGCTGGCTTTGAACTCACAGAGATCCACTTGTTTCTGCCTCCAGAGTGCTGGGATGAAAGGCATGCATCACCACATCAGGCCAAGTTTTTAATACCTAAATAGAATCCTTTCTGATAACAGACTGGCCGAAGAGTATGAGGAACAGGTTTAGAGAATCTAATATGCAAGAACTGAATGAACACTGGCATGAAAGCCAGGAAGAGGATGCTGTGAAGGCTGATGAGAAAAGAAGTGGCCTAGCAAGGAAGATGGAGCAGAAACGCAAGCCAGGCGGGCCTCTCCCTGCTGGAGAGGAAGAATGGCTTTTGTGAGCACAGGAGGATGAAGCCATGGGGCACTCTGGGCAAGCTGACAGTCTTAAGACATTTGCTCACAGGCTGGCCTTAGGGAGTATTAGAGAACTTAGATTTGGGGTGGGTTCCCACCACCCTAATTGGTAAGAAAAGTTCACTGCTCTACTGTTGTGGCTTATTTCAAGCACCAGAATCATGGTATGTACAAGGCAGAGGATGCCCCCAGGAGAAACCTTGCCATCTTCTCTGGAGACAACAGTGCTCATGTACTATCACAGCTCACTGCTGGGGAACTGAGCACATTCTGTCTGACTCCACAGACTGAAGAACTAGAAGCTCATGCCTGGTTCTGTCCAGTGGTTCTGAACCTGTGGGTCACAAACCCTAGGTGGGGTCGCCTAAGGCCATTGGAAATATCAGCTATTTACACTACGATTGATAACAGTAGCCAATTACAGCTATGCAGTAACAAAGGAAATAATTTTATGATTGGGGGTCACCACAACATGAGGTGTTAAAGGGTCACAGCATCAGGAAGGCTGAGAACCACTGTTCTAGACTTTGCCCCCTGAAGCCTTTCCCTTCACAGGTTTTGCTCTGTATCTTTGGCTATAATCTGCTGTGGGATGGTCTGTATGTCAAGTGTGTTGCTGATTGGTTAATAAATAAATCACTGATTGGCCAGTGGTCAGGCAGGAAGTATAGGTGGGACAAGGAGGAGAATAAAGCTGGGAAGTGGAAGGCTGAGTCAGAGAGACACTGCCAGCCGCCACCAGGACAAGCAGCATGTGAAGATGCCTGTAAGCCACGAGCCACGTGACAAGGTATAGATTTATAGAAATGGATTAATTTAAGCTATAAGAACAGTTAGCAAGAAGCCTGCCATGGCCATACAGTTTGTAACCAATATAAGTCTCTGTGTTTACTTAGTCGGGTCTGAGCGGCTGAGGGACTGACAGGTGAGAGAGATTTGTCCTGACTGTGGGCCAGGCAGGAAAACTTCAGCTACAATAATCAGTTGGGGCATCTACTTGGTGGGGTTCTTACCTGGATGGCAGGCTCGGCTGCCTCCCCTCTCTGCCACCCAGAGCTCAGCACCTTGCTCCAGCTGGGAGATAACTGCTGGTTTGGGAAGATCAGGACCTGGAAATAGGAAAAGACCCAGGAGGTTGAAGGCTGCTCTAGGACAAACAAACCCAGGCTGCACCTCATGCTCTTGACCATCAGGACATGTGGGCACCTTCCAAGCACTTGAGGGTTTTGCTCGGTGGCAGAAAGGGCAGCCTCCTCCCAACAAGTGTATCCATCAGCATTTGAGGATAAGTTAGAGCCCCATACCAGAGGCGCATAAGCATAGCTCAGTCTGAGAAGTGGGCCTTACCCACAGAAAGAAGATGCCCAAAGGTCTCCAGCATCACATCACGATACAGAGTCCTCTGGGTAGGGTCCAGCTGCCCCCACTCCTCTTGGGTAAAGTCCACAGCCACATCTCGGAAAGTCACTGGCTCCTGAAACATCACACGTACTCTCCATTAGTCAGACCATCTACCTCTGTGGAAGAGGAAGGATGGGAGAAAACAGGCAGGCAGGGGGCCTGAGAAAATGTACACTCTGCATGATGCTCCTCAGGTCTCACTGGGAGCCTATGGGTCACTACAGGTAGGTATGGGTTACCATGACAACATGAGAACTTTCGGCAGGATCAACAAAGACAATCCCAGCAGACCAGACAGACCTGGCTATACCACTGACATGTAGGTTTACGACCTAAAGAAATGGTAACTAGGTTTTTTGTTCTTTGACTATGTTTATGAGTATTTGAGTGTATGCATGTGTGTGTGTGGAGGCCAGAGGACAGCCTCGGGTGATCAGATCTTTGTCCTCCACACATTCTTTTACTGATGACCAGGTCTTGTCAGCATTGTCTGTTATTTGATCATTAGGTCCCATTTCCACCCCCCCCTTTTTTTTTTTTTTGAGACAATGTTTCTCTGTGTAGCCCTGGCTGTCCTGGAACTCATTCTGTAGACCAGGCTATCCTCGAACTCACAGAGATCCGCCTGCCTCTGCCTTCCCAGCACTGGGATTAAAGGCGTGGGACACCACCGCCAGCTGCCACCTCACTTTTTTTTAACCCACTGTTTTAGCTCAGCTCTTAGTATCCTATCCTATGCCCAAGTGGTTCTTTCCAGCCCTATACCAGTTCTTCTCAACACCTTTCCTCCCTTTCCCATTTTCATGTGTGTGATGCACGTGTGTGTAGGCACACATGAAGGAGAGTAAGCCTGAATATGCGTATGCATGGAGGCCCAGTGTTGGTGTCCAGAATCATCATCACTTGTTCTACCACCTTACTCACTGAGCAGGTCTCTCCATCAAATCCAGAGCTTACTGATATTGTGAGTCTCAACAGCCAGCTTACTTTGGGGATCCCCTGTCAGTCTTCTGAGACTGGATTACAGGTGGGCCACCATGCCCACCCAGCATTTACACGGTTTCTGAGGATCTGAACTATAGTCCTTCCACTTGTGCAGCAAGCACTTTGACCACTGGGCCATCTCCCCAGGCCCTCTTAACACTGAAACCATCCTTTTTCCTCCTGAGACAGGATTTTAAGTATCTCATGTTTGCTTCTGACACGATATATAGCCAAAGGCGACCCTGAACTTCTGATTCTCCTGCTTTTAGCTCCCAAGATTGCAGGTGTGCACCGCCACACCCAGTTTTTTTGTTTTGTTTTTTAAAGTGGTGCCAGGGCTTCACACATGCTAGGCAAACACTTCCCACTGCGCTACATCCCCAGCCCTGAACACCTGAATGAATCCTTGTCACCTTTCAATAAAGGATGACTACTCCCCCAAGGATATCCAGGTCTTCGCTCCTGAAACTTATGAATATTATGACAGTAACATGTACTTTGCAGATGTGATGAAGCTGACAGAACATGTAGATGTTATCCACATGGGCCCTAAATGCAATCACATATTTAGGAGATAGGCGTGAGATTCGAGACGTCAGAAGGCAATGTGATCACTTAAGCAATGCTACATTGCTGCTTTGAAGCTGGACAAAAGGGAAGGAGTGCCAGGGCTATAGCTCTGATAACTGGAAAAGTTAATCAACAGACACCCTCCCCTAGAAACTTGGTAGAAGTGTGGCTCTGCTCAGTGGTGCTCATTTCTAGAATGTGTCTTTTTTGTTGTTGTTGTTGTTGTTGTTGTTTGAGACAGGGTCCAGCCTAGCCTTGAATTTATCATCTTCCTGCCTCAGCCTCTCATGTGGTGCTGGGATTGTAAACACGTGCCACCGTGCTTGGTTTAGAATGTACACTGTCTATAGCCACAAAGTTTGTAGCGCCTTATTATAACAGCCACAAGAAACTAATGGACTGGACATCAAAGGCCTCCACTTTTGGTCCTTGCTCCTGTGGTGGCTAGCCTCTAAAATGGCCACTCAGTTATATCCCGACTTGCAGGTAGCCGTGTTGACCTGTATAACTGATAGGATACTGTGGAAATGACAGTGTAAAGTCTGAGCTGAGGTCAAACAGAGCTTCTACCTTGCCATCTCCTGGATCACTACTCTACAGAAAACCACACACTACACTATGAGGCCTAAGTGCTTCCATGGTGGGGCCTACAGGAGGAAACACTGAATCCTCCTGCCAACAGCTATGTGAATGAGTCTTCTGGGCCTTGTCAAGTCTCAAGTAATAACTGTTAGGCTGTCATCTGGGCAGACCCATGAGCTAAGTCACTCTTGGGTTCCTACCTATCAGAAATTGTGAAATAGTATTTATTTCAGGTCATTTTGTGTGCTATTTGTTACACAGAAAGAGACTAAATACACTTCTTCTAATGTCTTTCATATTGCTTATTCCCTGACAAACTGCCAGCCTAATGGCTGCCACCGGAGACTTGACTGGGGCTGGGGAATCCACCTTCACCACGGCTCATTCATATGGCTGTTGACAGACCTCAGTTCTCCACAATGGTCACATTTCACAGAAAACTAAAATAACACGAACCTGATAATCTGCAATCTAAGACTTTCAATAAGCCCATTTTGCACACAAAATGCAAAACAATGCAAATCTCCCCTTAAGCAAACCAATATCCCGTTCCCCGCCCCCCAATACATAATTTCAAAGTTGCAGAACTTACATATGAATTAGTTTTGGCTTTTGTTAGGTGGACTATGGAGAACAGTAATAAGCAGCCAGTTCGTCTACAAAGTGATGGAACTTCGATGACCAAAAGCTTGACAAACACTGACAGCCCTACCTACCACAGTTTTTCCACGGCCCCGCAGGGGGTGACCCTGGGAGCTACTCTTATTTTACTAACTTGGTGCCTGTGTCCTCATGAAGTTATGCCTTACTTGCAAAATAGGGGCCTTCATGGTACTGAGATTCCCCGAAGTCTGTCGATTCTACGCTTTAGGACATGCCCTGAGGACCGTATCCGCAATGTGGGTGCTTTGTAATGCTAGCCAGTCACCTGTCATCACTGAGAAATGTCTCTCTGGATGTGTGGGAAGGTGTTGGCCAGAGAGGGGGTGAACCCCGGATCCTGTCCTCTGGGAAATGACCACCCCTCCCCTCCCACGCACTGCAGGGAGACAGGAGGTTGGAGCATGCGTACTGGAGACGGGGGTGGGGACTGGGTTCGGACCCGGGCTGGGCGGTTGAGCCACTGCGTTCGCTTCCCCTGTGGAAAAAGCGCCGGGGGTCACAGGCCACTCTGTGGGGGAAGCGGGGCCCGGAGTCCACTCGGTCATTACTATTACCTTAAGTTGTGTGGCTTGCCGCCGCGAGGCCATCGCCATTGTTGCCGTTTGGTCCTGCGGGTCCATCTCGGGCGAACCGGTCAGCAACAGACGTCCAAGACGACCCCCAATCTAAAGCGCACCCCCGTCGTAAGGACCACCCGACCAGCCTCCCGCTGGACAATGGCGGCAGTGCCAGGGACGCCGAGACTACAACTCCCAGAAGGCCACGCGCTGAGACGCAGCACTGGACCAATAGGAGCTACCTCCAGCCCAGGGTTGACCAATGGGGAAGTCCTGACCTCTGGTCTAAGGGAGTCCTGTTGATTAAGGAGCCTGTCCGAGTACCGGCAGAGCCTAGCTCTTATCCCGTTACTTGCGGGTGCGGGCATCACTCGGTCCCGGTTACCCTGAAAATCGTCCTCTCACCCTGATGGCTGAGTTTAGGGTACATATGCATCTGAGCAGTGAGGGGAACGCTCGGCAGCAAGGCCTTGCTGTTAGAATTGGTCAATCCGATCTGCTGCTGGAATTAAATGTACAAGAGACCTGGGGATTTCTTCCTTTCACTCTGTGTACTCCGGTTACACTGACATTTACGTGAAACAAAATTACATGACCATTTAAGAGCTTTCTTAATATAACAGACTTTGAAGGACTAATGACCGGAAAGGGGAAAACGAGGCTTCCCAGATTTCGTTTCTTCAGGTAAGATGAATATCAGCCATTTAAAGGTGTAATTGTTACAGCACGGATGGAAAGATACCCTGGTAGTCGGGAGCTGAGGAATACCAGAGAGTCAACAAACTTCACACAGATTTATTGGGAAGGAAAACCCCCCCAGAAGGGTGGATGCCTCTGCTCAGCGAGAAACTGGGGCTAACTGAGCAGAAGGCAGAGTTTTATATAGAGTTTCTTAGGGGTGGGGTGGGATGGGTGGAGGCTTGGGGGTAGAACTTTTCAGGGTGAAGCTTTCCAGGGTGGGGATTGGTGGGATTTCAAGTCCAGAGCTTGGGCTTTTACTCTGTAGGGTGGGGGCTGGGTCCAGGCGTTAGGGTAGTTAGAATGTTCTCTGGGTGGAACCTGACAGTTGGAAGTCCTCAGGGGAGTGGTCAGGCCATTCGTGTGCCTCCAGGGGTTTATAAAAGGTACACCTGTAATCCCAGCGTTTAAGAGATGGAAGCAGGGGGCTGGAGAGATGGCTCAGAGGTTAAGAGCACTGGCTGCTTTTCCAGAGGTCCTGAGTTCAATTCCCAGCAACTGCATGGTGGCTCACAACCATCTGTAATGAGATCTGGTGCCCTCTTCTAGCGTGCAGGCATGTACACAGGCAGAACACTGTATACATAATAAATAAATGAATCTTTAAAAAAAAGATCCCTCTCGAAAAACCAAAAAAAAAAAAAAAAAAAAAAAAAGATCCCAGCACTTGGGAGGCAGAGCCAGGCGGATCTCTGTGAGTTCGAGGCCAGCCTGGGCTACCAAGTGAGTTCCAGGAAAGGCGCAAAGCTACACAGAGAAACCTTGTCTCGAAAAACCAAAAAAAAAAAAAAAAAAAAAAAAAAAAAAGAGATGGAAGCAATAGGATCCGGGAGTTCATGCTTTGCAAAACAGCATGTTGAAGGCTGCACTCCGAGGGGTGGGGGGTTGGGAGATGGAGGACAAAAGAAAGAAAACATATCCCACACACACACCACACACACACACACACACACACACACACACGCACTTTTTTCCCCCTTCAAACTAAGAACTAGGTACAAGTAGAAAAGAAAAGGGCTGGGAGTGGTGGTGCACACCTTTAAAAGGCAGGCAGAACTCTGTGAGTTTGAGGCTAACCTAGTCTGCATAATGAGTTCCAGGCAATTAGACAATTAGAACTACATAGAGAGACCTTATCTAAAAAAAAAAAAAAAAAAAAAGAACAAAAGAAAAGCAAATGAATACTTGCTAGTATTCACCAGGCTGATGATATAGTGGGAAAAGACAGAAAAATAAACTACACCCTTAAAGAGACAGAGAGCACCAGATATGGAACAGCAGGCCCTGCCCTTCCTTCACTCCCCCCAGTACTGAATATTGAACCTACATCTTCCTGCATGAGAGGCAAGTGATCTATTATGGAGCTACAGTCCCAGAAAACAGCATGTCCTGAATGACATCCTTTCATTCTCCTCCTGACTTCTCTCTCTCCCTCCCTTCATGCCCGTACTTAACTTTGTTCTCTGCTGGCATCTTCCCCACCAGTCTCCACATAAGTGGGTCTGACAATAACAGTAGTATTACAGCTGGTGCTCAGGGTCTGGATTTGGTATTTCCTGGTTCTTGGCCTCTTTTCCAAAGAATTGAAAATAGAAGTTCACAGAAACACAAGAAATAAGATAATTTTATTTGGAGCAAAGTGATATTATAGATTGTGTAGGATACACTATTCAAGATTGACAGTGGATCATGTGAGTTAAGATTCTCAGTGTCCAGATTATTGTTCAGGATTTCCTTTTATGGGACTCAAGGGAAGGTGGTGCTGGTTACTAGGGATGTAGTTTGGATGTTTCTCTATTTTGATTGATAGATTAGGTCATATATTCATTTTCTCTACTATGCATGTCCCTTTATAATGCATATGATTTTAATCATACATGTGCCCAATTATGCATAGGCATAAGGTGGTAGATAGGAAGTTCTCCCTAAAAGGTTATAGTTTTGCCTTCTTGTGCATGCATCCGAAACTAGTTTAGGCTGGATTGGCTCTTCCGTTCTTCATACACAGATATGTTGAGAGTATTCTTGAACTAAAACTGTCTAATTTGAACAGTTCCAAGGGCAGGGAAACATATATCATTGTTAGATGGAAGTATGTGTAGCCTGATGTAGACAGAGATGGGTTCTGAGGTTTCTAGGTGCATTGTTCAGAGAGTGGTGTGTGTGTGTGTGTGTGTGTGTGTGTGTGTGTGTGTGTGTGTGTATAGTATGTACAACTGAAGGACCTAGGCTGCCAAGTGCATTTATTTTTTTTCAGTGTTTACAATTATTTTATTTTCATTCTTTTGCTGTTACTTTTGAATGACAGATTTACTTTTTTTGGGGGGAGTCTCTCTCTTTTTTTTTTGAAAATGTTCATTTCTTTTTTCTTTTATGCTGAATGCCTTTATTGAAGGAGGGAAGAGGTCTTAAATACAGGCTTACAGCACAATGGGAGAACCCCGGAGGGCAGAAGTTCGCTACCGATGTTTTACAATCTTGCATCTAAGCTGTTAACGCCCATTATGCAGGATACACAGACAAGGAACTTCCCTTAAGCATTCAGGAGGGTGGAACCCGGCAGGGAATTAGCATAGGGAGGATATCAAGGTCAAGGTCAGCAAGCAAGGCAACAGTTACCCAAAACAGGGGCCAGGGCCCTACAGGTCCCCCTTTTGCTAAAAAATGAGCTTCTGACTTAGGTTGCATGGGTAGTCAGCAGGTCACCTTACCCATCATGGAGACACCTGCCCAGGCCACACAAGCGCTCTGTCTTAGGTTGGTGAGCGCCCCCCAGGCATTACCCATCTCTGAATACTCATTATCATACAGGCTCAACCGCGTGTGAGTTTCAGAGTTAACTGCTGCCAAAGATCTCAAAGTGGCACTGGGCTTGCAATCTGTGTGTTCAACACAGAAAAGACTAACAGAGGTCCTATTTCACCCATAGCCAGTAGGCTAAAGGCAACTGAGCCATTCCCTTCCTTACTGCAAATTGGAGTCCTTGTAAGATGGTATCCCAAAAGTGATTGGAACTTGAGTTTATAAATTTATAATTTTCAAAGCCAATCGAAATGTATATAACTATTGAATTAAATGTATCATGTCCAATAGAATGAAAGATTAATTAACTGTTGTAGTTTCTTTTGCTGCCAGGGTCTCCACTGTGCTAGCTGTAGTAAGCAATTATGAAATGGTAATCCCAGAAACAGTAGCAGTGGTGGCCGCCACTGTTGTAACAGCAACAACAGCAGCAGCAATGTCAAATTCTCTTCTGGAGCGTGTGGACATCCACTGGCATGGATACAACTCCAGGAACACAAACCGCCAAGGCCCATTTTTCTTGATTCCAGCAGGACTTAGGCTGGCAGCTCTTCTGGAGAATCCAAAAGCATGGCTACAGTTCCTAGGCTTATGTTAATGCTTGCCAAATTGGGCTCTCAATCCCCATTGCCAAGTGCATTATTACAAGAGGAGTGCGTGTGCATATCCCAAATCAAATGAGTGTCTCAGGGCACTCAACTATCTCTCATGCTTGCCTGCCTCAGTATCAGGCAACGTGGTAATCTGAATGAGAAATTTCCCTGTAGTCTCAGGCATTTGAATACTTGGTCTCCAATGGGTGGTGCTCTTTGGGGTGCAGCCTTGCTGGGGGAAGTATTAGACTTGAGGACTGTGGGGGTCTCTGCAACAACTACAGACAGCAGAGTATCCGAGGGAAGCAAAAAGGTAGTTCAGTTCAACATGACTTCAGAAGTCTGACCCCCATATAATTTTTTTAGGCATATGCATGTCCCTTTATAATGCATATGATTTTAATCATACATGTGCCCAATTATGCATAGACATAAGGTGGTAAATAGGAAGTTCTCCCTAAAAGGTTACAGTTTTGCCTTCTTGTGCATGCATCTGAAACTAGTTCAGGCTGGATAGGCTCTTCCATCGGCACAGCACAATTTGGTGAAAACTTTCCTGGTAATAATCCTGATCAGGCAGTTCGAGCTTGACGGAGCCACTGAAGAGAGTAGAGCTGCCACAGTGCCAGTGAATATGGTGATTTTTCTAACTGGGTAACAGCCACTCAAGATATTGGCAGCTCCTTTCATGCTGCAGCAGCCATTCAAATAACTTTTCAAAAAGGACCTTGCTTTGAATGCAGAAATAAAGGACATTGGAAAAATGAGTGTAAAAAATCCAGTAATCCTGTCCCTCACCTTTGCTCATGACATAAAAAAGGAAAACTTTGGGCTAAGGAATGTTGATCCAAATTTGGCAAGGATAGTAAGCCTTTAAGCTCCTAAGGGGGAGCCCAGGAAGAAGAATCATCCAGCCCTAGAATCAAGGTGGGGGGAATTGACTCAGACAACAAGAAATGAACCAGGCTCAAAATCGGTTTCTAGTCATTCAAGAGGAACAACAGGATCTAATGCAAATGGAATTAAGTTCATTAGCTTTATGGACAAGACCATTCTCAGATGATGGACATAGTCCTTTAAAAGAAGACTAGTCCTTTAGAGCAGTGATTCTCAACCTGTGGGTTGAATATCAGATACCCTGCATGTAAAATATTTACATTAGATGCATAGTAGTAGCAAAATTACAGTTATGAAGTAGCAATGAAATAATTTTATGGTTGAGGGTCACCATAACATAAAGAACTATATTAAAGGTTTGCAGCATTAGGAAGGTTGAGAACCACTGCTATTAGAGTTATTTTAGATACTGGGGCTGATCATTCAGTTATTTGTCAAGAGCAATCGCCCCACACTGGTCAATGTCTAGTGGCTCACCTTTACAAGGTATTGGAGGCCAATAGGATTCTTTAAAAAGTACCAATGTCTTAATTTGGACTGATAAAGATTCTTCTGGCACTGTGCAGCCTTACATTGTTTCAGGACTTTTATAAAATTTGTGAGAAAGAGATATATTACAACAAATGCAAGCAGTAATTACCATTGCTACTAATAAATCATCTGATAATAATAATACAAGAAAGCATAGCTCCTCTAACTGGGGTCATTGATCAAGGGCCATTCATACAGCCTTTATAACTACAGTGGATCTCTGATGACCTAGTATGGATTGATCAATGTCCCCTTCATGACAAAAATTTAAAACAGGCCCAACTTCAAGTAAAGGAATAGTTGTAACTTGGACATATAGAACCTTCAGTCAGTCCTTGGACTCAACTATTTTTGTAATTCATAAAAGGGCAAAGAATAATTTTTTTTTGAGACAGGGTTTCTCCGTGTAGCCCTGGATGTCTTGGAACTCACTCTGTAGACCAAGCTGGTCTCAAACACAGAGAGCCTGCCTCTGCCTCCTGGAATGCTGGGATTAAAGGCATGCACCACCATTGTATGGTTTAAAGAATAAATTTTGACTGTTATATAATCTTAGGGGCATAAATATGATATGAAAACAATGGTGGCCCTTCAGCCAGGGCCTACTATGATTCCTCAAGAACATTACATTATTATGATTGACTTAAAAGACTGCTTTTTCTCTATTCCTTTACATCCTGATGATAAGGAACATTTTGCATTCTGTGTTCCTACTTTAAACAATCAACAGCCTTTGACCCAATATCAGTGGAAATTTTTACCATAAGGGATGAACATTAGTCCCACTATATGTTAATATTATGTACACAAATCACTTAAGCCAGTGCTGATTTGATTTCCGGAAGTATTAGCCAGTATATGGAGGACATTCTCTACTTCCCACTCACCTAACCAATACTTAAATAAGTGCTTGATTTTCATGGTAAATAGAGCAAAATTTAAACATAGCTCTAGATAAAATTCAAAAGCAATCACTTTATAATTAGTTAGTGTACATTCAAACAACAAATTTCCCATCATGCTCTCAGCTTAAAACTTCCCAAACAATGTACTTTCAGCTGCTTAGAAAAAACTTTGGGCCATGTTAATTGGGTACATTTTTATCTTCCTAATACTACTAAAGACTTGATTCTGCTCTCTCACTTGCTTTCTGGAGACTTGGTTAAACTCTATAAAAAGCATAACACTTGAAGTAGAGCAAGTTATTAGTTTATTAAATAAAGCTTCTGCTAAAGTTGTAGCTCATATAATTAATCCCTTACTTCCTCGTCAATTATTTATCCTTCCTGCTTAACACCTACAGGAATTACATATCAACAAAGTATGGTACTATAGAAATTTATGCATGTCATAATTCTCTGCATTGATCCATAACTCCTTATTTACAAGAAATTATACACTTGATAATGATGGGAAGAGCATGTCTTAAACAAATTACTGGTAAAGAGCCTACAGAAATGGTTGTACCATTAAATAAAATGCAGGTTGGCTATTTGTTCCACATAATTGGTGGGTAGCATTAGCATGTTACTTGAGATCTATAGATAATTATTAACCTAAAGATCTCCTTTTAAATTATCTTGAAGATACCCCATGAATAGTGCCTAAAATTATATCTAAAAATTCTATAGCTTTAAAAACTTTCAATGCTTTTAAAGGATGGTTCTTCAAAAGGACAAGGAGCTTATGTTTTATATACAAATTTCATATCCTTCACAAAAAAGATTGTACTCACCCTTGGTTGTACAACTCAACAGTCTGAACTCACTGTAGTCAGTAGGCACTTTTTTTTTTTTTTTTTTTTGAGACAGGATTTCTCTGTGTTGCCCTGGCTATCCTGGAACCTGCTCTGTAGACCAGGTTACCTTTGAACTCAGAGATCTACCTGCCTCTGCCTCTCCAGTGCTGGGATTAAAGGCGTGCACCACCACTGTCTGGCTAATCAATCAGCTTTTATTAGATGTTTCTCAGCCATTGAATATTTTATCTGACTACATATTGTGCTCAAACTGTTTTTCTTTTATTAGAAACTGCAGACTTAAACCCAACCCTACTACTAATGCTATTTCATAATTATTTCTCTCCCTTCAGATGTCTATATGATAATGGCCTCAACATTTTTTCATAACTCATATTCGTGCTCATTCTAATCTTCCAGGTGTTCCTTAACATCCACTAATATTCTAGCCCATGTGCTGGCTTCCTTCTCACCAACTAGTACTTTGTTTTCAGGCAGCTCAAACAACGAAAACAGTCTCACCAACTTCCTCACCTTCTTGTACTTTCACACTACTGCCCTCTACTGGTGGAATTAATTCTCAAGGTTTAAAATCTAATGCCGTGTGGCAGATGTTATTAGTATCTCAGAATTTGGACGTTTAAAATATGTTCATGTAGCCTGGCGTAGTGGTACACACCTTTAATCTCGGCACTTAGGAGGCCAAGGTAGACAGATCTCTGAGTTCGAGGCCAGCGTGGTCTACAGAGTGAGTTCCAGGATAGCTACAGGAAACCCTGTCTAGGAAAAAAAGAGTAAAGTTTATATAATGGTTGATACTTTTCTAATATGATTGTTGCTTCTTCTCACAGGGCTGAAACAACTTCAGATGCCATTAATCATTTATTATACACTTTTTCCTTTCTAGGACCCTCCTTACAACTAAAAACTAGTAATGGTCCTGCTTATGTTAGCAAATGCTTTAAGGAATTTTGCAATTTATGGAATATGTTACTGGAATCCCTTATAATCCACAGAGTAAAACTATTGTGGAATGATGCCATCAAATACTTAAATGGCAAATTTAAAAAATAAAAAAGGGTGTATAGACACTCATGTAAATCCCACATACAATGCTACATTTAGCTATGCTAACTTTAAGTTTTTTTCCTCCGCTTTAAAGGATGTTTCTTCTGTTGTACAAAAGCATTTTGCCCTAACGGAGATACAGCCTAAAGTATATGTTAAATAGAAAGATGTAAGAACTAATCAATGGAAAGGGCCAGATGCTCTTCTAACATCAAGGCAAGGTTATGCAGCCCTTCCTTTGAAGGAGCAGCCCTGTGTGTTTAACATTCCTGGTTCCTCTAGTGCTTATCTGTGAGCACAAGGACCTCCATGTCTCCTACAGGGAGCAAGCTGTGAGAGTTTACAGGCATGCATCACTTCTAGCTGACTCTGCTTTGTGCTTGTGATTAAGTATGTGAGCACTCAGCTTCCAGCTCCAGCGGCGAAGCTTACCCCTTGTTCACATGCCTCTGCTCCACCATCATGGACTCTTATCCCTCTGAAATTACAGGGCAAAATAAATTGCCTTTCCTTTAAATTGCCTTTGGTCATGGTGTTTTATCATAGTGTGGTGGTTTGAAAGAAAATGCCCCCCAAAGAGAGTTGCACTATTAGGAGGTGGGCTCTTGTAGGAGGAAGTGTGTCACCATGGGGACGGGCTTTGAGGTCTCTTTCTCAAGCTTCCCTCAGTGTGACAGTCAGTTGACTTTCTGTTGCCTGCAAGATGTAGCACTTCAGCTCCAGCACCATGTCTGCCTGCACACCGACAGCCATGCTCCCCTTCATGATCATAATGGACTGAGCCTTGGAAACTGCAAGCCACCACCTCAGTTAAATGTTTTCTTTGTAAGAGTTGCATGGTCTTCACAGCAATAGAACCCTGAACTAAGACACACAGCAACAGAAACATGGGCCAAGAAGAAGGTATTCGGTGGAAAAGACAGTAATTATGAGAGGATGTTGCTGGCTCAAGTAGACTGGAATATTGTCAGGAAAAATTGGTTAATTTGGAGTCCTTTCAGCTTCCTTTGCATTTCAGTCTGCTTTTTCTTTCCCTCTCGTATTCTCACAGCACAGTGCAGTTCTCCAGTGGTGGTTGGCAGAGAGATATAGTAACCAGAGCAGACGCATCAGGAGTCTTGATAATAATTTAGTGCTTGTTGTTTGGTATGGAATGTTGTTTTAAGTCATTCAGGGAGTTTACTTTTTTGAGATAAGAGTCTTCCTATGTAATGCTAGCTGGCTGGGAACTTACTATGTAGAGCAGGCGGGCCTTTCTCTGCCTCCTGAGTGCTGGGATTAAAGGACTGTGCTACCATACCTGGCTGAGTTGTCTTTACTAAAGAGTTTTTTTTTTATTACTTTTAATAATGTGTATAGGTATGTGCACATGTATGCAGGTAGGTGCTTGTGGGGGCCAAGATGTCAGATCCCTTAGAGCTGGAGTTAGAGGTGGTTGTGAAGTGCCTCACAGGGTTCTGGGAACTGAACTTGGGTCCTCTGGAAGAGCAATGGTCACTCTTTACCACTGAGAAATCTCATCTCTCCAATTCTAGGGAGTTTCCTTTAAAACCTCTTCTTTGACTAAACAGCTGTCTAGAATATTCAGATAGAGCTTTCCTCTAATTATTGACTTACAGTTTTGTTGTGCTATTGAAATATGGTAGCTATGCTGGGCAGTAGTGGTGCATGCCTTTAATCCCAGCACTTGGGAGGCAGAGGGAGGCAGGCAGATCTCTGAGTTTGAGGCCAGCCTGGTTAGTCTACAGAGCTAGTTCTATGACTGCCAGGGCTACACACAGAGAAACCCTGTCTCGAAAAACAAACAACAAAACAAAACAAAATGGTTGCTGTGGTGATTTAATTTCCACCTTTTATTTTCAAGTATTTTTATTACCTTTTATTTTGTTTGTATGTGTGTGTGTGTGTCTACATATATGGAGGTCAGAAGACAATCCACAGTCGTTGGTTCTCTCCTATTGTGTGGATCCTGGGAGTCAAATTCAGGTTGTCAGGCTTGGCAGCAAACACCTCTATCCATCAAGAGATTCATCTGTCCCTATTTTATATTATTTTACTTATTTTGAGATAGGGTCTCATGTAGCCCAGGCTGGCTATGATGACTATTTTTGATTGTCAACTTGACTACATCTGGAATGAACTAAAACCCAAGTGACTGGGTACACCTGTGAGAGACTTTTCTTGATTAAGCATTAGAAGTGTGAAGACCCACCCTAAATCCAGATCTTTTGAGGTGGGAAGATCCACCGTTTATCTGGCCACACCTCTTGAGGGCAGCCTGCGTAAAGGACAAGGAAGAAAGAAGCTTGCTCTTTGCCTACTTGCCCTCACTCTTCATCCCTTCACTGGCATTAGAGCCTACTTCTTTGGAATTCTGGCATATTGAAGACCAGCTGAAATATCCAACCTCATGGACTGAACAACTACTGGATTCTTGGACTTCTATTTGGAAACAGCCGTTGTTGGAGTAGTTGGATCATAACCTGTAAGTCACTCTAATGAATCCCATTTATATATAGATTTATTCTATCAGTTCTCTTTCTCTAGGGAACCCTGATGACAACTACATTGGCCTGCAGCGTGCTGTGTGGCTGATCCTTGTGTCTCCATCTGCAGATTGCTGAGATGCCAGGTGTGGCCCACCATGCCTCTCCACACCTTTGCTTTTAAAACCCATTTAGGTCATCCTCACTGTCTGAGGAAGTAATACACAAGAGGATGCCTGCAGGAGATCAGACAGGAAGCCATGGTGATGAAACTTGGGAAGAAAGTGCCCCAGGCAGAGATGATAATGAATGGCCAGCTGTTAAATGGTCTAGTAAGGTGTACATATTTTGTGTGAGGCTTAAGTTGAGCTACGTATTATATTTTCTCTGATCCTGACAAATATTTTTAATTCTGCAGCTTCACCTTCATGTTCCTGAGTCCAAACCCATCAGAAAAACACACATAATTGTCACGGTGTGGGTGTGTGGGTTCATGTGTGTCCATTGAATGAAGACTCAGAGGCACCTTAAGAATGATTCTAGGCCGGGTGGTGGTGACCTATGCCTTTAATCCCAGCACTTGGAGGCAGAGGCAGGCAGATTGAGTTCGAGGCCAGCCTGGGCTACAGAGTGAGTTCCAGGTCAGGCTCCAAAGCTACACAGAGAAATCCTGTCTCAAAAACCAAAAAAATGAATGAATCTAGCCTTTTGTGGCTGCAGGGGATCCAGTCTCTTAAGAACTGAAGAGCACTTTCCCTTCATCCAGGGCATTTTTATTTTTCCTCATATTTACACTTTAGCCAGTTGATTTCCATATGTTCAAAACAACCTGAATGAAGCTTCCAAAAATACAATGCCAAGTGCAAATTACTCAATTCATCACGTACCACAGTTTTTCAGGTTTCCTGAACCAAGTTTTGCATAGACTTTTGTATCCTTGGGAGACTCTCAGACAAGGTTCACATGGGGCGACAAGAGAAACAAAAGGTAACTAAATAACTGCTACAAGCTACAGGAAAATGTAATGAAATTCAGCTACTGTCAAAAAAACTACTACTTGGAAAGGTCAAGGACTTCTCCAAAGGTCAAACCATGACTTAAGAAGTCTTGGCGATATTTTAGCTTTTGTATATATATTAGCCAATTCCTACAATGATATTCGTGTATATTATATATGCTTCCAAGAACTCATAACAGTATTTTATCTGAAATACCTATCAAGCATCCAAGGCCAAACGATCTCCTGAATTAAGGTAAATTAAGCTCAGACCCTCCTTTCTTATACAACCTTACTCAGATTTATACTACCTTTTTACCTTTTTATGATATATTAACCAATTTTAGCTCTTAGTTGATCTCCTCCTTTACCACTCCCCTTTTGGGTTGTAAAGGAAAGCCTGATGGTCACTGCCTGAGGAAATCTCTTGTCTGCCTTTATGACCCTGCAAGAATTCAAGCCTGGTGACCTTTCTTTAGCTAGAGCACTGTTATTGCATGGGTGTAGAACTGTAAACCTCAGAGACTGAGGAGGACTTTGACTAGAGAACTAGATGGAGAACTAGAAGAATGAGATCGAAAATGAGAAGAGCTGGATGGGGAAGAACGAGATGAGAAAGACCAAGATGGGGCAGAACTGAGATGAGAGAATTAACATAGCTCTTAGAGGGGACAGCAGATAATTGTAGAGAGAAATCAGACAAGAAAGGAGGTAGGCATGAGAACAGAACTGAAGCTGTGTAGATAGAATTTTACTCCAGAGGAATAAAGTAGACGGACGAAAGAGCTCGGTGTGCTTAGATTCATTTCCCGAAAAAAAATTCTTGCTATTCGTAGCTTCTCTTCTGGGCCCCTAGGAAGAAGATTATTAAGACTGGGCCATAATAATATTCGAGAGGAAACAAAAGATGGATTAAGGCTAGGTGCTAGCACTCTGGAGCCAGGCCAGGTATAGCCCAGTGGGAATTCTCCCACACATATTGTTTTTGAACCTCAGACCCTAAAGTTCCCCTTCTTTATTTATCCAGTTGCTAGAGCTCTATGATAAATCTAAGTATTGCCCAAAATTGCCTTTTCTCACTGATGTGGAATTTATTTCCCCATCCATTGACTCAGATTTCCCGACTGTTCCATTAACAAAATCTGGCAGAAGTACTGATTTGTGATTTCTGAGTCTGTGTTATAACGCACTTTGCAGATTTTATGGGGGTCTTCTAAAATATTTGTTATTGGGACATCCTTCCTTCTGAAACCCACCTACCATGCTCAAATAATTTGGAGTCATACAGTATCACTGAGCTCCCAGCTGGCAACGTCAGCTGCCAGTCATTTTGGAGACTGAAACCGTCACAGGATTCCGCCTTTCTTTCACTGCTTCTAACCAAACTCCATGAAAATCTGTAAGATCCACCCAGTAGATACTCCTGACTCCATTAATAGGAGGGTAAGAAATTATAGATGCTATAAGTTACTGTTATGCCCAGATTGGGACCCCAAAGACTTCACCACAGACCTTAGGTGCAGAATGCAATAGCATGGTTTATTTCTGTTTGTTTACAAGCCGCGGCAGGGAAGCTCGATCCAAAGCACTCACTCATAGTCGTGAGGCCAGGAGGAACTTGCTTTTTCTTTGTGTGGCTAGCTTTTTAAAGGCAAAATCCACAATCCCTTCAGGGGGGTTGGGGGAGTTTTGCACGGGTGCAACTCGGATTGGTTTATTTCTATCTCTGTTCTCTTTTAATTGGGTGAGGGTATGTAACCTTTGAATTTACTGGTTGGTGGTTACAATTTATTACTTTGGGGGCTGTCCAAGACAAGTCCCAGGCTTTGTCCTTCAGCCACCATGGGGGCTTGCTGGTCAAGCACGTACTGCACATAACTCTAAGTTGGTGAGGGGCCCCAGACAGTAAACATCTGGCTGAACTTTGAGCAGTCAGAGTACGTGCAGAAAGGGAGCTACTGCAAGGAGCTATGTCTTTTGTTCATAGCCCTCCCAGAAACTGCTTGCTCAAGTCTCAGGAAACTGAAATTGAGGCCTGATCTCTGAGAGAAGACTGAGCAGCCTGTTATGGCATCTGCTTGGTCCTTTCAGTTACTTCTTTAAAATTTTAAAGATTTATTTTATTTTCTGTATGTATTTTGTCTGCATGTATGTGCACTATGTGTGTGTGTGTGTGTGTGTGTGTGTGTGTGTGTGTGTGTGTGTGTGATGCCTGTGGAGGTCAGAAGAAGGCACTGGATGCCCTAGACTAGAGTTATGGATGATTGTGAACCACTAGATAGGATCTGGGAACTGAATCTGGGTCCTCTACAAGAGTAACAAATGCTCTTAATAGATAACCATCTCTCCAGTGTAGGGAAAAAAGGGCCAGCTAAAGAAACCTACCAGAGCTAGTGAAAGAAACCCATCCTGGCCCTGAAACCAGAGCTAGTGAGAGAAACCCACCCTGGATTTGAGACCTGAGCCAGTGAAAGAAACATTTTAGTCCTGAACCCAAAGCCCAGAACATATCATGACCCTGAAACCAGTGCCAAAGAAACACACTTTGTCACTAGAATCAGAGCCAGTGAAAGAAATGTGCCCTGGCCCTAAAATTAGAGCCAAAAGGCTAAAAAGGACCAGTGAAAGAAGCACAGTTTGGCCCTGAAATCAGAGCCATCTCTGCCCCTGACCAACTGACCAATGAAACCAACCAATCTCTGAGCACCCTGACCCTAACCCCAGAGCCAGTGAAAGAAACACACCATGGATCTGAGACCTGAGCCAGTGAAAGAAAGACTTTAGCCCCGAACCTAGAACCAAAGAAAAACACCCTGACTCTGAAGGCAGAGCCAAAGAAATGCACGCTAGCCCTAGACCCAGATCCAGTGAAAGAAATATACCTTAGCCCTGAAAATAGCCAAAAAGCTAAAAAGGGCAGTGAAAGAAATACAGTTTGGCACTGAAATCAGAGCCATCTCTGCCCCTGACCAACTAAACTAACCAATCCTTCAGCAGAAAATCTTCTCCCTGGGAAAACTCCACCCCTAAGAATCCCTATATAAAAGCCCCTCTGCCTGTTAGTGACTGCCCCAGCACAGGCAGTCACTCTCCTGTACTCCTCCTTCCCAAATCAATCTCTCTCTCTCTCTCTCTCTCTCTCTCTCTCTCTCTCTCTCTCTCTCTCTCTCTCTCTCTCCAAGACAGGGTTTCTCTGTAGCTTTGGAGAGTTTCCTGAAACTCACTCTGTAGACCAAGCTGGTGTGAACTCACAGAGATCCGCCTGCTTCTGCCTCCCAAGTGCTGGGATTAAAGGCATACACCATCACTGCCTGGCTAAATCTCTTTCTCAAAAGAGTCTTGGGGGAAGATCTTCATTTGGTGGCACAGAACAGAAGAACCTTGCTGAGATGTCCCTTGGGGGGCTGAGCAAGGCTGAGCAGAAAAAAAGTAACTTTTCTCCAGAGCCAGAGGAGATTGCTGCATTTCTGCAGGGGTATCTCCTTTAGCAGAGTATAGCAGAAAAGGCAACATCTTGGGCCAGAGAAAAAGAAGCAGAACTCTGCTAGAAAACATCCTTAAGGTAGGGGAGTTGAGCAAAGGTCAGCTGTAACCACACTCTCTAGGAGAGGAGCAAGATTGCTATATACTGTGGGGAGACCATCCCCCATTGCACCCCAGCTTCCGGTATTGACTGACTTCCCAACAAGTCAGGATACCTCTCCTTCCAGAGCTGAGCTGTCCTATTGTGGCTCTAGGTGTAGCCTGGCTTCCTGACAAGTCAGGATATCTTTCTCTCCAGAGCTGAGCTGTCTTATTGTGGTTCCACTCTCCAGAGCTGTAACACTCACATCCAGCCCCCATAAATTACTTCTTTGAGGATATTTTGAAGCATCAGAAAAATGAAACAGGTGTGTAGAACACCACCTGAAAGTATTTGCTTTTGAAACAGGATATCTCTATGTAGCCCTGTGTTGTGGGATATTTGTACATTGTGTGAAGATACTATTGTGATTGATTTAGTAAAGAGCTGGATGGCTAATAGCTAGGCAGAAGGTATAGGCAGTACTTCTAGGCACACAGAGAGGAAGTAGGAGGAGGTAATTGAGGTGCATGAGACATGGAGGGAGTCGGACATACAGAATGAAAGAAAGGTAAAAAGCCATGAGGCAAACCATAGTTTAATATAAATGGGTTCATTTAAGTTATAAGAACTAGTGGGACAAGCCTAGGCTAAGGCCAAGCTTTCATAATTAAGTCTCCATGTCATTATTTGGGAGCTGGCTGGTAAGACAGAGAAAGACTCATTATATATGGCGCCCCACATTGGGTGTCAAAGTGCTGTTTTACCTTCATCACAGTGGCTGCACTTTAAACTACTAGCAGCCCAGCTGCTCAGGCCGTACCCTGGGGGGATGACTGTGTTGCTGCTGCTAAAGGTAGCTTTAACTAAATCTCTGTCATTCTAATAAAATTCAAAATCATAGGCTAGGGTGAAAATCTACGAGCTCAGAGAGTTAGAGTAGCAAGTCGTTAACGACTTTCTCTCTTTGCTGGCATCCCTGGAACCCTCTCTCCTTCCACACTGCACCAACTGAAAAACCCATTCTAAGCCCCTCCCTCCTACTTCCTGTCAACTAGTTGCTAACTCCACCTCTCTGAGCCCAGATTCATTTTATTTGATTAATGTAAATGCAACACATCTTTATATAGGTCAACAAATGCAGCATAAACAAATGTAACACATCTTTGCCTAGTTAAACAAATATTCCGCAATAGCCCTGACTGTCATGGAGTTCTCTATGTAGACCAGGTTGGCTTTGAACTAACAAAGATCCTCCTGCCTCTGCTTCATGAATGCTGGGATTAACGGTGTATACTTGACCCCTGAGATAACCCCTAGTTTTTTGTTATTTTAATCATAATTGCCTTAGTTTAGGCCTTTATCACTGCTCTAAAAAATATAGAGTGGTGTGGCAAGATGGTCAGTGGGTAAAGGTGCTAGAAGGCAGGCCTGATGACCTGAGTTTGATACATAGATCATACAAGGTAGCAGGAGAGAGTTGTCCTGGAACCTCCTTATGCTCACTGCACTTACACACACACACACACACACACACACACACACACACACACACATATACATACATAAAAGAAAGGCAAAAATATGTAATTTAAAAATAGAAAATATATGTGTTTTAGTTAGGGTTACTATTGCTGTGATGAAACACCATGACCAAAAGCAACTTGAGGAGGAAAGGCCTTATTTCACTCTCAGTTCCATCATCAAAAGCAGTGATGGCAGGAATTCAAGCAAGGCAAGAGCTGATTCAGAGGCAACGGAGGAGTACTGCTTACTGGCTTGCTTCCTTTGGCTTGCTCAGCCTGCTTTCTTATGAATCCATGACTACAGCCACAATGGACTGGACCCTCACACATCAATCACTAATTAAAGTCTCTATGGGCTTGCCTACTGGAGGCATTTTCTCTACTGAGGCTCTCTCCTCTGATGACTTTAGCTTGTGTCAAGTTGATAGAAAACTAGCCAGCATGG
The DNA here is from genome assembly GCF_949786415.1 of Peromyscus eremicus. Taxonomy (NCBI): domain Eukaryota; kingdom Metazoa; phylum Chordata; class Mammalia; order Rodentia; family Cricetidae; genus Peromyscus; species Peromyscus eremicus. The sequence goes on from NC_081416.1 coordinate 194,772,344, forward strand.
TATGTTATGAACTGGTAGCAACAGTGTCATGGATTGCCAGGCAGTGGTGGCACAGGCCTTTGATCCTAGCACTTGGGAGGCAGAGGCCTCATGCATACCAATGAAGCTAACTAACCACAGATGACGTACTCTGAGACCAACACTTGTTTCCTTTGAGTTATTTTCTTAGGTATTTGGTAACAATGATGAGCTGACCAGAAAATAGCATTTGAAATAACTTGTTATCATTGCCTAAATAATAAAGTGTACCACCAGGGAAAAAATGCTTTATTGTTATACAGAAAGCAATCCTTTCTTCCCTACTGATTCAAGCAATTGCTTACTTCCTCAGTAACTGTTTACCTAATTGAGGCTATGTCCATGTGGAGGCCAGAGGATAAACTCAGGTGTCATTCCTAACATGCTGTATAGCTTTTTTTCCTCCCATTTTCACGTGTGTGTGATGTGTACATGGGTGTGCATGATTACATAGGCATGTGTGTGTGTGTGTGTGTGTGTGTGTGTGTGTGTATGTGTGTGTGATGTGTGGGGCACACTTGGAAATGGATGCATGTGCACCTGTGGCCCAAGGTTGATGTTAGGAATTACCCATGATCTCATTTCCACTTTATTCAGTGAGGCAGGGTTCCTCAGTCAAACCCAGAACTGACCAGAATACCTAGTTTCACTGATTAGCTTTCTTTGGGGGTCACTTCTCTCCACCTTCGTAGGGTGGAATTACAGAAAGGCCACTATGCCCACCAGGCACTTAGGTGGGTTCTGGGGACCCGAAATCTGGTCCTCACACTTGTGCAGCAAGTGCTTACTTACCCCACTGAGCCATCTCTCCAGACCTTTCCATTCCCTCCTTTTTTGAAACAGAATCTGTTATTGGCCTGGCTGGGAAGTAATCCTCAGGGATCTGTCTCTACCTCTCCATCACTGATGTTACCAACATACACCACCCCATTTACCTTCTTTAAAACAAAATAAAACAAAACGTGGGTTCTGAAGATCAAAACCAGACAAACACTTTTCTGGCTAAATCATCTCCCCAGCCCCTCAATTTTTGATTAAATTAGTGGGTTATATTAAAAATAGCTATGTATTTCATCACTGGGTAGCAACTTCCCCACACAGGGGTTTTGTTAGTTTGAGTGTTCTGTTGTCTGTATAAAAATATCTACCATCCTACCATAATTTCTGATTTAGTTTGTCAACTGAATAAAAACATTACCTGAAGGCTACAGCTCCATAATGATTGTCCTAACTCTGTCAGTTCTTAGTGAAAGCCTTTCATAGGGATGCTATTTATAGCTTCTCAGATCACTTTTACTGCTTGTAAAACTGAAGATTCTGAGTTTTCCTGATAGCGGTTCCTATAAAGTGGTATGGAGCATGAGCTTGGTAGTAATATGGATTCAACATACATTCCAGGTATTTATTTTTTTCTTTATTAAGAAAATTTTTATTCATTTGATATACCAACCACAGATCCCCCTCTCTTCCCTCCTCCTGCTCCCCCTAGCTTTCCCCCAACCCACCCACCCCCATTTCCTCCTCCAAAAAGGTAAGGCCTCCCACAGGGAGTCAGCAAAGCCATTCCAGGTATTTGTAATATGTGGTCATTGTACTCTGAGAGTGAAACCCTAGCTATCCCATTTCTAGCATAGGTTATAATAATGAAGTCCTTCATCTTGATTAATCATAGTTTATTGTTCATTAATTTTCTCATGTTGAATAAGGGATGTATTACAACTGAAAGTTTTGCCTAATTTTTTACATTGATAAGAGTTTTCTTTAGTACGAATTCTCTTATGCCTTTTAACTTGACACTGTTAAATAAAAGCCTTTCCATGATTGTTACATTCATAGTTTCTCTGCAGTGTGCATCCTTACATGTTTATCAATGATGACTATTGCTGAAGTCTTTCCCACAGTCATATATTAATAGGGTTTTCTTCCAGTGTATATTCTCTGGTGCTCAATGTGGCGTGACCATGGACTGAAGGCTTTCACATACATGTTACGCTAATAAGTCTTCTTTCTCATGTATGTCCTTCAAAGAACAATGAGAGGAAACCCCTGATTGGACGTCTTCCCACAGTTGAGTGGTAGTGGTACACCTTTAATCCTAGAACTTGGGAGGCAGAGGCAGGCAGATATCTGATTTAGAGGCCAGCCTGGTCTACAGAGCGAGTTTCAGAACAGCTAAGGCTACAGAAAGAAACTACCTGGCTTAATGAGTGCATTTTTAAGACTGAATTCTTGCTTGTATGAATTCACAAATTCCTAATGAGTTGAATACTTCAAATGAAGGACTTTTTGTATTAGTTACACTCATATTCAAAGAAATCCTGTCTTGAAAAACAAAAACAAAAAGAACAAAAACACTTTCCTATAATGACTGCACCCATAATGCTTTACTCCAGTATGTGTCCAATTACGTTCAACAAGCTGAGGTTGATGCAGAATTTCCCATAGTCATAGCATTTATATGGTTTCCATTAAAATGAGTTCTTTATTGGAAAGAAGGTGAAAACACCTAACAGGTTTTTTTCACACTAAGTACATTCCAGTAGTTTTTCTCTAGTGTGAGTTCTCTCATGTTCAATAAAGTAAGAGCTCCCTGTGAAGGCTTTGACAGAGTGAGTTTATTTTTTTTCAAGACAAGGTTGTTTCTCTGTGTAGCCTCAACTGTCCTGGAACTCATTCTGTAGACTAGAGTGGCCTCAAACTCACAGAGATCAACCTGCCTCTGCCTCCCTACTTCTGGGATTGTAGGCATGCGCCACCACTGCCTGGCTTAATGAGTGCATTTTAAAGCTTACTTCTTCTTTGTATGAATTCACAAATTCCTAATTAGTTGAGTGCTTCACATGAAGGATTTTTTGTATTGTTTACACTCACATTGCTTCTTTCTATGTGTCATTCGATATGCAATGAAGCCAGAACTTTGGTGGACTTTTTTCTTAACTTTTATATGTGTGGTTGTTTTACTTATATGTATGTCTATGACCATGTGTGTCTCTCATGCCCTCAGAAGCCAGATGAGGGCATCTGATCCCCTGGGACTGGAGTTTCAGATGGTTGTGAGCTGCCATGTGGAAACTGAGACTTGAATTCAGGTCCTCTGCAAAGGCAGACTATGTTCTTAATCTCTTCAACTCTGAAGGACTTTCTACAGTGAGCACACTTACACAGTTTTTTGTAGTATGAACTCTCTGATAAATAATGATAGAGTTCTATCTAAAGTGTTTTCCTCAGCCATAACTATTATCCTGTTTTTCTCCTCTGTGAGTTAACTGATTCTTAGTAAGTGTAGAAATCTGGATGAAGGATTTCCCACACTAATTGCATTAATAGAACTTCTCTCCAGTATGAGTCCTCTGATGTAGATCATAGCTCTGGCTGAAAGATTTCCAAAACCAAGGTATACTCATAGGGCTCCCTTCATCCCATTGTGTGTTCTTTGGTGTACACCATGCTTAGAATGATAGCTGAAAGATTTCTCACACTGATTACGTGACTGTGGATTCTTCCCAGTCTGAATAGCCATGGGAAAGATATAAAAGCTCTGCTTGTACCCAGATGGAGCCACTCTGGGGTCACTTCCTTATGTACAAGATGTGAACTCTCAAAGTGGGCTGCCATACATTCTCCACATACTGAATGCCTCTCAAAGGCCTCACTTCATGCTCACTTGAGATCATCCTGTAGCTGGGCAGTGGTGGCGCACGCCTTCAATCCCAGTACTCGGGAGGCAGAGGCAGGTGGATCTTTGTGAGTTCGAGGCCAGCCTGGTCTACAGAGCAAGGTCCAGGAAAGGCGCAAAGCTACACAGAGAAACCCTGTCTCGAAAAACCAAAAAAAAAAAAAAATGATCCTGTGATTAATGAGGTTTCCATATTCCTCATAGTCACCACTAACCTCCATGTAAAAAGTTCTGTTGTGAAAAGGAAGGGAGGCTTAAGAGTCACCACTGAAGGGCTGAGGAGAGGGCTCAATGGTTAAGAGTATAGGCTGCTCTTCCAGAGGATCTGGGTTCAATCTTTTTTTACATTTTTTTTTCACTCACAACTGTCTTAATTCCAGTCCCAGGGGATCCCAAACACTCTGACCTCCATGGACACTGCATGCACATGGTTCACAGACATAAATATAGGCAAAATACCCATACACATAAAATGATAAAATATTTTTTTTTAAAAGTCACCACTGATGGGGCTGGAGAGATGGCTCAGTGATTAAGAGCACTGGCTGTTCTTCCGGAGGACCGGAGTTCAATTCCCAGCACCCACATGGCAGCTCACAACTGTCTGTAACTCTAGTTCCAGAAGATCCTGACACCTTCACACCAATGCACATAAAATAAAGTTAAATAAATAAAAAAAAAGTCACCACTGATAGTATATTTAGTAAGTTTTAAAATTTTTGTCTCATTTACTCAACCAAATGCTCAGGCACTTGGTTCTCACACATTGGTGCTTTTCACAGGGCTTCAGACCTGTCCAGACTTTGTGATTGTCACTGAAAACCAAAATGTTTAGTTTTTAACTTGTGAGTTGAGCTTATAATAATGTGTTCTTGCAATGGAGAGATGACTCAGTGCTTAAGAGCACTTGCTTTTTCATAGGACCCAGGTTTAATTCCCAACACACACATGACAGCTCACAGGACAAGTACAGAGCCAGAGGGAATGGCAAAAGGAAGTACCAGGTAGATCTCCTGAATCCGACAGTATTTGCCTCAGAGACTTTTACCTCAGGTGTTGCAAACAAGAATGCACTCTTTTTTTTGTTTTTAAATTTTATTTTATGTGTATAGCTATTTTGTTTGCATGTGTGTCTATACACAATGTGGGTGCATAGTGCCCTTGGATCCACTGGAAGTTGAATTACAGACAGTTGTGAGCTGATATGTGGTTGTTGTGAATCAAACTCCAATTCTCTGGAAGAGAATGCATGTTCTTAACTGCTGAGTCATCTTTCCTGCCCCATGAATACATTCATAAAAATATTTATCTTTATTTTCTGTGTATGTATGATTGTACATTATGAGTACACTTGATGCCCAAGGAGGCCAGAAGAGGGCATTGAATTCCCATGAGCTGGAGTTATATAGGTGGTTCTTAGCCAGTACGTGAGTTATGGCAACCAATCTGGGCTCCTCTCTAAGAGAGGCAAGTGCTTTTAACTACAGAACCATCTCTCCTGCTCTACTTTGGTGGCATGCATGAAAATGTTCACCATTAGCTCATTTGCTTGAATGCTTGGTCTCCAGTTAGTAGAACTGTTTGGGAAGGATTCAGAGGTGTGGCTTTGTTGGAGTTGGAGTAGGTGTGGCCTTGTTGGAGGAGGTTTGTTGCTGGGGGTGGCTAGGTGGGATTTGAAGTTTCAAAAACCCAAACCCGACCCAGTGTCTCACTCTCTGACTGCTGCCTTTGGATCAGGATGTAAAGCTATCAGCTACTGCTTGAACACCATGTTTTTCTGCTTCCAGACATGATGATCATGGGCTAACTAAAACTGTAAGCAAGTTCTCAATTAATCCCTTTTTTAAGAGTTGCCTTGATCAAGATGTTTCTTTACAGCAATAGAACACTAACTAAGACAACCTCCCAATCACTTTTTAATTTTACCTCAGCATCACAATACTAACTTTAACCCACCCTGTCCACTACCCTCACTCTGGCCTACTGGGTGCAGGAAAGCTGATAAAATTCTGTGAGGTTGGTATAATAAACTGTTATGTAAGAAACTGTCCCCTTGCTACATATATTTCATGGGATCCAATTCTTACCCTTTCTTTGAGTGTGGGTGTTTCTGTTCCATCTCATGTCAAACCCATTGAATCAATCCTACTCTAGTTCTCTTTTGGGCATCCCCCACAGGTGATTTCTGAGCAGTAAGCAGCCTCTTGCTTAAGAAAAACTGTAGCTTGGTGATAAAAACAGCTGCCAGTAGTTTTGCACCAGATATCGAGCACCTAAAACAGTGCATTTCTTGATGTCACATTATGATTAAGCTTTGAATAATCTTCCTAGGAAATATAGCATGATGTGTAGATAAATGGGATCAATCTCAAGGCATCAAAAGGAGGGACATCTAGCCAGTATGGGGAATATAGAGCCATTTTTTTGATAGGATGTGGATCTGCATAGCCCAAAACACGAGACAGTTTCTGGCTCATAATCAGCCTCACTAAAGATTTCATCTATTCAAATATTGTGATGTTAAGATTTAAAAAACTGAGCCGGGCGGTGGTGGTGCACGCCTTTAATCCCAGCACTCGGGAGGCAGAGCCAGGTGGATCTCTGTGAGTTTGAGGCCAGCCTGGGCTACCAAGTGAGTTCCAGGAGAGGCGCAAAGCTACACAGAGAAACCCTGTCTTGAAAAACCAAAAAAAAAAAAAAAAAGATTTAAAAAACTGGAGCTGGGCAGTGGTGGCACACGCTTTAATCCCAGTGCTCGGAAGGCAGAGGCAGGCGGATCTTTGTGAGTTCAAGGCCAGCCTGGTCTACAGAGTGAGTTCCAGGACAGCCAGGACTGTTTCACAATGAACAAATCATAGAAAAAAAAATCAGCTCCTAGACTTATAATCATCCAAATCCCAGATGCCTAGATGGTGGTGTAAAAACACAATAAAAACAGGCAGGGCAATATGTCTTCACTAGAGCACAGCTATCCTACCACAGCAGGCCCTGAATATTACAACACATTTGAAGTATAAGAAAAAGACCTTAAAACCTCCTGTATGAAGATGATAGAGTTCCTTAAAGAGGAAATTAATAAATCCTTTTAAAAAATCTATGAAAACACAGTGTAAGGAAATAAGTAAAATTATTCCAGCCCTGAAAATGGATGTGGAATCAATAAAGAAAACTCAAACCGAGGGAATTCTGGAAATGAAAAATTGAAGAATTCAAACAGGAAGCCCAGAGGTAAGCTTTCCCAAGAGAATATAAGAGATATGGAAGAGAGAATCTCAGGCATTGAAGATATGATAGAAGAAGTAAATACATCAGTTAAAATGTTAAATCTAAAAAGCTCCTGGCACAAAACATCCAGGAAATCTGGGACACTATGAAAAGACCAAACCTAAGAATAATAGGAATAGAGTAAGGAAAAGAAACCCAGGTCAAAGGCCCAGAAAATGTTTTCAACAATATCATGGAAGAAAAATTTCTAACCTAAAGGAAGAGATATATACAAAGGTACAAGAAGCATACAGAACACCAAATAGATTGGACTATAAAAGAAAATTTCTCACCATATAACAATCAAAGCACTAAACATACAGAACAATAACAACAAAAAGAATATTAAAAGCTGCAAAGGAAAAAGGCCAAGTAACATATAAAGGCAGATCTATTAGAATTACACCCGACTTCTCAATGGAGGCTCTAGAAGCCGGAAGGGCCTTAACAAATGTGTTGCAGACTCTAAGAGACCACAGATGCCAACCCAGAGTACTATATCTAGCAAAACTTCAGTCACCATAGATGGAGAAAATATGTTCCAAGATAAAGCAATATTTAAACAACATCAATCTACAAAACCAGCCCTACAGAAGTGAAAGAAGGAAAACTACACCCATGAAAACACGAATAAATAATCTCAGACAAGCAAAGTCAAAAGAAGGGAAACACACACACCACCACCACCATCACCACCTTCAACAATAACAACAACAACAACAAAATAACAGGAATCCAGAGGCAGGTTGATCTCTGAGTTTGAGGCCAGTCTGGTCTACAGAGTGAGTTCCAGGACAGCCAGTGCTAGCCAGAGAAACCCTGTCTGGAAAAACAAAAACAAAAACAAAAACAAAACCCCCCAAAAAACAACCCAGGAATCAACAACAATCATTGGTCACTGGTATTTCTCAGCATCAGTGGTTTCAATTCCCCAATAAAAAGACACAGACTGACAGAATGGATACAAAAAAAAGATCCATCTTTCTGCAGTATCCATGAAAAATGACCTCAACATCAAGCATAGACATCATATCAGGGTAAAGGGTTTGAAAAAGACATTCCAAGAAAATGGACCTAAGAAGCAAGCTTGTATAGCCATTTTAATATCTAACAAAATAGACTTCAAACCAAAACTTATCCGAAGAGATGGGGATGACAGTACATACTTATCAAAGGAAAAATCCACCAAGAAGACATTTCAATTATTAACATCTATGCCCCCAAACACAGGGGCACCCAAGTTTGTAAAAGAAACACCACTACAGCTTAAATCACATGATGATCCTCACACACTGATAGTGGGAGACTTTAATACCCCACTCTCACCAATAGATAGGTCATTCAGACAAAAGCTAAACAGAAATGTGGGAGCTAACTGACATTATATATCAAATGGGCTTAACAGATATTCACAGAACATTTCACACAGACAGAAGAATATACTTCTCTGCATCTCACGGAACTTTCTCCAAAACTGATGACACATAGTCATTCACAAAGCAAGTCTCAATAGATACAAGGAAATTATAATACCCTACGTTCTGTCTGACCACCACGGATTAAAACTCAATATCAACAACAGAAACAATAGGTTTACAAACTCATGGGATCTGAACAACTCTCTACTGAATGAAAATGGGCCAAGAAAGAAATTAAAAACTTTCTAGAATTTAATGAAAATGAATACACAGTATACCCAAACTTATGTGACACAATGAAGGTAGTTCTAAGAGGCAAGTTTATAGCACTAAGTGCCTACATGAAAAAAAAAACCCTGGAGAAATCTTGTACTAACAACTTAACAGTGCACCTGAAAGCTCTAGAACAAAAAGAAGTGACTACACCCAAGAGGAGTAGATGGCAATAAACTCAGGACTGAAATCAATAAAATAGAAACAAAACAAATACAAGGAATCAATGAAACAAAAGAGAAAATAAGGCTGACAAACCTTTATCCAAGTTAACTAAAATGAGGAGCAAGAATATCCAAGTCAACAAAATTAGAAATGAAAAGGACATAAAAGCAGACACCAAGGAAATCCAGAGAATCATAAGAACATACTTTAAAAACGGGTACTCCACCAAATTGGAAAAATCTAAAAAAGTGCATAATTTTCTCAATATATATCACTTATCAAAGTTAAATCAAGATAAGTGATTTACACAGACCTATAGCCCCTAGTGAAATAGAAGCAGTCATGAAATTCTACCACCACCACTACCACCACCACCACCACCAACAAAAGCCCAGGTCCACATGATATTAACACAGACTTTCAAAGAAGAGTTAACACTAATATTCTTCAAATAATTCCACAAAATAGAAACAGAAGCAACGTTGCCCAATTCATATTACGAGATCACAGTTACCCTGATACCCAAACCACATAAAAACCCAACAAAGAAAGAGAATTAAAGACTAAGTCTTGAGTTGTATAAGAAAGTAGCTGACGAAACCACAAGGAAGAAGCCGGTAAGCAGAACTCTTTTTCAGTTCCTGCCCTTTGATTTCCAGCCTTGGCTTTCCCTCAGTGATGGACTATGATCAGGGTGGAGGTTTCTTCTTCAAGTTGCCTTTAGTATTGTTTTATCACAGCAATAGGAAACAAAGTAAGACCTTCACAGAACTCCTGACTTTTGCCTCAGAACTCTCCCTTCCTTGCCAAGTTAGCCTAATGACTGAGAATTTGGGCCCAACTGGGAATCTTTAGCTCCTCTTCAAAACTCTGCATGTCTGTTATCTCACTACCATCCCAAGGCTGAAGTTGGGGAAACCCCCAGGTCAGTTGGACGCCATTTGATTGTGACCACAGGTTCAGGGTCTTTGTTGAAGCCACCTACTGCCATTGGTCACCAGAGGTCTTTCTTTTTTATGGCTCTAAGACTGGATTTCAGAGGGGCCATCTAGAGATCCAGAATTCTAACCTAACTGGAAGAAGCACCAGCCCGGCAACACAGTGTCTTCAGCCTTGGAAAGTAGGGTAGAGACTACCTTCTGCTGTTTTCTAAGCACCGCTCAAACTCAGTGAGAGGGGAATCTGACTCCTTCAGCTTTTGAAGGGGATCCTGCCAGGTTATGGAAAGCTCTCTCTGGGTAGGAAGGGCCTCAGTTGTGCCAGCCTTTACCTTGAAAATGTGAAGGTTAAGACAGGAAGAGGAAGGCAAAGGGAGGCTGTATGTGTGGGAGCTGACAGGCTCAATGATAGGAGATTCAAACTTGACCCTGCTTGCTTCTGTGATCTTGAAAGACAACACACAAGGCCCAGAGTCCATACACGTCTAAGCTATATCTGAATTGCCCTAGGTGTTCCATTTTCAACTCTTTGTCTTCCTGGTTGAGATCCCAGAAACCACTGAACAGTTAAGTCTCCAAATTTACCCATAGGCCACCAAATAATAAAATGGCCCTTTTCTGCCTCTAATTTGGAATTGCTTATTACATAGAACACACTGGCAAACCATATTTCCCAAGCTGCATGTTGCATCTTCTGATCCAAAGTTCTCCTGTAGTTCATAATTTTTCCATCTCTGACTGCTTCTGGCTCCTCACTGTTGGAGAGGCCCATCTTAGTGTTATGGATCCAGAAAAATGAGATTCTTAGGTTTTAGTCTCTAGTCCAACCACTTGTTTCATACTTGGTAGACAATAATGTGGAGTAATTTACTACCTAACACACCTTTGGGCAAACTTAAGTCCCATTTCAAAAATACTAACACACTTTAAAACAAACACCACATGATAATAACTGCACTACGACTGATGTATGCATTCTCATAACTAGCCCACTTCTCAAATACTTGACCTTACAGCATATATGCATTTTGGTCCTGTCTTCAAGTCCTATTTGCTTCAGAGAAAGGTGAGGCATTCACCCAAGAGGGAATGATTAAACATGCTCTATAGGCTAGATCCTAAGGGCTCTGGTATATTGTGTGTGTGTGCGTGTGTGCGTGCGCGCGCATGCGTGTACACGTGCGATGGAGTTGAACTTAATATATGCAAAGCACATGCTCACCCACTGGGCCACAACCCCCGCTCTAGAATGTTTTTAATGTTATAAAGAACTTAGAGGAGCAATGTGGAACCCTGGAGAAAGGGATGAAGTCAGCTGTGTGTGATCTGGAGACTTTTTTTCTGACAGCATTTTTATTGACTATTTGGAAATTTCACGTAATGCATCCCCATCACACCCACTTCCCAGGTCTGCTCCCTGCTGGCAAGATCTCATCTTCCCCCTGCCCCCCAAAAAACCAAGTCTAATTTGTGTTGCCCATATATTCACTGGAGATAAAAAAACAAAAAACAACAAAACCCTATTTTTAACTATGTGTGCCTGTATGGGTATGTACAAGTACAGGTGCCAAGGTGTTACATTCCCTGGGGCTGGAGTTATAGGTAGATTTGAACCTCCAAAGGAGGATGCTAGGAACCAAGCTGGGGTTCTCTGCAAGAGCAAGAACTTTTAATCATCTAGTCACCTTTCCAATCCCCCAAAGTTGTTATAGTCTCATTGTAACTATACACCATGCATACAGAGGATAACTTGCAGGAATCACTTCTCTTTCTCCATCATGTGGGTCCTAGGAATTAAACTCAGGTCAGTAGGCTTGGTGGTAGGCCCCCTTTACCAGTATTGTTAGCTCTTTATTTTTTGACTTCGACAATTTTTGAAATCAAATGTGAAAGTGGGCATCAAACACATGCCCTGGTGTTGCCAGTGTTTTGTTGTTTAACAAAGTGATGAGCAACTAGCTGGGGGAACCTCTCTCCCTTAACTGGTTCTTTAGGAAAAATGTAAAGCCAGAGAATATTCCCATGTATCCCTGGATTCACTAGAGACTTCTAGACCTCTGGCCTCCAACGGTTCCTGAAGATTCTCTGCCATCTGTATTCTGAACCATTCCATCTCTGTGACTTAAAGAAATGATGTTTCCCCAACTCACCTGGAACCCAGGGTCCAAGGACTCCAGCCTTGCATAGATCTGCCAGGACTGTTTGATAAGACATTTTGTTTTAATGTTGCTCATTTAAGCATCAGATCAGCATATTCTTAATTAAGCAAGTGTATTAAGGTTCTCTAGGGTAATGGATCTGAGTCTTTTTCCTCTCATATGTATATATAAATATACAAACACACACACATTTATTAGAATGACTTATTCTGTGGTCCAATGCTACAAGCTGCAAAAATATATAATTATGACAAAGGTAAAACCTGGAAGAAGCCAAGGGCCTTCCAGAGGTCAAGCTGAGGCTCAAGGGGCCTTGGTGATATTTGGCTTTTGATTATTAGCTGTTTCCTGCTGAGTTTCTTGTGTGCTATTGTAGCTTTTCTATAATTTATTGGGCACCATTTCCTTTCTTTTTTTCTTTTTATTTATTTATTTTTTCAGAGCTGAGGACTGAACCCAGGGCCTTGCGCTTGCTAGGCAAGCGCTCTACCACTGAGCTAAATCCCCAACCCACCATTTCCTTTTTACTAATGGAATATTTAAATAATCTGTGCTGACAGCTATGCACAGCCAGAACCCCAGTTCAAGCCTCCCTGTAATTATTGTCATTGGCAGCATCTGGTCAGGTCCACCCCTGGAGGGATGAAAGTATCTTATCAGAGATACCTCTGTATTCTCTAAGAACAAACAGACTTAAGCATCCAAGACCAAACAAAATAACACCTGTCTCCTGGGTCAGGTGAATAGCTTTATTTCTTGTGCAATTTAGGGTGAGACCCTCCTTTCTTACAGCCTTACTAATATTATAGACTCCTAACTTCTTACCTAACCACTTCTAGGAATGTAGTTTGAGCACACAGATTCCCTTTTCTGATGTACTAACTGATCATTAGCTTGCAGTTGACTTCCTCCTTTACCACTCCCCTTTTGGGTTATAAAAGAAAGCCTGACAGCCACTGTCTGAGGAAAATTCTTACCTGCCTTTATGACCCTGTAGGAATTCAAGCCTGGTGACCTGCCTGGAGGGGGAGGATTGCTATTGCTTGGGTTTATAACTGAATACCTCAGAGAACTTGAGAATGAAGAACTGAGGGGTATAAGGAGATTCAGAGGAGGAATTTGAGAGAGAGAGAACTTGAGGACGAGATGGAGAAAAGAGAATGGAGGAACTAGGTGGGAAAGAACTAGATTGAAGGCATTGAAGAGAGTACTAGAGGAATGAGATGGAAGATGGGGAAGTGCCAGATGGGGAGGAACAAGATGAGGGAGATAGGAGAGGAGCTAAGATGGAAAGGAACTAGATGGATAAAAACCTAGATGGGGCAGAATAATATGAGAGAATTAAGATAAAACTTAAGAGGGGACAGCAGATAAATGAGAGAAATCAGGTAAGGAAGGAGCTAGGCATGAGAACAGAATAGAAGCTGCGTAGAGAGAGAACTGACAGAATAATAAAGTGTATGGACTAAGGAGTTTCATGTACATAGATTCATTTCATATCATCAAAGATTAATTATCAGCTGGTTGTAGATCCTTCCAAGACCCTGGGAGGGGACTATCAAGGGGCTGGACCCCCATAGTCACCAATAGTCCAAAAATGGCTGTCTACCAATGGAAGGTCCAATAATAGAGTTCAGTTCACAAGGCTGGATGTCCAGCTGGTCTTCAGTACATGCCAGAATCTCTAATGCCAGGGGAAAAATGTACTAGCATGAATGAGAGCAAGTAGGCAAAGAGAGCAAGCTTCTTCCTTCTATGTCCTTTATATAGGCTGCCAGCAGGTGTGGCCCAGATTAAAGGTGAATCTTCCCACTTCAAAAAATTTAAGAACAAAATTCTTCAGATGTACCCAGCTGCTTGTGTTTTAGTTAACTGCAGATGTAGTAACGTTGACAACCAAGAACAGTCATTGCAGCAGGAAACACAAATTTCAAAACAATTATATTTATTTATATACATTCTTTTGTTTTTTGTCACTCACACTTTACCCTGTGCATAATTATCACTGCAGTTTTTGGTAACTGGCTTTTTAGATTTAGGCATTTTCAGATTTCGTATTTTCTTTAATGGCTAAATGAAGCAATCAAGAACTCCCTGATAGTTTCAGACACCCTCAGGACTGCTGGGTGGTGTCCTGAGCTGTTCTTCAGGTGTGGGACTCTCCTTACTCAAAGTCTGCAGAGTGCATCTCAAGGCTGAAAAGGCAGTGGTTTGAAAGGCACTAGGACTGCAGTTTGGATTGCCTCTTCTTGAACTTAATCCCGTGTGTTTTCTGATGCCCAATAAGGTGTGAGCTCTGAGTGAAAGCCCTCCCACACTTGGTGCACACATATGGGCGCTCCCCAGTGTGAGTTCTCTGATGCCTGGTAAGGTGGGAACTCTGGCGGAAGGCTTTCCCACATTGTTGACAATGGTAGGGCTTAGCCCCAGTATGAGTTCTCAAGTGTTGAGAGATGGCTGAGCGGTCATTGAAGGTCCTCCCACACTCTGAACACTCAAATGGTCTCTCTCCACTATGAATTCTATAGTGCTGTGTGAGGGAGGAGCTCTGAACAAATGCTTTCCCACAGGCCATACACTTGTAAGGCCGTTCTCCTGTGTGGATCTTTTTATGGACAGAAAAATACCTCGCATTCTGGAATAGTTTGCCACATTCACTGCACCGGCAAACTTGGCTCCCCTTATGGATTTTTATAAAGAATATCTGCTGAGCATGATGGCTGAGGGCTTTGTTACAGTTGTTGGCCCTCCTAGTAGTCCCCTCTTCAGAACCCTTCTGGTAAGTTTTCACATGGGGACCATATTTTATGGAAGTGTTAGTTTCCCTGCCTTTCCCTCTTTCAGAGGTCTTCAGGTGAATTTTTATATGGGGACTGTGCTTTATGGAAGTACTCATTTCCCCGACTCTTCCACCATTAGAATCCTTCTGGTTAATTCTTACATGTTTCAAGGAATTCCTGTTTCCTCGGACTTTACTCCTTTCACAGTCTTTCTGGAGAATTTTTACAGGGGAAGCACGTGCCAAGGAACTGTTCCTGTCCCTGGCTCTTCCTAACCCAGACACCATCTTGTGATTTTGTATAGCTGAACCTTGTGTCATGGACTTGCTGCTTTTCCCAATTTTACCCCATTCAGCACTTTCCTGGTGAATTTTTATAGATGCATCAGGTTCCATGGCATTGCTACTGTCCCTGACTCTGCCCCCCGCTTCAGAGCCAGTGGCTTGCTGGTAAATTTTTGCAGGTGCTATGAGTATAATGGGATCTCTGCTGTCCCCAACTTTACCCTGCTCATAACTCTGCTGAGGGTTTTTTCCAGAAGAACTATGTGTCATGGAATTGCGGCCATCTCTGACTTGGCATACCACAGAGCCCTTTTGCTGATTTCTTATGGGTGAATCTCGTGTCATGGAAATGTGTTTTTTCTTGGCTTTCCTCTTTCCAAAGCCCTTCTGGTTACTTTTTACATGCAAGTGCTTTCTAGGAAGAACTTCATCGAGTGAGTCCTGGCTTGTGTGAAGCCTAATTTGCCCCTGTGACTGGGGGCTTTCAGAGATCTCCTCCTGAGGGAGGTCGTTTTCCTCTACAACCTCCGCTTGATTTGATTCTGTGGTATGGATTTCTTGCACCTCATTTGGTGAGATATTTTCAGTAACAGTGGACTGGGTACCATTACTTGAGAAGTTTTTTGGTTTTGGGTCACGAATTGGTTCTACCATAGAACTGGGTGATTTTGGACTTAACTCTTTGTTTCCCAGTGTAGGCTCCCACCCTGAAAGAAACCAAAAGATAAGCATACTGTAGTTAAAAATGACAGAATGACAGTATAACAAACAGTATTTAAAAAATGAGATTACATCCTCTCCTCAAATAGTCATTCATTTTAGGGAATGGCTGACAAGCTCTTTAGCAGCAAAACCAGAAATAATCAATTTGGTGACTGATGGGTGAGGGGAAGGAGCTTTCTCTCATTCCCCCAGGCAAACCGAACCAGAGGCTGCCTCTGAGTACTTAAGTTTCCCTACCCATGTTGGGTCACAAGCCCAGATAAAGGTTCTGGACAGAGTAAGAGACCCTTGAGAGCACAGCCAGTCCTGACAATGGGGAGAGAGAGAGAGAGAGAGAGAGTGCGAGTCCTGAGGGGACCCTGCGGCATTCTAAATGTAAGCACGGTCTTACCCACTGAGACCAAGTTGCCCAAGGTCTCCAGCATCACATCATGATACTCAGTCCTCTGCACTGGACCCAGTAGCTGCCATTCCTCCTGATTGAAGTCCACAGCCACATCCTGGAAGGTTACTGGCTCCTGTAATGTTATGAAAATTTGGTGTTTGTCAATGTGGGCAGAACAAAGGCCACTGGGACATTATACCAGATAGGGACTCTTCTGCTTTGGTGGTTTGGTCAGAGACAAGGACTTCTCAAGCCCAAAAGAGACCCACAGGGTATTTCTCCAAAGTCTGGGTCCCAAGCTGGTAGACAGAACCCCTGATTGACAAAGAGCTACAAGAGTAGTAAGGAAGCCATATCAATCACACTAGCATCTGTGTCAAGGATGCACTGTAAGGGCAGCATCTCACCAGAGAACCTTCTCCCTCTAGAAACAGCCTTGAAGCTAGAAACACAATGAAGCCATGGTCCTTGCCTTTGGGGACAGGTCTGACCTATGTGGAGCATTCACCTATGCTGTGTCAGATTTTTATGAGCAGCTACAGATTCTGAAAGGAAGACTCTTCCACTTCACCAACTCGCCCGGATAGGGGAGGTCTTTTGCCCAGACGGAGAAGAGCCTACCTTGGGAGGAATAGAATTCAGAGCACATCTGGGATTAAGCAGTTTCTTCCCATTCACAGTAGCAGCCTTACTTGTAGCCTACTCTAGACTGAGAGCCTAGAGTTACCTGAGAGCCAACAATTTCAATCACATGCCTGAGCCAATATAAACCACTTCCAGGGCAAACAGCACTACTGCCATATACACACCACATCCTATAGCTGACAAGGCCAACATCCTGCTGCAAACATATCACCTAGTTTGTTCTGAGACACACCTGAGCTGTGTTGTTCCATCCCTAATTCCCCACTTGAGTGTTTCTGAAGGACAAGCGCTCTCTGGTTCTAACCAGGGTACAATGTGGTTCTTACAGGCCGCCTGTGGTTGCTCTGATTCTCATGTTCCTCAGCCTTGGTCCACTTACTCTTGCTTTTTGCTTTCTCTGTGGCCAGGTCACAATGTCAGGAGGCAGGGTTGCCCTTCACACTTTGGTTGCTTCAGAACTGCACTCAGTCCCAAGAACTCAGAAGGTTAAAACTGCCTATCTTGTGTGAAGCCTCAGCAAGGCTCAGTGTAGAAGGGGATATTTTAGGGGTGGGCCCCTTATAGAAAGCTGTGACCAAAAGAACAAAAGGTAAGGTCTTGCTTACCTCAGGTGGTATAGTAACTGGTAAGGTGGCCATGTCCTTCTTTTTCTCTTTCAGTCGATCAGTGGCCTCATTATGGCAGGCAAGCTGAGCTGGAGGAGACGCCACATGAAGGGATCAATGGGGTGGTAGCCTTCAGGCAGGCAGAACTGCCAAGCTCTGCAACCCTTGAGCTGTGCATATCCATGTCCCTTGATGGTCTATGTTGCCTTCTTCACTATGGATAACTAATTCCCATACCTGGAAGGGCCCAGATTGTCACCCTGCGTGGACCACTGTTTCCATCACTGACACCTTTTATTGCCTTCCCCCTCCAGCATCTGTTGCAGGCTCTAGCTTCTGAGGCAATGGCCTCACACCTTCTCCTTAGTGGTAAAGTCTGTTTCTAGTCTATAAGCCCTTATCATGCTTGTGTGGCTCCTCTTCCTTTGGTCACAGGGTATGTACTCATTTTGTGCTTCTGTCACCTTAAATAGTCCTGGCCAGTACCTACAGCCCTCCCAAGGACTCCTTCAGATCTAGCCTTCCTCATGTGTCTTTTACAATGTTGATTCTACTCCAGCCAGCATGGGGACAATGTGACTTAGGTTGCTCTACCATGCTATCACTCCACCACCGTAAATGGACTCTTGTAGACACGGGAGATCAGAGACTTTCAGAGCAACTGAAGCTTTTGCTGGAACATTTCGGAAAGACAAATCCTGTGTTTGGAAGCCTTAATGGGAATGAAGCCAGCTGAAGGCAGACAACTGAGGTATGGAAGAAAGGATAAGTTGAGGTGCTTATTGAAGTTCCTAGGTATAGATGTTCCTAGAGTTAGAATTTGGAATTTTTTCAGTAAACTTTCCTTCTTCTTGGAGCTGCTTTTAAGGTTTTATGAGTGACACCAAAGAATCCCAACTAGTACAATGACCACAAATAGTTTTCTCAGGCGTCCTCTGTGAAAGGTCAGGGTCATTAGGCTGTGACATATTAAACATAGGGTAAACTCAATTTCATCTCATAAGCACTACTGCTTTTTTGGTGTCTGTAATTGTGGTGTATGTGTGTTTGGGTGCATGCAGAGGTCAGATCTCTGGTGTCCTGCTACATCACTCTTTGTTGTATTCCATTGAGTCATGATTTCTCACGGAACTTGTAGCCAGGCTGGAGGCCAGCAAACCCTAGTCACCTTGCTGTCTCCACCTACTCTAATAGTGTGGTTACAGGCATTCATGACCATGACCCGATTTTTAAATGTAGCTTCTGGGGAGTTAAACTCCAGTTAACTGTCATTAACTGCACCCCACTCCCAAATTCTGAGGATTAAACCCAGAATGCTGTGCAGTCTAGGTAAGTGTTCTACTACTGATGATAGCCCCAGCTGTTTTCTATTTTGAGGCAGAGTCATGATAAATTGCTCACACTGGCCTTGAACTGGTGACTTGACTTGGACTCCTTGAGTATCTTAGATTATAAGCTTATACAATTAGGTCTGGCAAAATATATTAGGGTTCCAGAGACCAGAGCTCTGGCATTAGCTTCACTGGCCTAAAATCAAGACATTAACAGGGCCATGTTCTTTTGGATATAGGGAAGATCCCATTCTTTGCTTTTTCAACTTCTACAGGCTACCCAGAATTCTTGGCTCATGGCCCACTAGCACATCCATCCTGTTCCCTTTCTTCACTGTTCTAGTCCTAACAGATATCAGTGACAGAAACAGCCTCCATAAACTCCACCAGTATCCTGACCTTTCCACCATCTTATGTGTATTCACTTTGTCATACCACATCTTTTCTGCAGGACCACAGTCCTGCCTTAGTTACAACTTCATTCACAGCCCCTACAAAGAACTGGAAGGCTGGCTATGTGTCAGGGATTCAGGGATCCCAAGAGGATTTAAAAAAAAAAGCACTGCACTTGTGAGCTTCCATTGAAGCCCATAGGAGGTTTTTGTTTGGGAGAATAGGGCTAGATACCAACCACTTCAGGTTTCCATTAACTCTGACCTGGTAACATGCAGAAGACACAGATGTTTGTGGTCTGGAGTGGGGACAACCCATCCTTAAGTGGGAACAACCCTTCAGCACTCCTCATTCCTCCACAAAGCCTTAGATGTTTCTAACTTCACTATTCTATGACACTCACCATCTTCCTTAGACACTGAGGTCACATTCTCCACCAGGGTCACTGCTGCTTGGCAATCCTCTGGGCTCTGTGATTCCACCCACACCCGCAACTTCTCAGGCAGTGCATTGAGGAACTGCTCAAGCACCAGTAGCTCCAGGATATGTTTCTTTGAATGTGTACTGGGCTGCAGCCACTGGTGACACAGCTCACGAAGCTGAGACACAGCCTTCTGGGGATCATCTGACTCTTCATACTGGAAATGTCGGAACTTTTGGTGAGCGACTTCAGCGTCAGTCAAATGCTTGCTTGGTTGTTGAGATGGCTCAAGGTTACCCAGGCTCAGGTCTTCTCCACTTTCCAAATAGAGGGATTGAATCAGGGCATTCCGGGGACCGGCCACATCCTTGTTCAGTGTAAGGACCTCAACAACGTTGATCTTCATCAAGGGATTCTCATCAGGAAAGGAATTTATTCCAGGGTCCAGAGAAGGCTTCATCAAGGGACTCTCATCAGGAAAGGAATTTATTCCAGGGTCCAAAGAAGGCCCAGAAGATTCTATAAGTCAAAACCAGAGCAAAAGCTAGGCTGGGCGGCACACTCACATAATTGTTTTATACCTGGGAGCCAGGAAAAGAGGGGATCCCTGCATGTAAGAGTCTAGCCAAGTCTATATATTCAGTTCTAGGCCAACTAGAGTCACAAAGACAGATTCATCTAAAAAACAAAAACAAAAACAAGGCTGGGTATGTAGCTCAGTTGGCAGAAAATTACCTAGCATTCAGGAAGCCCTGGGTTCAATCCCTAGCAATGCATTCAAACCAGGCAATGCAATGCACACCCGTACTCCCAGCACATAGGAGATAGAGGCAGGAGGATCAGGTCAAGGTCAAGCTTGGCTACATATCAAAGTCAGGCTAGCCTGGGATACTTGAGACTCAGTTTCGTATACCTGTTTTATAGAACACAAATATTGTTTTATTCAGTACATAAGGAGCTGGCTCATTCTTATATACAAAGTACTATTATTAAGTTACATGCATTGCAGAGGACCTGTATAGATTTCCCCCATCTCCTGTATAGTTTTTTAACTTGTGTTTTATTTTGTATGTCAGTTGTTTGTATTTTGTCTAAAAAGAAGCAAAGTTCATGCACTTGCTTTTCCTTTCTGATTTTTCTTGGCCTAGGACCTAGCCCACACTAAATGCGTGCTCAACCACTGAGCTACATCAAGAGGGAATCACACTCATTTTTGAGACAGGGCAGATAACCCAGGCTGGCCTCGAACTCTATGTAGTAGAGAAGGACATTAAAATTCTGATGTTCTACTTAGCTCCTGAGGTCAGACATTACAGGAATCTACCACAATACCTGGTTTATGTGGTGCTGGGGATTCAACCCAAGGCCTTCTGCATGTTGGGTAAACACTTTGTCAACTGAGCTATATCACCAGCCCCTCTTTATGCTTTTTATTTGAGGACAGGTGCTCACTAAATTGCCCAGACTGGCCTTGAACCTGTGCCTCAGCTTCCCAAGGAGCTGGGATTATAGGCCTATAATACCAGGCCTAGCTATGTTTCTTGCTTTAAAAAAATCATTTTTTTTCTTTTTTACTTTTTCAGAGGGATGTCTCCTCCTCATCACCCCTAGAAAATATTTGCTCCAATGCTTTGTTCTTTGGTTTTAGAAATGTATTCCAGACTTTCCAGTTACCCTAGATTCTAAGTGTGGATGTTAGAGAATGGTATCAACTTAAGAGAATCATGATATACATATTTGAGACAGATGGATGGTGTAGTGGGTAGCCATTCCAACCTTGATCTGGAAGTTCCAATCCCCATTGAGGCTTCAGTAACTGTCACGCCTACAAGGCGGGGCCAAGAGAGGACCCTGAAGACCCAAGATCCGGATGCATGGGCTCTCTTGGTGCCTGGACCCTGGACGCTGGAGGTAGACCGAGCAGAATTCTCCAGAGAACACTGCTGGACTCCAACACACCTTTCCCAGACCCTGCAACCCACCTATCCCTTCACTTGTAAGTTATGCCACTAAATAAACTTCCCTTTTAACTACATGGAGTGGCCTTAATAATTTCACCAATAGGATGGTATACAGAGAGAACAAATACATTAAAGATGAGAGAAAATGTGTTCTTGAACAAAAATCAACAAACCATGCAAACACACTACTGTGTGTGGCTCTGGCCAAATACATGGCCACACCTGATTCTGGATTCTTGAACAAATTAGTAAGACTCTGAGCCCTCCTAGGTCTTTGTAACACTTGTAGCCTCAAATTTCCCTTTCCTCTCTCAAAGCTTGTACTCATAACTGAAATTATCTTTGAAGATATACCAATGTTTCTTGTGATTTCTTCAGATATTTATTCACTCCAAGCAATTCAGTCATATCACTAACAAATTGGAATGGACAGAATTATAGTAATGGTGATTGCTCTCATTCATATCATTTAATATTTAGGTCAGATAACAGAATTAGAGATGTTAGAAATTGCTTCACTACAGCTATAAATTTGTTATTCAAATTTTATGCAGGGTTTGCTTTTCTATGACCTCTGACATTTCCTTTTTCTTATTCACTGTAATTCTTTCTATTGAGTATTTTTTTTTTTACTCTCAGATAATGTAGTGGTTAAAGCTGATGACTTCCCCACAGAATACATCCAAATGTTCTTTGCCCATATGAGTCCTCTGATACAGACCACAATGAGGACTCCTACTGAAGTTTCCCACATTGTCATGCTTACAGCAATCCCCATCAGTAAATTCTTCAACGCTCAGTGGCTTCCTAATAGTGACTGTGTTCTTAAGACTAACCCTGTCACAACTGTGATGATAAATACGAGAGCCACACACGGAACTGTTTCTACGTCATGTACATTCTCATGGTTTCAGAGTTCTCAGATGCTGTTATTTGGTAGAAGAGAATTTCCAAACACAAAATTGTTATTTTTTTTTTTCCTGGGGGGGGGGGTCTAGTGTGAGTTTTCTCGAGGCAAGACTAACTTAGGTCAGAAGCTGTTCTTGCTCCAATCATATTTCTGAGATTTCTTAGAGTGAGTTCTCAGAGATTGAAAATTTCACAAAATGACTGTCATCCATGTCTTACAGACTGATATCCGGTTTTAGCCTTCTAATAGTTAAGGAGGTTCAAGATGAGCTGAAATTAGGCTTTCTCACACTAAACACATTTACAGCACACTGTCTTTTTAACCCCTCTCTCTCTCTCTCTCTCTCTCTTTCTCTCTCTCTCTCTCTCTCTCTCTCTCACACACACACACACACACACACACACACACACACACACACTATACAAAGATCCCAGAGAACAAATACATGAAGATGAGAGAAAATATGTTTTTGAACAAAAATCAACCAACCATACAAACACAGTACTGTACTAGGCTCTAGTCAAAATGTATGCTAGTTCTAAATTCTAGACTCTCAAACAAATCTATAAGGTTCTGAGCCCTCAGAGTTCTGTATATGTGAAATTCCATCATTTTTCATATATTTATTCTAAAATTTCATATAATTATTTCTTTAATTTTCTACATGTTTGTTCTAGCATGTGGACATTCTCTTAGGCTATACAAAAAATTAAATCCAGCAGTATCTGCCTCTTTCTCAAAGAAAGCACCTTTTTTCTGTAATGTAAATTCAAATATAATTTATAAACCTGTTTACTGTTTGAAAGTGTCACAATATATTTATCAGGTTCACTTCCTGCTTCATTTTTTTTTTCCTTTTTGCTTTTTTGAGACAGGGTTTTTCTATGTGTACCCCTGGTTGTCCTGGAACTCACGCTGTAGACCTGGCTGGTCTTGAACTCACAGAGATCCACCTGCCTCTGCCCCCTGAGTGTGCACCACCACCACCACCACCCAGCAAGCACAACCTAATTTAGTTTCCCATGCCTATACAGGATCTTATTCAATTCAAAGCTTTCTTGAGGATGAATGACATTTGTCTTAGTATTTATCCATTTTCTCATATTACTTCAACAACCACATTTCATGATGTCATTCTAGCTATGGTGGAAAAATGGAGAGGCATGCAAGCTGAATTGTGAAAAAGAATCCCAGCTTTTGATTTAATCTCAGTTCTGTACATCAATACGATGCACAGCATACCACTGTTGGGAGACTAGTGGAGATGTAGTATCTTATTTAATAGCAATATATGATATTCTAAAATCTCTTATTTTTTATGTGCTACCTGAACCTCTTGAAGTTCAAACACGTTTATTTGATTAGATTAGCAGAACTCCTTGGATGTGTCTAAGGTTTCTTTTCTTTTTCTTTCTTTTGGAGATGAGGACCGAAACCAGGGCCTTGTGCTTGCTAGGCAAGCGCTCTACCACTGAGCTAAATCCCCAACCCCGGTTCCTTTTCATTTGTAAGTTATTGACAGAACAAGTAGAGACATGGCACAGTTAAAAAAAGAACTTTCAAGGTGAATGCCATTAGGTAATTCTTTACATTAGTCTAAAGTTTTACTCAACATTATGTCATCATGGAGAGAAAAGGGTTCTACTTCTTAAAATGGTCTGTTTGTGGGGCCCCTAGTAGTGGGACCAGGACCTATCCCCAGTGCATGAGCTGGCTCTTTTGGAACCTATTCCCTATGCTGGGACGCCTCGCTCAGCCTTGATCCAGGGGGGAGGAGCTTGGTCCTGCCTCAACTTGATGTGCCAGGCTTTGTTGACTCCCATGGGAGGCCTTACTCTTTCTGAATGGAGAAGGAGGAGGAGTGGATGGGGGTGTCTAGAAGGGAAGTAGGGGGAGGGAATGGGAGGAGAGAAGGGAGGGGAAACTGTGGTTAGTATGTAAAACAAATAACAAAATAGTTTACATCTTTAAAATAAGTTAATTTAAAAAATTCAGGCAAAGTTTTCCTTGCATGGCAAGGCTGGGGATGTAGCCCAGTGGCAAAGTACTTGTTTAGCATATGCAAGGCCCCTGGCATCAGTCTCTAGGACCACAAAAAGAATGTTAGCAGTAAACATACAGACTATGAACAAACAGCCACAGGAAATCCCTTCCGGGCTTCCCATAAGAATTCTCAGCAGCTTTTTTTTTTGGGTCTAGTTTAGCTAATTAGATACCTATAACCACCGATTGTACCTTTGAGTCAAACACACTCCTTACTTCTCCCTAAACCTGCTACTCCTCTCCCAAGGCAGCCATTATTGTCTCACCCCTAGATGCTACTAAAGCCTCCTTTCACCACGGCTCTTTTGTCACAAACCAACCAGAGTGAGCTGTGGAAAGCCATGTCACACCATGTATCCCTCAACAATAAAAGTCACTCCTCTCACAGCTAATGTGGCCAGGTGTCTGTATGTTTTTGTATTTTGGTTTTCTACTCCTAGCCCCAAATTTGGGTCCAGGGAAGGGGGTGTGCTAAGTCAGTAATTCCAGTCCCTTTGTGTTGTGGCTAATAGTTATCACCAAAGACGGCACCAGAGAGAGATCTGATAGGTGAACAGTGCCAGAAGCAGTGGCTCTGATGCTACTTCCAGCAGAGCATATAAAAACAACGAGAAGCATCCAGTAGCACGCAGTGTGCGTTATACCCAACACATATACAGAAAAGTTGAAGACAGCAAAAACAGTGAATACCATCCAGTCATTTATGAAGATCATCACAAAAATATAACCTTACAGCAAGGCATTTCTTAAATCTATTATGTTACCACTCTGACCACCTTGGAAGATTCTGTAATGGAAATAGGAAATATTACTGATTTTCATTCGTTTCTAGCACTAGAATATTTATTCATTCAGATGAATATTGATGTGAAATAAAGCAAAATCTAACATCATGCACATCAAAACCCAGAAATTTTCCTATTAAGTTAGGCCAGATACCCACTCTTTACTTTCAGAATCATGATGTTTTATATGTGATGATGCAACTATGTAATTGTCCAAAGCAAAGAAAAAGAATTAACATAGGACTGCAGAGATGGCTCAGTGGTCGTGGTGATTTGAAGGAGACCGATACCCTTGGGCTCATATGTTTGAATACTTGGTCCCCAGTTGGTGGAACTGTTTGGGAAAGATTAGAAGTTGTGGCCTTGTCAGAGGAGGTGTGTCACTGGGAGTGTTTCAAAAGCTCATGCCAGTCCCAGTTAGCTGTCCCTCTGCCTCCTGCTTGTGGATCAGATGTGAGCTCTCAGCTATTGCTCATTCATCACACCTGCCTGCCTGTTGCCATGTTCCCCCGTGATGGTCACGTGCTACCCCTCTGAAACTGTTAGCAAGCCCCAAATGACATGGAGTTACAGGGTTTTGGAGTTGTCTTGTTTGGTTTTGATCTTGCTTTGGTCCAATATTTCCTCACTTTTCCCCCTTTGGAATGGTAAAATACATCCTGTAACATTTGTATGTTGGAAGTATGTAACTAGCCTTTCGTATTTAAAGGGGGTTACAGTTAAGAGACTGCCTTGAGCTTCAGAAGAGACTTGGAACTTTTTTGTTTTTATTTCAATTTTTGTTCATTATTAAGTACTAATTAGATTTTAGAGATCTGAGTTAGCCCCCCTTTTCCCTTCTTCTTAAATGGCGAAAGGCATGTTGCTGGCACACATAAAAATGTCTCCCCGGAAATCCCATCTGTACCTCCTGCCTAGCTATTGGCCATTCAGCTCCTCAGAGGACAGAAGAGGGTATCAGATCCCCTGGGACTGGAGTTACAGATGGTTGTGAGTCCCTGTGTGGGACTGAACTTGGGTTGTCTACAAGAACCGCCAGTATTCTAACCACTGGGCCATCTCTCCAGCTCTCAAGACTCTGACCTTTCAAAGTGTTGAGAATGTGAAAGACTATGGGGAGTTTTGGAGTTGGACTGAATGCATTTTGTATCATAATACTGCCATGGACTTATGGGGGTCAGGAAGTAGATTGGGGTGATTTGAATGAGAATGGCTCTTATAGGCTAATAATATCTGAATGTTTGGTTCCCAGTTGGTGAAACTGGAAAGGATTGGTTGTGGTCTTGATAGAGGAGGTGTGCCACTAGGGGTGGGTTTTTGAGGTTTCAAAAGCCCATGTCATTCCCAGATATCATGAGCTTTATCTTGCTTCCTGCCTGTGGATTAGGATGTATGCTCTCAGCTACTGCTCCAGCGCCATGCCTGCCTACCTGATTCCATGTTCCCCACCATGATAGTCAGGGACTCACCCTCTGAAACTGTAAGCAAGCCCTCTATTAAATTTTTTCTCTTATAAGTGGTCTTGGTCATGGCCACTTATATCTTCACAGTAACAGAAAAGTAATTAAAACACCAATGTTAAAAGAATTTATCAAGATGACAGATTCATCTGAGTAACTGTGCAAGAAAGGATTAAACAGAACAGGTAACAGTAACAATATAAGTCTAATCAAATTTAATGTACATTCTCACAGGATATTCTCAACTAACTCAGGCAAGCTGGTGTTTATTTAGAGGATTAGATGTCCAAAGACATCCAAAGTTTTATTTATTTTTTTTAAATTACAAGGGGAATGAAAATTTATTGAAGTTCACTAATATACAATAAAATGTATATAGCATTATAGTATGCACCCAGAGAGGAAAAGCGCAAAAGATCAGAGCATAAGAGCACAGAAGAGGCTTCTGTACTATGACAATAGTAATTTAGTCTATGGAAAGGTAGTGTTTCCAACAAGTAGAAAAATGAATCAGAATATGGGGCTGAAAGAACTTATGTCCACCATATACAAAGTGTAACTGGATAAACAGAATAACAACAAAAAGCAAAGTTAAAAGTGCTTGAATTCACAAAAGTATTCAGACAATATGCCTATGTGGTTAACAACACCACCAAAAAGAAAACTTAGAAGAGAAATAAAAATAGGAGCCAGCATAGTAGCACATATTTGTGACTCCAGAACTTCTAAGGTAGAAGGATGGTCAAGAATTCAGTTATGTAGTAGGTTGGAGGCCAGCCTGGGCTACATAAGACCATATCTCAAAACAAAACCAAAAAAACAACAAACCCCCAACACAAACATCACTACCACTGCACACAAATCCCAAATCCCATAACCACTGCCCCATATAAAGACTGAGGCTGAAGATGTTAGTTCAGTGATAGCATGTCTGCTCCGCTTATCATGTGAAAGGCCCTGGGCTTAATCACCAGCACCATGAAGAAATGACTGCAGATTGGAAAATAACATACTAATTACAGCATGCTACTTGAGTTCTCCATAGCTTAGAAGACATTAGTCTCAGAATAATTAGTAGGCCCATCCCTTTTGGGAACTCCCTCATGCCTGGCTCTCACCTGGAAAGATATCTTGAGGAATTTCTCTCTCCACTGGCCAGAAGTCTTCTACTTCTTCTAACTGAGATATCACATTTGGCTTGGAAAAGTGATGTTCTGCTCAAGGGAAAAGAGACAGGGCTTGCAGAGTCTGCTTAGAAAAAATGCTGTCCTGTTGTAACACTCTATGCCTTCCTTCCCCCATGCTGTCACATGATAACTTTAGGCCTTGGGCAGTGATAACTACACATCCATTCCTTTTATTGGATTTCTTGGGTTTCCTCGACAGTAGAGGAATCATAAAGTAAAAAAGAGAGAGGGGACATTCTGCAGAAGTTTTTGCTTTTTGGCTAAATGTGACAGCAGAGAAAGAACTGGTCAGGACTATCTGCATTTCTTGCTTCTGCCTAAACATAGACGTGAAGCTTGGAGCCACAGCTATACAATAACTATAGAGGACAATAAACTTCCTAAGAACCACAAAGAAATCACAATCTTTGATGATATCTCTGAGCTGTTGGATACTGACATCTCATATGCTGGAAGTGCCATAAATTTATAGCTGTCACTGCAGCTATAAATATCCCTTATAGGCTCCGCCCAGTATTCAGGGGCTCTGATGTACTGACTGGATGAAACTTTTCAGTTATACTGAAAAGCTGCCTTTTTCTTTTCACTACCAAGCTCTCCACTGCCATAACACTTCCACTCTGGTCTGTCCAGCCTAAGCTCAAGCGCAAACAGTTCAGAGGTACCACACTTTGGGAGTTAAAAAAAAAAAAAATTGGGGGAGGAGGAAGAAAGAGGTAGAGTCAAGAATAAATAACCCTCAACTTCCAATCTTCTTCCTCCTCCACCTCTGGAGTGATGGAATTACATGTGTGTGTACTACCCTCCCAAGAACCAAACACATCTTTATAAAAGTGGAGGTAGCCTTACCCACTGAAACCATGTTATTGTAGTTCTCCAGCATGATTTCCTTGTATAGGCACTTCTGTTGGAATTCCAGCTGTGCCCACTCTTCTTTGGTAAATGTCAGTGATACATCTTCAAACTTCACAGGTTCCTAAAACCCACAGGATGTTGTTCAGCCAGGGGGCTTCCTCTTCCACAGAGACAGAAAAATGGGAAGGCTGACCAAGATGACCCAGCAACATTCTACTTGTCTCATCTCAAGTTCCTTTGTGTGAGTCCTTGAGCAAACCGCTCTGACACTACTCAGGAGGACTTATGAGACCTCTGGTCTATGAAAACCTGTTCATTTCTCATTAACCAGGGCATAGGACTGTTAGTTCCCATCTACACTGCTTTTCTTGTAGGTGCAGAAAGCTAACCACGAGCCTCCTATATTCTTACACTTTCAGTTTCTCCCCCGCATCCCCAGCTTTAAAAAAAAAAGTAGAAAATAGTTGAAAAGGACTGGCGAGGTGGTTCAGTGGATAAAGGTGCTTCCTACCAAGCCTGAGTTCGAGCTTCAGGACCCACATTTTGGAAGGAGAGAAGCGATTCGGGAAGTTGTCCTCTGTCCTCTACACGCAGACAGCGGAACACACGTGCATATCCACACACAAAACAGATGTAATAAAAAACCATTTTTAATTGAAAAGCCTCAATCTGGCCTGTAGAATCCCAGTTCAGAATTTTTTCTTTTTTTTTTTATTCTAACCACCCTCCTCCCGGAACTCTACGGTATTAGAGAACAAATGTCTCACCACCAGCCGCCTCCCTCAGGGGCAGACTCAGAAGCTGAAAGAAACCTCTACTCACATGAGGCCACACTGTGGGAAGCGTGGAGGCCATACTGTCCTCAAAGTTCTCTCGCCGGAGTAGGCGGCGTGCTGAGGAAACTAAAGGTGGAAGGAGAGTTGGGGAGGCTAAGGAATGCGCCTGGAAGCTCTTTGCACCTCTGCTCTTAACCGGTCTCTCAGCAGGACATGACCAGTCCACCCCCACACTTGAAAGTGCCCAGCGAGTCCTCTCCCCGACTCCCACGCGCCTACAAGCCAGGGTCCCCTCTAACCGCGAGGGGACAGATCGTCTGATGTCCTCCAATCCAGGACGCGTTTGGTGTTCTTAACCGTGTCCTACATCCAGAGCGCGATGTCTCTCTCAGGATCCGGACCCACGACTACACAGCTCCTTCCGGGTCCGTAGAAGTGGAACCGCAAGCAAAGCCAGCTCTGGGCTCCAGAGGGTGTAAAGCAATAAAACAGAAGATGGGCGCTGTCCCCGACGGGCTTTCACGCAGCACTACGCGTGCCCGAGAAGACACAATGGCGCTAGCTAGCCCGTCGGTCGGCCCCGAACTGCGTCAGCTCACAGGTCCGGACTACAACTCCCAGACGCCCCCGCGGGCGTCGAGCCGCTGCAGTGGGCGGCGTCCGTCCCGTTGGCGGCGTCCGTCGCGTTGGCCGCGAAGGTGAAGTCCGTAGACGTGTGTTGTTGGCGGCCAGAGAACCAGGAGGAAGCCTCCGAAGGAGGATACAAAGCCGCTGAGCCCCAGTACCTCTGTGGACCGACCCCGAGCCTCGGAGAGAGTCGAACTACCTAACGGGAGTGTGAACGCGCGTGGACTAACGGGAAGTTGGGGACTGGCAAGGACCGGCAAGGGGTGGGCAGGAAGTGCTGGTGTTAGGGCGGCTGAGGGACGCTTGACATGTGGCAGAGTAGGAAGCGCCGGAAGTAGTGGACAGACTGAACACGCTATATACACTGTGTGTGTGGTGTGGTGTGGTGTGGTGTGGTGTGTGTGTGTGTGTGTGTAGTTGTGGGCGGGAGGTAGGAGAAGACAAACTCAACAGAGTTTCGTGATGGGGAGGAGAAAAGGATGCAATCTTGCCGAAGGTTCACTCCCTTAAACAGAGAGGAAGAAGGGATTAAACTATAGGAACAGAAAGTCAGCAGGCTCTGGAATTAAAAATCTACCGAAATTTCTATGAGAAGACAAGCATTTACGCCCAGATTTGTAGACTGGGCAAGGCTGTATGGTTTCGCAACTTCAAGGTTCCCGGGATGTGTGGAGACTTGATGGAGTTGAAATATATGGTGGGCTACACTAAATGTCCACTCCAATTTTCCCCAGCAGAGGACGGGACATGAAGGATCTTAAGTGTGAGGAGGAGAACAAAATTTTCCCCCAATCCCAGGGAGACTAAATGTAAATGTCCACACAGGGTCTGAAGAGATGCACTGTTAATTGTACCCTACACATAGGGAGGATGTGGGTCCTGGTAATGTCAGTGACCTGTGATTAGGTTTGCTCCTTGTGGCAGACTGGATCATATCCAGGAGAGGAGAACCTGAAGTCCGTCCTGACCGTAATCTGATATGTTTTTAGCTTCCTTGACAGTCCAGAACGACAAAGAACTCTATTGTATTCCTTATACTAGCTAGTATTCTATCGCTAGGGTCTCTTTGTATTCTGTTCTGACTGATGTAGTCTTGGCTTACTTGGGGTCCAGACATTGTGATGTTCTCTTCATGCCTGGAGCCTGCTGACCTAGCCTTTTCCACCCAGGGTTTGTGTACTCCTTTGAGGTTTCTAAATAGGGTCTCAACAACACTGAGTGTATCTGTGGTTATGTTGCTTATTCTTATGGTCAAAGTTGACTACATATTGTTCTTAATTTTTACGGTGATTAATTTTTATTTATTAGTATTGACTCAGAGATCATGCTACTTTTATTCTGATGGTATTTCCTTGGATTTTCTTTCCTTCCTTCCTTTCTCCTTCCCTCCCTTTCATTCTGGGTCTCATGTATCCCAGACTGTCCTTGAACTTTGTAGCTCCGATTTAATTCCTCTGCTGCAGTTAAAGTTATGCACCACCATGCCCAGCCCAGTGGAAACTTTTCAAAATCAGTGACAGTAAACTAGGTATAGGAAGAACCAAAGAATCATAAATTGACATTCACATATGTATGCACAAAAACTGCAATAACTTAAATAATATTAGAGTAAAAGATTCTTTAACAGTAGAATTGGAAAAATTAAATGTGAGGTTAATTTGTTGGGACATGCACAGGACCTCTTGACCTATTTGAGGATAACTTTTGAGATGCCTGACTAAACTTAAATAGGTGAAAATGCTTGTATTCTAGAATTAGAAGTCAGTGTGTAAGTGTTACTTCTTCCCGTCATCACTAGATTTAGTAATAGTTCAAATAGTAATACAATGGGGCTTTGGAGAGGCTTGGCATCTTGGGCTCTGTTTTGTCCTTTCCCCTAAAAATGTAAGGGGAGGAGGGAAGGAATCTTCTCCCCTACACAGGAATGATTTGGATTGGATTAAAACTCAAGGAGAAAAGTCCACAGAAATTACTTGATCAGAAAATTTTTGTGTGTGTGGGTTGAGCCATCTTGGCAGCTCCAACAAGTTTTGATGACTGAATTAGAGTTCTCTAGAGGAACAGAACTAATTGATTGATTGAATGAATGAATGAATGAATGAATGAACGTATCTATCTATCATCTACTATCTATCTATCTATCTATCTATCTATCTATCTATCTATCTATCAGCTATCCATCCATCCATCTAAAGAGGATTTATTAGAATGATTTACAGGCTGTGGACCAGCTAGTCCAACAATGGCTGTCTACCAATGGAAGGTCCAAGAATCTGTCTACCAATGGAAGGTCCAAGAATCTGTCTATCAATGGAAGGTTCAATCCACAAGGCTGGATGTCTCAGCTGGTCTTCAGTATACATCAGAATTTCAAAGAAGTAGGCTCTAATGTCAGTGAAGTAATGGACTTGAGAGAGGGGGGGGGAGGAGAGAGGGGAGAAGAGGGGAGAGGGGAGGAGAGGGGAGAGGGGAGGAGAGAGGAAGAGGGGGAGAGGGGAGAGGGGGAGAGGGGGAGAGGGGAGGAGAGGGGAGGAGAGGGGAGAGAGGAGGCAAAGAGCGAGAGCTTCCTTCTTATATAGGCTGCCAGCAGAAGGTTGGCCCAGATTAAAGGTAGATCGTCTGACCTCAAAAGATCCCAATTAAAAGTGGGTCTTTTCACTTCAAATGATTTAATTAAGAAAAAAAATCCCTCACAGGTGCATCCAGCCACTTGGGTTTTAATTAATTCAAGATGTAATCAAGTTGACAATCAAGAATAGTCATTTTAATGACATTAGACTCCCACAAATAATTCAGGATATTCCTTCTGTCTCAAGATACTTAACACAGTTCCATCTGTAAATTTCTGTTTGCCATGTGAGATAATGTTCATATTTGCTTATCTGTGGGTTAAGATAGTCTTCAGAAGAAAAAAGGGGCATCATTATTCCTATCATAGGAAAGGTGCCCTGTCTACACGTTTAGATCGCACTGACAGGTCAGCTTGAGTGAAACTCGTCTTTTCCAGGGGCATCTTCTCAAGTTGAGTTTTCAAATTAGAGGCCCGATCTGAGGGTGCTTTATAGTGTGTAAGTTTCTGGACGTACTGATAGCAAAGATCTGGAATTGAGTGAAATCTCAATGTCTAGGGAGCAGTCAGGCAATGGGAACCTTGGCAGAAAGCTTATCGGGAGTGCTTGAAAGGAAAGATGGATTTCCATGGTAGGTAAGGAGAAAGAAAGGCTGAGTATTTTTTTCAATTAGGAAGGAAGCCAGCATTTCAAAGCATCCTTAGTGAGTGAGAGGAACTTAATAATCTTCTTCCCAGTGCCCAGAAGAGAAGCTACGAATGGTGTGAATTATTTTCAGGAAAAGAATCTAAGTATCTAAGAATCTAAGAGCTCTAAGTCTGTATGCTTTGTTCCTCTGGAACAAAATCCTATCTACACAGCTTCAGTTCTGTTCTCATGCCTACCTCC
Organism: Peromyscus eremicus; assembly: GCF_949786415.1. Lineage (NCBI taxonomy): Eukaryota > Metazoa > Chordata > Mammalia > Rodentia > Cricetidae > Peromyscus > Peromyscus eremicus. The sequence continues at coordinate 194,805,884 of NC_081416.1, forward strand.
TTTCTTGTCTGATTTCTATCTACAATTATCTGCTGTCTCCTCTAAGTTCTATCTTAATTCTCTCATCTTAGTTTTGCCCCATCTTAGTCTTTCTCATCACGTTCTTCCCCATCTGGCTCTTCTTATCTTCTATCTCATTCCTCTAGTTCTCCAGTCAAAATCCTAAGTTTCTGAAGTTTACAGCTATATACCCCTGCAATAGCAGTGCTCTATCTAAGGTCACCAGGTTTGAATTCTTACAGGGTCATAAAGGCAGACAAGAGATTTCCTCAGGCAGTGACCATCAGACTTTCCTTTACAACCCAAAAGGGGAGTGGTAAAGGAGGAGGTCAACTAAGAGCTAAAATTGGTTAATATATCAGAAAAAGGGAATTTATGTGCTCAAACTACATTCCTAGAGGTGCTTAGGTAAATGTTAGGAGTCTATAATGTTAGTATAAATCCCACTAAGGTTGTATAAGAAAGGAGGGTCTGAGCTTAATTTACCTTAATCAGGAGATCGTTTGGCCTTGGATGCTTGATAGGTATTTCAGATAAAATACACTGTTATGAGTTCTTGGAAGCATACATAGCATGCAGGAATCGGCTAATCTATATACAAAAGCTAAAATATCACCAAGACTTCTTTTTTTTTTTTTTTTAATTTGGTTTTTCGAGACAGGGTTTCACTGTGTAGCTTTGGTGCCTTTCTTGGAACTCACTCTGTAGCCCAGGCTGGCCTTGAACTTACAGAGGTCTGCCTGCTTGTGCCTCCCAAGTGCTGGGATTAAAGGTGTGCACCACCACCACCACCACCACCACCACCACCACCACCACCCATCACCAAGACCTCTTAAGCCATGGTTTGATCTTCAGAAAAGTACTTGACCTTTCCAAGTAGTAGCTTTTGTGATAGCTGAATTCCATTACATTTTCCTGTAGCTTGCAGCAGAGGAGTATTGTTGCTGATTAGTCAATAAATAAAACACTGATTGGCCATTGGCTAGGCAGGAAGTGTAGGCGGGACAAGGAGGAGAATAAAGCTGGGAAGTGGAAGGCTGAGTCAGAGAGACACTGCCAGCCGCCACGATGACAAACAGCATGTGAAGATGCCGGTAAGCCACGAGCCATGTGGCAAGGTATAGATTTATAGAAATGGATTAATTTAAGCTGTAAGAACAGTTAGCAAGAAGCCTGCCACGGCCATACAATTTGTAACCAATATAAGTCTCTGTGTTTACTTGGTCGGGTCTGAGCACAGCTGTGGGACTGGCAGGTGACAGAGATTTGTCCTGACTGTGGGCCAGGCAGGAAAACTCTGGCTACAGAGTATCTTTAGGGTTCATATGTGAGACCACTTTACTCATCCCTTCTCCAGGAATCTATGGATGAGGATGCCTGGCAGTCCAGTGGCAGGGGTGAGTCCTCAGTGTAGCCATATGAGTTCATTATGTTTCCATTGTCACTGTGATTAACCTACAGATCTATTAGTTACTCTGATCTGAGCCATTCACTGAAAGGTATCTTGATGGCAGTTGGGTTAAATGAGTGAGCACCAACTGGGAAGCCCATAGTTTTGATTAAAGATTTGGAAAATATTTTAGGTTGGAAAATGGCCTAAAGATGTCAGGCCCTGATCCCCGTAACCTGTGACTGTTATCCTCAAGAAGGACCAGAGACTTTGCATATGTATTAAATGTATTGTGATGGGAAGATTATCCTGGATTACCCATGCAGCCATGTGCCTTTTTAAGAGGCAAGCAGAGAGATTTGAATACACACATACACAAAGAAAGTGTTGTTACCACAGAGGTAAAAGTTGGAGTTATGTACCCATAAACCAAGAAATTAGAGCAACCATCAGAAGCTAGTAGAGGCATAGAATTTATTCTCTAAGTGTCAGTGTGGTACAGAGCTCTGCCAACTCCTTGATTTCAATCAGTAATACTGATTTTATACTTATGGCTTCCAAAATACAAGAGTAAATTTTTATTAAGATTCATCTCTTATTTTAAGATACCAGGTTTGTAGTAGTGGAGTTAAAGCGGCCGTAGGAATGCAAAAGAAATACATTCTGTCTTTTCTGGCAGCTATGATGTAATTGGGAGCTAATTTAAGAACAATCAATATATGAGGCTAGAGAGATATATTAGTGGTTAAGAGTACTTGCTGCTCTTTGGTGGAACCAGGTTCAGTTCCCAGCACCCACACTGTGGCTCACACTTATTTGTAACTCCAGTGCCAGGGGATCAGACAATGTCTTTTGGTCTTTGTGGGGAGCCAGGCATGCAAGTGGGTAAAATACCCATATACATTAACAAAAAAGAATAACCAATATGAAGACAGCCTAAGGGAAAGGTGGAAATTGAGTGTTTGGAGTGATTGCTGAACTGCTAGATTATACTGAAGTTATAACTGTATTGGTGACTAACTCTCCAAGCATATAAATGAAAAATTTCCTAATGGTGTTAGTCTGAGGTGGACTAGCTATTAGTAGTTACAGAATCTTACTCATACAACAATAGTGGCAGATCCATTTTTGTGTTTGATTTTGGTTCGGGTTGTTTTAAATTGAAGCACAGATCTCTGTGTTTCATTAATTGGCATTTAGTTTGAAATATTTTGTTATTTTAAAATTTGTGTGTGTGTGTGTGTGTGTGTGTGTGTGTGAATGTGCACAGGAGTACAGGTACCTGCAGAGTCCAGAGATGTCATATTCCCTGGAACTGGAGGTACATGTAGTTGTAAAGCTTCCTTGGGTTCTGGGAAGTGAACTCGGGTCCTTTGTAAGAACAGTATGCACTGGTAAACACCAAGCAATCTCTCCAGCCCCTAAAGATTTATTTTATGTGTATGTGTTTTTTGTGTATATGTGGAAATGTGTGTGCAGGTGCCCTTGGAGGCCAGAAGCAGATGTTAGATTCCATGGAGCAGGACTTTGTGAACAGCCCAATGTGGATGGTGGGATCTGCACTTCAGCTCTCTGATAGAGCAGTAAATGCTTTTAATTGTTCAGCAGTCTGTGGTGATATATTGTATTTTTAAGATTCATGTTACAGCCATCTCTTCAGCCCTGGTATCTGGATTTAAAATGACTTGGCATGGCAGTGCACTCTTGTAATACTAACACTGGGATCCTAAGGTAGAAGGGTGGTAAATTCAAAATCAAATTGAGCTTCATGTGGAGTTTTAGGCTAGCCTGTGATACATAGTAAGCTCTCACCTCAAAATAATAAACAGTTTTTAAGCCAGGTGGTAGTGGTGCATGTCTTTAATCTCAACATTTGGGAGGCAGAGGCAGGTGAGTTTGAGGCCAGGCTAGATAGCTAAGGACAGCAAAGGCTATACAGAGAAATTCTGTCTCAAAAAAAAACCCCCCTAAAAACCAACCAAACAAAACCATGAAATGTACCAGTTTTTAAATGGATATATGGGGCTCGAGAGAGGGCTCAGTGGTTAAGAGTGATGGCTGCTCTTCTAGAGGACCTGGCTTCCATTCCCAGCACCCACGTGGTGACTCAAGTCTAGACTCTGTAAGTCTAGACTCAAGTCATGTGACACTCTCTTCTGGCTTCTAGGGGCACTAGGCACGCACATGCTATACAAACATACATGCAGGCAAAACACCCATACACATAAAATAAGAAAAACATATATATGACAGCATGATATATGATATAATATAGTGACAGATACAAAGTCTTCATCTTTACAGCTCAATGAAATTAAGTTTTTGAGACAGTGTTTCATGTAGCCTAGGTTGACTTCAAATTATTGTGTAGCTCAGATGACCATGAACTCCTGATTCTCCTGATATCCCTTATTTGAAGCCTGTACCATAACATCCAACTTCAGTGGATTTTTCTGAAAATCTGTTTGTACTTATGTGTATGTGTGTGTGCACCATGTATACTTGGAGGCCCATGGAAGCCAGAAGAAGCTGTCAGGTCCCCTGGAACTAGAGTTACAGGAGTTGTAACTCCACCAAGCATGGGTGTTGGAAATGAACTCAGGTCCATCTGCAAGAGCAGCAAGTGCTGTTATCTTCTGAATTATCCTTCCAACCCTCCTCAATGGGTTTAAAATATAGAAATACATATGTGTCCATTACATAGGTTGCAACTGTACAACTTCCAAAACCCTGTACCATTTCCTGAACAGTATAAAGGTAACCACTATCTTGATTATCTCCCATTAGTTTTTCCTTTTCCTGCATCTGGCTTTTTCACTCAACAATGTTTTTAAGTTTATGCTAGTTACTGTATCAGTAGTTCACTCTTTAACTCCTGTGTATACCACATTTTGTTCTTTCGTTTTATTATTTAAGGACTTTTGGAGTGCTTATGTTTTTTTTTCCCTTAGGATTAAAATGTCCATGGACAGTATCCCATTTATGTGTCTTTTGGGTCATGGCTCACATATCATTATGAGTTATTACTGTTATGTCCTCTTGGGGGAAAATCTCCTGGAAAGAAGATAGTTTTTGAATCTTTGCCAGCTTGAAAATGTTTACTCTCATGTGTGAATACTATCTTTGTTGAGCACAATATTCTAAAACTAATGTTCTGTTGTTACTGGAATCCTTTCTTATCTTCTAATACTTAGGATTTCTTAACAGAAACCAATGCTGTGTAGGCTCTCTATTTTTCCTTAAGGGCTTTTGGTTGAGCTTATCATTATTCTTGGCATCTGAACAATATAAGGCAACGGTATGTCTTTAATCCTGCCTAGATATTGGCTGTGTTCTTAGAAATAGGAAGTTGCATACCTAAGTAAATAGTGTAATGCCACTGATAACACATTGATAAGTTATTATAATCTGTCTGATTTGTTTGCAATGAGAACATATAGAATATGCAGGAGCAATTGATGGTATAACCTTTAGCCCTCTTCGAATATTTTAAAATCATATATATATTTATCCTGAAGAATATGCTAAGAGATATATGATCTCTGTATGGATCTTTAAGGTTGGTGGTTTTCTGATTGTCTATGATGAAGAAAGATATTTTGTTATTTATAGCATTTGCATGTAAATTGATTATCCATTGCAATCATTTTTATTAGACATTGCTCATCAGACCAGACCCTGACCCCATTAGGTATGTTTTTGAGGTAAAGCAAAGGGACATGTAGTAAAGAACTGCTTGTCTGTGACTGAATGTGGACAGTCTTCATGCATTTAGGTAATGCATTTATTTATGGCCCCCAAATCACTTAACCTTTTATAAACCACCTTTATGATTTATCTCTAAAGGCAAATAAAATGGAGTTTTGACTCTACTTCCATGTTGATTGTGTCTGATGAGTTTCTTTTTTTTTTTTTTTTTTTTTTTCTTCTTTTTTCGAGACAGGGTTTCTCTGTGTAGCTTTGCGCCTTTCCTGGGACTCACTTGGTAGTCCAGGCTGGCCTCGAACTCACAGAGATCCGCCTGGCTCTGCCTCCCGAGTGCTGGGATTAAAGGCGTGCGCCACCACCGCCCGGCTGATGAGTTTCTTTAACAAATTTCCTGGTTTAAAATAAAAGCTGGGGTTGGGGATTTAGCTCAGTGGTAGAGCGCTCAAGCGCAAGACCCTGGGTTCGGTCTTCAGCTCCGAATAAATAAGTAAATAAGTAAATAAATAAATAAATAAATAAATAAATAAATATAAGCTGTGTCTTTAAAGGTGTATGTGTAATTCCAGTACTCAGGAGGCAGAGGCAGGAGGGTGAGGCACAAGGGTGAGCAGTTCGAGGTCATTCCCTGCTACATGGTGAGTTTGAAGTCAGCTTGGGATACATGAAACCTTGTCTCAAAAGAAAAATAAAGCTGCAGTTGAAAGACTACAAAATCAACTTTACCTATAGAAATTTCCCAGTATGAATCCTCCTACATTGAATACCTAGAGCAAGAAGCAAGAATACCTAGAGGCTTTTTTATATTGATTACACAACATGGTTCTCTCAGTATGAGTTCTCTGATGTTGCCTCCTAAAGGCTGAGTGTTGTCTAAAGCCTTTTTCCATAATGACTAATGACTAATGATCACCTCCCTCAGTGCCCCTCCCCAGTGTATATTTCATGATGCTAGAAAACAACATATCCACTTACGGCATTTTTCCTCTATATGACTTTTGAAATGTACTGAGAGAAATCTTTCCTGGGAAAGACTCTTCTATACTTAGCACATTTAGAAAAAGTCTGTCTTCTGAGAGTTTCCTTACAGGTCTAAAGAGCTGTGCCTTATGGAAAGATGTTTTTACATTTATATGAATGCTATCCAGTATGACTTCTCTAATGTCAAAGTATGCTTCATGAAGAGATTTTTTTTTGTTTTTACACTTGGGCCGTCTATAGTGTCTGTCACTGGTCCATTCTGTTGAGTCAAAGATGGTAGGAGCTCTGTATAGCCATTACCATATTCCTTGTATTTAAATAGGCTCCTCCTCCAGGAACTATCCTGCAAGTACTGAGGTTTGTGTTACATGAAAACATTTTTTTGGTGCATATATTTAATTTACATGATTTCTAAAAAAACACACACACAAATAAAAAACACCAAAAAGAAAAAAAAAAAAGTTGTGGTGGAGCATACCTGGAGGGAGAGGCAGGAAGATCCGAAATTCAAGATCGTCCTCTATAACTCATTTTTAACAATTCAGTGTGTTAGTCACTAGTATTCTACTACTCCCTATTCTCTTGCAGCAAATGCAGTAAATAATTATTCTGCATAAAATAAAATTCAGTACGTCACATTCCCTTTCCTATTTTAAGATTCTGAAAGTTGGATAGTGTATATCCCCTAGGTTGTCATCCCCACCCCAAAATAGTGTTCTAATAGAATCTTCAATGTTTATACTTCCAGTGAATTAACTTTTACAAGTGGAGGGCCTTGGAAAAAGATGTGTGTGATGGTTAATTTTTTTGTTTGTGAAATACGTATTTTTAATTATGTGTATGTATCTTTGCATGGGTATATGCATGTGAGTCCAGGTGCCAAAAGAGACCAAACTATAATAATATCAGATCCTCTGGAGCTGGAATTATAGGTAGTTGTGAACTGTAAGATGTGGATGCTGGGAACCTAAATTGGGTTTCCTAGTAAAGCAGGAAGTGCTCTTACCTGCTGATTCATCTTGTGGTCCCTAACTTATAAAGATATTGCCAGGTTACTTTCAGAGATGACCATTCCCAATTCAGTTTTCCATGAGTAGTGGAGGAAGACTACGTTAGCTCTCCTTTTAATTTTTCCAGTCTGATGACTCAGAAAGCATTTACTTTTGTTATTTTATTTTTTAATTAGATTTTTATTTATTATTGGTAGGCATGTATGTGGAAGTCAGTATACTTTTATGGAGAGGATTGGGCATGGAAGCAGTGGTAGAATAAGAAGCAAGAGGCGCTAGGCGGTGTTGGCACATGCATTTGATCCCAGCACTCATGAGACAGAGACAGGAGGATCTCTGTGAATTCAAGCCCAGCTTGATCTACAGAGCAAGTTCTAGGACAGGCTCCAAAGCTACAGAGAAACCCTGAGCTATTTTTTTCAATATGGTAAAATGGTTCAATTTACATTTTGCAATATGCAAAATGATGAAAATACATCAAATTGATAGAAACATATTCTATAAGGTTAATATATTAAAACACAAAGCTCAGGATTTGGGTATATTCCAGTGGTAGAATGATTGCTAAGCATGTTCAGGGCCCTAGATTCAATCCCTAGCATGTTAATAAACAACTGTAGCATGCATTGGAACTACTTAGAAAAACTATTTTTCTACATCATTGATTTGTACATTTTGTATTTGGTTGGTAGTCAAAGATAGCCGTGTTTGGATTTTTTTTTTTTTTTTACCGCATTCATTCCTATTTATTATTTCAATTTCAAATCAAATCTATATTGAGGGGGGTCCCTGTGGTTATCCAGGCAGGGAAGTGAACCCGAGACCAGATGAGAATGAAAATCCAATTCAGATTGACTTTGTCAGCATGGATCAGACTTTGGGGAGTCTAATGCCAGACAGTTAATTGTCTTCATATTTAAAACAATTTGGGAAAAGATTTCCAGGCAACCATCAGTCCAACCATTCCAATTTTAGGGGCACAATAAAGCTTATGTGTGACTGCATAGAGACTCTTTTACAAAGTACATGTGACCATGACGATGGGTTCTATAGCTGAAAGGCCTAGAATCTAATGTGAAATCTAATAGCATAGAGGTCAACAGGCCATAACATCTCCCTTAAGGATGAGTAATGGTCTAGGGAGAGAAGAGTCTGAGATAATCATTCTCAGGAGTTAGGGTGAGGTCTGTCCCGTCAGATAACAAAACAGTCACCAGGTCATTAACAACCTCCACTCTCAGCTTTCAGGATGAAATAAAGGTATTTGGTTTTTATCTCCTCCATTGAGGAGACACACCTGTGTGATTAACATGCCTGGTTCTCTTAGTGCTTCTCCGTGAGTAGAATGGCCTCCCCCAACACTATATCATGTTAGCTGTTTTGTTCTTTTTGTTTGTTCGTTTTCCTCTTTCTTTTTGTTTGTACAGGTCTCCTATAGTCCAGGCTAGCTTTAAATTCCTGATTGTTCTGCCTCCACATCCTGAGTGTTGAGATTACAGACATGCTCCCACATGCCCAGTTTTTTTGTTTGTTTTCCTTATAAATGTTCTAGTGCCTCATAATTAAATAATTTTGTTTTATTATGTCAGGGTCTTACATATTGCAGGCTGTGGTGTCCCCTAAGCTCCTGATTCTCCTGTCTCTACCTCCCAAGCGCTGGGACTATGTACTACCATGCCCTGTTTAATACTTCGTTTTAAATCTTTCACCCTTGCTAGTAAGAATATTTAAAGCTTTGCTTGTGAATTTGATATTTCTTCTATCCCTCTAGACAAGTATACAGGTGAACCTAGGAAAAGTATCTGTGAGACTGTGGTGATCTAGGGTTTACTCTATCAGTTGTAAATCTTGGTAGACATTGCAACAAGGATCAGCAGTGTCCTTACATGAACCACTACTCCAATCAAAAAGTAAAACATTAACGTTGCTTACTACCTGTGTATTCTATCATAGAATCATCTTTACTCCAAAGGTTTACAGACAGGTCTTAGTTATTTTTCTATTGCCACAAGAAAACACTATGGCCAAGGCAACTTATGAAAGAAAAAGTTTAATTTGGCCCTCTTGGTTCCAGAGGGTTAGAGTCCACGTTGAGGAGCATGGCAGCAGGTAACCCATTGGAACAGGAGCTTAAATCTGATCTACGAGCATGAGGCAGAACAAGAGAGACACTGGGAAAGGTTTGGACTTTGAAACCTCAAATACCACTCCCAATGGCCTGCAACAAAGCCTTACCTCCTAATCCTTCCCAAACACATCCACCAACTGGGTACCAAATATTTAACCATGTGAGTCTATAGGGGGGGGGGTCGTTCTCATTCAGACCACCACAAGACATCCTAACTTCAGTTGCCACAGGTTCCTTTCTTCTTTCTTTTGGGTGTGTGAGTGTGGGCTCACCTGTGCCATCACGTGTATAGAGATCAGAGGACAATTTTGGAGACTATGTTGAGGCAGGTCTCGTGTTCCTGTACTTGCAGTACGTACTCCAGGTTATCTGGCCTTAGAGCTTCCGGTGCTTCGTCTAACCTCTTCCCATCTCACTGTGGCAGTACTGACATCATATATGTGTGCCACTGTATTGGGCTCTCCCCTTTTTATTTAAATATGGTTCTGGGAGTGGAACTCATTGTCAGGTTTGCATAACAAGCACCTTTCCCCACTGAACCATCATGTGTCCTGTTCAGTTGTTTCTGAACCACTGACTCATTATGTAGCTTTGACTCACCTGAACCTTGCTATGTTGACCAGGCTGGCCTCCAATTCGAAGAGATCCTCCTGCCTCTGCCTCCCAAGTCTAGGATTAAAGAGGTGTGCTACCATGCCCAACAGTTCAATGTGTTTTGAATACAGCTCTATAACCATCAACAGAACCAACACAGAATACTTCTATCACCCTAAAAAGTTCCTTTGTAGCAGATCTGTCTTCCCACTCACAACTCTGGTATTATTTTGTTTTTGTTTTTGAGACAGGGTTTCCCTGTGTAATTTTGGTGCCTGTCCTGGATCTCACTCTGTAGACCAGGCTGGCCTTGAATTCACAGAGATCCGCCTGGCTCTGCCTCCCAAGTGCTGGGATTAAAGGCATTTGCCACCACCGCCCAGCTTTTTTTTTTTTTTTAAATTTGAAGAGATCTATTTATTGTTATTTTATGCATCTGGATGTTTTGCCTTTATGTCTATGTACCACTTGTATGCAGTCCCTTCAGAGGTCAAAAGAGGACAACAGATCCCCTGGAACTGGAATTACAGACAGTTATGTAATCAAACCCAAGTCCTCTGGAAGTGCAGCCAGTGCTCTTATCTGCTGAGCCATCTTTCCAGCCCTATTCGGTTTTCTTTAAAAAAAAAAAAAAGTCCAAAACTCATGTGCCTCCCCATGGGAGGCCTTGCCTTCTTGTGGGGGAGTAATGGGGGTGGGTTGGGAGGGAGTCTGGGGGGGTGGGAGGAGGGAAGATGGGGACCTTTAATTGGTGTGTAAAATGAATGAAAAAATTTTCTTAATAAAAAAATCCAAAACTCTAGCCAGGCAGTGGTGGCACACGCCTTTAGTCCCAGCACTCAGGAAATAGAGGTATGCAGATCTATGATGAAGCCAGCCTGGTCAACAAATCGAGGTCCAGGATAGCTGGGGCTAAACAGAGAAACCTTGTCTTGGGGAAAAAAAAATCCAAAACTCATTTCTTTTTGGTGTTCAAAATGGAGAAAGCCAATTATAATCTTTTTGTTTGTTAATCTTCATTATCAAATTGTGAGGATTTAGAAACACCTAGGATGTTGGTGATATATACCTTTGGGTGTTTTCAAGGGGGGATTACTACTAACAAAGTGGGGGTGAGCCATCCTGAATATGAGCAACACCATCCCTTGGGCTGGGAGCCCAGACAAAATCAAAAAAGCCAGCCAAGAGTGCCAGCATTTCATTTTCTCTGTTTCCCAGCCTGAGATTCTGTGAACTGTTGTTTCTTTACATTATATTCTCCCTGCCACACTGAACTGCACACACCTTCTGAAATAAGGAACCCAAACAAACCTGTGCCCTCTTAGGATTTTGTCAGGTAAATGGAAATGTGATACATTTTCTCACTGGCTACATAGAACTGGACAAATATAAAAACAACCATAAAAACAAGCAAAAGCAGATGATCTCTTTATTAATAAGGAGCATACTTGACATGGTGGTTGTCTTACCTTTCTACTGCTGTAAAGAGACACCATGACCAAGACAACTTATACAATCAAACACTTAACTGGGGGCTTACTACAGTTTGAGAGGGAGAGTTCATGACCATCATGGCAGAAAGCAGGCAGGCATCGGACTGGAGAAGTAGCTGAGAGCTTGCTTATATCTGATCCACTGGAATCAGAGAGAGAGCTAACTAGTAATGACAAGACTTTTTAAACCTCTAAGCCCACCCCTAGTGACATACCTCCTCGAAGTCCACACTGTAGGCCACACTTTTTAATCCTTTTGAAACAGATGTTCAAATATAAGTGCCTATAGGGGGCTATTGTTATTCAGAAGAACACAGTGGTGCATGCCTGTAATTCCAGCGCTAAGGAGGAAGATGTAGGGGAAAAAAATCACTTAAAGTTTGAGGTCAGACTTAGTGACATGAGACCCAGTTACAAACAAAAGCTCACCACTCTTTCATTAAATTATTGATCTGTGTTTTATAGAAGTATGGTTTTGGCTTTTTAAAGGCCTACTGATTCTCTCTGTTCTGACAAGTGCTGGGATCATAGGCATGCTCTACCATGCCCACCTTGAATTTTTCTAAAAATCAGAATTCTGTATGTAAACAAAATCGAGAACATTTATTTCTTTTCAATACAGTTTGTAATGCTGGGTGTCGGTTGTCATGCACGCCTTTAATCCCAGCACTCGGGAGGCAGAGCCAAGTGGATCTCTGTGAGTTCGAGGCCAGCCTGGGCTACAGAGTAAGTTCCAGGAAAGGCACAAAGCTATGCAGAGAAACCCTGTCTCGAAAAACCAAACCAACCAAACAAACAAACAAATACAGTTTGTAACTTGTTACTACTGATTTCTAGCTACTGATAAAAAACACATTTGCTAATTATCTAGAATCTTTAACTGTTCTTTTAATTGTTTTTAAAAATGTAGCTTGAGCCTGAAGAGATGGGGAGAGAGAGGTTAAGAGCACTTATTGTTCTTCCATAAGGCTGGGGTTTAATTCTCAGCACCCACATGGCGGCTCACAGTCTGTAAGTCCAGTCTCAGGGAATTCGACACCTTTTTTTTTGGCACTGCATGCACATGGTGTATATATATACGCAGACAAAGCACCCACACAGATAAATTAAAAAAAAATTAGCTTATTACCACCTATGACCGTCAATAAAATAGTGTATTTGGCTGAATGCTAACATTTTTCCCTGTAAATATATTTTTGTTAAGTTCTGCAGTACGAAAAAATAAAGCTCTATGGTGGTGCAGGCCTTTAATCCCAGCACTCGGGAGGCAGAGGCAGGTGGATCTCTGTGAGTTCAAGGCCAGCCTGGTCTACAGAGCGAGTCCCAGGACAGCCAGGGCTACACAGAGAAATCCTGTTTCAGAAAAAATAAATAAATAAATAAGGCTCTATAACGAAATCGTAAACATCGGGAGAACTCAGGGGAGATTGTCTTGTATCCAGAGCCAGCCCTCTCAAAAGATAGAAGCATGGAAGAACATGAATATCCGTGAGTCCTCAATGCCTTAGAAACAACTACTTAAATAAAGGTAAAGTAACGTTTCTTCCCTATCGCAATGCCTTGGGTGACAGGCACAGGGCATCTGTCTCTCGCCAGCCATAGGGACCAGTGAACCGTGCAAAGCTCTTAAACCAGCAGCTGTCAAGAGGCTGCTGAACCTCCGGGGTGCGCGCGCAGCCCGATCGGAGTCTGCGCATGCGCAGTCGCCGCGAACATGGCTACCGCGGACCGACAACAGTGAGTCCTTCCGCGCCTCGGTGCCGTTTTCTGCTTCAGCTTCCCCGTTGTGCGGGTGGGAATCGAAGGGTATTGGTGGGCTGGCGTGCAGTGTGTCTGCGCTGGGTTTCACGGGGGGCGTGGGTGTGGCCGGGGACGCTGCTGTCTTCGCGCGTGTGCACGCCCCCGGGTCGGAGAGAGAAATCCCATTCTGGCTGGTGTGAACGCTCCGCCGCGCTGCTATCGGGTGAGGTTGTCCCGGTCCTTTCCTCCGTGTAGGACACCTCCGTATGGACCAGGTGGCCTTGTCTCGAGCACGGCCCTTCCCGGAGGTTTTGCAGAGATCCTTTGGGCGCCCGGGCCCTCCGAACCTGCCATTCTCGTGCTGAGGTGGCTGCCTGGCTCCAGTGGGCGGGGCTGTTTTCCGTGGAATCTTCTAGGCAGTTTCCCCTTCTCTCTACTGATACTTGCAAAATAATATATGTGTGTGTTTATATAATATATTTGTACTCAGGTAGGATTCCCTCCTCCAGCTGCTTTGTAGCCATTTCACTATCTCGTCCTTGGTTTTCAGTGGTTTTATTTCCCTGTAAAAGCACGCTTTTGTCCATCACCCTCCAATAACTTCCCTCCGTTCTCCCTCTGCCTTCTCCTCCCAGCTTTTGTAATTTGAAAGATTTCATACCCACAGCTAAGTTGCAGGCATAGTTTAGTGACAAAGCTGAGTGTGTGTGTGTGTGTGTTTGGTTTTGAACCAAGCACCTTGTATGTGCTAGGCAGTCACTATCATTGAGCTCCATCTTTTATGTTTATTTTAATCATTCTAAGGTTTATGGAGATACCTCTTCCGTAAGTCTTTTCGCCATCATTTTATAAATGTGTGTGTGAGAATTTGTGTGAATTAGTACTTAGAATATTTTCCCATCTGAAAAAGCAGTAAAAGAAATATGCACTCTTGTCAGGCATGATGATGCATGCCTGCAATGCCAGCACTTGAGAGAGGAGCAGTTCTACACAAGCTAGCACAGTCTCATAACTGAATTTATTTCCTGAATTTTTAATGTACCATCAAGGTGCCAGCTGGTGAGTAGTCCAATAGATCTGATCCTGGTGGGCTCAACACACTTAAAAAACAACAGCAACAACAAAAAACCTGGCTATGTGGGCATACCATGTAGTTTATCCTCTTAAGGTGTACAGTTCAGCATTTTTGTTGCTATTTTTGCTTGAGACAGGGTCTCTCTATGTAGTCTTGACTGGCCTGGAATTTGCTATATAGACCAGACTGGCGTTGGACACAGAGATCCACCCACCTCTGTTTCCTGGGTTCTGGGATGAAAGGCCAGCATCACCATGCCTGGCAATTTTAGAACGTTTTCACCGGTTACCACCCCAAAGAAAACCCATACTCACCCCTCCTCCCCAAAGGAAACCCATACTCATTAACTGTCACTTTTATCTCCTCCATCTCTCCTTGCTGTAGCCTTTTTTGTCTGTTTTGGAGATTCATATAACTAGTTGTAGACTCTGTGGTCCTTTGTGTCTGGTTTCTTTGACTTAGAAAACTTCTTCAAAATTCATCCATGTTATAGAATGTATATGTACTTTGCTCAGTTTTGTAATACTCTATGGATTTTTATTTCTTCAGTGTATTTTGTTTTGGATGTCACAAATAATGCTGTGAACCTTTTAAAAATAGATATATGTTTTTCTGTCTTGTGAAATAGCTACATAGAAGTGGGCCTGATTACAACATCTTAGTGAATACGAAGTGATATCTCATTGTTGCTTTGAGTTTTTCTCGTGGCTAGTGATATTGAGCATCTTTTCTTTTGCTTATTGTTTACTTGCAAGCTAGGAAGTGACCCCTTCCCTAAACCTGACCATGGTTTTGGTTTTCCCAGACTCCAGGACTGTGAGATACAACTTTCTGTCACTTATGCCATGAGACTATTGTGTTTTTTGATTCAGAAAGCAATCTAAAGCAAGACAAGATCTTTGCTTTGTTCATTTAAAAAATGTGGGTTGTCATATTTATTTATTTATTTATTGAGGGGCAGGGTCTCCTTTCAATTCCTGTTCCCTCCCTCCACCTCCCTTAAATCCCCCTCCCCTCATCCACTCCTCCTTTTAGAAAGGGTAAGACCTCCTTTGGCAGTCAGCAAAACATGCCATATCAAGATGATGCGGGACCAAGCTCCTCTCCCCTGCATCAAGCTTGAGTGAGGCATCACACTTTAGGGAATAGGTTCCAAAAAGCCAGCTCATGCACTAGGGGCCCCACAAACAGACCAAGCTACACAACTGTCACCTACTTGCAGAGGGTATACGTCAGTCCCACGCAGGCTTCCTAGCTGTTGGTCTAGAGTTTGTGAGCTCCCATGAGGTTGGGTCATCTGTCTTTGTGGGTTTCCCCATCATGATCTTGACCCTGCCTTGCTCGTATAATCCTTCCTCCCTCTTTTCCGCTGGACTCCTGGAGCTTGGCCCTGTGCTTAGCTGTGGATCTCTGCATCTGCTTCCATCAGTTACTGGATGAAGGGTCTATGATGACATTTAGGGTAGTCACCAATCTGATTACAGGAGAAAACCAGTTCAGGTATCCTCCCCACTATTGCTAGGAGTCTTAGCTGGGGTCATCCTTGTGGGTTCCTGGGAGTTTCCCTGGCCCTAGGGTTTCTCCCTAACCTCATAATGGCCTCCTCTATCAAGATATCGCTTTCATTGCTGTCCCACTCCGTCCCTCCCCCAACTTGACCATCCTGATCCCTCATGTTCCCATCCTTCATTGCCTCCCATTCAACCCCCTCCCGCCCCCAGTTTACCCAGGAGATCCATCTATTTCCCCTTCCCAGGGTGATCCATGCATCCCTCTTAGGGTCCTCCTTGTTACCTAGCTTATCTGGGGCTGTGGATTGTAGCCTAGTTATCCTTTGCTTTACATCTGATACCCACTTATGAGTGAGTACATACCATTTTATACCATGTTTGTCTTTTTGGGTCTGGGTTGCCTCACTCAGGATTTATTTCTAGGTCCATCCCATTTGCCTGCAAATTTCTTTTTTTTTCCCTTTCATTTTTGTTTTTGTTTTTTGTTTTTTTTTTGTTTTTCAAGACAGGGTTTCTCTGTGTAGCTTTGCGCCTTTCCTGGAACTCACTTGGTAGCCCAGGCTGGCCTCGAACTCACAGAGATCCGCCTGGCTCTGCCTCCCGAGTGCTGGGATTAAAGGCGTGCGCCACCACCACCCGGCTTCATTTTTCTTTATTAAGAAATTTTCTACTCCTCATGCTACCCACAGATCCCCCCTCCTCCCTCCTCTCAACCCCCAGCCCTCTTTCCCAAGCCACCCCGCATCCCCACATCCCCCAAATCGAGGTCTCCCGTGGGGAGTCAGCAGAGCCCAGCACACTGAGCCTAGGCAGGTCCAAGCCCCTTCCCACTGCACCAAGGCTGTGCAAGGTGTCATACCACAGGCACTGGGTTCCAGAAGCCTGCCCATAGACCAGGGACAGATCCCGATCCCCCTGCCTGGGTGCCCCCCAAACGGTTCAAGCCAAACAACCGTCTTCTGTATCCAGAGTTGCCTGCAAATTTCATGATGTCATTGTTTTTTTTTTTTTACCACTGAGTAATACTCCATTATGTAAATGTACTACATTTTCTTTATCCATTCTTTGGTTGACGGGCATCTAGGTTGTATCTTGGTTCTGGCTATTAATAATGCTGATATGAAAATAGTTGAGCATGTGTCCTTGTGGTATGATTGAGCATCCTTTGGGTATATGCCTAAGAGTGGTATCTCTGATCGAAAGGTAGATTGATTTGCATTATTTTGAGAAACTGCCATGCTGATTGCCCAGAGTGGCTATACAAGTTTGCACTCCTACCAGCAGGGGAGGAGCGTTCCCCTTACTCCTCGTTTTATTTTTAAGTCCTCTAATATTTCTTGGGATATTCTTTCCCTTTAAAAATACGTTTTTCATTTATTACACATAGGGATTGTATATAAATGGAGTATAGTGTGAGAAGTGAACTCACTAGCATTCTGTTTTATTCTTTTCTTTTAGTCAAGTTAATAGTAGGTGGTAAAAGTATAGTCATAATTTTAATCATACATAAAATGCCTCAAATTTTACATGTTCAAGCATTTTTCCCCCCTTTTTCTTGTAAGGTGGCAAAAGTGGTGGCCAAGCTTGAATTTTCTTTTTAGTGGAAGAGCAAGGTGCATACAGTGCATACAGAATTGTCTTTGCTCTTCTGAATTTGTTTTTATTTTACTCTCACTCCTGAATCTTGGTGAACCTTGTAGTTTTTCCCTTCAGTAATTTGAAAGAAACTCTCCATCATTCTTGGTCTTCTACTTTGCTATTAAGTAATCATGACCAATCACCTTGTTTCATCGTCACCATTACTGGTCTTTTTCCTTCCTTCCTTTCTTTTCTTTTCTTTCTTTCTTTTTTTTTGGTGGGTGGGGGGAGGTTTCGAGACAGGGTTTCTGTGTGAAGCAGTTCTGGCTGGCCTGGAACTCACTCTGTAGACCAGGCTGGCCTCAAACTCACAGAGATCCGCCTGCCTCTGCCTTCTGAGTGCTGGGATTAAAGGCGTGCGCCGCCGCCGCCGCCGCCGCCGCCGCCGCCGCCGCCGCCGCCACCACCACCACCACCCAGCCCTTCTTTTCTTTTAAGATCATTCCATAGGGTGCTGGAGAGATGGCTGAGTGGTTAAGAGCATTAGCTGTTCTTCCAGAGGACCTGGGTTTAAATCCCAGTCCTTACATGGTGGCTCACAGCCATCTGAAACTCCAGTTCCAAAGGATCCTATACTGTCTTCTGGCTTCTGCAGGCATCAGACATGTATGTGGTACACATATAAACTTGCACAGAAGACACCTATACGCATAAAGTAAAACAAAAATTATATAAAAAAGATCATTTCATAGGTATGTATAGGTATTAACTTGTTATTATTTATCCTTACACAGTATTCCTTTGACCTGTTCTCTGAGAGAGTTACAATGTAATGTCACTTCTTTTGAACCTGCTCTTGGCTTCAGCCCTTGACACCCATTTGAACTCCCTATTTTAAAGATATGAATTTGAAAAAGAAAACAAGTAAAATATACTCACTTAGCCTATTATCATTTTTCATTTCCCCCCAGATAGATCTGTGTTTACTTAATTTGTCTTTTTTTTTTTCTTTTCAGTATGGAACATGAGACTGAAAATAGTAGCTCAGAATGTTTCTGAAGAAGAAGAAGACGTTTCCTTTGAGGTAGAAATGGAAGGATTTAAAAGAGAGGAATCCTGCCTCCCCATTTTAGGTGACAATTGGGACTGTGAGAACCAGGAAAGAAATTTAAGGCAGTCTCCTTTAATTGATGAGAAACCAGGGCCTCAGGAAGCAAATTGTGACCATCTTGGTTTGGGGGAGCATTTGAGTACAAATCCAGCCCTTCTAGCAACAAATGGCTTTCATGTTCATAACTCAGATATTAAAACTTTTGATTGTGAGCAGACCTTACATAGTTGTCCCCAGAGTTATACAGTGAGGGGAACTGGTGATAGTGATGCTTGTGAAAAAACTATCCACTCTTCCATGGAAGTCACTCAGCCTATAAGAAACCAAATGAGAGACAAACCATATAAATACGCAGAAAGTATTAAATCTCTAAACCACTTTACTACTCCCCTTTGTGATAAAAAAATTAAGAAAAGAAGCAAGAAATTTTACAAAGGTAAGGACTTCGGGGACATTTTGGCCCTGAGCTCATCTCTTAATGAAAAAAGAAGTCATTCCATTGAGAAACCCTATAAATGTACTGAATGTGGCAAATGCTTCAAACGGAACTCTTCTCTTGTTTTACACCACCGAACTCACACTGGTGAGAAACCTTATACCTGTAATGATTGTGGAAAATCATTCTCCAAGAACTACAACTTGATTGTACATAGAAGGATTCATACAGGAGAGAAACCCTATAAATGCAGTAAATGTGGGAAAGCTTTTAGTGATGGATCAGCTCTGACACAGCACCAGAGGATTCACACAGGTGAGAAGCCTTATGCATGTCTAGAATGTGGAAAAACTTTCAACAGAAATTCATCCCTGATTTTGCATCAAAGAACTCATACAGGGGAAAAACCATATAGATGTAATGAATGTGGGAAACCCTTCACTGACATCTCTCACCTTACTGTACATCTCAGAATCCATACTGGTGAGAAGCCTTATGAGTGTAGCAGATGTGGAAAGGCTTTCCGAGATGGCTCATACCTCACCCAGCATGAGAGGACACACACTGGAGAGAAGCCTTTTGAATGTGTAGAGTGTGGGAAATCCTTCAATCGTAACTCTCACCTCATTGTGCATCAGAAAATTCATTCTGGGGAGAAACCCTATGAATGTAAAGAGTGTGGGAAAACTTTCATTGAGAGTGCATACCTCATCAGGCATCAGAGGATTCACACTGGTGAGAAGCCCTATTGTTGTAACCAGTGTCGTAAACTCTTCAGGAACATCGCTGGACTTATCCGGCATCAGAGGATTCATACTGGTGAAAGGCCTTATGAGTGTAATCAGTGTGGTAAAGCTTTTAGGGATAGTTCCTGTCTGACCAAACACCAGAGGATTCACACTAAAGAGACTCCATACCAGTGTCTGAAGTGTGGAAAGTCCTTCAGGCAGAATACTCACCTGGTAGTACACCAGCGACTTCATAACAGGGAGGGTCCCAGCCAGTGTCCTCATTGTGGGAAAATATTTAGAAGGAGCTGGTGTCTTGTCCGACATCAGAGAACACACATTAAAGAGCAGCCTGTGGAAGCTTAATGAACGTGGGCCATATTCTTCTTGAGTGAACAAAGGAGATGTATCTTCATATATGACTTCCCTTGTTAACAGAAAAGAATTTGAATATGAAATATTCTATTATCCCATTAATTCTGTTATTAGGGAACTCCTGAAGAGAGGATTGAATGGTAATCAATGTAGAAAAGGCTTCAGGGATGATTAAGCCTATACCAAACATGTAGTGCATACACTGAAATAAAGTACCCAGAAGTGAGGATATTTCCCTAGAAATACCCATCTAACTTTACATCAGGATACTTAAATTGGAAAGAACCTGTGAATGCATTCAGTAGCTAATCAGTAGGAGACATCTTTAATAGAGAGTATCACCTTATTGTATATAAGCAAATGATGATTAGACTCTAAGCTTCTAAGTTTAATTAGGAAGAGAAGCTTTTGTCAGGAGGTTTTACTGTCTTTCCTGTATCCGCAAAGGCAGGCATAGTGGTGAGAGGTCTCACACAATGCCCCACAACAACCACAGGGTTTAGTTGAGTTTGCTGTTTGAATGCACTTCTGTTTTATGGTGCTGCCAGAACACTGAGGACTCATTTAATGAGGCGAAACTGGATGTAAGAGTTGCTTGTGATTGAAATGAATTTGTCCCTCTTAATACTAAAGTACTCTCCATGATGGAAAGGGCTGCTTCTAAGGAATAGAATCCATTGCTTTAGTTGTTGAACAAGAAAACATTGACTTGTTGTATTTCAGTTATCACTTGCCTTCATCATTGTTGGTCATTTAGTACACTAATTTATTTAGAGTTCAAGTCCTTTGAAGCAAAATCCAAAGGTTTTGTTGCCATACTAAAAATACTTAAATCATTGCAAAAGAAGGCATAAAATAGATCTATTGTTATTACAGTCGTGTTAAGTGTGTTCATATTTGGCTATAGGTTAGCAGTGTATGATGGAAAAGATTTAATGGCTTTCTTAGGGAACTACAATTGTGTAATTTTACCTTTTTATACATTTTTATTTAATAATTTGATGATGTATATAGAAGTGAAGCTAAAAGGAAGTGAATTTGGTGTTTTCTTGGATCTTTGCCAGTGGATAGAGGCCAAAGATATTGTTAGACATCCTACAAAGGCTAGGTTATGGTTACAGGAAGCTGTAAGGTTCTACAGGTGTATATAAACAGAAGCTTCTCTGGAATCAGCATCCTGAGCCTAGAATCATTCCTTTTGGAACTTGGATTATAAAGATTATGGCATTGTGGAGGGAGAGGCTAGGGAAGAGAAAGTTACAGAAAAATCTGGATAATCCAAGCATCTCCTTTCTCAGTGCAATGCTGGCTGAATGAAAGCCAGACAATTTGTTGACAGCTTCGAAGGCCTGTGAGTAGCTCTCCTGGTAATTTTGACTTGATCCTGTTTTCTATCTTCTGCTTCCTGTGGAGGGGGAATCTTAAGTCTATTTTGAGATAATGAAGGCTGTTGAGTAGATTCATAAGGAAGTCAAACATCTCACTCTTCTGTATGGATGCCCTTCTTTGACAGGAAGAACTATCATATGATGGGGATGGAGAGATAGTAGTTAAGAGCACTTGTTATTCCTGCAGAGGACCTAGGTTCAGTTCCTTGCATCCACATGGTGGAAAAGCTATTGGTGCCTGGTAGATAGAGGCCAAAGATATTGTCTGATTCCTACAAAGATAGCCCCTGGAACAGTTAATTCATCTCAGAATATCAAGAGTGCTGAGACTGAGGTATATATTTCTTTTCTGTACTTTTCAATCTCATCATTAAAAAGATTAGTCTCATGCTCCCATGATGTACACAATCATTTGTAACAGTCTGTAGCCGTGGTTCTTAACCTTCCTAATGCTGTGACTCTCTAAATAGTTCCTCATGTTGTGATGACTTCCAACCATAAAATTATTTTCTTGCTACTTAATAGCTATAATTTTGCTACTGTTATGAATTGTAATGTAAATATCTGTGTTTTCCAATGGTCTTAGGTAACCCCTGTGAAAAGATCATTTAACCTTAATGGGGTCATGACACAGTTTGAGAACTGCTGCTGTATAGTGTTATGTGTATCAGTAAGAAATAGGAAAACCCCTAGTGGACTGTCCACATCATTCAAGGGCTGGACACTTCGTGTCTGTTATTCTCAAGTAAAACATGAATGTACCTCAGTGTTAATGTTAGACTGTTCCTGCTTCTTAATTCTACATTCTAGATTCTGGAACAGGAAATCAACACCAGACTAGGTATGGTCTGAGGGCAAGTACCCCAAGGAAGAGGGGTCAGCTATGAAATTGGAGTGAGTCCACATGGGGTTTGTGTGATGTGTGAATTGTTTCCCCTTGCTCTTTTCTAAAATTAGTTTTTAAAAATGATCAAGAATAATTGTTGTAATGAAAAAAAAAACTACTCTATAGAAGATGGATACTTCTTACTAAAGAGGTAAAGGTGAGATTTGAATTGGGAAAATTCCAGGTGACTCCCAATGCAGCCTGGGCAATTGTCGGTGTTAGGCCTGAATGACTGGGGAACAGGACAGAGGGGAGACTGTCCTAGACTATCAAGATGAGTCCCATTTAATCACATAGGCCCTTAGTAGGCAGAGAACTTTGGCTGGAATCAGATGCAGAAAGTGAAGGTAGAGTATTTCAAAGAATGAACATTTAGTTTACTTTTCTTGTCTTTGATGAGCATTTAATTTACTTGTTCCTGGCTTTAAGGCTGAACTGTCCTCAATGTGAGTGGCTTCTGAAAGCCAGAGGCAAGAAAATGGGTTCTTTGCAGTGTCTCCCCAGAAGGAACTATTCCTGTTCTTATTAGTCCAGTGTAAGTGAACTGATTCCAGTCTTAAAAAAATGGAGAGAACTGATGTGTGGTTTTAAGCCACAGTTTTTTTGTGATAATTTGTTGTATTATCTATAGGTGATACCCCTCACTATTTTTTTTAGACTCCCAACTGAAGTATTTTGTGTGTGTCCTCTTTCTCAGCAAGTTAGTAAACCAACCCTTTCCACTCCATACCCATAAAAAAATGTAAAAAGGAAAAAAGAATTCTGTCGGCACTGGCTTCTGTCCTTTTACCATTTTAGCAGCCCTGAATTTTAGTGCTGATTTAGATTATTAAATTCTGTGAATGTATTTGGGTGTGATGGCACACACCTTTAATCCCAGCACTTGGGAAGCAGAGGCAGGCAGATCTCTTGTGAATTAGAGGTTAGCCTGGTCTACCTAATGATTTACAGGACAGCCAAGGCTACTAGTGAGACCCTGACTTAACAACAAAAATAAATAATAAAATCCTGTGAATGAGTGAAAAGAAATCTCAGAAAAGATAGAGTATATTTCTCTTAAATTTACTCCCATCCCCTCCCACTTGTGTGGCCAAGAAGGCACATTTCAGCATCATAAAGCATGTGTAGAACCCAGGAATGCCATGGCTAGAGCAGGGTTTTCCATCCAACATGGAGATTGTGGGAACATTTATAATTATGGCCACTGTCTTAATAATTTCCATTAATCTACATCCTTTTGATGCTAAAGTTATCAGTGCTCAAGTATGGCTGCAGATTGTTCATTAGACTGGGCCTCTTAGTTGTCTTGTTAGTTCAGCAACTGTATAGAGTACCTGCAGTACTCCTAAGAGTTGGTACTACAGTAGAATGCAGAACAAGGTGTTTACAATTCAGCAGGGGAGAAAAACAGGTACACATCATATAAAAACAGGTACATATCAGATGGTTTTTGAGACCTGGAAGAAAAATAAAGCTGAGAAGGGATGGGGTGTATGTGTTGGACAGAAGTGATTACAGTTTTAAAAACAGGTCAGGGAAGTCCTCACTGAGATGATTCATAATGACCTATGAAACATGAGGGAATGAGCCAGTAGTTACTTAGGGAAGAATATTCCTGCAGAGGCAAGAACATACTGTATTTGAGGAACAGCCAGAAGACCACTGTGACGAGAATGAGATGATGTGAGATGGGGCCAGGGAGGTAACAGAGAGCAGTTAATTAAAATACTGCTGCCCCCCCCCCCCACCAAATGCTAAGACAGCTATGGTAACCTGTATAATTGTTGAAGATACTCTCCCCACAATTGTATTGCACATCTCCAACCTGTGAGTTTAGGTTTGATCATTCACTTCCTTTCACAGTGAAGGGCAGTTGCATGTGTGACATGTGAGGGGTGTGAGTGATGTCATGTAACAAGACGTTAGGGTTTAGGGAGGAGAAACCTTCCATCATGTCAGTTACAGGGAAGAGCAATTAAGCCATAGATGGAACTTGTTCATGAGCAGTAGTTAAAGAAGTGGCTTTATTGCAGAGGCAGGTGAGGAGAACAAAACTTTGTGGAAAAAAGTCCATTTACAGGAAAACATCTATGACTCTGAAAAGATAAATGGTTTCAGAATATGAACAACCAAGTCTGAGCAGAAGAAAACTAATAACTAGTATATAAGTATATGCTTTATCTAGGCTTATTTATGCTTTAACAGGCACTCAGCATTCATGGTCATTTCTGAGAAACTAATATGCAAGTTTTAAAAATTAAGTGTCTTATTCAGTGGCTCTTAGTATTCTCTCATAAGGTTGTTCAGTCACCTCCATTCTGTAATTTCGGGACAGTTTTCATTATCCACAAGAAAGCGAAATATACCTGTTAGCATTCTTCTACTCCCCAAGACCCTGACAACCAGTAATCTATTTTCAGTGTGTGTTTGGAATTCTATACTTTGTACATCCATAAAAAAAATAAAACGTGGCTTTTTGTCACTTTTTCATTTCATTTAGCATATGTTTTCAAGGTTCATATTATATTAGCATTCCTTTTTGTGGCTGAGAAATATGTCACCATATGATTAAAACTATATTTTTTTGCGTATTGGTTGATGCATATTTCAGCTTCTACTTTTTGACTGTTAAGAATAATGTTGTTCTGAACACATATACAAACTCATGTGCCAATATATTTTCAGTACTCTTAGGTAAATACTTAGGAGTGGAATTGCTGGGTCTTTGCTTGCTTTCTGAGGAACTGATGTCCGTATCACTTGAACCACTTTGTTTCTACCAGTGATGTATGACTGTTTTGACTTCATGTCCTTACCAGCATTATTTTGTGTCCTAGTGGTGTGCAGTTGTTACCTTGGGGAAAAAAATTTTTTTATGTAGTTAAAATGTATACCTTATCCCACAGGTTAGCATTTTTTTCTTCTGCAGGGGAAAGATAGTATTTTAAACTGTGTACCATATCATTTTCCTGCAACTACTCAGCCACAAGTGACTGTAATGTGGAAGTAGCTATATGTTGAGTTGTAAGCAAATGAGTGTGAATGTGTCCAATAAAATTTTATTTATGGACTCTGAAACTTGAATTTCCTGTAATTTCAACTGTGAAATGCAATTAAAAAAAATCGTTTCGCAAAGTAAGCCAGGCCTGGTGGTGCTCAACCTGTAAATCTCAGCACTTAGAGGTACTGACAGGAAGATTGCCCCAAGTTCTGGGCTAGCAAGGACTGTGTAGTAAGAGTCAGTCTCCAAAATGCAAAATAGAACTATAAAAAAAATATTCTTTGCCCAAACACACAAGATTTGGACTAGCTTTTACCCAAGGGCTACAGTTCGATACCTGCTCTACACAAACTATTTAAATGGAAAAGCAAATTGATGAAACTTCTAGTTGAGACTATCAAGCATTTTTTTGTCGTCTTGGCATAGGCAAACGTTTTTAAGTGAAATGAATATCAGAGAAACACATAGAATAAATTTAAGAATTCCTGTTTATCAAATAGTCTCCATTATGTAAGCGAAAAGGTAAGCAATAGAGAAAAGACTATTGCTGGGCTTGCATAGGAGTGGTATTCGGATAAGTAAGGGATCCAGCATGTCAGAGAAAAAACCCATTGAAAATGTGGGCAAATACTTTGGATCTATGCCATCGTGAATGAGGGAATCCAATAAATTCATGGCAGTGTCCAGTTTCATTACATGATATCCCAAGATACTGTATCCGGATGGGTAATATGAAAACAAATGTTGACAAAGCTGTGTTGACAGCAGCACGCGTTTTGCTTATCACTCAGGAGGAAGTCTATATATTTCCAGAAAGAGCTGCAGTCCTAGACCCTGGTCAAGATGTTCACAACAGTTTCTACTTAAAAAGAGGGAGGGGTAGGGTCTTACTATATAGTCCACTTTGGGGTGGAACTCCCTATATAAGCCGGGCTGGCAGAGGACTCAGACAGCCTCCTTCCTGGGTCTCCAAAGTACTGGGTTTGAGAGTGCTGATGTTGCAAATGTGAGCCATCAAGGCTGGCGCACAGCCATTTCCTCTTACAATTCTGGACACAGTACTAATGTCCACCTATGCGCCATGGAAAATTAGACCATCACGTAAAAGTGAAGCTGGCCACCCTCAGAGGAAAGAGCCACAAAACCCTGCTGTACTCAGCATTGATAAACCAGCATTTGAGCGGTGGACGAGGAGACATTGTTTCAAAATTCTACGTGCTGCGGATGTAGCTGAGTGTGAGGGACTAGAAATTAGTCGCTTGCTGATAGGCAGATGGGGAGAAGGCCTATGGCTAGGGAATAGCGATGATGAATTTACAACGTGTCTGGCTGCTTCCTCACCTTCCTGACCTGAGACAAGAGCCTGGCAGCTTAAAACAAAGCCTCATGGGCTTCTCCTCCTGCCAGGAGGGCCCCTGCTGATGGGCTGCCTCAACAAGTTCACAGCCTGACCAGGACATGTTTAAACAACAGATGTGGGTCAGTAAGCTGTCCTGTCTCTCTTCAAACTGGCCAATCCTAAATTAGGGGAAGAAGAGAAGCTGGGCTTTGGCTTTCAGCTTCGCAGACAGTCTGTGTTCTTCCTCACCCTGTAATAAAAGCCATTCTTGACCGGCTGATTTCTGTCTGCGTTTCAGAGTTTGTCCGCTGCTGTTACTCTAGATTTTTTTTGTTTTTGTTTTTGTTTTTGTTTTTTTCCTCCCTGCCTTTTAATTCTTTAACTGGCGAGAAAAAGAACTCTATCAAGACCCCTAGCTGGTAACACAGAAAGGCGCTGGCCTCGCTGGGCTCCTTGGGCCATATCCCGCAGAAGGGTAGGTGGGCAGACAACGGGAAAGGAGCCATCGCAGGAGGACGACCTCACTTGGGAGGTTTGCACAGTCGGGGATAGGTGGCTGGAGTTTTTCGGTTCATTAAGCCTCCGCAGTTGGCATAGACTAAAAGCTTCAGAGCTGGAGATCGGAAGACAAAAGGAAGCGGGTTATTACGGATTTTCGCACCCAGCCGTTACTGACCTCGGGCAGCTCAGGCAAACCTCACTCGGGAACCTAGCGTGCACACACGCAGGCCACTTAATGCCGTGTCGTGAGGGTTGTGCCCTTGGAGGTGACTGGGCATCTCCCGATTATCTGGGTGGGGTTCCCCCCACACTTCCGCAGAGGGGGAGCAGAGCCCTTGACCTTCGTGTCTGGATGCCCTGGGGTCTGAAGCAGAGGCTGGGCGGTCGTAGCTTAGTCGTGCCCTTTGTCCTGGGTGATCCCACGTGTCTTCTCACCCCGCAGGACACAGATAACAGTTCTTTCTTCTTTGGGGTCCGACTCCTTGAGGTTCGCCTGCCTGTGTCAGTGCGAACCTCGAACCTCGCTGCTTCCCTCCAAGTCCTCATGCAGACTCAGCTCCTCCTCGCCTCGCTGCTCACTCCCTTCCCTTCTCAGGGTTAGGGACAGGAATACCTGTTTCCTGTGTCCACTCCCATGCTTTCTTCTCTGTACCTTTCTGCCCACCAACCCTTCCCCTGCCTCCCTTTTTCTCACAGAGACAGCGTCCCCTCCCTGCACCTGTGCATTCTTGCTTTCTCTTTCCTAGAGGCTGTGAATCTCCCAGCCGGTCTTCCTTCTCTCCCTGCTGGCTGCTACATTCCCCTCATCCACCACAACAGGTGAACTGGGTTGCGTTTACCCACAGGCCCCTAATGTCCACTCCTTTCCGGGGTCAGACATCCCAGACTTGGATGGGTTCTCAACTCAGCACCTAGTGTAGTCACTCTGTAAATGACCGCTTCCTCTCCATCCCTCAGCTTTTACCTTGAAGTTTTTTTCTATTATCCACACCCCTCCCCGCTGTGTCTTCAAAATCCAATGCGTCTACCTTTAAGAAATTCCCAGAATCCAATTAGTTCCTCACTTACGTTCTCACTACTTTCTCCCCTGCCTCTGACTCTCCCTAGGTCTATTTACCAGACACCAGGAGCTTGTCAGAATCATGACCTTTCACCACTTTAAACCTTGACCCCTTCAGCTCAGGAACTTGTCCTCACAAGCCTAGGCATGGGGCTGCTAGCCCAGGAAGAATTTGTTGCTAGGTTTACAAGTGATGTGAGCCTGCATCAAATTGGAAGTCAGAGCTCAAGCCTGCTGTCCTGGGCAGTGAGTGCATTCTCAGTTTGCTTGGCCTTGTGAGCGACGGTAAGAAACTGGAACAGTTATTCCGAATACAGAAAACACATACAGGTCTGTATATACCGTAAGTTTGTAGAGTACGTGTTGGATGGTAACCATGGTGTATTTTGTTCTTTGCATTTTTTCATTACAGTGTGTCAGTCAGATCCACTGCTTAAACATTGTTGTCTGGAAGAGTATGGCACACAGTAAGTGTCCAGTAAATTTTTTCTGAGTGAATAAAAAAAGGCTGTCTCTGTAACTACAAGATCACAGAATGAGTGTGCAATGCACCCAGCACTTTTTCTTCCTTCCTTCCTTCCTTCCTTCCTTCCTTCCTTCCTTCCTTCCTTCCTTCCTTCCTTCCTTCCTTTCCTTTCTTCTTTCTTTTTTATTCTTTGACCACTGTAGAGCTTTCCCATTTAGAATACATGCTGCCTCAAGCAGTATGGAGTATGGGGTGTGTGGAGTTGATATGCTTGATGCAGTGAACTTGGCCACTTGCTTTTTTCACCAGTTTGTGTGGTACTCAGAGCTTTCAACACTTTTCCCTCCCAGGTAGTAGTCATCTTATGAGGATGTTGAGTTGACATGTTTCTTTGTCTCCTTTTCCTTGTGAACGTGCAAGTTTTCAGATTTTGTTTTGTTTTGAGATGGGCTTGCTGTGTAGCTCAGGCTGGACTTGGTCACACAGTCCTCCTGCCTTAGCCTTCCAAGTACCGGGATTATAATTTACACCATCATGACAGACATGTTTTCTTCCCTCCCCTCCTCTCCCCTTTTTCTTTTCTTTTTGTAGTTCTAGCAGTACATTGGGAGATACGTGAACATTGTCCTTGTGAAACAGAATTTTATTTTATTTTATTTTATTTTGCAATACAATTCAGTTCTACATATCAGCCACGGATTCCCTTGTTCTCCCCCCTCCCGCCCCCCCTCCCCTTCCTCCCAGCCTACCCCCCATTCCCACCTCCTCCAGGGCAAAGCCTCCCCCGAGGACTGAGATCAACCTGGTAGACTCAGTCCACACAGGTCCAGTCCCCTCCTCCCAGGCTGAGCCAAGCAACCCTGTATAAGCCCCAGGGCGAAACAGAATTTTTATTGCCTGACAATTTTCAAACTCGTTTGACCCCTTGCCCAACATCTAAATTTAGTCCATGTAATATGTTATGTATTATGTTGATGTGTATATGACATGTATATTTATGTGTGGATTTATATGGAATTTTGTGTGTACATCTCTGTATCACATTTATATGTGTGTTCATATGTATACATGTATGAGCATGAATGTTTTTGCATTTGCATATCATGTGTATTTATATATTGTTATGTATGAGACAAGGACAATTACATAATGTGCTGTACACATGTGTAAGTATAGTTCATGTGTGATGAGATAGTATTTACTAAGGATGAGCTCCTTTGATGTTACCTTTGAATCTCATTTTGTGTCATTGTAAAATAAAGACTGTTAACCCATCACATTCATTACCTTGTATTTAATTTTCTTATTTCAGCAGTACTTAGGAATTATCTAAATCGGTTTCTAAAGAAAATTCACCATTTTTTATGCTAAGCAAAAGATGTTAATGATGTAGGAACTACCCATAATATAATGTTAAGTGTGGTACATATCCAACTTAAATAAGCAGTTTGACTCCAAACTGTGCTAAATGACCCTCTAGGTAGAGGATCAGAAAAAATGTACTTAAGACTTGATAGTGAGATTATGGATGATTTGTGCTTTTTAACATTCTGTATATTTTCCAGGTTTTCTGTAATGAGTGTGTACTATATTATTTTGCAGTGAGGTGTTATTTTGTTTTTGTTTTTGTTTGTAATACTGGGGATTGAACTCCGGGCTCCATATTTGTTAAGCAAGTGCTTTTACTAATGATATACTGTGACACTGAAACAGGAACAACACACCTCACAAGTTAATGGGAGAACAAAACAAAACAAAATGACGAAAAACAAAACTAGAGGGTTAAGAGCTCTGCAGTTAAGACAGTTGGAAAGAAGTTCCTGATTTTCCTATATTAAGTCCTTGTAAGTTAAGGTTTCTTTTTTTTTTTAAATACATTTTTTTAAATGAAAGATTTATTTATTTATTAGGTATACAGCATGTATGACTGCAGGCCAGAAGAGGGCACTAGATGTCATTACAGATGGTTGTGAGCCACCATATGGTTGCTGGGAATTGAACTCAGGACCTCTGGAAGAGCAGTCAGTGCCCTTAACCTCTGAGCCATCTCTCCAGCCCCCAAAAGTTAAGGTTTCTAATTGTAATTAAGAAGTTCCCGTTTGTCCTGTGTTAAATCCTAGTTAAAGAATAAGTTCTTGTTCGTCCTGTGTTAAGTCCTGGCAAAATAAGGTTTCTAATTGTAATTAAGAAGAAGTTCCTGTTTGTTCTATGTTAAGTCTTTGCTAAAGATGGTTTCTATTTATAATTAAGTTTCTGTTTCTTAGGTCGGATATAAACTGCTTGTTCCCCCATTTTTGTTATATCCTCCTCTTGATAACTGCCAACCCTTTAGCCCCCATGAACACCCTATCTCTCTTATAAACGAAACTTCTGGAGGTCAGCAGGGGCTGCTCTCTCAAATCCCAAATTAGGGTGAGGCAGCCAGCTGGCCAGTTTCAAGTCTAGGGTGCACCCCCAAATACAGATTACTTTAATTAGAAGTTATGGACTTGGTCTTTTTTTTCTCATGAATATCAGGTTTAATAATACCCCTTGGAGCCTGTAGTAAGTTTTACTAGTGAAACATTTAAATATTTAATAGTTAAAATATTGAGTAAATGCTCTGGTTTTTTTTGTTTTTTTGTTTTTTTTTTTTGGCTTGGAACTTTTAGAAGCTTATCTCTCTTCTGTAGTAAAGAGATCAAATAGCCTTGACCATGAATCATTGGTCAGCTGTTGGCAGCAGCTGGAAGCCCAACATATTTCATATTTGGCCAGAGTAGCCTGTGGTTTGGACACTCTGCTTTACCCTAATCCCACTTCTTAGAGGCTGAGATTCTTAACATACCTGTTCTCTGCTGCTTCAAAACCTATCTGCAAGATTTTCCACGTTAAGAATTTCCCCAGGTGGTAACTTGATGGATTTCTTATGGTTCCAGCTGGTGTCATATTTCGCCCATTAGCTCATTTGTAACCACCTATTGAACATCTTATGAGAAATATGTTACTAAATTTATTCTTGCCAAGTTATTAGGGAATCCTGACCATAGAGTACTTCTCCCAGAAGAATTTACACTCTCCCATCTTTGTATTTTGACAAGTTTCTGAACTATTACAACAGAAAATTGAAAGAGTAGTGAACACCCATTGTGCACTGTGTAAATTTAGCAGTTAATACATGTAATATATAATGTATATTAATTATAATATAAATATAATTATATATTATGTGCTGATAATATGTGTTTACGTTGTGTGCATGCTCATATATCCTTGTTTGTGAGTATGACCTGTATATTTATGTGTAAGTTTATATGTATTTTGTATATGTGTATTATAAACATATTAAGACTATATGTATGTTCATATATGTATATGAGTATGACTGCATTTGAATATATGTTTATTTATATATTTTGCTAATTTATTTGCATATACCATTTGGAAATAAGTTTTTTAAGTAGGACACTTTACTCCTAAATATTTCTTTACTTGCATTTGAAGAGAAATAACATTGTTCAGCACAACTCTTAACACCATTACCACACTGAAGCAAAGGAACAGTAATTTATTACTATCATTTGATACCCATTTATGTTCAGGTTTTTGCAGTTTCCTCTAGGACACCTATGTTCTGCAGCCAGGAGGCTTTTAAGCATCATTTGTTTCTAACAGTTTTGAAATAATTATATAATTATAGGATATGTGCTTAAGAGTGTATCACGAGGGTTGGGGATTTAGCTCAGTGGTGGAGCCCAAGGCCCTGGGTTTAGTCCTCAGCTCCAAGAAAAAAAAAAGAGTGTACCATGCCCAATTTTTCCTAGAATTCTTATAGTGCTGTGTTTTACACTTAAGACCATGACCCATTTTGAGTGGATCCTTAGAAGATAAGGGTTTAACTTCATTCCCTTGCATTTGGATATCCAGCTTTTCCTCACCCTTGTCTGAAAGGGCTGCTTTTTTTCCATTGTTGAAAGTCATTTAACATATGTGCGATGTTTATATCCATGCTCTATATTCTGTACTATTGGTCTATATGTCTGTCTCTCTTCAAATTTTGTAATCAACAAATGTAAAGCCTCCAATTTGTTTCTTCAAGATTATTTTGGTGATTCAGAATTTCTTGAGATTTCATATGAATTTTAAAATGGATGTTTCTATTTCTTCAGATAATATTTTGGGGATGTTGATAGGGATTACATTGAACATGTAGAGTGCTTTGGGTAGTACTCACATCTTAATGGTATTAAGATGGTATAAGTCTTCTAGTTCCTGAGTATGCGGTAATTTTCCATTTATTTTTATCTTCTTTGATTTCCTTCAGTAACATTTTTTACTTTTCTGTATATGAGTCTTCCCTTCTTGGTTAGAGTGCTATTGTAAATGCAGTTTTGTCCTTAATTTGTGTTTGGGTTGTTCATTGTTGGTGTATAAAAATGTGACTGATTTTCCTTTGTTGATTTTGTATTCTGTAACATCTGAATGCATCAGTTCGAACAGATTTTCTGTGGGTATTCTTTGCTGTTTCAAGAGTGTATAATCATGTTATTCATGAATAGTGATATAGGGAGAGGTGAGGAGGAGAACAGTTGTGCTTGGACTGATAGTGAGACCTCAGGAGTCATCAAAGAAGCATCTTAGAGACAACGGGACATAAACTTCTCCTTGATGGGGGACTTTGAAACAAGACTGGATCTTTTCTCTTAAAATGGAGTAGCATATCATATATGTAGAAACAGTGGTTTCTACATATATCATACATATATATTTGCACAGTTGCTGTTTTGTGTTATTAGAAATTTGACTCTGGCTGCCTTCAGAGAGAGTGCCTAAAGTAAATCCCACCATAGTTCCAGTGCTTTGAATTCCCTCCTGACTTGGTAGTTCCTCAATTTAGTAAGGTCCAGGGCAGTGTGCCTCGGTCCCTCTGAGAAGTTGAATTCACTGTTGCTCTTATTTGCTTCTCTTTATGAAGTGTGGAAAATCCACAAGGACTGTGTCTACTCTGTAGGACTGTGTGGACATCTCCTCACAGTAGACCTTTGGGGAAATTCCCCTTTTCTCACACTCCTTGAATCTGCCAAGTTTCCCACTTGCCAGAGAGCCCCTCTTTCCCACCAATCTGTAAAGTACAGAATAGGTTTTAGGCTGTCCCTGCAGGGCTTTGAAGATGTTGATGTCACAGATGGAGTCCAGCCTTAGGCTTGGGAGGACTTGTTAAATACAATACTGCCTTATCGACCTGACTGCATCATCAATTTTTTGAGCAACATATTGATAAAATTAAGACTAATTTGTTTAGAACCTCTGCAAATGATCGTATTTGTGTTATAGGAAAACATGCTTAAGGAAATGTTTAATGCTGGATTGTGAGGAGTCAAGGAGAGCAAGGAACCAAGTAAAGGATGCTTTGCTGTTAAGGGTTGTATGTAACTCACACAACTATAGAAGAGAGACTAGGATAAAGAATACCACACATTTCAAAGAAATGCTCTCCATTGGTGTGTTCAGCCTAATTAGTTTGACTAGTTACTGGGCAGATGTTCACTTGCATAGGATCATTGTCTATGTTAGGACTAAAAGTAATCCTGGAGCTCTGACTCCATCCTTAGTTCAGTTTGACGGTTGTCTAGATACTATATGCATGAAATCCTATATTGGTGAAGTATGTGTGAGTAAACATACTTCTCTCACTTGTTCCAAGGAGCTTCTTGACTTTCCCTTCTAGAAGACAGTTTCTGTTATATGGGATGTAACAGAGCTTCTAGGAGGAAATCAGAGGCCACCAGTGATGATGAGAAAATATGGCTGCATTTACTTTATTCTAGGATCCAGCAGTATTAGCACCAAAGAAAGAATACTGTAGGGATGTGCTGCAGCATTGCTTTGGGATGCTGGGGACTACTTTCCTCTGGAGAGATGGAGGCCTTAGGAAAATATTTTGAGAGGTAGACAATCACTCTAGTATGTTTATATTATTGACATCTCATCATTGTTGAATTGGATAGGTTAAAGGTAAAAAGACATTTCAAGATTTTTGTTTTCTTGAATAATGCCTAATTGTGGAAAAGTAAAATAAAGGTGTTAGGAGAGGCAGCTGTTCACTTGATGAAAGGATCGTGGCAGTGCAGGAACAGTTAATGTTGAGGTGCTGCTTCTGAGCCCACCTACCATTAACACAGCAAAATAACAGCTCTGCCAATCCTGGTTTTCTCAGAAGAGCAGGCTTGTTTTTCAACCCTAAGAACAATGAAGTCAGCATAAGGCGAAGAGAGACATTTGCTGAGGAGTAGAACTTCTCTTGAACCTCTGAACTGATTGACACAGGCAGGATAAAAAAAAGGTAGCAGTGACTAAGAGCTGAAAGCCCTGAGAGGAGCCAGGGGTGGAATACAGACACTAGAGCCAAGATCGCACAGTTCCCACATGCGTGACTCTCATCAGAAGTCATTTTGACCTTGAAGTAGTCAGAGATTGAGGAGGCGTTAAAGAAGGGCACAGCTGTGCATGTTGGAGGGCAGTAGGTGTAGTTATAAAAGGGATACAGGCAGGGTAGATGCTTTCGTGTTGGAAATGCTCCTTTCGATGTTAACTGTTCTACGTTTTGCAAAGATTGCCATTTGAGTTGTGTAATACTGTACACTGCATCAGTGTTTAGTCTTTGTTAAAAATGTGGGAGAATCTACGATATCTTTTCTTTTTTGGTTTTTCCAGACAGGGTTTCTTGTACAGCCTTGGCTGTCCCAGAACTTGCTCTGTAGACCAGGCTGGCCTCAAACTCATAGAGATCCGCCTGCCACTGCCTCCCAAGTGCTGGGATTAAAGGTGTGCACCACCACTGCCTGGCTAATCTATAATATCTTAATAAATATTACATGTTAAAATAAACCCAGTATCCTGGCTGATGTATTAGATATTCTATCACTTGAGAAATACCTGAGAAAATAACTGTAAGGGAGGAAAGATTTATTTTGGCTCACAGTTGCAGAAGTTACAGTTGCTGATTGGCTGGTGCCATTGTTTTTGAGTCTCGATTGGGGCAGAACATCATGGTGTAAGTGTTCATCTTTTGTCATCCAAGAAGAGAGAGGGGGAAGAGGGAAGTGAAGAGAGGGAAGGAAAAGAGGAGATGGAGGAGAAATAAAAGGGCTAGGGACAAGATATCCTTCGAAAGCTCATCCCCAGTGTTCCATTCTCAACCAGCCTCCCACCCTAGCTCCCAAAGTTTCCACCAACTCCCCAAAATAGCCCTATCATGTGGGGCATACATGGGCTGCAAAGAGGGTGCCCGAGAGAAATTCAGATAAATAGAGCTTAAGCTTTAAGTTGTTTACACAGAGAGTGGATACAAATGGTACCAGAGGAAGTTAGTTTAAGCTGTTTGTGCAGAGAATAGATACAAAGGATGGCTAAGAGAAAGTTAGCCTGGGTTGTTTGGAGATTAGAGACTAATAGTGAGAAAGAAAGTTAGCTCAAGTTATGCTAAGATAAGATACTAAAAACAGGAGATGGTGTCAGGACCTAAACAACTTGTAAATAGGGTGATCTTTAAAATGATTGGTTGGTTCCTTCATCCCCCTCCTAGGGTTCTGAGGTTTTCTGGTATAAAAGAGGTTTACTGCCCATCAATAAACGAGTTCTTGCTTGACTTGACTCCCCACTGCGTCTGATTGTCTCCGGGTAAGAGGGAGGCTGGGTAATGGACCTTTCCTCCGTTCCAGGCCACCTCTTCACAGGTGACCTAAGTTCCCGGTGGGGCAGGTCCCCACACTACCAGCTGGGGAGCAAAACTTCAGCACAAGGATCAACCGGGGACATTTCATTTTTAAACCTTAACAGCTGCATAGTCTGAACATATTATTTGGGCATCCTTGGTCTAGGGGGAAGATAGATGCTTAAGCAACAAATGCAAAGTCAAAATGAGCTTGAATTCAAGCCAGGAGACATTGGTGTGATGGGGAAAGATGTCACGGATTTGTGGGCAGGTGTGGAGGGATATGCTCCCTGAGGAGGTAGCCATGAAGAGTCTGGGGCCAAGGATACTTTGTGTTGCCTGTGAGAACTGAAACAGACTACAGATGTTCCCCAGGAACCGTGAGTACCCGAACCTACGAACCTGCGTGAGACCGAACCTGCGTGAGAGTCCTGTAACAGCTGTGGTCATTGGAGGTCTTTAGTGTACCGCAGGGTTCCCTTTGGTACATGTTACAAGGTGTTGGAGCCAGGGTCCAGTTATGATTGTGGTGCCACTAGGGAACTCCGTTTCTCACCTGATAAAACTTTCTCAGAGGAAACTGTGAGATGTAGGTAGCTGTTGTTTGCCAGTGGCAGGATGCATGGGAGGTGCTCATGGGGCTACAGGTAGGACTAGAATAACGGCCTCTATGTTCCACATGTGCAGCTAGAGACCAGGGATTCTGTTAACTTGGTGCTTGGGGCAAGAGGCTCCTTAAAAGTCTATTTGTCCCACTTCCAGGTCAGGCTTCTTTGGTGGATATTATTTATTGTGTGTTAAGATTAAAAATACCTAAAGCTATTTTTATTCTCTACAAATGGCTCTGTCTTTCCTATCTTTCATGTCTTCCTGTGCTGCAGGTCCATATCTGAAAAAATAAACCTATGGATGCCTAGCTAGTTGCTTATTTTGCTGGTCTCTCTCTTTCTCTGTCTCTCTGTCTCTATCTCTATCTCTCTGTACATACACATTTCCCCTAAACATTCCCTATATAATATACATGATGAAAATATAGGCAATAACATGTTTCAGAATTTTTACAAAGTAAACATACTGTGTGTTTTGGGTCTTCCTCTTTCACAAATTGTGCTTGAGGGGTTTGCTAATAATTGTTTCATATACCTGTGGTTATTTATTTTAACTTTTTAAAATATAGGGTCTTGTTGTGCAGGCCAGGCTGGCCTTGAACTCCTGATCCTCTTGCTTCAACCTTCCCGGGGCTGCAGATTGGAGGTATATGTCATCACACCCAACCAGTTACTTATTTTTGTTGATGTATGTAAATCAACTATAAGTTATTCATCTGTTATCCAGTTGGTGAACATTGGATATATTGGAAATAGCATTGCTGTGAATTTGGGTATACATTTCTCTTAGGTGTGAGCCTATAGAGGAATTGTGTACAGGATGGGCAGAGAGTCAGGTTAGTGGATACTTGCCTGGCTTGTTTAAGCATTTACCTGGCAACAATTTTAACTCTCTCTAGCTTTCTCTCTCTCTCTCTCTCTCTCTCTCTCTCTCTCTCTCTCTCTCTCTCTCTTTCTCTTTCCCTCATCTGTAAGGTTTCAAATATTTTCCCTTTTATTCCCAGTTTGGGAAACAAAAGTCCAATGGAAGCATCAACTCAGGATGATTTTTCAATAATTACTTAATTTTGCAAACATGGGAAGGTTCATCAGGATTGGTTTCTTTTTATCTGCATTAAGAGAAATCTGGGAATATGAGGACCAGGTAGAAATAGACCATCTACACTCAGAATGACATTTAAGCAGGATGTCATCCTTCAAAGAAGACTCTGAGGTCACGTGAAAAGCTGTAGTTTTTACAGCTCTGGGGACAGCGTAAGTCTGCTCAGACCTCATCATGTTGAAGAGTTCCAATAAGAAAAGAGTGCCATCAGCAAGCCTTAAATATTTCAGTTAGATGGTCACTGGCAGAAAGGCTCTAAAGATAGCACGCTGGACAGAAACAAACTGGTACCTCCTGCCATCATTCTGTGTACCTCTGTCTACAAGGTGCAGTTGTCACAGAAAGGCAGCTATGCAGAGACGGATGTGAGGTGGTTTTTGATTAAAGAACATATGCTGGAAAACATAAATTGTAGTCCAAAGCCGATCTTTCCTTGGTGTTAATCAGCTTAATGGCTTTACCATAGTCCATGTGGAATCATCATTGTGGGGTCCCGTCATCCTTTTGAAGATTTCGAAGTTGCTGTTTAGGCGTGGTCATGGTTCCCTGCAGACTTTTTTTTTTCCTTGTGTGTGAAGGTATCTTTATTCTGAAAAGAAAAATTTTGGGTTAATTGTCAAATTCTAGGAAAGGTACCTATATCCTTTGTTGTCCAGTCTGAGCATAATGGGAAAATGTAGGGCTTGTCTCAAGTTCTTGCTCGAGTTGTCTGTGAATCTGTATCATCTCAGCTAGTCATCTTGAAATTGTCTTTAGCTCAGTGGTAGAGCGCTTGCTAGGCTCTACCACTGGGTTTGGAAAAAAAAGGGGGGGGGCTGGAGAGATGGCTCAGAGGTTAAGAGCACTGACTGCTCTTCCAGAGGTCCTGAGTTCAATTCCCAGCAACCACATGGTGGCTCACAACCATCTGTAATGACATCTGGTGCCCTCTTCTGGTCTGCAGTCATACATGCTGTATACATAATAAATAAATAAATCTTTTTTTAAAAAAAGCAAAACAAAACAAAAAATAATTGAATTCAATTCATGCCATAGTTAAGACACCTCAAAATATTCCCTCTGGCCACCGGGCAGTGGTGGCACATGCCTTTAATCCTAGCATTCCCGAGGCAGAGATCCACTTGGATCTCTGTGAGTTCAAACAGCCAGGCGTGGTAACAAGAGCCTTTAATCCCAGGAAGTGATGGCAAAAAGGTATATAAAGCACGAGGATCAGGAACTAGAGCCTGGTTAAGCTTTTAGGCTTTTGAGAAGCAGTTCAGCTGAGATCCATTTGGATAAGGACACAGAGGCTTCCAGTCTGAGGAAACAGGATCAACTGAGGAATTGGCAAGGTGAGGAAGCTGTGGCTTGTTCTGCTTCTCTGATCTTCCAGCATTCATCCCAATACCAGGCTCCAGGTTTTCTCTTTATAATAAGACCTTCTAAGATTCGTGCTACAGAAATGCCTTTGGAAATGAATGCTATGCTTGCAGTAAATGTGTATCCTCCTTCAGTAAGAAATCTCATTTCACTCGGCACCAGAGGATTCTCAGTTGAAAGAGATCTATTACTGGGGAATCCTTCAAGAATTACAACCTGGTTGTTCATCAAAGAATACATGTAGGAGATGAGCCATATAACTGGGAAAGCTTCAAATTACACTAAGTATGGAAATGCCTTCAATGCTATGTCTGCTTTCATGAAGCATGAAAGGACCCATATGGGAAAGACTTCCTATGAACGTGTCCAGTTTAAGAAGTCCTTCAGTCTCCATTCTTTTCTTGTCTTTCACCATAGAAATCATACTGGAAAATAGCTGTTCAAATGTAATACATGTGAAAAATATTCCTTTGGAGTCTTCTGCCTCCAAATTCTGAGAATTCACACAGGACAAAAGCTGTATGTATGCATTGAGTGTAGAAAGGCCTTCATTAGTGGTTCATACCTTATTAAACACAGAATTCACACTGGAGAAGACTGTGAAGTGTATGGAATTGGAAAATCCTTCAACAGCAGTGGTTACCTTTAAAAAAAAAAAGCATCCAAAATCCTTAACAGAGAGAAACCCTACATATACAGAGTGCCTCCTCCAAGCAGCAGAGAATTCACACTGTTACTGCTGAGAAGCCTTGTGGATTTAATCACCGTGGTAAAGCCTTCAGGAACAGCCCCTCCCTGACCAAGGAGCAGGAGTTACACACTCGAGAGGTCTCTTGCTAGGTTGTCTAACAGGGGACAATTTCCTATTGCGTCGTCCTCTCACATTAGACACAGAGATGTCACACTGGAATAATTTCTGTGGGGACTCGGTGAACATGGGTGGCAGTGACTGTCACATTCTCTTTAGTTACTATCAGAATTCATATTCAGGAGTAGTTGTTTGAAAATATAGCAACTCACCCTGTAGTCCGTGGAGCAGAGCCCCTAAAACATTGTATCTCGAATGAATTAGGATTATTCTGCCAATGTCTAACATACTGGAAAGGAACCTTAGAAACATAACAAATTAAAACCTTCAGAGATGAATTTTTGCTATATCTACGTCCATGAAAAATTTGAATTCTGGTGACAGAATTGAGAGAAGAGAAAGACTTTATTTCTCACTACATTTTTCTGATATGTAAATGTTTATTAATAGGCTTTTTAGGGGTGGGGTTGTAGTTAAATGGCAGGGAGGGCTTTCCTAGCATTTGTGAAGCCCTGACTTCAATCCTCAGCACCACTGAATAAAATCATAGGCCTGAAATGATCATAAAAAGTATTTTATTTAGAAGGCTGGCTCTTTTTTCCCATCAGTAGACTCAGTTAACAAAATCAGTTTAAGGGTCAGTAATATCTGCTGGAATGCTTCTGTTGAAAGAATGCATTTGGAATTAATCCATAGAGGAATAATGTAGAGAACTGTGTTAAGATGATGCATTTCTTTGTGTTTTAAGAAAACTCAGTGGGGCTGGAGTGATGACTCATTGGTTAAGAATGTTTGCTGCTCTTCCAGGGGACCTGAGTTTGGTTCCCAGCATTCACATTGGGCAGCTCACAACCACTTTTGTTCCAGCTCCAGGGGATCCAACTCTGTCTTCTGGTATCTGTAGACACTCAAGTGCACAGATACACACTCACTCATGCATGTGCCACACATGCATGTGAATAAAGTAAAAATGAATATTAAAAACCCTTACGGTAGAAACAGAAGACACCCTACGCTGTGGGGAAAGCTTCCAGAGGGCTGCTTTTCCATAGTTGCTTTATTTGATGAAAATAAAGTATGAACCACATATGCAACTTCTAGTTTTCTAATATTCACATTAGAGAAAGGAAGGAAGAAAAGAAGAGGAAGAAAAGATTTCATGTTATTACACCTACGTAGCTACTGCATTACATACAACTCTAGTGCATTAGGGAATGAGTTCTACAGACTCTCTTGTAGGACATTTGTCCCCGTATAAATCCACACTCAGCTTTTTCATAGATTTCTATTTTTAACAAGTAGACCACCCTTGATTTACAGTCATTTGACATAACCATGCTTTGCTTGTACCATGGTGTGAAAGCACTTCTATATGTTTTCAGTACAGTATTTACATATAATGAGTGATTGAACACTTATTATTAGCCAGCTTTGCTTTTGATGCCTTTGCCCAACTGGAGGCTAATGTAAATGTTCTGGACATGTTTCAGATAGGCTGGGCTAAGCTATAATGGTTTTC
This sequence comes from Peromyscus eremicus, assembly GCF_949786415.1. Lineage (NCBI taxonomy): Eukaryota > Metazoa > Chordata > Mammalia > Rodentia > Cricetidae > Peromyscus > Peromyscus eremicus. The sequence goes on from NC_081416.1 coordinate 194,847,472, forward strand.
GTAGTCTTTATATGGTTTTAAATGCATTGTTTTTGGAGATGTTTATGGGATTCACACATGATAGGCATATGCTCTCTCCTACTCTACATCCTCAACCCCTTATGTGTATTACTATATTTATTTACTTCATTTATTTCATTACATTTATTTGTTTTGTGTGTGAAGAAGCTGTTGTGCCCATCTGGATGTCAGATGACAACTGTGAGAACTGGTTCTTTCCTTCTACCACATGGGTTATGGAGACGAGACTCTGGTTGTCTGTCTTGGCAGCAGGTTCCATTACCTAGGCTGAGCCATCTCGCTAGGCTTTATTTGGATTCTTGAAACCAAGTCTGTTGTCTTAGCTGACCTGGAACTCAGTATGTAGCCCTTCTTGTCTCAAATGCACAGCAGTCATCTTGTCTCATTGTGTCTCCAGTGCTGGTATTTCAAGAACGAACCACCAGACCTACCTTAAATGTATTTTATTATTTATACTTTCCACTAGAACAGTAGGTCTACTGGGGCATGTAGATGAACAATCTTATTAAATAAGAAACACAGAGCCAATTGCAAAGTTAAAAGCCCAAGAGGTCAGAGCAAAAGCTGAGAGCTAAAAACCTTTTCCTTCACTGCTACTGCTGTCCTCCTCGGCAAGAGACTTACATCCTGTGTGTTTGTCATTTTTATTGACTTTTTATTCTGCCTTCTCATTGGTTGTAAACCCAACCACATGACCTCCTCGTCACTGCCCATCTATATAGACCTCCAGGTCTTCTATGGTTGGTATTGAGATTAAAGGTGTGTGTTTCCATGCTGGCTGTATCCTTGAACACACAGAGATCTGCCTAGCTCTGCCTCTCAAGTGCTGGGATTAAAGGCGTGCGCCACCACCGCCCAGCTTCTGCTATGGCTTGCTATTAGCTCTGACTCCCAGGCAACTTTATTTATTAACATACAAATAAAATCACATTTCAGTACAAATAAAATATTCCTGTATCATGCCAGAAGAGGGGCATAATGCCATTGTAAATTATGGGGCTTTGGTATCTGGAAGTTAGCCCTCTGAGGACTGAACTACATTTCATTTACTCTTAAGTGTGTCCTTTCATATTTTAACCTTCCAGTAGCATCATGGTTTAAATCGTAAGTCTTTTCTTTTAGTAGCATGTACAGCATACATCTTCCCATCAGTCACCTAATGAAATGGTAGCATCAGAAGGAGGAATTGAATGACTAGTAAGATTCCTCTATCTGAGAACTTTCAAGAGGGCTGTTGCTGAAATGGTAACAACACTGGCAGATCTATTGGAACTAAAGATGGTAAGTCTGTGTGCCACTGTTTGATACAGTCCATCCCACTTAGATATTAGTCTTCCTGTGATTGGCATATCAGATGTATTTCTTAAGATTTTATTGGAAAGCTGAAAATGTTCATTTATTAGAAGGAAGCTGCACAGAGGAGTGCATAGGTTCTTAACAGCTAATTAATTTTTTTTTCCTTTTGAAGACAGGCCTTGAATTCCTGATTCTCCTGTCTCAGCTTGTGAGTACTGGGATTGCACATTACCAAACAGGGCTTAACAAACTGCTTAGAAAGAACATCTGCGTCCTTATGGGGCTTCTACTGAAGTACATTTTGTGATTAGTATTGTACACATACACTTACATCCATGTGGGCATTTAGAACTTTCTATGTATAAAAAAAACCCCAAAAAACAAATAACAAAAAAAGTCTGGTAAATAGGTGCTCATTTAAATGGGAAATCCCCATTTTAGAGGGCCTATGCAAGAATTGCAATCTCAACTAAAAGAAAGTAAACATTGTATGGAAATATTGGACTGTGTCTACATATTTCTTGGCAAGATGAATGAAAGCACATATTTGTCTTCAGTTAGATTTTATTCATGGGACTGCTCATGTGGTTGTGAACTGAAATGGATTAGCCTCTTGGCTTCAGTTCCTTACAAAGTATATGTAAGTCCTGCCTTACAGAGCTATGGTGAAGTATGTGTTGCTTTGGGACCATGGTGTTCAGCCCGGATCTGTTGTTCTCACATGCCTTATGTTGCAATTCCTGGGCTTATTGTTACACCTACTGTTACTAATGGTGATGTTTTTAGTTTTGATGTTGATAGTTTTTTTAAAGCAAAAACTAGTGTATTTTAAATTTTTCAAACTTATGTGAAGGGATTATGAAGTTTAGGAGGAATATTAAACAACAAAAAGGCGTTCAAATTGCCACATTGATTCTTCCGCCCAACAGTGTAGTTTCTTCCAACCCTATTTACCCAAAGCACTGATTCTGGTGTGGAAAGCTGTGGGTTAACCGTTAACGGATTCTGTTCAACGATGAACAAGAGGAGGAAAACGAATCCTCCCACAGTAAGGCTTAAAAATCTAATGGTCAAGACAACAATTGGCTAGAGGACATTACATACAAAGTTACACATCCAAAATGTTCAGTTCCTTAGTGACAGTGTGGGTGGCTCTGAAAAGAGCCTTTACCGTTTTGTTTTAAATGACTTATTTTCCCTTGGCCTTGTGGTGGCTCTCGATCTTCATGGGCAGCAGCCTGGATGTTGGTCAGGATGCCGCCCTGCGCAATGGTCAAGCGCGGCCCAGCACCTTGTTGAGCTCCTCCTCCTCATTGCGGATGGTCAGCTGCAGGTGGCCCGGCGTGATGCTGCTTCTTGTCATGGGCCTGCGTTGTCAGCCCGCTCCAAGATCTCGGCCGTCAGGTACTCCAGCACGGCCGCCAGGTACAAACGGGGGACTCGAGCACCGCCGCCAGGTAGACCCGGGCAGCGGTGCCCACCCGCTCCGAGTAGTTGCCCTTGCGGAGGAGCTGGTGCACGTGGCCCACAGGGAACTGCAGGCCGGCCCAGGAGGAACGGGTCTTGGCCTTGGCGCGAGCCTTGCCGCCCTGCTTGCTGGGTCCAGACATCCTCGAGACCAAACAGCCGTTAACCGATGTTGACAGTTTTTATTAAGGATGACGATGATACTACTTACTCTTCTCTGACTGAAAGAGAAGGGAAGCAAACAACCCTTCCATGCTTCTGTTGACTCTGAGACCTATTTCTGTAGTTCATAGACAGCTTTGCTTCGCACATTCTGGTGTACATAATCGGATTGGGAGAAAGCTGATGCTCACAGCTTGGAGCCCTCCTAGGTTGGGCAGAGTTGGAAGACGGGAAGTGAAAAGTATTAGAAACTCCACTTGCTTCTCTAGCAGGTGGGTGATGATAACTGGGATGTTTGTAGATGAACAAACCAAGCAGGTACACTATCTAAGCTCTGGTTACTGAAGTGAGATCTTGGTTGGTTGGCCATTGGGTGTTTATCCTTCAGGGTGGTAGCGCAGGTTGGGGGAGGAAGGACCACGATGTCCAGTTCTTATCCATCATGGTGGGTATGGTACCCACAGCAGTCAAAACCTGGGTCTGTGCAGGCTCTTAATTACTAATTTAGCCAACAAGGACCTCTACTCCATGTCATAGTTCCCCTCCCACTCTCCCAGGATATCTCGAAGGCCCTTTATTCCTGAGGGGAGTCTATCTCCTGTTTTAATTCCTTCTTCCAGAGAGGGATCCCTGATGGGAACAGTCAATCTGCTTTTTGCTGCCTGGACACAACAGAAAAGGCTAGTGGTTGGGAAGGTGGATGGAGAGACCCATGGTAGAAACTGGGAGCTATTTTCATGCGTTTTTCATTTGTAAAGCCATCAAGTTTAATTTGCCCAAATCTAGAAGAGAGGAAGTGAGTTGTTAGTTTGATAATGCAATGGGCAATGTGGATTTAAGAATAACAAGTCACCGGCAGGGAAGGGAGGAGCCAACTCAACCAAAGGACCAGTTGAGATACGGAGTGAGAGGCCTTTTCCTTGTTAGTCTTATACCTGTTGCTGTAATGTAAGAAGAGCTAACTAGGAACTTGCTATCCCACTTTCTATAGATTATGAAATAAGATAGAAATCTACCATGAGGGGGGCTGGAGAGATGGCTCAGGGGTTAAAAGCACTGGCTGCTCTTCCAGAGGTTGTGAGTTCAATTCCCTACAACCACATGATTGTTCACATCCATCTGTAATGAGATCTAGAGTCTTCTTCTGGTGTACAGGCATACTATATATGTAATAAATGAATACATCTTAAAAAAAATCTACCATGAGAAGGATCCAGGAGATGATAATCAGATAAGTGAGTCAACTAGAACCTGGCTAATTCAGCTAATTATGTTCTTAATTGTTGTCATTATGTAACTGAAATATAATAAAATTGACAAACTTATAGTTAGTTGGACCACAATACAAGTCGCCAACATCAGGAATGAAAAGAGGTATCACTACAGATCAGCAGACATTGAGGATAAGGCATAGTTTTTAGTCTGTTCAGGCTGCTTTAACAAAATGGCTATAATCTAGGTAATTTGTAAACAATAGAAATTATAATTCTCGAGGCTGGGAATTCCAAGATGAAGGCATCAGTAGGTCCAGCCATAATACCATGATAGTCTGTTCCTTAAAAACAGTGCCTTCTTGCTGTGTCCACACTGTGGAAGAAGCCAGCAAGCTCCCGAAATCTGTTTTTATAAAGGTACTAACCCTGTCCATAGAGCAGAGCCCTCCCAATTCACTATGAAGTCTCTACTACCTGGGTACTAATACCAAAGAGAGTACAAGAAAACTGCAAACTAATATGCCTTATGATTATACACATATCAAGCTGTTTTTGTTCATTTTTGAACTTACACAAACTTTTTCTAAAACTTATGTGGCAAAGCATATGCATAATGGAACAGAATGAAGGCAGGAATAGATACTTCCAATATTCTCAAAACTATTACTAAGAGCCGGGTGGTGGTGGTGCAAGCCTTTAATCCCAGCACTTGGGAGGCAGAGGCAGGCAGATCTCTGTGAGTTCGAGGCCAGCCTGGGCTACAGAGTGAATTCCAGGAAAGGCACAAAGCTACACAGAGAAACTCTGTCTCCAAAAACCAAAAACTAAAAACAAACAAACAAACAAACAAAAAACTATTACTACATAAAAGCTTGCAGTAGGAGCTGGAGAGATGGCTCAGGGGTTAAGAGCACTGGATGCTCTCCCAGAGGTCCCGAGTTCAATTCCCAGCAACCACGTGGTGGCTCACAACCAACTGTAATGACATCTGGTGCCTTCTTCTGCCCTATAGGGATACATGCAGGCAGAACTCTGTATACGTAATAAATAAATCTTAAAAAAAAAAAAGGGGACTGGAGAGGTGGCTCAGAGGTTAAGAGCACTGGCTGCTCTTCCAGAGGTCCAGAGGTACTGGCTCACAATCACCTGTAATGAGATCTGGCACCCTCTTGTCCTGCAGGGATACGTGCAGACGGAACACTGTACACATAATAAATAAATCTTTAAAAAAAAAAAGCTTGTGGTAGATGAGAACAATGCAGACTAACAGAGGAGTTCATCCTCACAGTGCAAGACTGGCTCTGGATTTGAAAGTTATTATAATCTATCCCATCCACAGACTTTATCGTTATACGCAGAAAGCACTTAACAAAACTTCCATGATGTTATGAGTAAAGGGGTAATTCTTTACTTAGAAAGGGCATATGCAAATAACTTAGCATAACTGATGGTGAAGATTCATTGCTGTCTCCTGTTATCGCCATTACTGAATATTACACTAGAAACTCCAAGTAACTGTAACTAGGGAGAAAGAAAAGTGAAATTTGCCAGAAATTTTTAGCAAGGTTTTTTTGTTTGTTTGTTTGGCTGGTTGGTCTGAGGGGGTAAGAAACAGTCTAACTTTGTAACCCAGGCTGGCTATTAACTCAAAATGCCACACCAGTCCCATGTCCTGGGCTAACAGGCATGTGTTACAATGTTTGGCCCATCAAGGTGGGTTGTTTTGTTTGTTTGTTTTGGTAAACTTAGATACACTTACTCTACAGTTTTTATGGCAAAGCATAAGGCTTCACTAAGACTATTTTGAAAAATAAAAAACAAGAGGATGAATGCTCCCTAGTGTTCTTATTCTGTAGTTATAATGATCAGAAAAGTGTGGCACTGGAACAGAACGGAAGCAGGAATAGACCCACAAAGGAACTTCAAACAGATTTTTTTTTTAAGATGCAAAAAGCTATTCAATGGAGATAGGCTAAGCTTCTCAACAAATGGTGCTAGAGCAGTTTACATCTATCATATAAAAGGCATTTGATTTTTGTCCCTGGTTGCTGGCACAGAGCTAAATCTTGGAGTTTCTTGGTAAGAGTGTCATTTGTTCATTAGGAACCCCTTTCAACTACACTTTATGTAGACAGAAGACTCAGGATAGAGTCCCTAGATTTCATCAGTAAAGGGCCTGGTCACCAGAGTATTAACGGATGAAAACTTGAAGTCCTTTCAGCTTCAAAACAGAAACAAACAAACAAAACCCCCATTGGTTTGGCAAGAGTGTGTGTGCTGGTGGGGTGGTCCGCCATCTTTCTCTCTCCCATTCATACCTTGACCACCATTTTGATTTCATTGGGCTGTGCCTGACTTTTTATCCTTCACAGTAAACCAGTTATCAGAGGCAAAGTGTGTTTCTGTTCTGTGAACTATTCTAGCAAATTGAGGGATGGGGACATAGCCTGGCAAAGTGTGAGTATTGGTGTTTTAAGGTGGAACCAAGCCCTTAGTTTGTTTAATTGCATTAGTTCTGAGTAGTGTCAGAACTGGATGGGAATATGGATACCTAGTTAGCTTTGGAGAGATGGTTGGTGTTGGGAAGGTGAGTTGTCAGAAGAAAAGATCCCAACATCCATGGTTGGGGTGTGGGGATGAACTTCAATATAAATTTCACAATGTATAAAAATAACTCAAAATTGATGATGACTTAAATATAACAGGTAAAACTATAAAACATTCAGGAAAAATATAGGAGCAAACATTCAAGACTTAGGACTCAGCATAAAGTTGTTAAACTTGATACTAAGAACATGGTCCATAAAAGGATATATTCATGAATTACATATCTAATTTAAAATCCTTTGGTAAGGGCATGGTAAGGACATAAAAAGCAATATACTGGGAGAAAGGGTTTGCAGACTCTTATAAGACAATTTATAAGTAAAAATATATAAAGATCTCTTGAAACTAGAAAATTGGTGAGACACATGAACAGATACTTAAGAGGATATATGGATGGCAAATAACTTTGAAAATATGCTCAACCATATTGGCCATTAGGGAAATGGAAAGAAACTAAACCACAATATCATCATACTCAGAACAGCTAGCTAAGACTGACAACAAATACTGGCAAGATTGCAGAAAAATGGATTCATACATACCCTGGTGGTGGGAGTGTAAAATGGCACAGCTCTGGAAAAGGATATGGCAGATTTCATTGGTTTATTTAGTTTTTAACATGAAGCATATGCTTACTTTATGCAGAGCAACTGCATCATGGATATCTATCTTCTTTCAAAAGTGAGTAATGTTCACACAAAAACCTGAACATGGATTTTCACAGCGTTTTTTAAATATCAAAAGTTTGGAGGCAAGCCTAAAGCCCAACTGGTGAATGTTTAAACTTGTATATTATTGAATTCTAAACAATAACGAGGAACAAACTATTTACACATATTAATGGATCTCAAAGGAATTATGTACAGTGAAAGAGTATGTCAAAAGGCCATAGGTTTACATTTATATGAAATCTGTAGGGACAAATCTGCACTGAGGGACCGCACATCAGGGGTCATAGATGATGGAGGGTGTGATTGTTAAAATGGAGGAGTGAACCATTTTGATTGTGACAGAACTTAAAATGGTCAGAATGGAAAAAGAAATGAAATCTATTCAGTGCTAAGTTGTTCAGCTACACATTTCAAAAACCATTCCAGACAACCAAAATGACATTCAGAAGCTCTGCTGTGGAAAGCAGCTTCCTTCCCATCTCTGCAGGAGTCTAGCCCCAACTTCTTTGGTTGCTCAGTGTAGCGATAGCAAGGATTTGGCAAGGTGTTTGAAATCAGTTTGCTCTCTGGAACTTTAACTGTTTTCACCCAGTCAGTGTCTCTGATGTCAGTGCCTTCGCTCCATCCCTCAATCCCTGCCTCAGAGTGTTTCTCCTACAGTGGGTATTTAACTCTGTTTCTCCTACAGTGGGTATTTAACTCTGTTTCTCCTACAGTGGGTATTTAACTCTGTTTCTCCTACAGTGGGTATTTAACTCTGTTTGCCCATACTGGGTGTGCTACTTGTCTCTTGACTGCGCAGGATCTCGAGTCCCCAATTAGTGCTGGGTCCCTATTTTTGTGTCTGTAGGTCTCCTCATTTCAGTTTCTCTGTGTCTCACCTCTGGATTTCTAGACTCCGTCTCCACTCTCTTTGGGTCTCATGGTGCCGTGTTTTTGTTTCTTAAGCTAGTATTTTCCGGTCTTAGTCTCCGCCTCTCAGGTTCTGGTGGTCCTAGACTTTTTTTTTTCCTTCAGGTTTCTGTTTGTTTACTCCGTTGTCATGGCATCGGAAGTGACGCAGGCGCACGTGGCGGCGAAGCGGAGCCAGCCTTCCCTCTGATAGACTGGCGATGCTGTCAGAGCAGCTTCGCCCCGCCCAGGTCTGGCGAACGGCCCCGCGGCGTGCTGGGGGTCGCGGTTTCCGGCGCTGCAGGCCGCGCACGCGTACTGCAGTGGGCCGCCATCACCTCTCCGTGTTCGAGACTGCGGGAGCCCGTGGGGCATCGCTGCGCAGCAGGTGGGTCGGGGCTCCCGGCGCTCTTCTACGTGGGACGGTAGGCGTTCGGCTAGTGTAGAGGGACCGGCGGAGGGATGGCCTGCCTTGTGTGGGCTGGGCCAGGAGCAGAGACCTTGGGTCCCACCTTGGGAGTGTGGCCCCAGGTGCTGTGCCCTGGAGGGGATGTGGCAAGGCACTTGCATGGGGATGTGGCAAGGCACTTGCATGGGGATGTGGCCTCGGGCAGTGGTGCTTGAATTTGGGGCGGAGAGGGTAGGACTGATGGTTCCCACGTGTGGAAATGTGAAGTAGGCTTTAAGGCTTTTGGGTTGGGGGTGTGGCTCTGGAACGCTGTAGGCGAACTTAGCGACGCGAGGTGCAGAGTGCGGGGCGGGCATGGTGTGTGGCAGGATCGGGGGGTGTGGTTCTAATGTGCCACGTGTGGGATTGTGGCTCGGAAATGCAGTTCGCTTGTGTTGTGTTGGGAAGGGCTATCTGGGGGACACGTGGGCTGGGCTAGGGTTAGGGGTGTGGTTTTTACATGTGCGGTGGACAGAGGGCGCAGTGCCACAGCTGCTTAGATGTAGATTAGGGTAGAGTCCACGGGACCCTTCAGGGTGGCAGACTGCAGCAGAGGAAGGGACGAGAGTGTGGGTGGACGCCACTATGTGCAGGTTCTGGTAGGGATGGGAAGTCCACAGAGGGAAAGATGAAAGTTGAGTATGTATAAAGGCCAGGGGAGGGCTTGGGGATCCCTGTTTTGTGTCCTGGAGAGGCAGGATTGAAGGTATTTGTAGGTACATCGGGCGGGCGGGATGAGTATGGGAAAGTTGGGGAGGGGGGCGGTTCTGGGAGAGAATCCACTAGACTGAGGGGTAACAACGGGCTTTAGAGTGCAGGGATCCTCTCTGTTAAGGGGGCAGAGGACACTTCTGAGCCTCTGTCCAGGAGCTCCATTTATGACAGAGGGGTGTCTCTTAGGTGCTGTCCTGACCTGGAGGGTTTGAATAGAAAAGATTAGTTTTCCTAGTGTTACCTATGAAGGGGCAGGTAAAGGGGTGCTGAGGGTTGGCTTTTACATAGAACAATTCTAAGGTCATAGAAGTCCTTCCTACCTTGTGTCCAGAGTCTACTTGTTAGTGTTTTGTCCCTTTCCTTGCCTCTTGCTTTATTTATTTATTTATTTATTTATTTATTTATTTATTTTGGTTTTTTGAGACAGGGTTTCTCTTTGTAACCACCCTGGTTGGCTGTCCTGGAACGCCTTGTGTAGCCCAGGCTGGCCTCCAACTCACAGAGATCCACCTGCCTCTGCCTCCCAAGTGCTGGGATTAAAGGCGAGCGCCACCACCTCAGGCGCCTCTTGCTTCGTATTCCACCACTGCCTCCATGACCAATCCTCTCCTCTTAGACCTGTCTTATGTTGGTTTGTATCTGCCCAGTTTTTTGGAGGCCACATTGGATGCTACAAGGTCATTCTTCCACATTGCAATAATGTCCTATGGAAGTTCCCTTTGCTGCTCTAGAGCCTGAACAGGGCCCCATATTTCAGTGAGCCCTGTTTCTCCTGATGTTTGGGTCTGTGATCTTGAGGCTTTTTTTTTTTTTAAACCCAGGCCAGTTTATTTAGGACATCTGTTTGACTCTGTGTGACCTTATATGAAAATATAAAATATAACCTTGGCAGGGGTCACAGAAAGCAACTATTTAATAATGATCCCTGTGTGTACTTTTGTATTCTTTTAAAGGTACAGAGGTGAGTAGTCACCATCAAGACAACCTCAAGGGCTTACACTGTTATCCAAGGCCTTACATTAGCTACCTTTGTTCTAAGAGAATGAATGAGAGAATGTTTTTAAATTTGAGGTAGGGAGGGAATCCAAAGTTTAGCAGGTTTTGGAAACCAGAAATTTATTTTTAAAGTAGTTGAACTTGACAAGAAGAATCATTAGAATATTAAGTGGTTGAAACACAGGTTTTAAAAAAAATGTCAGGATGAAGTGACCAGAAAATGCAGATAGGGATGGATGATGACAAGATGGAGCCAGACAGAGAGCTCTTACCTGACACCTGTAAGGCAAACAGGCAGTTTACCCACTCTCAGAGATAAAGAAGTTATAAGAAAATGCTAAGCTGTATTGGGTGGGTGTTGTGATCTGAGGATCCTCAGTGTAGATAAAGGAATGGGTGCTGCCATTGTAGGTGGTAAGGGTGAGGTTGTCCCTGTAGCTGGGGTGTTCTTTTTCTCCATTTATCCTTCAAATAGGTCCTAAACTTGACCCCAGGTAGATGGGTATGAGATTCTTATTGGCTATTAGGCATATATAACATGCCCTTCAACAAAGAAATATAAAAGGCATAGTGAACAAATACATAAGCCCAAACTGCTGGGCCCATAGTGGCCTGTCTATAAATAAACCTGCTCTCCTAGCTCAGATTTCAATGTGGGAGACAGACAGTATGCAGATATAAAGTAGTATGAAGTAGTATGATCAAGTGTGTGTGAGAGGACATGCAGGGCATATGGACTTTGAGGAACCACTTCAGAATCCAGCCCTGTAAGAAGTGAGAATGGTGCTTGTAGGGTAAGCTGGATTAGGTAGGGAGACAGTGGTCATGTTGTTGATGGTGTTAGCTATGGTCATGGAAAGATTTTATTTTGAATCCCTCAAAATTGTTTGTAGAAGAAAAAATGCTTTCTTTGTGTGTGTGTGTGTTTTTTTTTTTTTTTAGGTTTCTTTATTTCAAGTATGGCAGTGTTTTGCCTTCATGTCTGTGGCACATGCATGCCTGGTGAACTCAGAGGTCAGAAGAAGGCATCAGATGCCCTGGAACTGTGATTACAGATGGTTGTGAGCCACCATGTAGGTGCTGGGAATCCAGTCTGGGTCCTCTGCAAGAGCAACAAGTGTTCTTAACTACTGAGCCATCTCCCCAGCCCTGAGTTTTAATTGTTTTCATGGGAAGACCTTTTTATTTTGGAGAACTAAAGTCCTAATAATACATACTTAGATGTTAAACTGACATTGTATTTTGGGGATAAATCCAGTCTGTTGTGATGTGACCTACATCATATATACAATATACCTAGTAAGAATGAATTTACTGATATTGTATGGTATATTCATCTAGGTTTATAATTGAAAATTGTCCTGAAAATTTTCATATTCATATTCATGATAAAAAATCCTATTATTACCATCTTATATAAAGTTGCCCTTCCCTATTCTTACTTTAATTTTTATCTGTATAAGTAAAAAGCTGGAATTCCACTGACAGTAGTGAGCAGGTTGCTTAGAAATAATTCTGTATGAGACCTGGGTATTGTGGGTACATGGTTGTGCTCAGACACCCTCCTTCATTCTCCTTTGCCTGAATGTGCTATGGCTGAGGCCTTACTATGTGGGCATTTGTTTTGTTGATGTCTTCTGCTTTTCCTCAGGTCCTGGTATTGCTGACCTCTCCTGGGTACCTCGTTATCCTTGCTGTCTCCGCTGAGTTCTTGGCTAGACACAGTTGCATTTCTGTGGAGGCCTGCGAAGATGCTGCCTTTGGAGAGGGCACTGGCCTCCCCCAGAAGCTCCCTACCCCACCGAGAACCACCTACTTTGCAGTCAGAAGATAGATCCCAACAGGAAGAGCCCAGCCAGCAGGAAGAACCCAACGAGAGGGAAGTACTCATTAAACAACAAGAACCAAGCCAGCAGGAGGAACCCAGGAGGCGGGATGAACCCATCCAGGAAGAAGAACCCATTCAGCTGCTAGAACCTAGTCAGAGGGATGAGCCCAACCAGGGAGAGGGATCCAGTCTGCAGGATAGTCCTCCCAACCAGAGGGAAGAACTCAGTGAGCAGCAAGAACCCAGTCAGCGGGATGAGCCTAGTCAGGAGGAAGAACCTGGCCAGAAGGATGTACCCATGCAGCAGGAAGAACCTATGCAGCAGGATGAGCCTCACCAGTGGGAAGAACCCATGCAGCAAGATGAACCCATGCAGCAAGATGAACCCATGCAGCAGGAGGAGCCCATGCAGCAGGAAGAACCCATTCAGCAGAACAAACCCATCCAACAGGAAGAACTCATCCACCAGGAGCCAGTTCAGCAGGAAAAGCCCACCCAACGGGAAAAACTCATCCAGCAGGAGGAACTTATCCAACAGGAAGAACTCATTCAGCAGGAGGAACTTCTCCAACAGGAAGAACTCATTCAGCAGGAGGAACTCATCCAACAGGAAGAACTCATCCAGCAAGAGCCAATTCAGCAGGATAAGCCTACCCAACAGGAAGAACTGAACCATCAGGAAGAATCCATTCAGCAGGATAAGTCAATCCCACAGGAAGAACTCATCCAACAGGAGGAGCCCATCTACCAGGATGCTTCCATCCAACAAGAACTTATCCAGCAGGAGGAGCCCATTCAGCAGGAACTGATTCAGCAGGAGTCTATTCAGCAAGATAAGTCCATCCAAAAGGACGAATTCATTCAGCAGGAGGAGCCCATTCAGCATGATGCTTCCATCCAACAGGAACTCATCCAGCAAGAGGAGCCCATTCAGCAGGAACTGATCCAGCAAGAGTCTATTCAGCAGGCTAAGTCCATCCAAATGGAAGAATTCATTCAGCAAGAGAAGCCCATCCAGCAGGTAGGGCCCAGCAAACAGGAGGAACCCAACCAGCAGGAGGAATCCAGCCAACAGGAGGAACCCAGCCAACAGGAAGAACCCAGCCAACAGGAAGAACCCAGCCAACAGGAAGAACCTAGTCAGCAGGAAGAACTCAGCCAACAGGAAGAACCCAGCCAACAGGAAGAACCTAGCCAACAGGAAGAACCTAGTCAGCAGGAAGAACTCAGCCAACAGGAAGAACCCAGCCAACAGGAAGAACCCAGCCAACAGGAAGAACCTAGTCAGCAGGAAGAACTCAGCCAACAGGAAGAACCCAGCCAACAGGAAGAACCCAGCCAACAGGAAGAACCTAGTCAGCAGGAAGAACTCAGCCAACAGGAAGAGCCTAGCCAACAGGATCAACCCAACCAACAGGAAGAATCCAGCCAACAGAAGGAAACAGAAACCATCACTGAGAGATCTGCTGCTGACCTTGAGTTTTCCCGCTTGCGCTTTCGGGAGTTTGTCTACCAGGAGGCAGCTGGGCCTCACCAGACTCTGGCCAGACTTCATGAGCTATGCCGCCAGTGGCTGCGGCCCGAGGCCTGCTCCAAAGAGCAGATCCTGGAACTGCTGGTTCTGGAGCAGTTCCTGGGCATCTTGCCAGACAGGGTTCGTCCCTGGGTGGTAGCCCAGTATCCTGAGAACTGCAAGAAGGCTGCCTCCCTGGTGGAGGGTCTCTCTGACATCCTGGAGGAGCCAGGTGAGGCTGCCACCCCAGAAGAAAGCATGCCTTAGAGGAGACGGGCAGGAGGTCCTGGAAGGATTGGAATCTGCACATAAGAGTTCAGACCCCAGCCGTGGCTTTCCTGAGAGTGTAGTCACCCCATGTGTTAAGGGGCGCAGAAACAACCGTCCCTGAGCTGGTAAGGGAACTCCTCAGTCACCAGGGATCTGAGCCCCCACCTCTCTGCCCAGTGGCATCTCCATGAGCTTGCCTCATGGACTAGGACAGCTGCCTTGGGTTCCTGACCTCACATTTGCTTTCCAGATGTTAGGAAGGAGGAGAAATGGAGGGCAATCAAAGGCAGGTACCAGGCTCTTAAAAACTAGGTAAATATTCTGGGTGCATTGGTAGCTGGAGGTTTCCTCCATGTCTAAGGGTGGGGCCTGAGAGATGGGTGGTGATGGTGTCTGGGAGCCTAAGGCTTTGGGTCATACTTTGGGTCCATACCTGGCACATTGTATGATTGTTATGCTGTATGGTTGTTAGCATGTGTCTCAGCCTATTGGAATCACTATTGCCTTGATTGTACACAGGAATGATGTTGTGTTCCCCGGGTGGGTCATCATCTTCATTCAGCGAGGGAGACTATGAGAGGTGTCGTGAGCCCTTGCTGCTACCTCGTGGGTTGTTGAGTCCCAGCAGAAACCTAAGACCTAGGGACATCCTTGTACGCCGTGATACTTGTAAGTAGCAGCAGTCCTCTAGCCTCGGCTGGCCTTTATTGAGGCGATGGAAGGGGGTCTGTGGTTGGGGAAGGGAGGATGTGGTAGGGGCAGCATGAAAGCCAGGGGGAGATCAGGTAGCAAGGCATGGATGTCTACTGTAGTTGGGACTTGTTTCTGTAGATCATTGCGTATGGTAGATGTGTTATTTTTATTTTTTGCTCAATTTGTCTTGCAAATTTTGTCAGCCTTACATGGTTATCAACCAAGAAATAATTTCATTGTAGATATAGTTCAATGACAGCATAGGAGGATGCCCATTAGCAGCATGAGGCTCTGAGTTAAAACCTCAGTACTGCCCCCAAATTTTTTTTCTCCTTACTCCATCTTGGAGGATGTCCTGTCATGTCTTTCTCCATATCACACATGTACAGAAGGTCTGTAGGACCATGGTGTACTTGTGCCCTCTCATTTGTTATTCAAATAGGGCAGCTGTGGTCAAACTTTTGGCTCCTCAGCTGCTCAGCATTCCATATACTCAGCCTTTCTGTTTTGCTTTTTAAAAATGGGCTACAGTAGCATGGCCTTACTGTGGGCACTCTGGCATGTGTGGCATGGTTTTCTAACAACCACTGGATGGAGGGCATGTACACTTTAACATTCATGTGATTATCCAAAACCTTTGTGATACATTTAAAGCCAGCATGGGAGGGTGCCCAATTGCCCTGTGTGGTGTTTAACATTTCTACCAAACTAGTTGGCACAAAAAAGTCCTTCGTGATCTGAATTGGCATTTCTAGGGTCACTGATGAGCTTCAATGTCTGTTTTTTTTTTTTTTTTGCTTCAAGACAGGATTTCTCTGTGTAGCCCTGGTTACTCTGGCCCTCACTCTGTAGACCAGGCTGGCTTCAAACTCAAGAGATCTTCCTGCCTCTGTCTCCTGAGTGCTGGGATTAAAGGTGTCTGCTGCTGCCACCACCACCCGGCTGTCTCTAATTTTTATTTTTGTGTCCACCCTGCTCTTGTCAATTGCAGACAAGTGCAGTGTTCACTGAGCTTTGGGACCTGTGACATGTACAGGGGGAAGCCTTTCTAAATTTGTCTTGGGGCCTATGTGGGAGGTAGTGGGATATGCTTAGTTTGGAGATACACAGCCACTGAAAACTTGTCTCCTCAGCTCCCCTTCTTCCAGCCTGGCCTACTCTGGAATCTGTGCACCCGGATGAAGAGCATACAGAAGGAGAAAAGAATGAAGAGGCCAACCCTGCCACAGCTGAGACAAAGGTGGGTAAAGGAGCCACTGCTGGCCCTGGGAGGCTGATCTCATCAGGCCACTCACATGGACTTTCCCTTCTGACTGTTGCTCCTTCTCTCAATATTAATACTCTGTCACAGCAAAGGATTTGGAACCCATACATCTATAATGCTTTGGCTAAGAAAGCTGCCCTTTTGGAAACTCAAGGGTAGAACCTAAGGAAGGGCATTGCTTCAGTATAACTTGGGTTGGGTCAGAGCTACTGTTTGAGAAACCATCATCATTTCCACAGGAGCCTCTACAGTCAGAATGGGACCACCTGGACCCCAGAGAGGATAACCTGACCAGTTACAGCAAGCTTCTCCTGTGGGGTGAGACCCACCTCCCACTGGCTCACGTTCTACCCTGCATCTTCTTCCAGAACTGTTGGCATGGAAGATTCTGACCCTGTCCCAGGAACTGTAGTTGGGATACCAAGGGTGATTTAAGTTGTTTGGAGCAGAACATGTTTTTGAATTAGGATTTGTTTGCCAAGTTTTCCACTTGTCCTGTTCTACACTTTTGAGTTCTATCTGGACTCAGGCGCTTTGTTTGCAGCCTTGGCCTATGAGAACTGAAGTGTTTAGATTCAGAAAGGCCTTCTGGCTCCAACACTCTAGCATTCCCACCTTGTTGGTGCAGAGCTGTGCCTGTGGAATGATCTTTTACTGAAGTTCTTTATAGGGAGGCTCATATGTAGACTCTTGAGGCCTTTTTTTAGTTCTAATTCTGTATTTTAGTTTTATTAGTACTGAGGATTGATCCAAGATCTCACAAATGCTTGGCATGTGCCCTGCTACTGAGCCCATTTTATGCTATGTGTTCAACTTTGCTCTCTGTACATTCCCCATTTCCTATCTGCTCATAGGCAGCCTCTAGCCTCACATAAGATCTTCTTCTTTGCCTCTGCTACCTTCGTTAGAAACCTCAGCTTTCCAGGGGCTCTGACTAGAGGTTAGCTTTGGTGGTGGTGGTGTTGGGGGATGGGGGTGGGCGGATGGATAGGAATTGTCCTAACGCAGAGAAAAAGGTAGTTGCAGTCTGGGTCCCAGAGACCCAATAGGACATGAAGCCTCTTAGCTTTGTTTGTGCTTCTACTTTTTTTTTCTCTAAACCTCAGGGTGTCAGTTTTTCCAGGCTGGTCCATCCTCCACGCTGGAGACGGAGGAACCAGAGGAACCTTGTGCGGTGGAAGAACTGCCAGGAGGCAGCCTCCCAGGTGAGGTCAAATTAGGTGGTTATAGATAGGGCCTCGTGGGGGGATAAAGGGTACAAACTCTCTTTTAAGGCTGATGGGGCTCCTCACACTTTGATTAGCCTTATTTTCCTATCCACTGTGTCGGGACAAAATACCACTTGATTATTTCTTGCTGCACACTGAACTTCTCTAAAACATGTCACCCAAAAGACTATACATTTGTGATCTGTCAACTGACTGAGCTCAACTAGCCCTTCTACTCCTTTTTGGTGATGCTGAGGGTCACACACAAAGCCACTGCCATCCAGAGGCCTATCTAGGGCTCAAATGTCCCAGTGGTCTCCCAGACACGGTCCGGATGACTGACACTGGCTCTCCATGGAGCTCAGTTGAGGCTGTGGACCTCAGTTTTTCTTGTTACCTCTCCAAAGGGCTGGCTTTGGCTTTCTCACAGATGCTGCTGGGTTTCATGGGGAGAATCCCAGAGGGTAAGCACATATCACACCTCTGCATGTTACACGTGCATGCCACTGTTCCATTGGCCATGGTTGACTCCAGGGCCAAGCCAGAGACTATGGTGGTTCATTGAGGGCCATGGGTATAACTGGACGACTTACCAAGACTCATTTGGTACTTACTGGTGACAGACATGTCCCCTGAACCCTCTCATAGTTCTTTGTACCCTCCGTTGCCAAGTCACCTCAGTCAGAAAAGCTGCTTCAGATCTTAATTCACCACAGCAGGAAGGAGGCTCCTCCTCACCATTTGAATTTCTGAACAGTATAGAGTCACGTGGCCACCTTGACCTCCAAATACCCTAGGCATAATGCTCAGTAGTGAGCTCAGCAGACATTCCGACTGTTAAAGAAGGGCATGCAGATTGGGAGGGGGAAGAACAGATAATGGGTCTTGTGAGGCTTGTGATACTAAACTCAGCTGCTATATGATGTCTGAGTTGTAAAGAGGGTTAGGCTGTGCATGTCACTGCTCTTACCTGATGCTATTTAACCTATGCTCAGCCCTTTGGGCTTCACACTTTATTTATTGTGATTTATTTATTCTTGATTTCTGCTCAAGTCAGTTTCTGTCTCAGAGCCTGGGAAATAGGACTGCTCACATTTTGACTTTGTTTCAGATAGCATCGGGCAGCAGGAAAGCAAAGGAAATGTGTGCGAGGAAGTCTCCATGGGGAAGACAGTGATGGAGAGGCTTTTGAGGGATGTTCCTGTTAGCCCTGCAATAGATACTGCCCAGGAGGAGGAACAGCAACCTCAGAAGGCTCTGGATGCTGAGGATGAGGATCCTGCCAGTTCCCAGAGGCAGTCAGTCATCCAGCAGTCAGCCCAGGACAAGGATACCCCACATCAAGGCACTGGGACAAAGAGGCGTCATCCAGATGACGAGGATGAAGAGGACCCTGAGTGTCCTTCCAGCTCCAGCAGCTACAAAGTGCCGTCTGATGCCGGGAAGGTGCTTCATGTGTATGGCCATGATTCTGGGCAGGACCCAGGAACTTCTGCTGCAGGATGTCCTGCAACTGATGAGTTTGATGCATCCCAAGGGAAGCCCTACACATGTAGTGAATGTGGAGAGGCCTTTGCATGGATCTCGAACCTCCTGGAGCATCACAAGAGCCACAACACTGAGACATGCTAGGTGAGCTAGGACTGCTAGGAACCCTTCCTGTTCAGCTTGGGTGTGGTCTAGCATAAGAGTCACATACAAAAAAAGAAAAGCCACACCCAGAGCCCCTGTCTGCCACAAAAAAAGCTTGAGAGGATTGACAGTTCCTAGTGTGGGTGGTTTTCCCTATACAACCTCAGGTGTAAGGATGAGCAACTCTGCTGTGAGTATCCTGTGACATGACAGTGATCTTAAGGCTCATGTGTGATAGTGGCTTCCTGTGGTATCTATGGGCATATCTGTATCTCTTTCTGGATGCTAATGTGCTGAAAGCAACTGGAAATGGGCATGGCCGCAAGAAGCCCTCATCTTAGAAATACACCTTAGGCTATGTCCTATCCTGTAAGCCATCAGCCGTGAGGGAAAACTCCATTTCTGCAGTCTCTTAATACCACACACACTCTGGTCATATGACATGGTACAAAGTGTTGAGCTGCCTTAAAGTATTTGATCTGTTAGCGCTTTCTTGAGCCCCCCTTGCCTCAGTTGCTTCTCCTTGAGCTCCCTGTTTGTTCACACATAATTCTTGTCATCTGTTTGGCCTTTCTGTAAATAGGTGATGTCAAGTTTACTTCTGAATCCTCAAGAACAAAAACTGTGAGTTCAAGCCACATGTCTCTTAATATATGGAGTCACTTACAAAGATCACACACACACAAAAAAAATGCTGATTTTGGACTCTGAGTTTCAGCCCATTAGTGAATTGTGAAATCCAGTAGTGGATGGCCACTGGCATTACAAAGCAATGCAATAGAATAAAGTAGGTCAGAACGCATCATGTAGTAAAGGCAAGTATTGTTTTGTGAAACTTCTCAGCTGTGTATCTGAGACCTGGCTATCATGTTAAATGTATTTATTAGGGGGTATGATCAAAACAGGTTTAAAAATACTAACAAAGGTTGAAGAAATGATCTGTATCTGAGCTAAGAGAACCAAACGTGGCCTACATAGGTGATCTTGTGGTTTTGCTTTAATTTCAGATTACAGCATTGTTTCTGTTGCCTTACCATAA
This sequence comes from Peromyscus eremicus, assembly GCF_949786415.1. Taxonomy (NCBI): domain Eukaryota; kingdom Metazoa; phylum Chordata; class Mammalia; order Rodentia; family Cricetidae; genus Peromyscus; species Peromyscus eremicus. The sequence goes on from NC_081416.1 coordinate 194,867,406, forward strand.
ATTTAATTGCCCTGCAGATACAGAAAGGTGTCTCTTTCTGTCAATGTTTGAAGAGGCAATTTGTGTAACCCCCAAATCAGAGGCTTACCATAATAAAGTATTTATTTATTCATTCATTTTATAGTTCGTTGTTTTGTAATTGTGGAGCTGCTTCCTTGAGTGTTAGTGACAGAGACATTCTCCTCCATGCAGTGAGTCTGAGATCCAGATACCATCCCTGCTGTAGCTTTCTTTATATGGGATTCTTGGAACATGTGGAGAAAAGCCTGTTCCCTTTACTTGGGAGAAGACTCAAATCATTTCACTCACAAAGCCTTAGAGCAGTGGTTCTCAGTCTGTGGGTTATGAGCCCTTTGGGGGTCACATATCAGATATCCTATACATACATTTACATTATAATTCATAACAGCAAAATTAGTTATGAAGTAGCAACAAAATACTTTGATGGTTGGGAGTCACTATAATATGAGAACTGTATGAAAGGGTAGCAGTGTTAGGGAGGTTGAGAACCACTGCCTTAAAGAGAACTGATCAGATGGCCTCATCACCTATAAGGATCCTCACACTTCCTATTTAGGTGCTTCCCTCTGCTAAGCTGAACTAAATTTTCTTCTGGTAAAACAGTCTAATTTTGTTTTCCTAACTCCACTGTAAGTACAGACCTATCAGCCTGTTTTCTTCTGTTATCATTGAGAGCTTTTCCTGTGCTACATCCTAGTACTCAATCTCTTCAGTTTCTTTTGTGTAAATGAACCAGTGGGAGGTCTGTGTCTCCCTATTCTAAAGTTGAAAGGCAGGAAAGGCACAAAAATAAAAGAGTATAAAGGATATACGTGAACTCCTTACCCAGACCTGCTGTGACTAACATTCTACTCAATGTGCCCATGTGTACATACTTCCTCCGTCTGGAGGGTGTGCAATGCCCATGTGCTTCCTGTTGTGATACCTGATTTGCTCACCTGTTTGGGGTGTTTAAGCAATATGTGAGAAGATGCTTTTCCATAAGGTAAGTATCCTGCTCTTAATCAAAATTCTAGCCCCGAATTTATGATTCATTGACAATTGCCTAAATCAAGTCCTTACCATGAAATTTACAGTGATTCTCCCTCCATGTTTATCAGTTGTTTCCAGCATTCACAAGCTCACTCTTCTGTTACTGGGATGGACCATGGATTTCTGAAGCAGTATACGTTTTTCAGGTAGATTTAAGTCCAAGAGCCCATTAAGCCACTTAAACTGGTCTTTCCTACACATCTATCTGTAGCCACTCAAGAAGAAGCAGGGAAAGGATGAGTCATTTAACAAAGGAGGTCAGAACAGCTGAACAAAGGACCAGAATTGCTGTGTCCAGTAAGGTGGGTACATGTGTCTGGTTAGCACCTGAAATGTAGCTCCAATGAACTGATGGGCTGCAAGTGACTAGCGCATTAGATTTCAAAGATAGTTTTGTATGTTGGAATGGTAACATGGAGCATAAAGGGGTAAACATGAAAGTAACTGCACCTGCTTTTTGAGGAGTTTTGTAGTTACACAGGTTTGGATTTTTGCTTATTTTTTTGTGGTGGTTTTTTGAGATAGGGTCTTACAGCTCAACCTTGCCTCAAATTTGCAAAGTAACTGAGGATGACCTTGAATTTCTGATCCTCCTGTCTTGATCTCCCAAGTGCTAGGATTATACACCAACAACTAGGCTAGTTTTGCTATTTAAAGTAAATTTTATATTTTTGAGGCAAAGTCTCTTGCTATATATAGCTCATGGTGGCCTTGATTTTGTGATTCTTCTGCCTCTGCTTTCTCGGTGCTGGGATTATAGATGTTTATTAAATGCCAGCCCTTGACACAGGTGTATATAGGTGTGTGTGTGTGTGTGTGTGTGTGTGTGTGTGTGTGTGTGTGGTAGTTACATTTAGAACAACTTTTAAGCTAGCATACAGAATAATGGGTTTTACTGCAACATCTTCACTCACATGTATCATGGGTAGCTCAGTTTTTTTTTTTTTTTTTTTTCTTCTGTTTGGGAGATCAAATCCTGGGCCTTGTGGTAGATGCTAGGCAAGCATCCATGCACACCACTGAGCTACATTTCCAACCCTTACAGTTTTTGAGACAGGGTCTCAAAAACCATATAACCCAAGCTGGCCTTAAATGTGGCAGTACTCCAGTCTCAGCTTCCTTAATGCTGGGATTACAGGTGTCACCACCTTCTACATTTAAAACTTTCACTTCTGTGGCAGCATTCCCACTGGGCTACACCTGGCCTGGCTCCAGAGTGTTAGCACCTAGCCCTGATCCATGTTTTGTTTAGCAGACACCCTTTGACTCTCTTGCTGCCCTATGTGAATCTTGTCTGAGAGTTTCCCAAAGATACAAAGTCTATGCAAAACTTTGTTTGGCAAACCTGGAAAACTGTGGTACCTGATGAATCAAGAAATTTGCACTGGGCATTGTATTTTTGGAAGCTTCTTTCAGGTTGTTTTGAGCATATGGAAATCAGCTGGCTAAAGTGTAAATATGGAGAAAAATAAAAATGCCCTGGATGAATGGAAAGTGCTTCAGTTCTTAGAGGCTGAATCCCCTTGAAGCCAAGAAAGGCTAGATTCATTCTTAAGGTGCCTATGAGTCTTCACTCAATGGACTCACGTGAGTCCACACACCCACACTACACAATAATTCCAAAAAGGCATCCCACAAGCAAACCAAAGAACAATGTTGGAAGACTAAAACATGTCTCATTCCAAGAGAAACTTCAGAATAGTTAGAAATTTGTTATCTTAGCACAGTGATTACTAAATTAAATCATCTGATGTAAACACTACTGATGAGAAACTTTAGAATAGTTAGAAATTTATACCCTAGCACCATTATTACAAAATAAAATCAGCCGGGCGGTGGTGGCACATGCCTTTAATCCCAGCACTCGGGAGGCAGAGGCAGGCGGATCTCTGTGAGTTTGAGGCCAGCCTGGTCTCCAAAGCGAGTTCCAGGAAAGGCGCAAAGCTACACAGAGAAACCCTGTCTCGAAAAACAAAAACAAAAAAATGCCAACAAAACAAACAAACAAAAAAACCACAGAAACAAAATAAAATCATCTGATAAAAACACTATTGATAGTTGAGGACCCAAACCAGCCAATATTCTTTCTAACAAATTATGATAAGTCACCATTTACAGGTTGTGGTTTTCAGAAAACTATTTGTGGATTTGGGGTTCAATGAAATATTGTGGACTTTCAAGTTAAATATAAAAATGAAGTGTTGAAGCTAAATATTGAAAGGAGCTTTCAGGTGGGTGGTGGTGGCACACACCTTTAAATCCAGCACTCAGGAGGCAGGGGCAGGTGGACCTCTGTGAGTTCGAGGCCAGCCTGGTCTACAGAGTGAGTTCCAGGACAAGCTCAAAGCTACACAGACAGAAAAATAAAAAAAAAAAAACAACCCCCCCCAAAAAAAAAAAAAAACCCAAGAGCTTTCAAGTTGAATATAAAAGTGACGGGAGCCATAAGCCTAAGCGACCCTTGACACACATGCTGCCATATTTGGGCTTCTCTCCTCCTCTTTTCTTAGATCTAGGCCTTGCTTAAGTCTCCATAGCACCAGAACCTCTTCTCAGAAATTGGGTGACTGTGCTGCAATTAGGCAAGAGTAGATAGATAATCCACATAGCAACGTTCCCTGCTAGCTGAACAACCCATGATTAAAGTCCCCTCCCTGCTTGTAGCCCCCCTTGCCCCTGCCTATATATGCCTTAAGAGGAAAATAAAATTTTGGAGCTTGATCTGACATCCTGTCTTGCTCTCATTCTTTGTGTCTCTCGTCCCTCTCATTCGCCGGCCCTCCCTTCAGGTCCCCGTTGAAGACTGTGCTGGCTGGGGCATAAAAGCAAAAGTTCACCACATGTAGTGACATACTCCCAGCAATTAGGAGACAGAAGCAGGGGCACCAAGAGTTCAAGGCCAGCCTAAGCCACACAGCTAAGTTCAAGGCTAGTGTGGGCTACCTGAGACCCTGTCTATAAACCAAATGTGAAAATAGTAACAAAAACAAAAGGTTACTGGACATTGAGATAAACAGATCACTGAAAAACTACTTCAGGAAAGAATTAGTTTGTTCATGAGATGGTAGCTTAACAACTGAATAAATCTTCCCCTTTTTCGTAAAACAGCAGTATCTGCATTTCTAATACCCATGTATTTTGCAGTAAAATTTGAGAACAGAGTGGCACCTAAGAATCTGAGGCTCCATGTAAGTAGTTCTATGTCTGAAATCTTCTCATACAAAGCTTTTGAATCCTATTGCACATTACTTAACTTATTGTAAAATTATTAAGATATCTAGCTTAATTTCTGTTTTTAGTAGGCTGATATTTTGGAATATAGAACTGAAATCTGGGGCACTGCTGATAAGGGTTTACCCTTATCAATTTATTTAAAAAATCAGCTGTGTGCTGAGACAGTCAAGTATTCATAGAAATTCCATGAAGATGCTATTTATTTTTGAAACACTTTGCTGTTGTATTTTCTGGGACTATCAGAGTCAACTTGACCTATTCTGAAGCACCACTTCAAGAGTATCATGTGCAATAATAACAAATTCTGAGGTCATTTAGTTCTTTTAAATTTCTTACCACTTTGAACAGCTCTGATTTGAAATATGGTAAATCCTTGAACACAAATGAAGACAAAAATTATCACAGATCTGTACTTGTTCAATTTCTTCTTTGTTTTTTTTTTTTTTTTTTTTTTTGGTTTTTCGAGACAGGGTTTCTCTGTGTAGCTTTGCGCCTTTCCTGGGACTCACTTGGTAGCCCAGGCTGGCCTCGAACTCACAGAGATCCTCCTGGCTCTGCCTCCCGAGTGCTGGGATTAAAGACGTGCGCCACCACCGCCCGGCTCAATTTCTTCTTTGTAGATACTAGAATACATTAATGAACATTCAAGGTTGATGGATTTGTGTTGATGGTGTCCACGTTTTCTTACTGTTTAGATCCAGGAATGACTTGGAGCTTGATGGTCACTGTCATTTCTGATACCTCTGAGGAGAGTGTGGTACATGACAACTTTATGTATATTTATGTTCTCATGAGAATGACAGTGGTAAGTCTAGTACTGGATGGATTGGCTTAAGACGTCCCCATGTGGAGTAGGTATGAGTTCTCTGGTGATCGGTAAGAGAAGAGCTGTGTGTGAAGGCTTTGTCACAGTCCTTGTATGGTTTCTCTCCTATGGATCCTCTGGTGCTGAGTAAGATTGGGTGCTCTAATTGAAGGCCTTGCCACAATCCTGATACTCATAAGGCTTTTTCCCCAGTGTGTGTCCTATCATACTGGCTGAGTGATGAGCTGTGGCTGAAGGATTTCCCACATTCATTGCACCCATACGGCTTTTCTTTGGTGTGAATCCTCTGCTGTTCTATGAGAAAGAAATTCTGGCTGAAGGCTCTACACTCACTACATTCAGAGAGCTTCTCTCCTGTGTGGCTCCTCTGAGGCTAAATGAGGGAAGCAAGCTATCTTTTCCCCATTGTGAGTTTTCTGATATTCTGTTAGAGTTGAGCTGTGGCTGAAGGCCTTGCCACAGTCATTGCATTCATAGGGCTTTTCTCCTGTGTGAAGGCTTTCTCCCACTCACAGCCTCCATAAGGCTTCTCTTGAGTATGGATTTGATGGTGTTTGGTCAGGGATGAGCTATGGCTCAAGGCCTTGCCAAATTCCCAATGACAGGGCTTCTCTCCATTGTGGGTTCGTAGGTGCTGGGTGAGGTGGATAATTTGATGATCCATAACTCACTGCACTCATAGGGCTTGTCAACTGTGTGAGTCTGCTCATGCTGGTTGAAGGAGGAGCTGAAGCTGAAGGATTTCCCACATTTACTACACTCATATGGCTTCTCACCTTTGTGAGTTCTCTGGTGCTGGATCAGTGGGGCAATCTGGTTGCAGGCCCTTCCACACTAAGAATATTAGTACGGTTTCTCATTGGTGTTGATTGTTTATGGTGTTTGGTTAGTGCTTAACCGTTTCATATTCACAGCATGAATAAAGTCTTCCTTCTACTGTGTGTATTTGGTGATGTTCAATGAGTGCTGAACTGTGACTAAAGTCCTTTAGAAATTTCTGGCATTTGTAGAGTTTCTTTTTTGTATTAGTTTTTGATTGATCATTTGAGTCCAGCTTCTCCCTTTCCATGTGTTCTCCACATGTGAGGGGGCCTTGCTTTTCAAAAGTCATTGGTTGAGCTGAGAGATCAGTGCTCAGACTCAAGTTTTCCTCAGCCCCATTCTCTTTCTTCTAAGTGGGTATTTTCACAGGAATGAAAATCACTTGCTCCACTTACCTCTCACACCTGCGTTCTCAGGGACCTACAATGTTCTTATTCTTGAAGTGCCATACACCACTCCCAGTTTTCCCATCAGAAAAACTACTATTGGATAGTTTTCCAGAGATCCTTTGTTTTGGATCTGAAAATCTGTTTTCTTGTCTGATTTCTAAATCTGAAAGAAACAAGAAATGGTTCCAAGAGAAAAGAGTTTGTGTGGCACGTAGCTTGAGTTTGTGTATGTGTGTGAAACTGATAATTTTGATAAGTTTAGTGCATGAGTTTAAAAATAGCTTTTATGGGGGCTGGAGGGATGGCTTGGTGGTTAAAAATACTTGTTCTTGCAGAGGACCTAGGTTTAATTTTCTACATGTCAGCCCACAACCATCTATAACTACAGTTCCAGGGAATCCAATGCCCTCTTCTAATCTCTGTAGGCACCAGGCATGCATTGGGACACAGACATACATGCATGCAAGCAAAATACATACATAAAATAAAATTTAAATTTATATATTTATATAGATTTTAGCTAGAATGGAGGCACATACTTGTCTTGTATGCAAGAAGCTGAAGCAGTAGGATTGAATGTACTGAAAATCTTTGGGTGGTGGCACACCCCTTTAATCCCTGTTTTCAGGATGCAAAGGCAGGTGAATCTTTTGAATTTGAGGTCAGCCTGGTCTACAGAGAGAGTTCCAGGATGACCAGGGCTACAAACAGAAACCTGTCTCAAAAACAAAAACAAAGAACAACAACAACAACAACAACATCAACAACAATAGAAGTATTGCAAGTCTGAGGCCAGCTTGGACTATATAAGAAGACACCTAAAAGTAACAGAAAAATTTAACTGTTCTGCGAACCCAGAAAGAAACAGGATCCCTACAGGCCAGAGATTCTGTCCACCTGGGCAACAACTGTACCCCAGCCACAGTAAGCGCTTGGCAGACATACTACATGAGCAGGACAATATTTCTTATCATTCTTGAAAACTGGTAAAGGATCACTGTTCAAACAACTAAACTACTCATTTTCTTAGCACTTACCACAATCTATTCCTTTTCTTAGCACTTACCAAAATCTGTAATTTTATGTTACTTTATGTTTTGTGTGACCTCCTCCCTGACCAAGCATTAGTTCTGCAAAGATGGTAACTCAGTTTCACTCATATCAAAATTGGTGTATGGGTGCCAGGATACAGCTCAGTGGTAGAGGACTTGCCTAGGATGTGTGTGGCCCAGCACCCGTGTTATGTGTTCACAACTACATGTAACTCTAGCTTCAGAGGATCTGATATTCTGTTCCCGACTCAGCTAGCATCTGTACACATGACACACATTTAGACAGATACATATACTTAAATAAACTGAAACACAACCCAGGTTTTCTGCAAGGACAGTAAGTGCTCTTAACCACTGAGCCATCTCTCAAGTCCCTCCTTTGCCCTTTCTGCCATATGATGATGCAGCAAGGTGCCATCAATAATGAATGGGCCCTCACAAGACACTGAATCTATTGGTACTTTGCTTTTGGAATCCCCAGCCTCCAGAACTGAGAGTAATACATCTCTACTGTTTATAACTGACTCACTCTATTTTGTTACAGCAGCCCAAAGAGACCATAAAGATGGCGGTGCAAAGAGTAAGAGGGCTCCTGAGAACACAAAGGATGACCCAGGTCTACCCTGAGATTTGACAACCACAGGGCTATCTCACTCACCTTGTGTTTCTCTGCTTCTGGTATTTTCAGGTTAGGTCTGTGACTTACTCAAATTTATTCTATTTGATATTCCCTACAATTAAATAATCAAGTTCCTGAAGTTCAAGTCCAGGTATTTGCTTTTAAATGTAAGCCCTACACCTGTTTTTAATTCAGGAGAACTCGAGTCCACAATGTAAGCGAAGCATCAGGAATAAGGAGGCAGTCTTACTAAGAGAGACCAAAAGTCTGCATCATCACAGTATGGGAAGATTCCAGTTGCCCCAACTCCTCCTTGGTAAAATATACAACCAAACCCTAAAAGGTCACTTGTTCCTGAAACCACGAGTGTCCTTAGCTGAGCCAGTCTAGACTTATTTCTGGTGGGGCAGCTGATTAACAGGAACGTTAAACAGGCTAGAAGGGTTCTCTCCAGTTGAGGTGAAGGTCAGATTTTCCTGTGGAGTCTAGGTGACCTCCTGGAATATGTAAATAGGCAACAGTACCTTAGGCTATAAGGTCATTTCCAACAATTTAGATGAAGAACATCTTTTAAAAGTTTATTTTTATTCTGTATATGTGAGTCAATTGGTGTGTGTGTGTGTGTGTGTGTGTGTGTGTGTGTGTGTGTCTGTCTGTCTGTCTGTCTTTGCCTGCAAGAAGGCAGAGACATCAGATTTCCCTGGAGCTAGAGTTACAGGTGGTTAGGTGTCAGCTGATGTCCATACTGAGAATCCAACTTGGGTCCTCTACATGTGCTGCTAACCACCGAGCCATGAAATAAAACGGTGTTTGGGAATTAACAAAAAAGTGGCAAAGAATTATGGGCAAGTTAGGGTCCACCAGAAACTGCACTCCTGGAGGTACCCTTACAGCAGCTGTATCTGGGCAGTGAAAAAGGGAATATCTGCAAAAACTGTCAGGTGGACACCTGTGGGGCCAAAGTTATTCATGGATATTCTTATCTGAAATGCTTGGAACCAGAAGTGTTTCAGATTTCAGGGATTTTTGAAGTTTGGAATTTTTGCATAGATTTTTTTTTTGGCTTAAAATGTGCAAAAGTTTTAGACTCTCAGATTAAGGATGCTTCAACCTCTATGCTTAATCTAATGAAACAAAATCCTTGGTGCAGGGTAGGGGAGGGGGGCAGGTTGAGAAAACATAATCCAGGTGCTGGAGTGGTGGCTCAGTAAAGAGCACTTACTGCTTTTGTAAAGAACCTAGGTTCAGTTCCAGCACCTATGTGGCAGCTCCTAGCCATCTGTAACTCCAGTTCTAGTTGATCCTATGCCCTCTTCTGACTTCTTTGAGCACCTGGCATGCACATGGTGCATATACATACTTGTGTAAAAAAACACTCATACACATACCTGGGGAAAAAGCCATAGTCCCAGCAACAAATGCTGGGGTAGATGTGGGAAAAAGGGAGCACTAATTCACGCTGTGGGAGTACAACCTGGTACAGTCACTATGGAAATCAGTGTGGAGGTTCCTCAAAGAGCTAGAAATAGATCTATGATATAATCATTCTCAGATTCATACCCAAAGAACTCTGTATCCTACTAGAGAGATACCTGCTCATTCATGTTCATTGCTGCTCTAGTCACAACAGCCAGAAAATTGCAACAGCCTAAATGGCCATCAAACAATGAATGGATAATGAAAATGTGGTATATTCACACAATGAAATACTATTCAGCTACTAAGAAAAATGAAATTATTAAATTCGCAGATAAATGGAGCTGGAAACAATCATTCTAAGGCAACCCGGGCCCAAAAAGACAAACTTCTTTTTCCCCCCCTCCTATCTGTGGGTGTTAGCTTTGAATCTTTGGAAATGTATGTTTCATTTGAAATACTCATAGAAGCCAGTAAATTTTGTAAGGGGCCACAGGGATGTGCGTGCGTGTGTGTGTGTGTGTGTGTGTGTGTGTGTGTGTGTACATGTGCACGGGTGATTTCATGGGAGAGGGTGACAGAACAAAGTGGTATGAAAGACTTAACGGGTAATAACAGTACAGGAAGGCTTAGATTGGGATGGGGAATAGGAGGGCATGGTAGATGAAGAAATACTGGGAGGGTTAACTAACACTAAAGACGTTTTGAAAAACATCATGAGGAAACCTACTACTGTACAAGCTTGTTGGTGTTGTTGACTGCTGGATATCAGGGATTTCTCCTGTCTCGTCCTGTGAAAACTAGGATTACGGACACAACAAGTGAGCACACCATACGGCTGGCTTTACATGGGGCTGGGAATTCGAACTCAGTTCTTCATGCTTGCACTTTCCCTACTCAGCATCTCCCCAACTCTGTATTCTTAGTATTAATGTAAGCATGAGAATGGTGACTGACACCCAGAGCGGCACTCAGTTTGTCTTAGGCAGCTGGAAAAGTTGGGATAGAAGCCCTTCCCTCTCGGGTGGACGGTTTTCAATCACTGCAATATTTGCCCCAAGCTCGGGGATTCCAAGTCTTGCGACAAAGCCTGGACCCAAGGCCAAGATCCTCCTCAAAGACCCCGAGATCCCTAGAGGCCAACCCCACCTCCTCGGTCCGGTCCCTTGGGTCCCCGAAGCGACACCCATAGGGATAAAGAAGCAGAGAGAACTCGACATGCACCGGTGCGGGTTGGGTACCTTCTCCGACTGTGGCCTCAGACCCCTCCCCTCGCCCGCCCAGCCTCCCACCTCCACCCCAACGCCCCCATCTTACTCACCGCCGAATCGCAACACAAAGGCCGCCGCTACTAGCTGGGATTGCGCCTGCGCGCCGACTACACCTCCCAGAGGCCCGTGCGTGCGCTTCCGGTCTCGCCCCTTGGTCCTGACCCTCATGCTGTGGCAGACAGGCTCGGAGTGCGAGCATAGACCGAGATCGACCCCGGTTCGTCACTTGTCACAAACCGCAGGAGGAAAGTTGAGAGCAGCACCAGAGCTTAATACTGTAGCTCCCAGAAGGCTGCGCGCGGGCTTTACGTCTCTCCGCTCGCCCCGCCTCCTCGAACTCGGACTCTTGGGCGCCTGAGAAGTCGGTTTCCTGCCCCATTGTGCCTCCCGACACTACAATTCCCAGAGGGCCACGCGCGCCTTCGCTTTTTCTTTTGCTGTTAGGTTCTCGGCGCTGGCCTATTTACCTCCATGCTGAAGAGTTTTTGACTGACTGAAGGGCTAATAGAGGATCTGAAGAAGTTGAGAGAAGCAGTGGGAAGGGGCCTGGTAACGGTTTCCCAGACATGAAAAGCCCTGAGGTGTTTGATGAAGAGAGGAGGTTGGTCGTGAGAATGCCAGGACATTTGAGCATTGACTTTGCTTTCTTATTGGAAACGCAACCATTAACTCTATAAGACAAAGCTGTGAACAAAACACGAGCACAAGTTTTTTTTTTTTTTTTAATTTTTATTTTGCCATACAATTCAGTTCTACATATCAGCCACAGATTCCCTTGTTCTCCCCCCTCCCCCCCCCCTCACCTTCCCCCCAGCCCGCCCCCCATTCCAATCTCCTCCAGGGCAAAGCCTTCCCCACAGACTGAGATCAACCTGGTGGACTCAGTCCAGGTAGGTCCAGTCCCCTCCTCCCAGGCCGAGCCAAGCGACCCTGCATAGGCCCCAGGTTTCAAACAGCCGACTCATGCAATGAGCACAGGACCCGGTCCCACTGCCTGGATGCCTCCCAAACAGATCAGGCCAATCAACTGTCTCACCCACTCAGAGGGCCTGATCCAGTTGGGGACCCCTCAGCCATTGGTTCATATTTCATGTGTTTCCATTCGTTTGGCTATTTGTCTCTGTGCTTTATCTGACCTTGGTCTCAACAATTCTCGCTCATATAAACCCTCCTCATTCTCGTTAATTGGACTCCCAGAGATCCACCTGGGGCCTAGTCATGGATCTCTGCATCCAGATCCCTCAGTAGTTGGATGAGGTTTCTAGCACGACAATTAGGGTGTTTGGCCATCCCATCACCAGAGTAGGTCAGTTCGGACTGTCTCTCGACCATTGCCAGCAGTCTGTTGTGGGGGTATCTTTGTGGATTTTCTGTGGGCCTCTCTAGCACTTTGTTTCTTCCTATTCTCATGTGGTCTTCATTTACCATGGTCTCCTATTCCTTGTTCTCCCTCTCTGTTGTTGATCCAGCTGGGATCTCCCACTCACCCAAGCTCTCTTTCCCTCGACCCTCGCCCTTCACTACCCCCACTCATGTCCAGGCTGTTCATGTAGATCTCATTCCATTCTCTGTCATTGGGCGATCCCCGTGTCTTTCTTGGGGTCCTGTTTTCCAGGTAGCCTGCCTGGTGATGTGAGTAGCAGTCCAGTCATCCTTGTTCCACATCTAGTATCCTGTTATGAGTGAGTACATACCATGTTTGTCTTTCTGAGTCTGGGATACCTCACTCAGGATGATTTTTTCTAGATCCATCCATTTGTCTGCAAACCTCATGATGTCATTGTTTTTCTCTGCTGAGTAGTATTCCATTGTGTATATGTACCACATTTTGTTTATCCATTCTTCAGTTGAAGGGCATCTAGGTTGTTTCCATGTTCTGGCTATTACAAACAACGCTGATATGAACATAGCTGAACAAGTGCTCTTGTGGTGTGGTTGAGCATTCCTTGGGTATATGCCCAAGAGTGGTATAGCTGGATCTTGGGGGAGATGGATTCCCAATTTTCTAAGAAAGCGCCATATTGATTTCCAAAGTGGTTGTACAAGCTTGCATTCCCACCAGCAGTGGAGGAGAGTTCCCCTAGCTCCACATCCTCTCCAGCATAAGGTGTCTTCAGTGTTTTTTATCTTAGCCATTCTGACAGGCGTAAGGTGGTATCTCAGAGTTGTTTTGATTTGCATTTCCCTGATGATTAGGGATGTTGAGCAATTCCTTAAATGTCTTTCAGCCATTTGAGTTTCCTCTGTTGAGAATTCTCTGTTTAGTTCTATAGCCCATTTCTTAATTGGACTGTTGGGCATTTTGATGTCTAATTTCTTGAGTTCCTTATATATTCTGGATATCAGTCCTCTGTCAGATGTGGGATTGGTGAAGATCTTTTCCCATTCTGTAGGCTGTCGCTTTGCTTTGTTGACCGTATCCTTTGCCCTACAAAAGCTTCTCAGTTTCAAGAGGTCCCATTGATTGATTGTTTCTCTCAGTGTCTGTGCTACTGGTATTCTATTTAGAAAGTGGTCTCCTATGCCAATGCGTTCAAGACTACTTCCTACTTTCTCTTCTAGCAGGTTCAGAGTAGCTGGATTTATGTTGAGGTCCTTGATCCACTTGGACTTAAGTTTTGTGCACGGTGATAGATATGGATCTATTTGCAGCCTTCTACATGTTGATATCCAGTTTTGCCAGCACCATTTGTTGAAGATGCTTTCTTTTTTCCATTGTGCACTTTTGGCTTCTTTGTCAAAAATTATTTGTTCATAGGTGTGCGGATTAATGTCAGGGTCTTCAATTTGATTCCATTGGTCCACATGTCGGTTTTTATGCCAGTACCAAGCTGTTTTTATTACTGTAGCTCTATAGTAGAGCTTGAAGTCAGGGATCGTGATGCCTCCAGAGGTTGTTTTATTGTACAGGATTCTTTTGGCTATCCTGGGTTTTTTGTTTTTCCATATGAAGTTGAGTATTATTCTTTCCAGGTCTGTGAAATTGTGTTGGTATTTTGATGGGGATTGCATTGAATCTGTAGATTGCTTTTGGTAAGATTGCCATTTTTACTATGTTAGTTCTGCCTATCCATGAGCATGGGAGATCTTTCCATTTTCTGACATCTTCTTCAATTTCTTTTTTCAGGGACTTAAAGTTCTTGTCATATAGGTCCTTCACTTGCTTGGTTAGTATTACCCCAAGGTATTTTATGTCATTTGTGGCTATAGTAAAGGGTGATGTATCTCTGATTTCCTTCTCCGCTTTTTTGTCCATTGTATATAGGAGGGCTACTGATTTTTTGGAGTTGATCTTGTATCCTGCTATGTTGCTGAAGGTGTTGATAAGCTGTATCAGTTCCTTGGTGGAATCTTTGGGGTTGCTCAAGTATACTATCATGTCATCTGCAAATAGGGAAAGCTTGACTTCTTCCTTTCCAATTTGTATCCCCTTAATCTCCTTATGTTGTCTTATTGCTCTGGATAGAACTTCAAGTACTATATTGAATAAGTATGGGGAGAGCGGACAGCCTTGCCTCGTTCCTGATTTTAGTGGAATTGCTTTGAGTTTCTCTCCATTTAATTTGATGTTGGCTGTTGGCTTGCTATAAATTGCCTTTATTATGTTTAGGTATGTTCCCTGTATTCCTGATCGCTCCAAGACCTTTATCATGAAGAGGTGTTGGATTTTGTCAAATGCCTTTTCAGCATCTAGTGAGATGATCATGTGGTTTTTTTCTTTGAGTTTGTTTATATGGTGTATCACATTGACAGACTTTCGTATGTTGAACCATCCTTGCATCCCTGGAATGAATCCTACTTGATCATGGTGGATAATTGTTTTGATGTGGTCTTGGAGTCTGTTTGCCAGTATTTTATTGAGTATTTTTGCATCAATGTTCATGAGGGAGATCGGTCTGTAGTTCTCTTTCTTTGTTGTATCCTTGTTTGGTTTGGGAATCAGGGTAATTGTAGCCTCATAGAAGGAGTTTCGTAATGTTCCTTCTGTTTCTATTGTATGGAACAATTTAGAGAGTATTGGTATTAACTCTTCTTTGAAGATCTGGTAGAATTCTGAACTGAAACCATCTGGTCCTGGGCTTTTTTTGGTTGGGAGACTTTTAATGACTGTTTCTATTTCATTAGGGGTTATTGGACTATTTAAATAGTTTATCTGGTCTTGATTTAATTTAGGTATGTGGTACCTATCCAGAAAATTATCCATTTCTTTTAGGTTTTCCAGTTTTGTGGAATAGAGGTTTTTGAAGTATGACCTGATGATTCTCTGGATTTCCTCAATATCTGTTGTTATGTCCCCCTTTTCATTTCTGATTTTGTTGATTTGGATGCTCTCTCTCTGTCTTTTGGTTAGTTTGGATAAGGGCTTGTCTATCTTGTTGATTTTCTCAAAGAACCAACTCTTTGTTTCATTAATTTTTTGTATTGTTCTCTTTGTTTCTATTTTATTGATTTCAGCTCTCACTTTGATAATTTCCTGGCATTTATTTTTCCTGGGAGACTTTGCTTCTTCCTGTTCTAGAACTTTCAGGTGTGCTGTTAAGTCACTAGTGTGAGATTTCTCCAGCTTATTTATGTGGGCGTTTAGTGCTATGAATTTCCCTCTTAGTACTGCTTTCATAGTGTCCCATAGGTTTGGATATGTGGTGTCTTCATTTTCGTTGATCTCTAGGAAGTCTTTAATTTCTTTCTTTATTTCTTCCTTAACCCATTGGTGATTCAGGTGGGTATTGTTCAGTTTCCATGAGATTGTAGGTTTTCTGTAGTTTTTGTTGTTGTTGAAATCCAACTTTAGACCATGGTGGTCTGATAGAACACAGGAGGTTATTCCAATTGTTTTGTATCTGTTTAGATTTGTTTTGTGACCAAGTATGTGGTCGATTTTAGAGAAGGTTCCATGGGGTGCTGAGAAGAAGGTATATTCTTTTTTGTTAGGATGGAATGTTCTGTAGATGTCGATTAAGTCCATTTGAGTCATGACATCAGTTAAGTCCTTTATTTCTCTCTTAAGTTTCGATTTGGGGGATCTGTCCAGTGGTGAAAGTGGGGTGTTGAGGTCTCCCACTATTAATGTGTGGGGTTTTATATGTGATTTAAGCTTTAATAATGTTTCTTTTACATATGTGGGTGCCCTTGTGTTTGGTGCATAAATGTTCAGAATTGAGACTTCATCTTGGTGGATCTTTCCTGTGATGAGTATGTAATGCCCTTCTTGATCTCTTTTGATTGATTTTAGTTTGAAGTCTATTTTGCTGGATTCAGGATGGCTACACCCGCTTGTTTCTTAAGACCGTTTGATTGGAAAGTCTTTTCCCAGCCTTTTATTTTTAGGTAGTGTCTATCTTTGAATTTGAGATGTGTTTCTTGTATGCAGCAGAAAGATGGGTCCTGCTTTCGTATCCATTCTGTAAGCCTATGTCTTTTTATAGGTGAATTAAATCCATTGATATTGAGGGATATTAATGTCCAGTGATTGTTCATTCCTGTTATTTTTTGGTGGTGATGTGTGTGTACTTTTCTTCGTTGGGGTTTACTGCTGTGGCTTTATCTATTGCCTGCATTTTCGAGGGTGTATCTGACTTCCTTAGGTTGGAATTTTCCTTCTAGTGCTTTCTGTAGGGCTGGGTTTGTGGATAAATATTGTTTAAATCTGGCTTTGTCATGGAATGTCTTGTTCACTCCATCTATGATGATTGAAAGTTTTGCTGGGTATATTAGTCTAGGCTGACATCCATGGTCTCTTAGTGTCTGCATTACATCTGTCCAGGTCCTTCTGGCTTTCAAAGTCTCCATTGAGAAATCGGGTGTTATTCTGATAGGTTTGCCTTTATATGTCACTTGGCCTTTTTCCTTTGCTGCTCTTAATATTCTTTCTTTATTCTGTACGTTTAATTGTTTAATTATTATGTGGCGAGGGGACTCTTTTTGGGGGTCTAGTCTGTTTGGTGTTCTATAGGCTTCCTGTATCTTCATAGGCATTTCCTTCTTTAAGTTGGGAAAGTTTTCTTCTATGATCTTGTTGAATATATTTTCTGTGCCCTTGAGTTGGTATTCTTCTCCTTCTTCTACCCCTATTATTCGTAGGTTTGGTCTTTTCATGGTGTCCCAAATTTCTTGGACATTTTGGTTCATGACTTTGTTGACTTTAGTGTTTTCTTTGACTGATGAATCTATTTCTTCTACTGTATCTTCAATGCTAGAGATCCTCTCTTCCATCTCTTGCGTTCTGTTGATTATACTTGCATCTGAAGTTCCCAATCGTTTTCTCAGATTTTCTATTTCCAGCATTCCCTCTGTTTGTGTCTTCTTCATTTTTTTCTATTTCCCTTTTCAGGTCTTGGACTGTTTCCTTCATTTGTTTCATTGATTTTTCTTGATTTTCTTTCAGTATTTTATTGTTCTCTTCCAGGACTTTTTTGATTTCTTCTAATTTGTTTGCCCTTTCCTCTAGTTGTTTACAGCGTTCTTCACATTTTTTTTGTCTTTTCCTCTACACGAGCCTCTAGCTTCTTCATGATGACATTCATAAGGCTATTTTCTTCTGCTTCTTCCAATTTCTGATGTTCAGGTCTAGGTGTTGGAGGAGGGCTAGGGCCCGGTGATGGTGTATTGCTATTCATTTTGTTGTATGTGTTTCTGCCTTGACGTCTGCCCATCTCCTTGTGGTTCGTTCTTGGCCTTATCTGCACACTTGGTTCAGACAGAGCTGACAGATTCAGGAAGTCTCTCTTTCTTGTCCAGATGGGAGCTCTCTTGTCCAAATTGGAAGTCTGTGCTTCAGAAGGGAAGTCCTGGGCAAGATGTGAGCTGGGGGGCCGGCCTCCAAGTCTCAGGAAGAGGCTTGGGGCTCAGGCGGATGGGCGTGGGGGCAGGGCGTGGAGACTGCAGGGTCTGCCAGTGGTCTTGGAGAAGGGGATCCTTCCCGGTGGGGCTAGAAGGGAACCTGCCCGGGGACCAGAACCTGGGGCCAAGTTGGGCAGGTCTTCCCCGGAGTGGCTGGTGCCCAGGGATGGGGTCGGGGGCAAGCTAGGGCACTCACCTGTGCTTCAGAAGGGAAGTCCTGGGCAAGATGGGAGCTGGGGGCCAGCCTCTAAGTCTCAGGAAGAGGCTTGGGGCTCAGGCGGATGGGCGTGGGGGCAGGGCGTGGAGACTGCAGGGTCTGCCAGGGGTCTTGGAGAAGGGGATCCTTCCCGGTGGGGCTAGAAGGGAACCTGCCCGGGGACCAGAACCTGGGGCCAAGTTGGGCAGGTCTTCCCCGGAGTGGCTGGTGCCCAGGGATGGGGTCCGGGGCAAGCTAGGGCACTCACCTGTGCTTCAGAAGGGAAGTCCTGGGCAAGATTGGAGCTGGGGGCCCGGCCTCTAAGTCTCAGGAAGAGGCCGAGCACAAGTTTTTTTTTTTTTTTTTGGTTTTTCGAGACAGGGTTTCTCTGTGTAGCTTTGCGCCTCTCCTGGAACTCACTTGGTAGCCCAGGCTGGCCTCGAACTCACAGAGATCCGCCTGGCTCTGCCTCCCGAGTGCTGGGATTAAAGGCGTGCGCCACCACCGCCCGGCGAGCACAAGTTTTATCTCAGAACACCAAAGACATCCCCGGAAGATCAGCCATAGGCAGTTACCAGGCCGTATTTAGTACCTCAGTATAAAAATCAACATTGGCCTGTACTTTGTTATGCAATTATTGAAACTGTGCTATTGAACAGGAGCACAATATTCAAAGATGATATGCTTCCATTCACTGAACTGACGTTTTCTGAAAATTCACTGCCAACACCATTCACGGGGGTAGCAGCAAACAGTAGAGTAGGTGTGGCATTCGTTGTCACTAAACAGTGATTTCATATCCTAATGTGTGCAAAGTCTTTTGGCCTTTGCCAAACAACTACAGCCAAGAAAGAATGTGGACAAAGATTTATTACCTGTAGCAGGTAAGCAGAGCAAAAGTGATGGCGTTTAGGGGTGCAGGGAAGGGTTCATTTTCTCTGTCAAAGAAAAGGTGAAGCAGTGTGTAGTGGCATAGCACCTTTAATCCCAGCACGGGGGAGGCAGAGGCAGGTGGATCTCTGAGTTCGAGGCCAGCCTCGTCTACCTAGATAGAGTTCAGGACAGCTAGGGCTGTTACACCACCACCTCCCCCCAAAAATAGAAAAGGTGAAAGATGTGTTACCAGAAATCTTGGGGAGTCCCAGCAGAGCCATCATATAATACTTGGGAAATTAGGGTCCCCTCTTGAGGTTCTTAGTTTAACTAATAAGAGAATTTAAGAACAGTTACAGATGGAAGCTTGAGGACAAACAGACTCAAACAGAAGCTTGCAGAGTTTAAAATGAAAACCCCAAGGCAAGCTAACTATGAATCTCACAGCTGCCTGAAAAGAAGAATGGAGAAGAACAAAAGCCGTGCTGTTTGAGATAAGGCTGCAGGAGGTCAGATACCTGCTAGCAGACATCCGCATGCTGCAGAGGAGGGGAGCTTTAGAAAGAGAGCAATTTCAGTGTTAGATAGGGAGTCTTGGTCTTTGGTAAAACATTCTTATTTTCATTTTATGTGTATGAGTGGTTTGTCTACATGTATATATACACTGTGTGTTCAGTAGTGTGGAGGGCATTGGATCCCTGTAGGATCTGGAGTTACAGTTTTGAGCCATCAGGTAGGTGCTAGGAACAGAAACAGAACCCTGTGCGCTCTCTTCTCTCTTCTCTTCTCTTCTCTTCTCTTCTCTTCTCTTCTCTTCTCTTCTCTTCTCTTTTCTCTCTCTCTCTCTCTCTCTCTCTCTCTCTCTCTCTCTCTCTCTCTTCCTCTTCACAAGACAGGGTTGCTGGGATTAAAGGTGTGGGACACCAACCCTGTGCTCTTAAACTGCTGAGCCACCCCTCCAGCCCCAGTTAGGACATTTAAAAAGCATACTTAGGCTCTGGCCAGCATCTAAAAGAAAAAGTTATACTTTTTGAAGGTGGATAGACTAAGTTGAACCTCATGGTGGCTCATCTCTTAGGTACTGCATTGGAGGTGGGGATTCTGAGAAGAAAAAAAAAAGCACATTAACATAAAGTGAACTCACCTTTCCTTGGGGCAGTCCAAGCCAGGTCCTTGATTAACTCTTAAGGGAGCAGACTATGTAAAGTTTCTATTCTTTACAAAAGGAGATATTTCCAAAGCAATACCTCCCGAAACAAAGGGAGCATGGGAATTTTATTCTGGGCATCTGTTTCTATGTGTCAGCAGGCATGGGACAAAGACTTGGCTCCTCACTGCCACTCTCAGTAGCCTCAATTGTTGACCTGAATTTTCAGGGATCTCCACTTAGGCCAAACTAGGATTCATGGCTTCCAAAAAAGATTTCAGGAGTAGCAGATTAATGAAATAGAGTTGGAGATTTTTAAAAATAATTTATTTTTATTTTATGTGTATTGGTGTTTTGCTATGGGTGTCAGGTCCCCTGGAACTGGAGTCACAGACAGTTGTGAGCTGCCATGTGGGGGCTGGGAATTGAACCCAGATCCTTGGGAAGAACAGTCAGCTCTCTCAACCACTGAGCCTTCTCTCCAGTCCCAAATTTGGAGATTTTTAGGAAAGATAAATTTTAAAAATGTGTTTATATTTTGCCTGCATATATGCATGTACACCACCATGTGTGTGTCTGTTGCCTGTTGAGACCAGAAGATGGTGTCAGTTCCCTGGAACTGGATGGATCTGAGGTGTTATATGGTTTCTGGGAACCGAACTTGGGTCCTCTGCAAGATCAACAATTGCTCTTTATCAATGAACCATGCCTCCATCCCTGAAGGATATATATTTTTAAAGATTTATTTATTTATTATGTATACGGTGTTCTGCCTGTATGTACGCTTACCTACCAGAAGAGGGCACCAGAGGGCTCATTATAGATGGGTGTGAGCCACCATGTGGTTGCTGGGAATTGAACCCCGGTCCTTTGGAAGAACAGCCAGTGCTCTTAACCTCTGAACCATCTCTCCAGCCCAGAAAGATATTTTAGTACAGGCTAAAGTATGAGAGTTAAGAGAAAAAGAAGCAGTCAGAATAAAGACACATTCAAGTAGGAGTGTGTGCTTCCTAAGGAAGAGAAAGGAAAAGACACACCCAAGGGAGAGCAAGCAATTGTCTTAGTGCTAGCCATGCATGCTATATTGGTGGTTCTTATATTATATCTGAAAAGGCTGCTAAGAAATCCTCCCTCCCCATTCTTTCTGTTTTTAGGCAAGAGAGGAGATGGCTCCAGGATTCTGTGTATGGAATTATAATCTGATAAGGGAAAACTAGAAGCTCCTAGGGTCCTACCAAAAGTTTGTAGGGTGAAATTATGAGAAAACTGCAGGTTTATGTGCTGTGGGATGGTCTGTATGTCAAATGTGTTGCTGATTGGTCAATAAATAAATCACTGATTGGCCAGTGGCCAGGCAGGAAGTATAGGCGGGACTAACAGAGAGGAGAATAGAGAGAACAGGAAGCTGGGTGAGGGAGACACTGCTAGCCACTGCCATGACAAGCCGCATGTGAAGATGCCGGTAAGCCACGAGCCATGTGGCAAGGTATAGATTTATGGAAATGGATTAATTTAAGCTATAAGAACAGTTAGCAAGAAGCCTGCCACGGCCATACAGTTTGTAACCAATATAAGTCTCTGTGTTTACTTGGTCGGGTTTGAGCGGCTGTGGGACTGGCGAGTGAGAGAGATTTGTCCTGAGTGTGGGCCAGGCAGGAAAACTCAAGCTACATTTATGGTTTGAAGAGGACTTTAAGCAGTTGCTATTGTTCTGGAATTCTTGCTTCTCTGCTGGCAAGAGGCTCCAACCAGAATCTGGAGTGAGGGGCTCCCTTTTCATGTCCCCAAGATTTTCTTTGACTTTTGGACCTGCTTCAATATAGAAAAACACCCTGTGTTCATACCTCCTCAGGAGTAGTGTCACAAAACAAAGGGTGTGAGCTGAGGAAGGCAATGAGGACTCTTCTCCTGGGCTTGGAATTGCCACTATATAACCATTGGCTAGATGTTAACAAATGCCGCTGTTCCAGGTACTAAGGCTGGGTGTTCCGTCATATTGGCTGCACTTCAAACTACTAGCAGCCGGCTACAAAGGAATTCTCTTTCCCCAGACAATGGCTGTGTTGCTGCCACTAAAGGCAACTTTTCCTAAGTCTCTATCATTCTAAGAAAACTCGAGATTCATAGGCTAGGGTGAAAGTCTGCAAGCTCAGAGAGTTAGAGTAGCTAAGTGGCTAACTTTCTCTCTTTGCTGGTGTCCTGTAAGCCGCTCTACTTCCACACCACCCCAACTGAAAAACCCATGCTAAGCTCCTCCCCGCTACTTCCTGCCAACTAGTTGCTAACCCTCCTCTCTGGGCCCAGTTTAATTTTATTTAATTAACGCTAATGCAGCATATCTTTACGTAGTTAAGCAAATGCAGCATAAACAAATGTAACACAGCTGTGCCTAGTTAAACAAATGTTCCACAACAGGTGGGAAAACATGTGACTGGACTGACATGGCTTTGGTTCATCAGAAGCCCACAGTTCTCTGGGTGCACACCACCAAACAGAACAGAAGCTTGCTGAAAGTGGGAGTGCCTAAAATAGGCCTGGAAGTAGAAAGTCCCTGGAGGATAGGAAGGGCCACCATAGTGGGATAGTCAGGGCTGTGTTCTGTGTCACCCGCTGCTGGCTGCTGGTCTCTGGAGTGGGAGTGTTGCATGTAAGTACTCACTGTGCAAAGTGGCTTCAGGAGGGAAAACAAAATGAGATTGCGGAGTCCTTGTTATTCGCTTTACTGTAAATTAGGGCACGGGCAATGCCATGGATCAGCTGCTTAATTTTCTTGGTAGTTAAAATTGATTTGGCCCTTCAGGGCAGTGCTGGCTCATTTATGTATTTATAACTAGTTGGGAAATGTCTCTTGTGAGAAAATTGACTTTGTAGAGTCAGGATGATCACTCCCACACATTCAGGACACCTCAAATCTAGATCCACTGGGAGGCGGCCTGGAGCCAGGAAGAAGTTTCCAATATATATATAAAATTAAATATATATTTATACAGATATAAGTATATATTTATATATTTCAAATATCTATATCTATATCCATGTATCTGACAGAGTCTCACTATGTAGTTTGGCCATCCTGGAACTCTGGAGATCAGGCTGGCCTCAAACTCACAGAGGTCCACTTGCCTCTGTCTCCCAAGTGCTGGGATTAAAGTTGTGCCACCACAACACCCCACTACCCCACCTCCAAACTTTTTATTAGCAAAACTTTATCCCAAATGAAATCTAATGCAAAAATTCCAACCTCAAAACCAGAGCATTTGAAAGTAGACTTACTGTAGCTAGCAAGGACTAGGGGTACAGGGAACAGGATTCTATTTGAAGTGTTGAGAATATTCTGCAACTAGGTTGTAGTGGTGGTATGCAACGCTGGAATATTTCTAAAATCTATGGAACTTCTAAGGGATAGCTGACATTTAATCCCTAGCTCATGGATGTCTGATGGGGTCCCACACCCAGGGTACAGGATCTTCTGAATTGCAAGAGAAACCTGTGGTTCAGAGTCTCCACTGTACTGGTTCTAGTTTGGGATCAGTTCTTTCCTTTCTCCCCACAGGATATTTGGCAGTGTCTGGGGATGCTTTCAGATGGAGTAAGGGGTGTTACTTGTCGTCTACCTAATGGAAAGGTGTCCACCTCATAGTATACAGAAAGTTGAAAGGAAAAGAGAGAGACGATGGTTCCATGGACAAGATAGGCTTTTCAAAAGCACATTACAAGTGGTCTGGTGCCTTATTGAGACCCTAGCTCCTAACAGCCCATTGAACTATGAAATCATCATGGATTTAATGATGAAGCTAGTGCCCTTATGGTCTCATCACGTCTTGATAATACCACCAACTGAGGACCAAACCTTCAACACCCGAGATAACAATATCATAACATTCTACCCTTGGCTTCCAAATGTTTGTGCTCATCTTTATGAAGCAAGGCATATTTAACTCATCTCCAAGAGTCTTGATGTCTCAATAATTCTGGTGTTTCTCAAAAGTCCACACCTAGAGTATCCTCTGAGACTCAAGGCAAACCTTTAACTGTGAGCCCCCTAAAAAACAAAGAACAACCTTTCATGCTTACCAAATACAATAACACAGCAAGCATTCCCATTCCAAAAGGAGGAAATGGAGACATAGAAAGGAGAGATGGGGCCTTGATGGTGGGGCACACCTTTAATCTCAGCACTTGGGAGACAAAGGCAGGTGGATGCCTGGGAGTTTTAGGTAAGCTTGGTCTATGTTAGTTCCAGGCCAACCAAGGCTACATAGTGAGACCCTCTCAGGAGGGAGAGAGAGAGAGAGAGAGAGAGAGAGAGAGAGAGAGAGAGAGAGAGAGAGAGAGAGAGAGAGAGAGGACTGAAACTCAGAAGGGTAAACATTAAGTCTTGTAGCTCCGTGCCTTGCATCAGAATATGTGATGGCATGATGTTACAGTAGGCTTGATCAGGGCTCTGTGGAGACACATTAGGGAAGCTATTTCTCTGGCATGGGTGGAGATTTAATATTTCAAGTTATCCCAAACACAGAAGAGTTAATCCAGGTGTGTAGTTGTGTTAGTCAATCATCTAGCCATAGAACCAGGCTAGTTCACCTTAAGCCACACCAAAAAGATAGAAGGAATGATTATACCTTTACTGAGCTAAAGGTATAACTTTGCTTCTGCACCAACCCCCTCCGAATTCCCAACCCATAGGGCAGTCAGTACAGAGCCTTCAGGACTCAGCAAAGCATAACAACATTTTCTTCTTTCTGTCTCTCTTCTAAGATGTTTTCTCTAACATTTTGGGCGTCTCTTTCTCTCCAAAGTTCCCCTTTCCCACCATGTGGGTGATTGCTGGCCATTGTGGCTGACGCCCATGCCTAACATTTCAAATAGCATGGCTTTCTTTCTTCCTCTTCTTTATCTCCCTCCTCTGGGCAGCTGGTGAGGGTCACAATTGGTCTGCTTTGGAGTTTTTTTTTAAACTTTAATAAAATTGTCCTCAAGTTTCTTTTGTGAGTCTGTTCTTCAATTCTTTGAATATGAAGACTAAGGAAAAACCGTAAGAGGAACTCTGACAACTCTAGTAGGATTCCCCAAATTTTCTGGGAACAACGTGAGCTCCAAAAGGGCTTTGAAGTTCTGTCTCTATGGCTTTTCTGGCTGCAGCCCACATGACTTTTCTCCTGGGCTGACTTTGCCTGTGGCCTGTGACATTCTATAGACATTCATATTCCTGGCATTTTGAACATCCTGGTATCTCTAGTGCATTTGGTATCTTTCCCATGGATGCATACATTATTCTCTCAGAGACTGCTGCAGGGAATCCTATCATATTACAAATTGTCTGACTTCTCAGGCTTTCTTTTAAAATTTGAGTAGGGGCTGGAGAGGTGGCTCCTGGTTAAGAGCACTTGCTGTTCTCCCAGAGGACCTGGTTTTGATTCTCAGCACCCATATGGTGGCTCATAACCATCTGTAACTCCAGTCCCAGGGGATTTGATACTCACTTTTGGCCTCTGAGATCACTTTTTTTCCATGTAATGCACAGATATACATACAGGCAAAAATCCCACACACATAAAAATAAATAAAATAAATAAATGTATTGTGGAAACCCTCTGTGACCCCCACACCTCATGCATTCTGTATGTCTGCAAAATCAGCATTGTGTGAAAGATAGAAGAAGGTTTGGTGCTAGTGTAAGCAGTAGTCAGACTGCAGCAGCTTCTGTGTCTGTGTGTAGATGGCTGAACATGGGAAGACACTTTCCTAGCCAGTCTGGGCAAGCAGGGAGCCCTGGATCTCTCTCTTTTTCACTTGAAAGCAGTCTTACAAACAGGTTTACACCTGTATAGTCTTTGCTTCCCTAATGGATGAAGTTCCATCATGGTCTAATCACCACTAGCTGAGGACCAAGCTTAAAACACGTGGGTCTTTTAGGTGGGCATTGCATATCCATACTAGAATGCATATCCTGTTATGTGATCTACAATGCACCAGACAGCCCCTAGCCACAAAGAATCACATGTTGCAAAATGTTAGTTGTTCCAAAATCAGGACATCCTGATCTCATGTAGATAACACCCTTTTGGTCCAAAGAAAGCACCTTGGGTTCTGTTTGCTCTTCTGGGTCAGATGTCTGTGTTCTTGTATATTAATGAAGAAGCAGAGGCTTAGCAAGCTTAAGAGTTACTTCCTCATTGCAATTTCCATTTGAAGTAGTGTTTCTCCAAAGTGATGAGTTCTAGAATGTTCCCCATATATATGGGCTTTATTAAGATGAAATCCACCTGTCATTTAATGATTTAACTTTTTTCCTTTTATTTTTTAATTAAAATTTCTTATTTATTTATTTAGTGTGTGTAGGTCAGAAAGACAACTTTTAGGAATCAGTTCTCTTTCTATCATGTGAATTCTGGGGATCGAACACATTGTCAGGCTTGGTGGCAAGCACCTTTACCAATTGAACCATCTTGCTGGCCCTAGTTAACTTTTGTGCAATATACAATTCAGTGTTATGGTATACAGTTGGCCCTTGAGCAACATGTGTTTGAACAGTATTTATTAAATAACATATTGATAATAGCTTTTAAAAAATAATTTATACACATATATATATCTATTACAAAAACAAATTTAGGTGACCATGGTGTCACATGAATATAATTCTAGCGTTAGGAAGGCTGGTTAGGAGGATCATGAGTTCAGGGCTAGCATGGGCTACATTGTGAGACTCTGTCTCAAAAAAAGCTTAAGGGCTAATTTCACCACATCATTTTTGGGGTCTTTTTCCATTTTCATGTATATGTGTATGTGTTATGCATGTGTTTGTGTATGCGTGTTCTTATTTGTGAGGGTGCACATGTGTGTGAGTGTGTCTGTAGGTGCTTGTAGGGAGAATCAAGGTTGATGTCGGGAATCTTTCTGGGTTGCTCTCTGGATTGCTTTCCCATTCTGTTCATCAAGATAGGCTCTCTTAATCAAACCCAGAGTTCACTGATATGGCAAGTCTTACCTTACCAGCTTGCTCTGGGGATCTCCTGCCTCCCTCTGAGGCTGGAATTACAGGTGGGCCACCACACCCATGCAGCATTTACTTGGGATCTGAATTCAGACCCTCATGCTTGCATGGCAATCACTCTCTGTGGAGGCATCTCTTCTTCACATCCCTACTGAGACTCATTTTTATTAAAAAACAGTTTTCTTATTGGGTCTAAACAGGTATCTCTCTGATGTGTAGCTGTTTCCTCTGAAGTAAAGCATTCTCTCCTGGAGGACAGAGGGAGACTCATAAAAGTCAGGAAGCCAGTTTAAAAGCTGCAGGAAGTTCCACACTTATGACTCAAGAAGTTCAAAAAGTTGTAAGATTCATAAGGCTCCTCCACAAGCTGATATAAACAGTAAGCAATTGGCAGGGCAACAGGAAACTCTTCTATGGTGGTACCTTCAGGTTGAGGGAAAGAGCTCAGGGATGCAGTTTTCATGAGCTATCATCCATGCTTAGGTGGGTTTTTCAGTAGCGCAGCTGGTCAAGAGTTACTCATGCTTCTATAAGTAAAGTCAATGAATGCACTGTTTCCAAACTGTACTTGAATGTCTTTGATCTGTCATTAGTGTTCTGTGTGGGTAAGTAGATATATGTTCCCACCTCCCCAGGACACTAACCCACCATGGTTTTAATTTAAATGACCTTGACCTTGCTGACAGGGAATGTTGAACACCCTCCTTCAGGCACAGAGAGCTGCTGAACTTTTTCCATTCTGGAGAGCTGCTCACAACTCAGCTTCCTTCTGCAGCATGGACCCATCACCCTGACCACAGAGACATACCACCTCATAAAGGACTGCCCTCTGGGGCTGAAGAGGCTCCATCCTGTCTGAGACCCTCTACTTGGTTGCTCAGGGCAAGAGGACTAGCCCAGGGCCTGGTAAAGCTTTGGGAACATCTATCTACAGATGCTGCCAGTGAGGCTCAAGGGGGTCATGGGCTATTTGCTTTTTGTACCCACCTGGGGTCTCTCTCCAAAACAGTGCCCTGAACACCATGGGAATAACTGCTCCTGGGCTTGCAAGTCCCCCAGGAGGCAGTCAGACCTGTTGTCGCCCTTCCTGTAGTCTGCAGATGATGCCCAGAGCTGTGACCTTGGATGCAGAGAGGCCAGAAAGCCTCAGGAGAAGGGGATAAAACTTTTAATGGCTCTGGGATTTAGTGGCTGTCCACCTCTACCACCTCAAGATCAATATTCTCCCCACAGCCTGCAAGCCTAGAGCTCCCAGTGTGGTCTTAGCCTGAGGTCCTTGATCAAGGGCAGTCTCCCAGATAAAAGCCCCCTTCACTGCTAGCCATTGCCCCATGTGGGGCTGTCCTGTCACTGGCTGTCTGGCCCCCAGCAGGCATGTGGCTGTGTACTCTCCTTCCTGTTCTCTTTGGCTGTCTCTCTGGGTCTGCTTTTTCTGTACCAAGATCCTGGCTGTTGCCAAGGCAGAGGCCCCGCTTTGACCGTCCTGGAGATGTAATAGTGGGGGGCAGCTTCTCCATCTTTCGTTTTTCTATTGGTAACCTGTCTGACTTCACTGCCCCACCATCTGGACTTGTGGCTTCAGGGTAAGTGCTGGATGTGGGATAGGATTCTCTGAAATCCCGAAGCAGCTTTATAAGCTTGTGTGAAGTCTTGGATAAGGGTTGATTCTCATAATCTGGGATAGATGGCCACCCCCTTTCTCTGTGTATACATGGAGCAGCTCTGGTGCTCTCCTTTTACATCACTTCTGTCTGTCTGTCTGTCTTGTTTGTACCAGACTGAAATACAGGCTGCTTATGTACTGGCTGTACTCCACAGGCCAGGGTGGGGAGGGGGGGATTCTTGATTCTTTTGTATATCCTTGGTTCTTAAAATAGTGTCTAGGTAGGTGTATTTGTTGAATGAATTCATGTGTAAATAATACATTTTCATCACTTATCAGCCCCATGATTCCTCTCTACTGTGTTCCTCTTCATTTCATTTTGATTTTTGAGACAGGATTTCTCTGCATAGCCCTGGCTGTCCTGGAACTCTTTCTGTAGACATGACTGGCCTCAACCTGGGAGATTCACCTGCCTCTACCTCTGGAGTGCTGGGATTATAGGTGTATATCGCTACCACCAGGTACTGTATTCTTTTAGCTTGTAGTTTTTTCTAAGAGTCTCATGTAGCCTCCAATTCACTAGGTAGTCACAGATGACCCTGAATTTCTGATCCTCCTGCCTCCACCTCCTGGGTGCTTGGGATTATAGGAGTGTACCACCATACTAAGTTTATGAGGTGCTGCAGATCAAACTTATGAATTGAGCCATAAACACCCCCACTTTTCCCATTTTTGTCCAAGCCTTTTCAACATACTGTTGCACGCAGTAGTTCCAACACAGCCTTTTTGGTTGTTTTTTAAATGTTTGTATTTAACTTTATTTCTTTTTAATTGGCTGAGTATTATGGGGCATATGACTGTACTCCTAGCACTCAGGAAGCCGAGGCAGTAACATTGATAGTTTCAAACAAGATTGGAGTACAGAATGAGACTTGAGTCAAAAAATAGTTAAGAGTGTTTTGTAAAGTAACTACAATCATTTTGTATTCGGCTACAAATGCAAGAGATTTTCACTTCTGCGTTTTCACATTTAAAAATCACTTTAAATGACAAGTTTTTTGAGACAATATCTCTTTGTGCTCCAACTGGCCTGGAACTCCTTGTGTAGTTCAGGCTAGCCCCAAACATGGGATTATAGGTATGAGCCACCCCACTGGCTTGCTTTTTCTTTTTTTTTGACACAGGGTCTTGCTCTGTAGACGTGGCTATTGTAAACTCACTATCTTCCTGCCTCCCCAACCTGAGTGTTGGAATCGAAAGTGTGTGCCACTATACCTGGATCCCATATTATTTTTTAAGCCAATGAGTGATAATTGTATGTATGCATTGGATGCAAAGCTGTATTTTAATAAATGTATACATTATAGAATGATTAATCAAGTTCACCAACAAACCCATCACTTTATATACTTATTTTTTGGTGATGTGAATGTTTAAAATCTAACATGGGAGTTGGAGACTGGAGAATTGGAAAGTAAAGGTCTTAGAGTCTGGGAAAATGCCTGAGGTGGTGAAGTGTCTGCTGTGTGATCATGAAGACCTGAGTTTGATTCCCAGCACCCAGGTGAAAGCCGAGCATGTTGAACATCTGTAACCCTGGTTAGGAAGAGTGAGACAGGCAGATCCCTAAAGGTCGATGGCCGGCCAGCTTATCTGAATGGATGAGGTCCAGGTTCAGTGAGATAACCTGTCTCACAAAATAAGATGAAGAGGGACCAGTCAGATGGCTCATGGGGTAAAGCACTCAGCATGCAAGCCTGATGGATAACCTGAATTTGATTCTTCCCTGGAACCCACATAAAGTTGGAAGGAGAGAATTGACTCACTAATTTGTTCCATGACTTCCATGTGTTGTAGCATGTGTGGGTCTACAGACACACAACGTACACATATGAACACATAACATTGTGCAGGCCTAGTGCAGACACCTTCAGCTGCCATATCACGTCTGCAATGTCTGAATCATGTTCTGAACCAGCATTGCACATCTCTTCTCCCCAACCTTTGGCTCTTAGGTTCAGCACTTCTGAAATAGATGTTAGTTGTGAGAAATTGTAACCAACCGTACTATGCAATAGATTTTTTTCTCTGTTTCCTCAAGACAGGGTCTTTTATGTAGTTCTGGTTCCTGGGTCTGGCTATGTAATCCATGCTGGTCTCCAACTCACCAAGATCCACCTGCCTCTGCCTCCTGAGTGCCTCCTAAGTGCCAGGACCCAGCTTATTTAATACATCTTCACTTATCCCTCCTGTCTTCTGAAACTGTCTCTTCTGATTACTGTCTCCACATTCCCTCTGACTCCCCTTTATGTATTCTGACCTGTGCTCCTCTGCACATCTGTGTGAAAGTATTTGTGGAGATGTAGGTTTTACATGTATCCTTTGAGTCACCGTGTTTATTCCTGTTCCATTTACCCCATCATGAGTGATGAATGTGGGCTTCTCTTTCCCTCAGCGTTTCCAACTGGGGCTACTGGGTGGCCCAGAGTTTCGTCTTTGCCATTGAGGAGATTAATAGGAGTGCTCACTTGTTGCCCAATGTGACCCTGAGCTTCTCTATTCGAAACTCTGGGGACACAGTGCATGGAGCCCTCCATGAGACAATGAGCTTTCTCACGAGGCAGCAGGAGCCCATCCCCAACTACACATGCCAGCATGGCTCTCCTCAGGCTGCCTTGGTTGGGGACACGAGGTCATCCCTGTCTGTGTCCATGGCCAGACTTCTGGGACTGTACAAGTTTCCCCAGGTGAGTTGCTCAAGCCTTCTTCCTTCCTGAATGTAGTGCAATCCCTTACTGATGATAGTGAAAATGATGGTGATGGTCACAGTAGTGAGCAGCTCTACTGTGCAATCCCTTACTGATGATAGTGAAAATGATGGTGATGGTCACAGTAGTGAGCAGCTCTACTGTGGAGCCAGTCTCTCTGTAAATATTCTCCATGTCCAACACGGTTCTCCTACATGTATAGAGTTTAGAGAGAACTATCATCCTCCTGCATTGAGGAGGAAACTGCATTTTTTATTAAATATATATATTTTAAACATTTTAGTGGTTTGAAAGAAAATGGCTCCAAACGGAATGCCACTATTAAGATGTAGCTTTGTTGGAGTAGGTGTGGCCTTGTTGGAGGAAGTGTGTCACTGTGGAGGTGGGCTTTGATGTCTTCTATGTTCAAGTTACTGCTAGTGTGGACAGTGCACTTTCTGTTGCATGTGGATCCAGATGCAGAATTCTCAGCTCCTATTCCAGCAACATGTATGCCTACATTCTGCCATGTCCTGGCGTGATGATTATGGACTAAACCTCCGAAGGTGTAAGCCACCCAGTAAAATATTTTCCTTTATAGGAGTTGCCATGGTCATGGTGTCTCTTCACAGTAATAGAAGCCCTAACTAAGACAAAGATTTACTTATTTTTTTAATGTGTATTAGTATTTTGCTTTCATGTATAAATGTATGCACATGTGTGCCTGGTGCCCATGGAAGTCAGAAGAGGGCACTGGATTCCCTTGAAGTTGAGTTACAGACTGCCATGAGGGTGCTAGGTCTTCTGAAAGTGCAGCAATACTGTTAACCACTGAGCCATTTCTCTAGCTTATTAGTTATTATTATTATTATTATTATTATTATTATTATTATTTTTTTTTTTTGTGTGTGTGTGCCACAGTGCCCATGTGGAGATCTGAAAACAACTTTTCTTCTCTTCTTCTATCATGTAGGTTCCGGGTATTAAGCTTAGGTTTCCAGGCTTGGTGGCAAACACCTTAACCTGAGGAGACATTTTTCCAGCTCTCTCACACCCACACAAAGCCCCCCAAACCAAAAACAAGCAAAGGGACAAAAGCAAAAAACTCCACCCTAAACAACTTATCAGTAAAGCTTGCCTAGCTGTAGATACTAGAACTGGGATTTGAGTTTAGGCAATTGGGCTCATGCCACTTGCTCCCATCTACCCCCTAGATGTTCCCTGTAGCCCAGCCATCAATGTCATTCCCACAATGGAGACCGTATCTGACAAACATCTCTTCAGTTCATAGTTTTAAGAGGAAACTTGAGGACAATTTCTCCATTTAAGGTGAACAATTCAGTGATTTTTATCTAAGCATGATTACCACAGTTGATTTGAGAGTATTTTCATCTTCCTGAGAAAAGAGCCACCCCTCTCAACCCATTGGCTACAACATCCCATGATTCCTACTCTGAAGCAAACTCTAATCTACTTTCTGTCTCTGTGGATTTGGCTTTTCTGGTCATTTCACATGACTAGACTCCCACTATGTGTGTATATCCAGACTGGCCTCTTTCACTGAGCATGCCTTCAAGGCTCATTCATGTTGTAGCATGTGCCAGCATGCATTTCACTCCTTATCAACATTTATAATCTTTGTATGCAAAGACCGGGTTTTGCTTTATCCATTTATCAGTTCATATACCTTCGATTATGAAGTACACTCATGTGTTTGAAGACTTAACCCCCCCTCCCCTGGCCGTGGGCTTGTGTTAGAAGGTTATGCAACCTTTAGGAGCTTGGCCAGTGGAGATGGGCCTTAGGGTTAAATATGGTCTCACTTTCTGTATGTTCCCTGCTTCCTGTTCCACAAAGAATGAGGATTCCCAGGTCCATATCTACCTCCATGGCACCATCTGCTGCTGTGTGTACACCGCCACATGGATTGTACTTTTTCAAACTGTGAGCCTAAAGCTTCCTCACTAAAGTTGCTTCTTGTCAGTTATTTCTCTCACACCAATGAGCAATCACTACTAGAGCTGGTTCCTCTTTGGGGCTCTCATGTGTGCTGTTTCTATGAATATTTGAGTATAGTTTTTTTTTTAATGTCCATATAATTTTGGTTATCATAGGAATGTAGATAAAATTGCTGGGTCAAATGGCAATTCTGTTGAACTATTTAATCAATCACTAAACTGTTAATTAGCTTTTCCTTGCTATGACAGACATACCTGAGATGCAGAAACAGCCTAAGAGAGGAAAAATTTATTCTGGCTTAGTTTCTGAAGCTTCACACTTTGTGATCTGATGCCATTGTTTCTGGGCCTGTGGTAATCCAGAGCTTCATGGCAGAAGTGTGTAGTAGGACAGACACCCCAATGGTCAGGAAGCAGAGAGACATAGTGTGTGGGAGACACACTACATCCACCTGGACACAGCTCCAGAGATCTGGTTCCTCCCACCTACTTTCCATGGGGTCTATAAAATGCCACCACTATGACTCCATTAAAGGACTAACCATTGATCAGGACAGAGCCCTCAGGATCCAGTCACTTCCTAGAAGCCCATCTGCTGGAAACCAAGTCCCCACATGTGAATCTTCTGGTAACATATTAGATTCAAACCATAATAGTCACTTCAAGAACTGGGATGTGGCTCTGTTGCTAGAGCACTTGTCTAGCACACACAAGGCCCTGGTTCTAAACTCTAGTGTTCCTGTAATATAGCAGTCAGGAGGTGGAACAGGAGGATCCAGTGTGCCATGTTATCCTTAGCTATATAGTGAGATTGAGGTTAGCCTTGGCTAGTTGAAACCCCTTCTCAATATATATATATATATTTATATATATAATATATATATAATATATATATGTGTGTAAATATAGACACATACACACATGTATATATACATACACACAAATGTATATATACACACATGTATATATACATACATACATACACAAATGTATATGTATATTCATGCCTCACATTAACATAAGTATTGTATGAAGATTCTGATTTAAATCCATTTGCTTTTTGCTATGAAGTCTCTAAATTTGAGTAAATTCCAGTCTCTTTGAATGTCTCACATTTGTTAATTTTTTTTTTGAGATGGGCTTTCCTCTGTCCTTTGAAACTGGATGGTGTAATCCACAGAATTTTATTCAAAGACTTATCTATCACCACTTTCCTCACTAAAGTGCTTCTGAACTTGAGATTTCTGTAAAGTTTGTAATTTTGTTTCTTGAGACACAGATTCTTACCCTGAAGACCTAGGTGGCTTAGAACTCACTATGTAGAACAGACTGGCCTTGAAATTGCAGATACATTCTCATGCCTCAGCCTCCCAAATGTTACATTACAGGTATGTTTCACTATGCCCCTCTGTAAGGCAGGATTATTTGTTTCTTTGAAATTCTGGCATATTTAATGTTTGTGTATATATTTCCATGAGTGTATGCTTCTCTGTGTGTGTGCCAGTGTATGAACCTTTTCATAGGTGTGGGGGCTACCTGGTGGCCTCCTTCATCATTCTCCACCTATCACCCCCCATTTTTAAAAACTAGGCCATTCTCTTTTTATTTAAAAAATTTCCATAAAATGTGTTTTAATCATATTCTTTCCCCTCTCCCAATTACTCCCAGACCTTCCCACTTCCCTACCCACCCAACTTCATGATGCATACTCTCTCTCTTTCTCTCCCTCCCTCTTAGTCTTTCACTCTGTCCCTCTCTCTTACCCCATCCCTCTCCCCTTCTCCCTCTCTGTCTCTCCCTCTCAAAAACAATGAAAACACAAACAAAAATTAATGACAAAACCCAGCAAATCAAAAAGAACCAAAATTCCCCCACAAAACAAACACAAACAAACAAACAAACAAACAAACCTGAAGTCTATTTTCCGTTGGTAACTACTTCTAGGCATGGGTCCTATGCTGCAATGTAGTTGTTATATCCAGTGAGATGCCATTTTAGAAAGCTAAATCCCTTTCCCAGTAGGTATCAATTGCAAATAGTTTCTTGGTTAGCAGTGGGACTTTGATTTCCACCTCCCTTTCTCAGAGCTGGGACTTTGTCTGGTTTGAGCCTATTGAGATCCTGTGCCTGCTGTCACAGTCTCTGAGTTCATATGTGCATCAGTTCTGTTTTGTCTGGAAGATGCTGCATCCTTGGAGTCATTCATCACTTCTTCTGCTTTTATAATCTGTCCACCTCTTCTTCCACATGGATCCCTGAGCCTTGAGGGGAGGGACTTGATGAAGACATCCCATTTATGACTGATTACTCCAAAGACTTTCACTCTCTGCATATTGTTCAGTTGTGGATCTCTGTTAATTACCAAGAAAGAAGATGCTTCTCTAATGAGGTTTGAGCAAGGCACTGATCTGTGAATGTAGCAATATGTCATTGGGAGTCATTGTATTGCTATGTTTCTTTAGCAGAATAATAATAGTAGATTTTCTCCCAGGTCCTATGACTTGTCTAGTCTCAAGTTATTGGCCACTTTAATGTCAGGTTGGATTCTATCTCATGGAATGGGCCTCAAATCCAATAAAAAAGTAGTTGGTTACTTCCCTAACATTCTTGCCACTATTGCACCAGTATATCTTATAGGCAGGTTGCTGTTGTTGGACACAGGGTTTGTAGCTGGGTGGTAGTGTTGATTACTTTCACCTCCAGTAATGTGGAGTGCTTTGCAGAGCCACAAACGCTAGTCAGTAGGGGGTAAAGCTTCTGGGTGGGCTCCAGCTCGATTTCTCCAGTGTTTGATGACATAAGTAAGCAGTATGTTCAGCAATAGAGCCTTACCATCAGGTTGTGGAGAATAAACAATGGTCTTAGGAATAGTCTATGATGTTTAGGAGATTCTGTGGGACCTCTTTGGCCAAATACTCAACAAGATGTAGCTCATTCCTGGCACTGGAAGGTTTTTAAAAACTAATTAATTAATTAATTAATTAATTATTTTTACATTCTGACTGCAGCCATCCCTCCTTCCTCTTCCCCTCCTCCCTCCTCTCTTCTCTCCTCTGTCCCCTCAGTCCACTACTCCTTTGTAATCAGTCAGAAAGGAGCAGGCCTCCCATGTGCTTCAGCAAAGCATGACATATCAAGATGCCTTAAGACCAAGCACCTCTCCCTGTATTCAGGCTTGGCCAGGCAATCCAGCATGAGGAATAGGTTCCCAAGAGCCAGCCAAAGCACTTGCTCCCTCTGCTCCCATTGCCAGGAGTCCCACATATAGACCAAACTACACAATTGTCACATATATGCAGAGGGCCTAGTTGGGTCCCATGCAGGCTCCCTGGTTATTGGTTCAGACTTTGTGAGTTCCCATGAGCCAGGCTAGTGGTTTCTGTGGGTTTTCCCCACAGAAATGTTTTCCCGCAATGTTCCTGACCCCTCTTTCCTACAGTCCCTCTTCCCTCTCCTCAGCAGGACTCCCCAGCCCACTGTTTGGCTGTGGGTCTCTGAATCTGCCTCCGTCAGTCACTGGATGAAGGCTCTTCGATGACAATTGGGGTAGTCACCAATCTAATCACAGGGGATGGTCAGTTCAGGCTGTGCATCCACTGCTGCTAGGAGTCTTAGCTGGGGCCACCTTATAGAGTCGTGCAAGTTTCCCTTGCCTCAGGCTTCTACTTGACTCCATAAGGCCCCCATTTCCATGTCATCTCTCTCAGCACTGTCCCCCTCCACCCACCCCACAACCCAACCCCTCAAGTTCCCAAGCCGACCCATCCCCAGTCCATCTAGGAGATCTCCTCTATTTCCCCTTCTCACAGAGATCCATGCATCTCGCCTTGGGCTCTCCTTGTTACCTAGCATCTCTGGGTCTGTGGATTGTAGCATGGTTATCTTTTACTTTACACTTAAGGTCCACTTATGAGTGAGTATCATGTTTGTTTTTCTGGGCCTGCTATCCCCCCTTTTTAACTTTTATTTTTCTCCCATACGTTATATCCTGACTGTAGCTCCCTCTCCCTTCACTCCTCCCAGTCTCCCCGCACCTCCCACCTCCCTGAGATCAACTCCTCCTTTGTTTCCCTTTAAAAAAAGAAAGAAAGAGCAGATATCCTCCCAGGGATATTCAGTGAACATGGCCTAACATGATATAATAAGACTGGGCACAAACCTTCATATCATGGCTGGATGAGGTAATGTAGGTAGAAAAAGGTTCCCAAGTATAGGCAAAAGTCAGAGACACTCCCACTCCCATTGTTGGGAATCCCACAAGAACATCAAACTATACAACTGTAAGGTATATGCAGAGAAGCTATCTCAGACACATACAGGGTCTACATTTGTTGCTTCAGTCTTTGTGAGCTCCTATGAGCCCTGCTTAGTTGATTCAATGGCCTGTTGTTCTCATGGTGCTCTTGACCCCTCTGGTTCCTACAATCTTTCTTCCTCCTCTTCTGCTGGGTTCCCCTTGCTCTGACTAGTGTGTGGCTGTGAGTCTCTGCATAAGCTGCTATCAGTTGCTAGATAACAAGCTTCTGATGATAATTGGGCTAGGCACTGATATATGACTATAGCAGAATATCATTAGGAATCATTTCATTGATTTTTTTGCCAGTTGTGTTTGATTCTGTCCTGGGTCTCTGGGCTGTTCTGCCTCTGGTTCCTGGCCATACAGGCAATGTGACTCTCTCTCTCTCAGTGTGGGTCACTAGAAGGACCAGTCATGGGTTGGCCACTCCAATAAGTTCTGTGCTACCATTGCCCCAGCACATCTTGCAGGCAGTGCAGAGTGTACGTTGAAGGTTTTATGACTAGGTTGATGTCCTAGTCCCATTGCCAAGAGCCTTGTTTGGTTATAGAAGATGGCCAGTTTGGGCTCTGTATCCCCCATTACTAGGAGACTTTGCTAGGAAAAACAAAAAACTCAGGATACCTAAAACAATCCTGTTAAATAAAAGAACATCAGGAGGTATCAACACCTCTGATTTCAAGCTGTACTACAGAGCTATAGTAATAATAACCTCATGGCATAAAACCAGACAGGTTAATTAATGGAATCTAATTGAAGACATAGATGTAAGTCTACACACCTATGGACACCTGATTTTTGATAAAGAAACCAGAAATATACAATGGTAAAAAGAACCCATCTTCAACAAACTGTGCTGGTGTAACTGGATGTTAGCATGTAGAAGAATGCAAATTGATCCATATCTATTACCCTGCACAAAACTCAAGTACAAGCTGGGCATCAGTGGTGCACAACTTTAATTCCAGCACTCGGGAGGCAGAGTCAGGTGAATCTCAATGAGTTCGAGGTCAGCCTGGTCTACGGAGCGAGATCCAGGATAGGCACCAAAACTACACAGAGAAACCCTGTCTTGAAAAATCAAAACAACAACAACAACAACACAAAAACAAAACCCCCAAACAAAACAAAACAAAACAAAAAACCCTCAAGTACAAGTGGATTAAAGACCTCAACATGAAAACAAAATACACTGAACCTAGTAGAAGAGAAAGAGGGGAATAGTCTTGAATGCATAGTCTTGGCACAGGAGATAACTTCCTGAACAGAACACCAATAGCATAGGCACTAAGAACAACTATCTGTAAATGGGACCCCATGAAACTGAGAAGCTTCTGTAAGGCTAAGGACACTATCAATAGAAAAACTGGCAGACTGCAGAATGGGAAAATATTTCCACCAACCCCACATCCAACAGAGGCCTAATATCCAAAATATATAAATACCCAATTAAAAATGGGGTAGAGATTGAAACAGAATATTTTCAACAGAGGAACCTTAAGTGGCTGAAAAACACTTAAAGAAATGTTCAACAACCTTACTCATCAAGAAATGCGAATCAAAACTATTTTGAGATTCTATCTTACACCTGTCAGAATGGCTAAGCTCAATAACAAAAGTGACAGCTCATGCTGGTGAGGATGTGGAAAAAGGGGAATACCCCACCACTGCTGGTGGGAGTGCAAACTTGTATAGCCATTTTGGAAATCAATATGGCAGTTTCTTACAAAATTGTGAATTGATCTCCTCAAGTCCCAGCTATAACCCTCATGGGCATATACCCAAAGGATGCCCCATCATACCACAAGGATACTTATTCAACTATATTAATAGCAGCATTATTTGTAATAGCCAGAGACTGGAAACAATGTAGATGTCCAACAACTGAAGAATAGATGCAGAAAATGTGATACGTTACATGATGGAGTATTACTCAGTTGTTGAAAACAATGTCATCATGAAATTTGCAGGCAAATGGATGAAACTGG
The DNA here is from genome assembly GCF_949786415.1 of Peromyscus eremicus. NCBI lineage: Eukaryota > Metazoa > Chordata > Mammalia > Rodentia > Cricetidae > Peromyscus > Peromyscus eremicus. The sequence continues at coordinate 194,906,734 of NC_081416.1, forward strand.
AAAAAAATCTTTCTGAGTGAGGAAACCCAGACCCACAAAGACAAACATGGTATGTACTCACAAGTGGTCATTAGCTGTTAAGTAAAGGATAATCATGCTACAATCCACAGACCCAGAGAAGCTAAGCAACAAGGAAGGCTCAACGGGGGATGTACGGATCTTCCTGGAAGAGGATATGGAATAGATTTTTCAGGTGGACTGGGGATAGGTGGGGACAGGAACAAGAGGAATCAGTCCTTTCTTGAAAATTCTTCATGTTTTATATTTAAATATACATTTATGTGTATTTGAATATGTCTGTGTAGGAGGAAGCCTGAAGAGGGTATCAGATTTCCTTGAGCTGGAGCTACAGGCAGATGTAAGCTGTTTGATGTGGGTGCTGGGAATTGAACATGGGTCCTCTGCAAGAACAACAAGGGCTCTAAACTGCTGAGCCATGTCTCTATCCCTCTCCTTCCCACATTTAAACCAGATCATCAGCCCATGCTTAAGACTATATCTCATCCACTCTTCTATCCTGGATCTTCCTTGACAGGTCAGTTATTCATCCTCACTACCCAGCCTCAGTGACAAGATCCAGTTCCCATCTTTCCTGCAGACCCTGACTAGTGACCTCACATCCTCCCTTGCAGTGACTCAGCTGATAATTCACTTTCAGTGGTCCTGGGTGATCATTTTGGCCCATGATGATGACTTTGGGCAGCAGGCCAGCTCTCTGGCCACTCAGGAGCTGAGCACAGCTGATGTGTGCATTGAGGTCATCCTCCATGTTCCTTCCCATGAGTCCCTGGGGAAAATTAAAGAGATTGTCCAGAAGATGCAAAAATCTACAGCCAGGGTTGTTCTGGTTTTCCTAAGCAATGCAAATTTCCAGCTCATCCTGTATGGCTTACTGGATGTCCCTGTCTCAGGCCAGGTCTGGGTTAGCAAGGACACTCTGCACATGGCTCTTGCCCTGACCATTCCAGGCATTTCCCAGGTATTGCATAGCACATTTGGCCTTCTGTATCACAGCAGCAGGGCAACTGGCTTCCCTGAGTTCCTTGCTCACCTGTGGCCCAGCCAGACCCCAGAAGACATGTTCATAAAGAAGTTCTGGGAGTTCACCTTTGGTTGTACATGGCCCCACCAGAGCAGCACAATGACAGATGGTGTCCAGTTGTGCTCAGGGAATGAGAGTCTGAAAAACGAGCAGTGTCCTTTTGCAGAAGTGAGTAAAATTGATGCTGCTTACACAGCTGTCTACAGCATTGCTCATGCCCTGCAAGACATGATAACCCATGGGCACCAGCATGGGAAAGTTACAGACTCTCAGGACTTCCAGCCCTGGCAGGTGAGAGAGGCATGTGTGGAGTGGGTGATTCAGGTATGTTTGGGGAAGAGGACATTGGTTCCAACTAAGCTATAGAAGTGAAGCTGACTGCATGCTTCAGCAAGGATGCCTCATACTTGCCACTGAGAGGCATCTTAGAAGGAACAGTGGACAAGGATTCCATGCTATGTGTGTGATCTCAGATGAGTTCTGTCCATGTGGCTTGCCTAACTTAGCAAATACAGGATGCCTAGTAAAATTAGTATTTCACATAACAGTAAATAGATTTTTTTAGCGTCACAAATTTAAGCTTTGATAAACAGTTGATGACTTTTAGTATAGGCATGCTGCAAATCAGAATTTCAAACAGATATCCAATGCCATTTATTTGTTTTTCATTTTTTGGTATATGGTACATGTGTGTGGGCACATGTATGTGAGCTTGGAGACACATGTGGTGGGGAGCACACTCATGTGTACAACATGTGGGAAGGTCTGAGGATGATGAGGATTCATCTTTCAATCCTCTTCTATTTTGTTTTGGGGCAGGGTCTTTCACTCAATCCCAGAACTTGTTGATGTGTGTAGTCTTGCTAGCCAGCTTGGTCTGGGCATGTCCTGCCTCCACCTTCTGAGGATGTAAGTAGAGATTGGCTGCTACATCCACCTGACATTTACATGGGTTCTGGGGATTTAAAGTCTGATTCTCAAGCATTTATGACCAGTGCTTTAATCATGAAGCGATCTCCCAAGTCCTTACTTATTATTGTGTTTTAAAATATTAGTGATCAATTCATATACATATATAGTGCATTTTGGTATTCTTGGCACAAGTCTGTCTGTCCATCCATCCATCCATCATCTATCTATCTATCTATCTATCTATCTATCTATCTATCTATCTATCTATCTATCTAATCTTCTCAAATCCATTCAAGGTAGCATATGCCCAGATCTGTAAGGGACCCCTCTGTAAACCAATTGTTTCATGGTGAGATTATCAGTGGTGGACAAGGAACAGGTACATTTTCACTCAAATGACCCGAGTCTCTACTGTGTGCCTGGTGAAGGTACCTGTGGTTGTAACCAGATAGACAGTAATGGAAGTTGACTTTTTGTCTGAGAGTGACAGATTAAAAATTACAAGAGGCCAGACTTTCTTGGTCATGCCTGTCATTTGGGCAGGTTGGGGCCATAGAATCCTGAAGTCAAGGCCAATCTGCACTACAATGCAAGATCCTGTCACAAAATTAAAATATGTGTTGAGATATCTGTGTGTATTTTATGAAGATGTAAAGTAGATGAAGGAGTGAGGAATGAGTAAAGGAGGGAAATGAAAAGCTGGAAGAGTTCTCTTTGTGTGGAAATATGTGAGTTCCAGACTAGAGGATGAGAAGTCTCACCATGGCTAGAAGTGCTATAGCATTGCAGATGGCAGGGTCAGCATGTGTCAAGACCCTATAATGAAGACAAATAGAAGAGCAACATGAGTGGGACTGATGAATAATAGGAGACTGGTTGGAGTGAATGGGTGGTCTAGGTAGGCTGGGGAAGTCTGTGGAAGTCCTGCTAGGATTTGGAGTCTACTGAGTGTGATGGGAAGACTGAGGACAGTAGTGCACAGCCAAATGAGACCCTGGAGCAGGAACCACACTGTCATGTTTTTGGGTTTAATTTTAAGGCTGTTGCACATGTACATACACACACACACACAGAGTATCAGGTTTAAAATTATCTGGATTAATTATTATGAATTATTATTTATTAAAACTAGAATGTTTTTGTTAGTCTGAAAATATCACAGGTTCTTGATCTCTGTTATGCCTAATGGGTCCAGTCCTTGGATGAAGTGGCACTCAATCACTTCAGAGACCATTGGCATGTGGTAATTTGGATAAAAACACCTGACTGGTTCTTGCCAAGGTACAATGTCTCCTTTCTGTTTTCAGCTGCTTCATACTCTTAGGAAGGTGCACTTCAAGAATCCTGATGGAAGTATATTATGTTTGATGCCAATGGAGATTTGGTAACAAAATTTGACATTTTCCAAGGGCAGAAGACCCCTGAGGGTGTATTCCCTTTGGTCCATGTAGGCATGATAGACCCTCAAGTCTCTCCGGAGAGCAAAATGAAGTTCCATTTGATGGAGGATGTTCATGTGAGTTGCTTGAATGCAGAGATGACTCTTGTCTGAGTGTGTTAAAGTGACAGGGGAAAATCCAAGTCCAGGATTCCTTATCTCCATTTGTGCATGAAGTAGATGTAGCCCTAAATTGGGCCAGTCAGGTATAGCTGGCTATGCTGTTTACCTCCTAAGAGATCTTTCTCTTGATGGTCTTGATTCACCAGCAAAAATGAAAATATAAAAGCTGGGATCAGGAGATGGCTCAGTGGTTAAAGTATTTTGTATGCAAGTACAAGAACCAGACTTTGGATCTCCAGAACACTTGTACATGATGAGTGGGCAGTGTGGCCCACCTGTAATTTCAGTCTTGGAAGGTGGAGACAAAGAGATGCATAAAGCTAACTGGCTAGTAAGACTAGCCATATCAGTAAACTCTGGGTTTTACTTTGAGCCTCTGCCTCAAGGAGCATAGTGAAAAAGCAGTTGAGGATGATTCCCAACTTTAACCTTGGGCCTCCACATGTACTTGTCCATACATGAACATGATCCCTCATGAATGTACAAGTGGAAAACAAATATTTGTACCATACGCACACATAAACATGGAGAAAGAAAAGAACATACTAGACTCACTAATAGAATGAGAATCTGCAGCTTGTATTCACTTGGGATATTTTCATTGTCTGTGTTCGGGACCTGATCTGAGAGGTGGACGATACTGATCCACTAAGTCAAACACTTTCCCATAGTCTATCTGGGACGTGGACTCAACAGACACTTAGTTTATCTGCTGTGTTAGCTTCTTTTCCCCACTATGAGCAATACCTGATAAACAGTTCAAAGAGAGGAAAGGTTTTTATTGCCTCCTGGTTTGAGAGCTCCAAGTTCAGACGTATCCTTTGCTTTGGGTGTGTGTGGTTGAGGCAGTATGTCATACATGGCAGCAGGCATGTGTGGTGGAAGAGGTTGCTCAATTCATGGGTGCCAGGAAGTAGGGAGGTGGGGAACTAGATAGATTAGATAGGTAAACAAGTTACATCTTACCTGTGCATACTCTCTGTGACCCACTTCTGCCATCTAGGTCCTACTTCCATTTCCACCATCTACAATAAATCATCAAGTTATGAGTCCAATGAAAAAATAATCCGTTCATTAGGTGAGAGGCATCAAGATCCAATCATTCTTCAACAACCTACCATCTAGTAACTTGTGCTCCAACTCATGAGACTTTGGGAAATATTTGAGATTCAAACACTGACATTTATTAACACAATTAGAAGCAGTGTTGAGATAGATATGTCTATGTGTGGAGTGTGGAACATAGAAATGCCCCAGATCCCTGTCCGGTGCCAGTGAAGAAAGAGTCCCCTCCTATGCAGCTTTATCTAACTTAGTTCTGGTGGCATCTCCAGTCAATGGTGGCCTTAAGGTTTTCCACATGAGAATGAGATTCCCATTTTTGGATTTCTCAAGCATAAAGGACACATGCTATGTGTTCCAAGGACTTCTTTGAAGAACCTTTCAATGGCCTTGATCATGGGAGGGTTTTCTGCTGTCTTCTGTTGTGGCAGCGATGTCAGCATGCCACACTCCCATTTCATAATCCTTGCGTGGAGGTAGAACTCCACTAAGAAAAACTGAGTCATCCTTGGCAGGTCCAAGGTAAAGGAGAGGATGATTAAGTGTGGTGTGAAAATATGTGTGTGTGTGTGTGTGTGTGTGTGTGTGTGTGTGTGTGTGTGTGTGTGTTGAGGGAGTCAGTACCTGTAATTTTTCTCTTATTGAAGCTAGTTGATACTTTATTATTAGATTTTTAAGTGAAACACATCAGAGCAGTCAAACTGTAAATCTCAACAACTTCACAGAGGTAGATGGAGAAAAGTAAGAGAGATCATCATGTCTTCTGAGTTAGGCATGGAGGCCAGCAGGCAGGCAGCCACAAGGCTGCTGGAAGCTTCAGTTAAAGAAATAGAAAGCCAAGAGCATCAAGGAAAGCGTGTCTAGGATATGGAGAGTATCTAAAAGAAAGAAAGAGTTAAAAATATGGAAAAAGAAAAAATCCTCTTTTCTGAGTATTTGAGTTGAGCAGGCTGACTTGACAGTACTTCATGGCAGCACTTCTATAATGTCTGCCGATACAATGCTACTTCAAGTTTTATTTTGCATGTTTTCTAGCATGTATATTTGTGTAGTATATGCATGCTGGTGCCTGGGGAGGCTATAAGAGGGCATTGGAACCCCTGGAACTGGAGTTACAGTGTGAACTGATATATGGATGCTGGGAACTGAACCCTGCTCCTCTGGAAGAGCAGACTGTACTCTGAACCACTGAGCCTTCTCTCCTGCCCCCATGCATTCTATAGTTGATGTAGGAGCCCCAGAGACTGGGAAAGAAAACACATCACAATATTTAGCTATGTTTTTGAATCCCTTAGTGATGCAAGCCAGATGTAGCCCTTCCTATATTTCATTCAAAGGTACATCTCCAATCTGGCATCTGCTAGGATAGACAGGTTTTCTGAAAGGCATCTCATCTAGTGGGCTGTGAGGAAACTGTTCTGTTTTGGTTCTCAGGCTGAGGTCAAGCATCTGTATTCATGGAGAGTCCCTGGTGACACTATGCTCACTGTTACTAGGTGCCCAGCTCTGTCTGCAGTGAAAGCTGCCTTCCAGGGTTCAGCCAAGTGCCCAGGCTGGGAGCCCCCCACTGCTGTTTTGATTGCAGTCCCTGCCCTGAGGGACAGTTTGCAGACCAAAGAGGTAAGGGCACGTGGAGCTGGAATCTGAGGGTCAAGAGGGCACTGTGAGCCTCCTGTATTTGCCCATTGTCTTTGTTACTGTTCTACTGCTGTGAAGAGACACCATGACCAAGGCAGCTTCTAAAAGAAAAGCATTTAACTGGGGGCTTCCTTAGAGTATCAAAGGGTAAGTCCATGACCATCATGGCAGGAAACATGGCATGAGGCAGGCAGCCATGGTGCTTCAGCAGTAGCTTAGATCTTACCTTCTGATCTACAGGTACCAGGCAGGCTCAGAGGTGGAGGGTGGGCCTGGTGTGGTAGTTTGAACTTTCAAAAGCCACCCCCCCATAGACACCCCTCATCCAACAATGCTACACCTACCAATCCATCCCAACAGTCCACCAACTAGGAACCAAACATTCAAATATATGAGATGGTGTGTAGGCTATTCTAAGTCAAACCTCCACACCCATCCACTGAGGGATATGTGGGTATTACACAGTCTTTGCTTTCCTGTGGAACACCAGCCAGAATTTTAGACTTACAGTTGGTCTCAAGTAAATGCTTTATTGAGACAGACAAGTGTATGGATCATAATTGGAGTGCATAATGAATTCTCCTCTAGAAAACACTGTACATACTTTGCCCCTGATCAAGAAAGATAGCATATGCTACTTAGACAAGATTCTAATGGTTCTGTAATCAGAACCCTGGCTTTTGCTGACACTGATGAATTTCACTGGCTCTTGAAACCTTTTGTACGTGGAATTGCATGGTAGATGTTCTTTTGTGATTTCTTTCCTCCTCTGTATTAGTGGGATTCATTCTAGAAGTTGAATGGCAGCAGACCACCACATCCCACACTGTTTGAGCTTCAGAACATATTCCTTTACCATTCTGAAAGCTGGAAATATAAAGCAAGTTGACTTTAGGGTTGGTTCGGTATGTGGTCTCACTCCTGCCCTGGCAGAGTCATCTCCTAAGTGTGTGTTTTCATTTTGTCTTATTTGTGTGTGTGTGTCTTGCTTTTTTTTTTTTTTTTGGCTTGTTTGGTTTATAAACACTGTCTCATCATGCAGCTCTGGCTGATTTTTAACTCCTCATGTTGACCAGTCTGCCCACAAACTGATAGAAATCTACCGGCCTCTGCTCCTCAAGTGCTGAGATTAAAGTCATGCGCTGCCAGCCCCAGCCTCAACTCCCCTTTCTTATTAGGATAGTAGCCCTGTTGGAATAAGGGTCTAGCCTGGTGACCTCATTTAAACTTTATTACATCGTCTCCAGTTTACTCATGACAAAATATATCCCATTTTGAGGTGCTTAGGGACAGGACTTGAACAAATGAAATTTGTGGGCACAGCTAAGGCTAAAACATTTGTTAATATGATCAGTTACTGATACTCTTAGAAAGAAATGAACCATTAAAAACTCACAGAGGAGACAGGTTGTACTGGCACATTCCTATAATCTCAGCACTCAGGAGACAGAGACAGGAGGAACTTTGGTGATTTTGGTCTGCCAGTATAGTAAACTCAGTGATGTCCAGGTTCAGTGAGAGATCCTGTCTTAAAACCTAAGGTGAAAAGGGGGCTGAGGAGGTGCCTCAACAGTTAGGAACACCCACATGGTGGTTCACAACCAAGTGTACCTCCAGATTCAGGAGAACTGATGCCATCTTCTGAGTTCTGCAGGCACCAGGCATGCACATGATTTCCATACATAGGTATAGACAAAAGAGTCAACAAGTAAAATAAAATAAGGAATTACAAACAATGAGCTGCAGAGTCTGGTGAAATGGTTCATCAGTTAAAGTATTCACTGTCAACCCTGACAGCGTAAGTTCAGTTCCTGGGACCCACATGGAGGAAGATGAGCTCCAAATTCCTGACAGTTGTACTGACCTCCACTTGCACACCTTGGCATGTCTGAGCCCATGCAAACATGCACGCAAACAATAAACAAATAAGTTAGATTAGAAAAATAAGGAAGGGGAAGTGGTTGAGCAATAACATCTGATGATAATGTCTGGTCTTGACAAGTGTGTGCATCCACTTACATACATTTGTGCACACCCAAACCTGCACATACACAAACTCACACAAATTAGGGATAGTGGTGCAGGCCTGTAATCATAGCACTTGAGAGGATGTGGAAGGAGGCTTAGGAGTTGAAGGTCATCCTCTGCTACTCAACAAGTTCAAGGCCAGCCTGAGTTACATGAGACACTGTTTGAAGACAGAAACAAAACTCCTCACAAAAAGATACAGACTGTGCAGGGTTTTCCTTTGTGTCTCTGCCTCTAATACCAGACATTCCAGCCCTGGACACCAGGAATAATTCAAAATACATGACTTGATGGAAAGGCTGTAAGAGCAGTTAGTGCTTGGGACGCCTTCCTTCAGAGCTGGTGTAGTTCATTTGGTGTTGTAGAAATGGTGTCTGTGTGTCTCCCATAGACATGAAGAGCTGTCTTCTGTGCCCCAAGGAGCAGTACTCGAGCCACACGAGAGACCGCTGCCTGCCCAGGACAGAGATCTTCCTGGCCTTTGAGGAACCTCTGGGCTTCATGCTGGCTTTGGTGGCACTCTTCCTGGCTGGTCTGGCTGTCCTGGTTCTGGGAGTGTTCCTGAAGCACAGAGACAGCCCTGTGGTCAGGGCGAACAACAGAAGTCTCAGCTACTTACTCCTGCTCTCTCTTTGCCTCTGTGCCCTGTGTGCCTTGCTGTTCCTTGGGCGACCCAGTGTCTCGACATGCCTCCTCCGTCAGACCACCTTTGCTGTGGTGTTCACAGTGGCTGTGTCCTCTGTTCTGGCCAAGACTCACACAGTGGTCCTGGCCTTCAGGGTCACCAGGCCAGGGGACAGGATCCGGGTATGCCTGAGCCCTGGGGCTTCCACCTCAGTGGTCCTTATTGCTTCCTTCATGCAGGTTGTTCTTTGTGGGGTCTGGCTGGCCACCTCTCCACCATTTCCAGACAGGGATATGGTCTCAGAGCCCCAGCCATTGTCATCCAGTGCCAGGAGGGTTCTGGCACCATCTTCTTCTGTGTGCTGGGCTACTTGGGTTTTCTGGCAGCAGGTACCTTCTCTGTGGCTTTTCTGGCCAGGGGCCTGCCAGATGTCTTCAATGAGACTAAGTTCCTGACCTTCAGCATGCTGCTCTTCTGCAGTGTCTGGACAGCCTTCCTGCCCCTGTACCACAGTGCCCGGGGCAAGTCCACTGTGGCTGTAGAGATCTTTTCCATCCTGGCCTCCACTGCTGGCCTTCTGGGTGGCATCTTCCTCCCCAAGTGCTACATCATCTTGCTGAAACCAGAGAGGAACACTGCTGCCTGGCTAAGGCAAGGCCACCAGGCACAGCAGGAGAGGCAGAGTGAGATGCTCCAGAGAAGGTGTGTCCCCAGATCCATGCCATAAACCTTTATTACCTGTTTCTCGGGAAAGTCATCAGGACCAGCCATGTGATTTTGTCTCATTGTTTTTGTGGAGATCAAAAGGTATTTAAAAGACACATCATGATTAAAATGAGATACTTTTAACAAAACACTCATGAATATCACTTGATAGTAGGACCACATAGATGGTTATTTATTATTCTCTATGTATTGCTAAAATTTATCACAATTGAGATAGTTAGAAAGGGGAGCTGACAAGATGGCTCAATGGTAAGAAGCACTTACCATTAAACTTGGCAACCTGGGTTTGATACAGAGGATCCAGATGTTGGAAGAAGAGAGGTGACATTACTAACTTGTTGTGTTATCTCTGCTTGCTAATGGAAGCACCTCCTATTGGCATAGCACCTCCTATTTGCATACAAACAAAATATAAACGTAAATTGTGAAAAGGGTAATGAAATGATGATGATCTCAAGTGTTGCTGAGGGTGTGAGGAGTTGACAGGCTGATCATTGATCTCTCCTTTTAGTTTTGAGATCATCAGTAGTGGGGATTGAGCCTTTCACTTGCAGTTACTGCACAGACTTACCATGTGATTTAGCAATCTCACTAATATATATATATATATATATATATATATATATATATATATATATATATAACCCAAGAAAAATAAAAACATATCGGCAAAGACTGTAAATGAATCTTCAGAGAAACATTATTTAGGCACTAAAAGTTGAAACACTCAAAATATTTATCAGTTTATGAATGTTTGGTATGACTTACTCATTCCTAGGATGTTATTTGGCAATAAGAAAAATAATTATATAGAAGAAATAGAATACTGCTTAATATGTGGTTCAATACTGAGAATTTTATACTGAGTTAAGGAAGCTAGATAAAGAAAATAATATATTTTAATATTTCAATCTATGAAGAAGCAAACCAGAAAGACATATTTTAAAATAGTGTTTTTTTGAGGTTTGTGGAGGGGACATTGGAAGTGAGGAGTATAGATTAAAGGGTGCAGTATTTCTTTCTGGGATGATGAAGGTCTGAAATTTATTTGGTGGGGCTGTAGAATTGGCTCAGTGGTTCAGAGCTCTCACTCCTCCTCCAGAGGCCTCAGTTTGGTTGCCAGAACATACGTCAGGCAGCTCACAGCCACCTGTAATGCCAGCTCCAGTGGATCCAACACCCTGGTCTCTGTGTGCACCTGCACTGATGTGCTCATACTACACCCCATGCTTAATTAAAAAATGACTTGGTAATGGTTGTAAGACTCCACCAATATGCTAAACATCACTAAATTGTCATCTCCTTTTATTTATTTATTTGGGACCAGCTTTTCCCACATCAACCAGGCTGACTTCAAACTTGTAGCAATTCTCCTGCTTCAGTGTCCTGAGTGTTGGGATTTTAGATATATTCCCACACCTGGATAGTTGCATAAAGTAAATTGTAAATGGATGAATTTTATACTGTGTGAATTGTGTCTCAATAAAGTTTGTTTTTATAAAAAATTATCCATCAATTACAGAGTGTGAATTTCCATTATTTCCTGATTTCTAAGAAAAGATCAAGTAGTCTTCACCCCAGAGATGCATGGAGGGCTCAATATACGAAAATCTGTTAGTATAATACACCATATAAACAAACTGAAAGAAAAAAAAAAGCCCAGATTATCATCTCATTTTTGAAGATTGAAATTGAAGAGGATATCAGAAAATGGAAAGATCTCCAATTCTCATGGAAAGGTAAGATTAACATAACAAAAATGACAATCTTACAAAAAGCAACCCACAGATTCAGTGCAACCCCCATCAAAATCCCAACCCAATTCTTCACAGACCTGGAAAGAACAATACTCAACTTCATATGGAAAAACAAAAAACCCAGTATAGCCAAAACAATCCTGTATAATAAAGCCACCTCTGGAGGCATCACCATCCCTGACCTCAAGGTCTACTATAGAGCCATAGTAATAAAAAAGCTTGGTATTGGCATAAAAATCAACATGTGGACCAATGGAATGTAATTGAATATCCTGACATTAATCCACATACCTATGAACACCTGATTTTCAACAAAGAAGCCAAAACTGTACATTAGAAAAATAAATCATCTTTAACAAATGGTGCTGGCATAACTGGATGTCAACATGTCGAAGACTGCAAATAGATCCACATATATCAGCATGCACAAAACTGAAGTCCAAGTGGATCAAAGACCTCAATATAAATCCAGTTACACTGAACCTGACAGAAGAGAAAGTGGGATGTAGCCTTGAATGCATTGGCACAGGAGACCACTTTCTAAATCTAACAACAGTAGCTCAGACACTGAGAGAAACAATCAATCAATGGGACCTCTTGAAACTGAGAAGCTGTTGTAGAGCAAAGGATACGGTCAACAAGGCAAAGCGACAGCCTACAGAATGGGAAAAGATCTTCATCAACCCCACATCTGACAGAGGACTGATATCCAGAATATATAAGGAACTCAAGAAATTAGACATCAAAATGCCCAACAGTCCATTTAAGAAATGGGCTATAGAACTAAACAGAGAATTCTCAACAGAGGAAACTCAAATGGCTGAAAGACATTTAAGGAATTGCTCAACATCCCTAATCATCAGGGAAATGCAAATCAAAACAACTCTGAGATACCACCTTACACCTGTCAGAATGGCTAAGATCAAAAACACTGAAGACACCTTATGCTGGAGAGGATGTGGAGCTAGGGGAACTCTCCTCCACTGCTGGTGGGAATGCAAGCTTGTACAACCACTTTGGAAATCAATATGGCGCTTTCTTAGAAAATTGGGAATCCATCTCCCCCAAGATCCAGCTATACCACTCTTGGGCATATACCCAAGGAATGCTCAACCACACCACAAGAGCACTTGTTCAGCTATGTTCATATCAGCGTTGTTTGTAATAGCCAGAACATGGAAACAACCTAGATGCCCTTCAACTGAAGAATGGATAAACAAAATGTGGTACATATAGACAATGGAATACTACTCAGCAGAGAAAAACAATGACATCATGAGGTTTGCAGACAAATGGATGGATCTAGAAAAAATCATCCTGAGTGAGGTAACCCAGACTCAGAAAGACAAACATGGTATGTACTCACTCATAGCAGGATACTAGATGTGGAACAAGGATGACTGGACTGCTACTCACATCACCAGGGAGCCTACCTGGAAAACAGGACCCCAAGAAAGACATGGGGATTGCCCAATGACAGAGAAATGGAATGAGATCTACATGAACAGCCTGGACATGAGTGGGGGTAGTGAAGGGCGAGGGTCGAGGGAAAGAGAGCTTGGGTGAGCGGGAGATCCTAGCTGGATCAACAACAGAGAGGGGGAACAAGGAATAGGAGACCATGGTAAATGAAGACCACATGAGAATAGGAAGAAGCAAAGTGCTAGAGAGGCCCACAGAAATCCACAAATATACCCCCACAACAGACTGCTGGCAATGGTCGAGAGACAGCCCGAACTGACCTACTCTGGTGATGGGATGGCCAAACACCCTAATTGTCGTGCTAGAAACCTCATCCAACTACTGAGAGATCTGGATGCAGAGATCCATGACTAGGCCCCGGGTGGATCTCTGGGAGTCCAATTAGCGAGAATGAGAAGGGTTTATATGAGCGAGAATTGTTGAGACCAAGGTTGGATAAAGCACAGAGACAAATAGCTAAACGAATGGAAACACATGAAATATGAACCAATGGCTGAGGGGTCCCCAACTGGATCAGGCCCTCTGAGTGGGTGAGACAGTTGATTGGCCTGATCTGTTTGGGAGGCATCCAGGCAGTGGGACCGGGTCCTGTGCTCATTGCATGAGTCGGCTGTTTGAAATCTGGGGCCTATGCAGGGTCACTTGGCTCGGCCTGGGAGGAGGGGACTGGACCTACCTGGACTGAGTCTACCAGGTTGATCTCAGTCTGTGGGGAAGGCTTTGCCCTGGAGGAGATGGGAATGGGGGGCGGGCTGGGGGGAAGGTGAGGGGGGCGGGAGGGGGGAGAACAAGGGAATCCGTGGCAGATATGTAGAACTGAATTGTATTGCAAAATAAAAATTAAACAAACAAACAAACAAACAAACAAAAAAACCCAAAAAACAAAAAACTGAAGTCCAAGTGGATCAAAGACCTCAATATAAATCCAGTTACACTGAACCTGATAGAAAAGAAAGTGGGATGTAGCCTTGAATGAATTGGCACAGGAGACCACTTTCTAAATATAACAACAGTAGCTCAGACACTGAGAGCAACAATTAATAAATGAGACTTTCTGAAACTGAGACGCTTCAATAAGGTAAAGGACATGGTCAGTAAGACAAAATGACAGCCTACAGAATGGGAAAAGATCTTCACCAATCTCACATCTGATAGAGGGCTGATCTCCAAAATATATAAGGAACTCAAGTAACTAGACATCAAAATACCAAACAATCCAATTAAAAAATTTGGCTACAGAAATGAACATAATTCTCAACAGAAGAATGTCAAATGGCTGAAAGACATTTAAGGAATTGCTCAACATCCTTAGTCATCAGGGAAATGCAAATCAATACAACTCTGAGATACCATCTTACACCTGTTGGAATGACTAAGATCAAAAACACTGAAGACAGTTTATGTTGGAGAGGATTTGGAGCAAGGGGAACACTCCTCCATTGTTGGTGGGAGTGCAAACTTGTACAGCCACTTTGGAAATCAGTATGGCGGTTTCTCAGGAAATTGAGACTCAATCTACCTCAAGACCCAATGATACCACTTTTGGGTATATACCCAAGGAATGCTCCATCATAGCACAAGGACACTTGTTCAAGTATGTTCATAGCAGCATTATTTGTAGTAGCCAGAACCTGGATACAACCTAGATGCCCCTCAACCAAAGAACGGATAAAGAAAATGTGGTACATTTACACAATGAAGTATTACTCAGTGGTAAAAAAACCAATGACATCATGAAATTTGCAAGCAAATGGATGGAAAAAGAAAATATCATCGTGAGTGAGGTAACCCAGACTCAAAAAGACAAACATGGTATGTGGTCACTCATAGGTGGATACTAGAAGTAAAGCAAAGGAGAACCAGCCTACAACCCACAGCTCCAGAGAAGCTAGGTAACAAGGAGGACCCTAAGAGGAATGCATGGAATGCCCTGGGATTGGGAAATAGATGAAATCTCCTGAGTAAACTGTGGATGAGGGGAGCAATGGAGTATAGGAAGTGGTGGGTGTGAGCATGGGGGAATGGGATCGTTGAGCTGGAACATGGGCAGAGTGTGAGAGAAATGAAGGAGATTTCTTGATAGAGGGAGCCATCACTGCTATAGGAGAAACCTTCTGCTAGGAAAATTCCCAGGAATCCATAGGGATGACCCCAGCTTAGACTACTAGCAGTGGAGGAGAGGGTGCCTGAGCTGGCCTATCCAGGTGATTAGATTGGTGAATACTCTGTCATCATAGAGCCTTCATCCAGTAACTGATGGAAACAGATGCAGAGAGCCATGGCCAAGCACCAGGCCAAGCTCTGAATTCTAGTCTAAGAAAGAGATGAGGGATTCTGTGAGCAAGGTGCATCAAGACCATGATGGGTAAACTTACAGATACAAGTGAACAAAGCTAGCGGGAACTCGTGAACTTTGGACTGTCAGATGTGCATGGTCTGTATGGGACTGGACTGGGCCCTCGGCATGGGTGAGACCATTGTGTAGCTTGGTCTGTTTGAGGGGCCCCTGACAGTGGGAATAGGATCTATCCCTGGTGCATGAACTGGCTTTTTGGAGCCAATTGCCTATGGTGGGACAATTGCACAGCCTTGATCCAGGAGTAGAGGCTTGGATCTGCCTCAGCTGAATGTACCAGAATCCCCATGGGAGACCATAGCCTTTTAGACGAGGGGCTAAGCCGGGCAGTGGTGGCGCACGCCTTTAATCCCAGCACTCGGGAGGCAGAGCCAGGCGGACCTCTGTGAGTTCGAGGCCAGCCTGGGCTACAGAGTGAGTTCCAGGAAAAGGCTCCAAAGCTACAGAGAAACCCTGTCTTGAAAAACCAAAAAAAAAAAAACCCAAAAAACAAAAAAACCCAAATAGACGAGGGGCTGTGGGGTGGGCTGTTGGGGAATGCTAGGAGGGAGTGGGAGAAGAGATGAGGGAGGACCTGTCGTTGGTATGTGGAAGGAATAAAAAATTTCTCAATAAGAAAGGAAAAAAATAAAAATAAAGTTGCATAATGTAAATGGATGAACTGTACATTATGTGACTTATATCTCAATAAAGCTTGTATTAATAAAGAATTATCTATCAATTACAGAGTGTGAACTTCCATTATATCCTGATATTTAAGAAAAGATCAAACATTGAAAGTGAAAGTTCAATAAGCATAGGCTGAAATATTAGTGAACTGGAGTATTGCTGGTTTTATTTATCTGTTTTTAATTTTATACATTTATTGCTTGATAGATTTGTGTGTGCATGTTCCCATCTATGTTTTTGGACATGCAAGTGCCAAAGCACTATGTGGAGGTCAGAGGATAAGTTTGAGAAGTCAGTTCTTTTCTCTCATCACCTACGACCTGTACATTTAATGAGGATCATCAGGCTGCCTTTACTTCTAAGGTGCTGAGCCATCGATTTGGCTCCATTTTAGGCTTCAGTGTGGGAATTATGATTATGTTAGAAAATTCTACTCATCTGTTGGAGTAACAGAGTTTAGAATTTGTCTTCTTACCTGAGTATATCTTTTTTGTATGTATAAAGTGTGTGTGTGTGTGTGTGTGTGTGTGTGTGTTTGTGTGTGTGTGCCATGGCTTGTGTGTGGAGAAAGAGGATAACTTTGTAGAGTTGGTCCTCTCCTACCTCTATGTAGGTTCTTAGTATCACACACTGGTCATCAGGTTTGTGTATCAAGTGATTTTTACCTGAAAACCATCGTGGCAGCTTTGGGATCTGTTTTCAAGTGATAGAAGAAAGGCTCAGTCTTTTGGGAGGATTTCTCATGACTCTACAAAGACATGGATATTTATTGTTTTCTACTGATTGGTTTTTGTATGTCCAAATTATCCATGATATACCACTCTAAAAATTCCTAAGGAACAACAAAGATCACCCAGAACATAGAGTGTGAAAGAAATAATCCATTTTAGCTACTCAGGTATTTGCTTCTTGTACCTACCTGGGTCTCTCTACAGAACAGTGCCCTGAGCACAGCTGGTCCTGCACTTGCAAGTCCCCCAGGAGACAGTTAGAGCTGTTGTCGCCCTTCCTGTAGTCTGCAGATGATGCCCAGAGCTGTGACCTTGGATGCAGAGAGGCCATGAAGCCTCAGGAGAAGGGGTTAAAACTTTTAATGGCTCTGGGATTTAGTGGCCACCCACCTCCACCACCTCCCGATCAACATTCTCCCCACAGTCTGAAAGCCCAGGCTCCCAGTGTGGTCTTAGCCTGAGGTCCTTGATCAAGGGCAGTCTCCCAGATAAAACCTCCTTCACTGTGAGCCACTGCCCCAGGTGGGGCTGTCCTGTCACTGGCTGTCTGGCCCCCAGCAGGCATGTGGCCATGTACTCTCCTTCCTGTTCTCTTTGGCTGTCTCTCTGGGTCTGCCTTTTCTGCACCAAGAGCCTGGCTGTTTCCAAGGCAGAGGCCTCGCTTTGATCGTCCTGGAGATGTAATAGTGGGGGGCAGCTTCTCCATCTTTGACCTCTCTGTTGGTAACCTGTCTGACTTCACTGCCCCACCATCTCGACTTCTGGTTTCAAGGTAAGAGCTGGATGTGGCATAGGAATCTCTGAAATCCTGAAGCAGCTTTACAAGCTTGTGTGAAGTTTTGGATAAGGGTTGATTCTCAGAATCCCAGCTAGATGGCCACCAGTTTTCTCTGTGTATACATGCAGTAGTTCTTTTTTTCTCCTTTTACATCACCTCTGTGTGTCTGTCTTTCTTGTTTGTACCAGACTGAAGTATAGGTTGCTCATGTACTGGTTGTAATGTATGTGCTCCACTGGCCAGGGATGATTCTTGATTCTTTTGTATATCCTTGGTTCCTAAAGTGGTATCTAGGTAGGTGTGTTTGTTGAATGGGTTAGTGTGTAAATAATAGATTTTTTCATTATTTATCAGCCTCCCTGATTCCTCTGTACTATATTCCTTTTGCTTGTTGTTTTTTTCTAAGCCTCCTAAGCCTCCAATTCACTAGGTAGTCGAAGATGACCTTAAATCATCCTCCTGATCCTCCTGCCTCCACCTTCTGAGTGCTGAGATGACTGACCATATCACCAACTCAGTTCCTTAGGTGCTGGAGATAAAACTTATGAACTGAGCCATCCACAGTCACACTTTAAGACATTTTTGTCCCATCTTTCTCAAAATACTGTTGCATGCAATAGTTCTCAAACAAGTATTTGGAATATTATTTGGTTTTTAAATGTTTGTTTTTAGCTTTATTGGTTTTTCATTGCAGCAGTGACTGAGCATAGGGCATATGGCTGCACTCCTAGCCCGCAGGAAGCTGAGGCAGGAGCATTATTAGTTACAGGCAAGATTGGGGTGCATAATGAGACCTGAGTCAAAAAGAGTTGTTATGAGTATTTTCCAGTTTGGTGGCGATGGCGCATGCCTTTGATTCTAGCACTTGTTATCCAGAGCCAGGCAGATCTCTGTGAGTTCAAGGCCAGACTGGTCTACAGAGTGAGATTCAGGAGAGGCACCAAAACAACACAGAGAAACCCTGTCTTGAAAAACCAAAAACCAAACCAAACCAAAACAAAAAACCCAAAAAACAACCACCCCCCGAAAATAACATAACAAACAAAAAACAAAAAACCCCAAAATAAAAAACAAACAAAAAATCCCAGTATTTTCTACAGTAACTACCATCATTTTATAATCAGCTACAAATGCAAGAGATTTTCACTACTGATTTTTCATATTTATCATCATTTTTATTACTTTTCTTTGAGACAGTACCCTACTTTGTGCTCTAACTAGTCTGGAACTCCTTGTGTAGTTCATACTAGCCCTGAAACTCAGGATTACAAGTATGAGCCACCAACACAGTGATCACAATGACTTGTCCTTGAGTATTTTTTCTTTTTTGAGAGAGGGTCTTTTTGTGTAGGTGATGCTAGCCTAAAACTCACTATCTTCCTGCCTCCACAACCTGAGTGCTGGAATCACAGGTGTGTACCATCATACCTGGATCCCATGTTGCTTTAAAGTCATCGGGTAATAATTGTATGTACGTATTGGGCACAAAGATGTATTTTAATGAATATATACAATATAGAATATTTAATCAACCCACCAGAAACACATCACTTTGTATAATTATTTTTTGGTGATGTGAACATTTAAAATCTAATGTGGGAGTGGAGATAGGAGAATCTAAAATTGAAGGTCTTTGGGGATGAGGAAATTCCTGTGTTGGTGTCCTGTCTGCTGTGCAAGCCTGAAGACCTGAGTTTGAATTTCCAGCATCCATGTGAAAACCCAGCATGTTGATCATCTGTAACCCTGGTTAGGAACAGTGAGACAGGCAGATTCCAAAGGTCACTGGCCGGCCAGCCTATCTGAATGGATGAAGTCCAGGTTCAGTGAGTTAACCTGTCTCAAAAAGGAAGTTAAGAGGAGCCCTTGAGATGCCTTATGGGGTAAAGTGCTCGGCATGCAAGTCTTATGGATGACCTGAACCCTCCCTGAAACCCACATAAATGTGGAAGGAGAGAATTGACTCAAAAGTTGTTTCCTGACCTCTATGTGTTGTAGCATGTTTTGGTCTGCAGAGACATCATATACACACATGAAAACAGAATAATGTTCTTTAAAAGGTGGAGAAGCAATTGAGAAAGATATCCTGACATCCCATCAGCCTTTACCCTCCATAGGGATACACCATGCACACAATACCAACTCTGACACACACACACACACACACACACACACACACACACACACAGAGGTGCAGGGCATGGTTGAAGATGATACAAGAAGTCAATTTTTCTCTTATCCATATGTGCATACACATATACATGTAAAAGGAGTTCAATATCATTCTAAGTTATATAGTGAATGTGAGGTTACACTGGGTGATAGGAAGTCTTGGCCTCAAAACAATAACAAATCTACTCTTGATGTTAAGTTTAGAAATTAATTAAAATATAACAGCATCAGTTGGATGTGGTGGTGCTTGCTAATTGTCTTATTACTCAAGAGGCAGAGGCAGGTGGATTTCTGTTCTTTGATAGTTACATGCACTTATATTGTTTATTCTCATTTCCCCAGACTCTCTTCTCTTCCTTCCACACTTGAAATTACCTTCTCCTTCTTGGAGGTCACTTTCCCACATTCATGCTGTTTTGTTTTGTGACTCACTGATTTTAACCAGGACCAATTGTCATTTTGGAACTGTCCACTGCAGCTTGGTGGATTCACCTGTTCCTTACATGACTGAAGATAATGAGTCTCTTCTCCCCCAAATACATTAGTTGACAATAGTTCAGCAGGGAAGAGTAGGGCCACACAAGGAATTTTCCAGTGCATGACTGGCTGCTGACAGGCTCACATGTCTGCAATGTCTGCGTCATGTCCTAAAGACAGTATTTCATATCTCTTCTCCCTGTCTTCTGGCTCTTGGGTTGAGTACTACTGAAATAGATTTTAGTTGCTATAAATTGTAACCAACTATACAATGCAATAGATTTTTACTTTGTTTTCATGACACAGAGATTCTGTATGTATCTCTGGTTCTTAGGTCTGGGTATATAATCCATGCTGGTCTCTAACTCAGGAAGATCCACCTGCCTCTGTCTCCTGAGTGCTGGGATTAAGTTGTGGCTGCATTCCTGCTGAGTTATTACTCTTGGCCTGGCTCTGGAGAGTAGCACCTAGCCCTAATCCACCCTTTGTTTAACCAACACCTTTTGTTTCTCTTATTGCCCTATGTGAATCTTGTCTGGGAGTCTCCCAAGGATCAAAGGCCTATGCAAAACTTGGTTCAGAAAACCCAGAAAACTGTGGTACCTGTGAAATCAAGGAATTTGCAGTTGGCATTTTATCTTTGGGAGCTCCTTCCAGGTTGCTTTGAAGGTATGGAAATTAACTGGCTAAACTGTAATAGAGAGAAAATAAAAATGCCCTCGGTAAAGGGAAAGTACTTTGGTCCTTTGAAGCTGAACCCTCCTGCAGCCACCAAAGGGTAAATTCATTTTTTTTTTTTTTTTTTTTGGTTTTTCGAGACAGAGTTTCTCTGTGTAGCTTTGTGCCTCTCCTGGAACTCACTTGGTAGCCCGGGCTGGCCTCGAACTCAGAGATCCACCTGGCTCTGCCTCCGAGTGCTGGGATTAAAGGCGTGCACCACCACTGCCCGGCAGGGTAAATTCATTTTTAAGATGCCTCTGATTCTTCTTTCCATGGATCCCAGTGAACCCACACACCCTTGCCTTAACAAACAGCAACAATTGTCTCCCAACATGATGCCACCACACTCAGATTGTTTAATACATCTTCACTTATCCCTCCTGTCTTCTTAAACTGTCCCCTCTGATTACTGTCTCCACATTCCCTCTGGCTCCCCTTTATGCATTCTGACCTGTGCTCCTCTGCACATCTGTGTGCAAGTATTTGTGGAGATGTAGGTTTTACATGTATCCCTTGAGTCACCGTGTTTATTCTTGTTCCATTTACCCCATCATGAGTGATGAATGTGGGCTTCTCTTTCCCTCAGCGTTTCCAACTGGGGCTACCGGGTGGCCCAGAGTTTCGTCTTTGCCATCGAGGAGATTAATAGGAGTGCTCACTTGTTGCCCAATGTGACCCTGGGCTTCTCTATTCGAAACTCTGGGGACACAGTGCATGGAGCCCTCCATGAGACAATGAGCTTTCTCACGAGGCAGCAGGAGCCCATCCCCAACTACACATGCCAGCATGGCTCTCCTCAGGCTGCCTTGGTAGGGGACGCGAGGTCATCCCTGTCTGTGTCCATGGCCAGACTTCTGGGACTGTACAAGTTTGCCCAGGTGAGTTGCTGAAAGTCTCCTTCCTTCCTGAATGTAGTGCAATCCCTTACTGATGATAGTGAAAATGATGGTGATGGTCACAGTAGTGAGCAGCTCTACTGTGCAATCCCTTACTGATGATAGTGAAAATGATGGTGATGGTCACAATAGTGAGCAGCTCTACTGTGGAGCCAGTCTCTCTGTAAATATTCTCCATGTCCAACACGGTTCTCCTACATGTTTAGTGTTTAGAGAGAACTATCATCCCTCTCAATGATGAAGTTAGTGGAAAATTTCCTTTTTTTATTTAAAATATATTTTTATATTTTTTAATGTGTACATGTATTTCGCATTCTTATATATATAATAAATATATGAAGTATATATTTATATACAAGCACACACATATATTTCTCATATCGTATATCAATATATCATATATGTATCACACATATCACACACATACACACATATGTATCTATGTATATATGTATTTATGTAAATATGTATTACACGTGTGCCTGGTTGCACTTGGACATTCAGAACAAGGCACTGGATTCCCTAGAACTGAAGTTACAGATGTTTTTTATCTGTCACAAGGGAGCTGGATTTTGAACTCAGATCTTCTGAAAGAGCACCAAGTACTGTTATCCACTGTACCATCTTTTCAACCCTTATTTATAATTTGTGTGTGTGTGTGTGTGTGTGTGTGTGTGTGTGTGTGTGTGTGTGTATACTCAGCACCAGTGCAATGGTGTCCATGTTGAGGTCAGAATACATTTTTAAGGTGTCAGTTCTTTTCTTCTACTATGTTGATTCAGGGGATTAAGCTCAGATTTTCAGGCTTGGTGGCAAACACCTTTACCTGAGGAGATATCCTTCTAGCTCACAGAGAAATAAATACACATGCATGTACACACACACACACACACACACACACAAACACACACACGGATTTATCAGTAAGTTCTTCTAGCTGTAGGTGTTTGGAATTTGAGTCTAGGCAGTTGGGCTCATGCCACTTGCTCCCATCTACCCCCTGGATGTTCCATGTAACCCAGCAATCAGTGTCATTCCCACAAGGTTGGCCATATATGACAATCATCTCTTCAGTTTATAGGTTTAAGAGGTGACTTTAGGATAATTTCTCCATTTAAGATGAACAATTCAGTGACTTTTATCTTAGGATGAGTACCACAGTTGATTTGAGAACATTTTCATCCTCCTGCAGAAAGACATTCCCCTCAAGCCCAAAGGTACAACATCACATTATTCCTACCCCGAGACAACCTCCAACAATTTGGTGTGATCCTTACATATGCACCATCACACACACACACACACACACACACACACACACACACACACACACACCCCACATGAATTTAAAATATAACAACCTAAGAGCTGTGTGCATACCAGAGAGTCAGGCCAATCCTAGCTGAAGTACAGGAACTGAATATGAGATGGCAGATTAAGGACAGATGCTCAGAGGGGAGCAGGTAAAGCTATGGTTCTGGGCTTCATTCCAGAAGCCACAGGGCTGTGTCTGGGATGATCAGCCAGTGAGGCGCACAAAGCTGCTTGTTGAATCAGCACAATTCTCAAATCAGGATGCTCAAGTCCTTCCATGAAAATTATTTATGTTTTAAAATTTAATATACATATATGAGTATGTGTATATGTTGGAGTCTATGCCACGGATGCAGGAGGAAGCCAGAAGATGGTATCAGATTTCCTGGAGCTGGAGTTACGGGCAGCTGTGAACAACTTGAGATGTGTGTTGGGAATTGAACATGGGTCCCTTGTAAGAACAACAAGGGCTCTAAACTGCTGAGCCATGTCTCCATCCCCTTCCTTCCTACATTTAAAACAGATCATCAGCCCATGCCTAAGTCCAGATCTCATCCACTCTTCTATCCTGGCTCTTCCTTGACAGGTCAGTTATGGATCCTCACTACCCATCCTCAGTGACAAGATCCAGTTCCCATCTTTCATGCGTACTGTGACTAGTGACCTCACATCCTCCCTTGCAGTGACTCAGCTGATAATTCATTTTCAGTGGTCCTGGGTGATCATTCTTGCCCATGATGATGACTTTGGGCAGCAGGCCAGCTCTCTGGCCACTCAGGAGCTGAGCACAGCTGGTGTGTGCATTGAGTACACCCTCCATGTTCCTTCCCATGAGTCCTTGGGGAAGATTGAAGAGATTGTCCAGAAGATGCAAAAATCCACAGCCAGGGTTGTTCTGGTTTTCCTAAGCAATTCTAATTTCCAGCTCATCTTGTATGGCTTACTGGATGTCCCTGTCTCAGGCCAGGTCTGGGTCAGCAAGGACACTCTGCACATGGCTCTTGCCCTGACCATTCCAGGCATTTCCCAGGTATTGCACAGCACATTTGGTCTTCTGCCTCACAGCAGCAGGGCAATTGGGTTCCCTGAGTTCCTTGCTAATCTGCGGCCCAGCCAGACCCCAGAAGACATGTTCATAAAGAAGTTCTGGGAGTTCACCTTTGGTTGTACATGGCCCCACCAGAGCAGCACAATGACAGATGGTATCCAGTTGTGCTCAGGGAATGAGAGTCTGAAAAACAAGCAGTACCCTTTTGCAGAAGTGAGTGAAATTGATGTTGCTTACACAGCTGTCTACAGCATTGCTCATGCCCTGCAAGACATGATAACCCATGGGCACCAGCTTGGGAAAGTTACAGACTCTCAGGACTTCCAGCCCTGGCAGGTGAGAGAGGCATGTGTGGTGTGAGTGATTCAGGGATGGCTGGGAAAGAGGACATTGATTCTGAGTAAGCTACAGAAAAGCTGACTGTATGCCTAAACAAGGATTCCTCATACTTGTATCTAAGAGGCATCTTAGAAGGAACAATGGACAAGGATTCCATGCTATGTGTGTGATCTCAGATGAATCCAGTCCTTGTAGCATCGCTTGTTTTAGTAAATACAGGGTTCCTAATAAAATTAAAATTTCATATAACAATAAATAGATTTCTTTTAGTGTCTTAAAACTGAGCTTTGATAAACAGTAGTTGATTTTCAGTATAGGCATGATACAAATCAGAATTTCAAAGAGATACCAAATGCTACTTATTCATTTGTCCTCTTTTGGGTATGTCGTAGGTGTCTAAGGGCTCATGTGCATTGGCTTGCAGGCCCATGTGGTGGGGGTGCACTCATGTGTACATTATTCTTCCGTCACTCATCTACCTTATTCTTTAGGGCAGGGTCTCTTGTTCAGACCCAGAACTTGTTGATGTGGCTGGTTTTGCTAGTCAGCTTTTTCTGGGCTCCTCTTGTCTCCACATTCTGAGGATGTAATTACAGTTGTGCTGCCACATCCACCTAAAATTTAGATGGGTTCTGGGGACTTGAGGTGTAATCCTCAAATTCTTTTTTAATTTCCTCACAAACTTTAATTATTGATTACAAAGTCTTTTCATGGTATATACATTTTCTAAAGTCTTCCATGATTACAAAAGCATATCAAAGTAAAGAAACAAGAGGAGCAAACAGCAAATATCATGAGAACTAAAATCTAACATTATGATAAAATCAATTCTTTTAAGTCAGTATCTTTTTCCTTAGAGTTGGTATCATAAAGCCTTATGGTTACAGAAAAATTAGACAGTATATCTCTATTTAAGTTTGACTAAATTAAAATAACCAAAGTTATTTCCTACTACCTGTTATATCCAGCTTCTCCTGTATTATTCTATTAATCTACTGTAATAAATATCTGATCTTTCAATGGAAATCTCATTCCTCAGTCCCTTGTTTAAATTCCTTCTTTTATATCTGTTATAAGACCACCATCCTTTCCCTTGACCCCTGAAATACTGTGCATTTCTCTGTGTAATCCTCAAACTTTTATAGAGAGTGTTTTAATCCCTGGGCCAACTCAAAGTCCTCAATTATTATTCTGTTTTAAAATATTACTGGCCGGGCGGTGGTGGCGCAAGCCTTTAATCCCAGCACTCGGGAGGCAGAGCCAGGCGGATCTCTGTGAGTTCGAGGCCAGCCTGGGCTACCAAGTGAGTTCCAGGAGAGGCGCAAAGCTACACAGAGAAACCCTGTCTCGAAAAACAAAAAACAAAAAAACAAAAAAACAAAAAAAAATATATTACTGATAAATTCATATACATATATAATGCATTTTGGTATTCTTGGCACCAGCCTGTCTGTCTGTCTGTCTGTCTGTATCTATCTATCTATCTATCTATCTATCTATCTATCTATCTATCTATCTATCTATCTATCTATCAGTCTTCTCAAATCCATTCAGGGTAGCATAGGCCCAGATATGTAAGGAGGCCCTTGGAAGAAACGTTGCTCCCTGGTGAGGTAACTAAAGAGAGTAGTGACCACGGAGAGGGTATATTTTCATCACCTTCACTGAGATGACCTGAGTCTCTACTATGTGCTTGGTGAATGTACATGTGGTTATCAACCAGATGCACAGTGATGGTTGTTGGATTTTTGGCTGAGAGTGACAGATTTCAAATTACATGAGGCCCGGCTTGGTGGCCAATGCCTGTTATGCTAGCACACAGGATGTTGAGGTCAAATAGAAGAGGTTGGAGCAAATAGAAGAGCAACATAGGAAGGACTGATGAATAATGGGAGACTGTTTGGAGTGAATGGGTGGTCTAGGTGAGCTGGGGCCAGTCTGTGGAAGTCCTGCTAGGATTTGGAGTCTACTGAGTATGATGGGAAGACTGAGGACAGTAGTAGACAGCCAAATGAGACTCTGGAGCAGGAACCACATTGTCATGTTTTTGGGTTTAATTTTAAGGCTGTTGAGGTGGCTTAGTGGTTAAAGGCACTTGTCCCCAAGCCTAAGTTAGATTCCTGTGTCCCACATGGCAGCAGGAGAGAACATTCCTGAGAGTTGTTCTCTGGATTACTCAGTATGAAAGAGCTGTACAACACATACACACACACACACACAGAGCTAGGATTAATAATTATCTTGATTAAGTATTATGAATTTTTAATTAATTATAACTAATCATATTTGTTAGTCTGAAACGATCACAGGTCTTTTATCTCCCTTTTAACTAAGGGTGCTGTCCTTGGTTGAAATGACTCTGTATCATTGCAGAGGTGAATGGAATGTTGCATTTTAGACAAGACCCTGAGCTGGTCCTTGCCAGTGTACAATGTCTCCCTTTCTTCTTCAGATGCTTCATGCCCTCAGGAAGGTGCACTTCAAGACTCCTGATGGAATCAAGATTATGTTTGATGCCAATGGAGATTTGGTGACAAAATTTGACATTTTCCAAGGGCAGAAGACCTCTGAGGGTGTATTTCACTTGGTTCATGTAGGCATGATAGACCCTCAAGTCTCTTTGGGAAGCAAGATAATGGTCTATTTGAAGGAGGATCTTCAAGTGAGTTACCTGACTGCAGTGATAAGTCTTGTCCTAATGTGTTAAAGTGACAGGGCAATTCTAAGTCCAGGGCTCCTCATCTCTGCTTGTGCATTTAGTTGATGCAGCTCTGGATGGCCCAGTCAGTTATAACTGGCTATGCTGTTTACCTCACAACAGATCTTTCCCTGAATGATATTGATTCACCAGCAAAAATGACCTGACAGTACTGTAGCACTTCTTAATGTCTGCCAATACTTACAGTTGTTTTTCAAGTTTTGTTTATATGTATGGAGCTTTTTAAGCATGTATATTTGTGTAGTATGTGCATGCCTGGTGCTTGTGGAGGCTGTGGAGGGCACTGGATCCTCTAGAACTGGAGTTACAGTGTGAGCTGCTATATGGGTGATGGGAATTGAACCCTGTTCCTCTGGAAGAGCAGCCTGTACTCAGAAGCACCGAGCCCTCTGTCCTGCCCAAATACCTTTAATTATTGGTATAGGAGCCCCAGAGATACTGGAAAGACAACACATCAAACTGTTTAGCTATGTTTTTGAATCCCTTAGCTAAGTAAGCCAGATGTAACCCTTCCCTGTTTACACTCAAAGGTACATCTCCCATCTGCCATCTGCTGGGATAGATATGTTTTCTGAAAGGCATTTCATCTAGTGTTCTGTGAGGCAACTGTTCTGTTTTGGTTCTCAGGCTGAGGTCAAGCATCTGTATTCCTGGAGAGTCCCTGGTGACACTGTGCTCACTGTTACTAGGTGCCCAGCTCTGTCTGCAGTGAAAGCTGCCTTCCAGGATTCAGCCAAGTGCCCAGGCTGGGAGCCCCCCACTGCTGTTTTGATTGCAGTCCCTGCCCTGAGGGACAGTTTGCAGACCAAAGAGGTAAGGGCACGTGGAGCTGGAATCTAAGGGTCAAGAGGGCACTGTGAGCCTCCTGTATTTGTTCATTGTCTTTGTTACTGTTCTACTGCTGTGAAGAGACACCATGACCAAGGCAGCTTCTAAACGAAAAGCATTTAACTAGGGGCTTACTTAGAGTTTCAGTCTGTCACTATCATGGCATGAAGTGTGGCCTCAGGCAGGCAGGCATGGTGGCATAGCACTAGCTGAGAGCTTACCTTATGCTCCAAAGTGTCGCGTCTGCCTCGACCAGCAAGGAAGACGCAACACCAGGCTCTTCTCCAAGCAGTTTATTCAGGAACCTGAGACAATCTTCTGACCCCAGGGAAAGCCATCTTATGACTCCGGGGAAAGCCAGTCCTCACCCTTTATAGCCACTGGGCAACCAACCCCGTAGTGCCACGTGGACAATGCCGACAGGGTCAGACATACACAAGCAAGCCAGATACCACGCCCAAGCCAAATAATTTGTTTATCCCAGAGAGCACCTGCCATCGGGAAGGTGGAAGCTAGACGCAGGTGCCATCTTTGAGGCGCGGCCGTGCATGGCTCTCTACAGTTCCCCCTTTATTGTTTTAAGCAGCAGGCAAGAGCAGAGGTCTAATCTCTGCCCAAATACAACTTGGACATTGTACTGGTGTTAGTCCATGTGTCATCCACCCAGAGAACCCTTGACCCGTCCGATACCCTTTTTTGCAGAGGTGGGAATTAGGGTATCAACCCACATGCAATTAGACTGGCTCTTCTTGGGTTTTGCAATACAGCTAGACCCAAGTGCAGTGCACTAGCCTCGCATCCTGCACGATCAAGCTTGTAATGTGGCCAGCCAGGCTGGGGAGACTGTCCAGCCTCTATGCCTGTAAAGGCTTGGATAATCATGGCTGCATTGTGCTGCTGAGAAACCCTTAAACGAACAATGCACCACAGGCACATCAGGGAGACAAGTACCAGTAGGCCTGCCAGGGCACCTAATTTCACCCACTCCTTTAAAAAGGTGATAGAATTTCACAGCCAAGACATCATTTCCGCAGTGGAGGCCAGGTGCACACCTGTGGAGTTGACTGCAATGATCTCATTGCGCAGGATCTGGGTCAGGTTATCCAACTCCACCGACCAGGTTCCGCTCGTGAGTCGATCCTCAGCTGCTCCTGCTGGCAGCTATCAGGATCAGGCACATCAGCTTCCGGGGTGTCATCCCGTCTCTCCGTCTGAGGGGCCTGTCGCACCAATCGTTCAGGTACCCAGATAGGGTCTAGCTGGTCCTGTGGGAAAACACAAACAGAACCTTGTGCCCATGTCAGCACGGGATCGGTGCCATGCCAGCTACCCGTGAGGATATCTTTCCACTTTACCATGCCCTTCATAGGGCTGTATGGATTATGATGCCTATCTGCTGATGAACTTCCCAAGGCATCCAAATTAAAAAAATTTAAGGTGAATAATGCCAGAGAGAGTCTTTCTCTTGGGGTTTGGTCATGGCCTATTCCCCCTTTTTGTTTTTGAAGAATTTCTTTGAGGGACTGATGCGCACGCTCCACAATGCCTTGGCCTTAACTACTTGGCGCACATCTGCACGAGAAAGGGAAAATTTAGCCTGCAACGTGCATGCATTCATGATCCCAGTAAGACCTCTTATGGTGGTGGAGGATCTTTCTATCAATAAACCCACCGTGCCCGGCTTCAAAGGGCCTTTAAAATCAGACTCCACTAATTGTACTCCCATCTGCGGAGTCAGTAATTTTAAACTGCACCGTTTTCACTGTTAGCTCAGGTTTTTCTGTGTTGCATTGATTTTCCACAGATCTCAGCTGCGGATGCCTTGTTGTGCTGGTTCTGGCGTCCACCATTCTTAGCTTCTTAGCAGCTTTTGGAGCTTTTGAAAACCGCTCAGACTGCCTGCTTTGCAGTCTCCTAGGACACTAACTCTGTATCTCAGGTTCTTTCACCACATATATTAAGCTTAGATTCACAATCAACATTTACACCTTTTCACAAAATCACATATAACATGTGCTTAAGCCTAAACTCACACTCAACATTTACATATTTTTACGAACTCACATATAACATATTAACATCTACTTATTTATACTCTTTAATGAAACTATAGAACTACTTTAGCAAATATATTTCTTATTACTTCTTATATACTTCTTATATTCCTTATTTAAACTTACATTTACAACTAACATCTTATTTAAACTTACATTTACAACTAACATCTTATTTAAATTTACATTTACAACTAACATCCTTACTTCTTACAAGCTTATTACTACACGTCTTAAGACTACCTTAGATACTTCTTGCAAGCTTATATTCTTAAAGGAACTCTATAGATCTATTTTACAAACTTATATAGGGCTACCATTAGCATATATTTAACTTAGCAAACACCTAAAGATTTCTTAACACAGATTTAACAAGACAGAATTTCTACAAACTCACATATCTTATTTTCATCCCGGACAGATTCCGCTAGAGACTTGATGACCTTAAAATCCAAAGGTTCATGGTATCTCTGTTGAGTCTGGGCATTGAGAAACACTGGGCAAGCTAGCTGCATTTCAGTTCTAACCTGTCTCCAAACCTCCGGGTTACTCTTCTTAATCTTTAATTTCTTTGAAAGGAGCAGCTCTTTAAGAGCCAGAAAAATTGGGTGCAAAGAAGTTGCGCCCATGATACTAGCAGCACTTTAGCCTTCACCTGCTTTCACTTTCTTTAATTTTCCCATCCGCTTTTGTCACGGCTCTAGTCTTTAATTTTCCCGTCCGCTTTTGTCGCGGCTCTACTTAATTTTCCTGTCCGCTTTTGTCGTGGCTCTACGTTTTCCCGCTTTTGTTGCGGATCCCCACCTTACCTGGGGACTTACCAGTGCACTGCCCTGACTGCGAAGAGTTCTGAGCCTTAAAGGTTCCCTGTACGGGCCACGACTTGTCGCGTCCGCCTCTACCAGCAAGGAAGACGCAACACCAGGCTCTTCTCCAAGCAGTTTGTTCAGGAACCTTGAGACAATCTTCTGACCCCAGGGAAAGCCAGCCCACACCCTTTATAGCCACTGGGCAACCAACCCCGTAGTGCCACATGGACAATGCCGATAGGGTCAGACATACGCAAGCAAGCCAGATACCACGCCCAAGCCAAATAAGTTGTTTATCCCAGAGAACACCTGCCATCGGGAAGGCGGAAGCCGGACGCTGGCGCCATCTTTGAGGTGCGGCTGTGCACGGATCTCTGCATCAAAGACAGCAGGAAGGCAGAGAGGTAGACATGGGGCCTGGTGTGGGAATTTGAACTTTCAAAATTTCACATCCAACAATGCTACACCTCCCAATCCACCCCCAACAATCCACTAACTTCTAACCAAACGTTCAAATACATGAGATTTTGGGGGCCAGCCTCAGTCAAACCACCACACCCATCCACTGATGTTGCAAGTCTTTGCTTTCCTGTGGAACACCAGCCATAACTATAGTCTTACAGTTGTTCTTAGGTAAATGCTTTATTGAGATAGAGAAGTGCACAAACAAATTTAGGCAGCGTAGTGCATTCTCCTCTAGCAAACACTACACATCCTTTGGATCCAATCAAGAAACAGGCATAAGCTACTTACTCCACAAGATTCAAGTGGTCCTATAATCACAACCCTGGCTTTTGCGGATGTTGATGGATTTCAGTTACTGTTTAAACCTCCTGGAAGTGGAATTGCATGGTGGTTGTCTTTTTGTTACTTATTTGTTCCTCTGTATTTGTGGGATTCATCCTAGAGATTGAATGGCAAATGACCACCATATTCACAGTGGCTGTTTGAGCTATAGAACTTATGCCTGTATAATTCTGAAGGCTGAAAACGCAAAGTCAAGTTTTCATCAGGGTTGATTTTGTCTGAGTCCTATTCTTGCCCTGGTGGAGTCATCCTCTTTCTGTGTCCTCTCATTTTGAGGTAATTTATTTCTTTATCTATCTATCTATCTATCTATCTATCTATCTATCTATCTATCTATCTATCTATCTATCTATCAGTCTGTCTATCTATCTATCTATCTATCTATCTATCTATCTATCTATCTATCTATCTATCTATCTATCTATCTATCAGTCTGTCTATCTATCTATCTATCTATCTATCTATCTATCTATCTATCTATCTATCTATCTATCTATCTTTGTTTGTTGTTTGGATTTAAAACAATGCCTCATTGTGCAGCCCTGTCTTGCTTAGAACTCACTACATTGACCAATATGACCCTGAACTGATTCAAATCGACCTGCCTCTGCCTCTCAAGTGCTGAGATTAAAGTCATGTGCAGTCAAACCCAGCTGAGGGGTAGGACTTCAT
This sequence comes from Peromyscus eremicus, assembly GCF_949786415.1. Classification (NCBI taxonomy): domain Eukaryota; kingdom Metazoa; phylum Chordata; class Mammalia; order Rodentia; family Cricetidae; genus Peromyscus; species Peromyscus eremicus. The sequence continues at coordinate 194,938,956 of NC_081416.1, forward strand.
ATAAATTTTGGTTTCACAGCTCAGTCTAAAACATTTGTGAATATAATCAGTTACTGATACTCTTGGGAAGAAATGACCCATTAAAAACTCACATAGGAGACCCGGTGTGGTGGCACATTCCTGTAGTCCTAGTACTTAGGAGACAGAGACAGAAGGGAGGATCTTTAGGATTGTGGCAGTCAGAGTAGTCAACTCAGTGATCTCCAGGTTCAATGAGAGATCCTGTCTCAAAAACTAAAGTGAAGAGTGGTCTGAGAGGGTGGCTCAGTGGTTAGGAGTGTTGGATCACACCATCTATAACTCTAGTTTCAGGGCAAACGATGCCATCTTCTGCAGTTTATGAAAGTGTACAGACCACAACTTCAGCAAGTAAAGTAAAACAAGAAACTTTAAAAGGAAATAGTACATTTCTGAGGCTGGTGAAATGGTTCATCAGTTAAAGCACTCCTTGCCCAGACGGAGAGCCTGAGTTCAGTTCCTGAGACCCACATGGAGGAAGATGAGCTCCAAATTCCTGACAGTTGTACTGACCTCCACTTGCACACCTTGGCATGTCTGAGCCCATGCAAACATGCACGCAAACAATAAACAAATAAGTTAGATTAGAAAAATAAGGTGAGGGAAATGACTGAGAAACAATATCTGATCGTCTCTGGTCTCCACATGCATGTTCATCCACTCAAATACTTGTGTTCACACACAAATATGCTTACACAAATTCACACAAATTAGTATAGTGGTGCAGGCCTGTAAACACAGCACTTGAGAGGATGTGGAAGAAGACTTAAGAGTTCAAGGTCATCCTCTGCTACTCAACAAGTTCAAGCCAGCCTGAGTTACACGAGACACTGTTTGAAGACAGAAACAAAACTCCTCACATAAACAGATACAGATTGTGCAGGGTTTTCTTTGTGTCTCTAATACCAGCCATTCCAGCCCTGGACACCAGGAATAATTCAAAATACATGACTTGATGGAAAGGCTGTAAGAGCAGTTAGTGCTTGGGACGCCTTCCTTCAGAGCTGGTGTAGTTCATTTAGTGTTGCAGAAATGGTGTCTGTGTGTCTCCCATAGACATGAAGAGCTGTCTTCTGTGCCCCAAGGAGCAGTACTCGAGCCACACGAGAGACCGCTGCCTGCCCAGGACAGAGATCTTCCTGGCCTTTGAGGAACCTCTGGGCTTCATGCTGGCTTTGGTGGCACTCTTCCTGGCTGGTCTGTCTGTCCTGGTTCTGGGAGTGTTCCTGAAGCACAGAGACAGCCCTGTGGTCAGGGCGAACAACAGAAGTCTCAGCTACTTACTCCTGCTCTCTCTTTGCCTCTGTGCCCTGTGTGCCTTGCTGTTCCTTGGGCGACCCAGTGTCTTGACGTGTCTCCTCCGTCAGACCACCTTTGCTGTGGTGTTCACGGTGGCCGTGTCCTCTGTTCTGGCCAAGACTCTCACAGTGGTCCTGGCCTTCAGGGTCACCAGGCCAGGGGACAGGATCCGGGTATGCCTGAGCCCTGGGGCTTCCACCTCAGTGGTCCTTATTGCTTCCTTCATGCAGGTTGTTCTTTGTGGGGTCTTGCTGGCCACCTCCCCACCATTTCCAGACAGGGATATGGTCTCAGAGCCCCAGCACATTGTCATCCAGTGCCAGGAGGGTTCTGGCACCATCTTCTTCTGTGTGCTGGGCTACTTGGGTTTCCTGGCAGTGGGTACCTTCTCTGTGGCTTTTCTGGCCAGGGGCCTGCCAGATGTCTTCAATGAGACTAAGTTCCTGACCTTCAGCATGCTGCTCTTCTGCAGTGTCTGGATAGCCTTCCTGCCCCTGTACCACAGTGCCCGGGGCAAGTCCACTGTGGCTGTAGAGATCTTCTCCATCCTGGCCTCCACTGCTGGCCTTCTGGGTGGCATCTTCATCCCCAAGTGCTACATCATCTTGCTGAAACCAGAGAGGAACTCTGCTTCCTGGCTAAGGCAAGGCCACCAGGCGCAGCAGGAGAGGCAGAGTGAGATGCTCCAGAGAAGGTGTGTCCCCACATCCACACCACAAAACTTCATGATCTAGTACTTGTGAAAGTCACTAGGATCATCCATGTGATTTTGTCTCACTGTTTTTGTGTGGATGAAAATGTATTTAAAAGACAGATCAAGATTAAAGTGAGATTCTTTTAACAAAACACTCATGACTATCAGTTGATAGTGGCCACATAGATGGTCATTTACTATTCTCTATGTATTGCTAAAATTGATCACGATTGAGACAGTTAGAAAGGGGAGCTGACAAGATGGGTCAATGGGTAGAAGCACTTACCATTAAACTTGGCAACCTGGGTGTGATACAGATGACCCATATTTTGGAAGGAGAGAGTTTACATCACTAAGTTGCTGTGTTACCTCTGCTTTCTACTGGAAGCACCCCCTATCTGCATACACACAAAATATAAATGTAAATTATGAAAATTTTGATGAAATGATGATGATCTCAAGTGCTGCTGAGGGTGTGAAGAATTGACAGGCTGATCATTGATCTCTCCTTTTTGTTTTGAGATCATCAGTAGTGGGGATTGAACCTTTCACTTGCAGTTACTGCACAGACTTACCATGTGATTTAGCAATCTCACTCACAGATATATACCCAAGAAAAATAAAAACACGTCTGCAAGGACTGTAAATGAACCTTCAAGGAAGCATTATTTAGGCACTGAGAGTTGAAACATTCGAAATGTTTATCAGTTTATGAATGTTTGATATGACTTACTCATCCCTAGGCATTATTTGGCAATAGGATATAAATATAAAAGAAGTAGAATATTGTTTAATATGTGGTTAAATACTGAAAACTTTACACTGAGTTAATGAAGCTAAATAAAGAACATAATATATTTTAATATTTCAATCGATGAAGAAGTAAACCCAGAAAGACATAAATTAGAATAATAATTTTTGAGGTTTGTGGAGGGGACATTGGAAGTGAGGAGTGTATACTAAGGGGCGCAGTGTTTCTTCATGGGCATTGAAGGTCTGGAATTTGTTTGGTGGGGCTGTAGAGGTGTCTGAATTGTTCAGAGCACTCACTTCCCCTCCAACTGCCTCAGTTTGGTTGCCAGAACCCATGTCAGGCAGCTCACAGCCACCTGTAACTCCAGCTCTAGAGGATCCAACACCCTGGTCTCTGTGTACACCTGCACTCATGTGCACCCCATGCTTAATGAAAGAATGACTTGGTAATGGTTGTAAGACTCCACCAATAAGCTAACTGTCATCTAACCACTAAACTGTCATTTCCTTTTATTTATTTATTTGGGACAGGCTTTTCCACATCCTCCATGCTGGCTTCCAACTTGTAGGAATCCTCATACTTCAGCATCCTGAGTGTGATCCCACATCTGGAAAATTGTATACTGTAAATGGATGAATTGTTCACTATGTGAATTATGTTCAATAAAGCTGATATTAAAAAAGAATTATTTGAATTGTGTAGAAAAGGGGGAGGAAAGATTCTGGGAGGCAGAGGGGCCAAGGACCCCACAAGAAAACCCAACCCCCAGAATCAACTGACTTGAGCTCATAGGAATTAACAGGGACTGAGTGGCAACCAGAGAACTAGCATTAGTCTCACCTATATCCTCTGCACATTTGCTATAGTTATGTTGCTTGATCTTCTTGTGCAACTCCTAACAGGGAGCAGGGAAAGTCTCTGACTCTTTTTCCTCCTTTTGTGACCCCTTCCTTCGACTGTGTTGCTTTGTCCAGCCTATGTGTTTTTGGTGGGGGGAGGTGCCTAATCTTGCTGTGGCTTGGTGTGCCATGGCTCCCTGATATACATGGGAGGAGCGCACTTTTTTGGAGAGGGGGGGAGGGAGCTGATGGGAGGGAAGGGGGATCTTGGGGGTGGAGAGACTGGGGGAAGGAAAAGGAGGGAGGTTGGCTATGATGGGTCTGGGAAGAAATTAATTGGTTAATAAAAAATAAAATTATCCATCTATTACAGAGTGTGGACTTTCATTATATCCTAATCTGAGAAAAGATCAAACTTTTTAAAGTGGAAGTTAAATACAGGTAGGCTGAAATGTCAGTGGACTAAAGTTATTGCTCATTTATTCGACTTCTTTTTAATTTTATACACTTATTGATGGGCAGATTGGTGTGCATGTGTGGGTCTGGGTTTTTGGACATTCAAGTGCCACAGCACACGTGAGGAGATCAGAAGGTAAGTTGCAGAAGTCAGTTCTCTTCTCTAATCACGCAGAGTCTGGAGATTCAGTGAGGGTCATCAGGCTGCCTTTACTTGCTAAGGAGCTGAGCCATCACTTTGGTTCTATCTTTAACCTCTATAAGGGGATTCTGGTTATGTTAGAGAATTATACTTATCTGTTGGAGTAACAGAGTTTGAAATTTGTCTTCTAACTTGAATATATCTATTTGTGTATGTATGAAGTGTGTGTGTGTGTGTGTGTGTGTGTGTGTGTGTGTGTGATGGCTTGCGTGTGGAGACAGAGGACAACTTTGTAGAGTTGGTCCTCTCCTTCTACCTCTGTGTGGGTTCTTGGGGAACACACACAAGTTATCAGGTTTGTGTATCAAGTGATTTTACCCGAAAACCACCTTTGGCAGCCTTGGGATCTGTTTTCAAATAATAGAAAAAAGGCTCAGTCACTTGGGAGGATTTCTCATGACTCTACAAAGACATAGATATTTATTGTTTTCTGCTGTTTGGTTTTATGTATGTCCATATGCTCCATGATAAAATTTTTTTGAAAAATTTTTAAAGAAGTGCAAAGACCACAGATAACATGGATTTGTGGATCAACATATTATAGAAACAGAGTGTGAAAGAACTATTCCACTTTAGCTACTCAGGTATTTGCTTCTTGTACCTACCTGGGTCTCGCTACAAAACAGTGCCCTGAGCACAGCTGGTCCTGCACTTGCAAGTCCCCCAGGAGACAATCAGACCTGTTGTCATCCTTCCTGTAGTCTGCAGATGATGCCCAGAGCTGTGACCTTGGATGCAGAGAGGCCATGAAGCCTCAGGAGAAGGGGATAAAACTCTTAGTGACTCTGGGATTTAGTGGCCACCCACCTCCACCACCTCCCGATCAATATTCTCCCCACAGTCTACAAACCTGGAGCTCCCAGTGTGGTCTTAGCCTGAGGTCCTTGATCAAGGGCAGTCTCCCAGATAAAAGCCCCCTTCACTGCTAGCCATTGCCCCATGTGGGGCTGTCCTGTCACTGGCTGTCTGGCCCCCAGCAGGCATGTGGCTGTGTACTCTCCTTCCTGTTCTCTTTGGCTGTTTCTCTGGGTCTGCCTTTTCTGCACCAAGATCCTGGCTGTTTCCAAGGCAGAGGCCTCGCTTTGATCGTCCTGGAGATGTAATAGTGGGGGGCAGCTTCTCCATCTTTGACCTCTCTATTGGTACCCTGTCTGACTTCACTGCCCCACCATCTGGACTTGTGGCTTCAGGGTAAGTGCTGGATGTGGAATAGGAATCTCTGAAATCCTGAAGCAGCTTTACAAGCTCTTATGAAACCTTAGATAAGGGTTGATTCTCAGAATTCCAGCTACGTTTCTCTGTGTATACATGCAATAGCTCTGGTGCTCTCCTTTTATATCACGTCTGTCTGTCTGTCTGTCTTTCTCATTTGTACCAGACTGAAGTATAGCCTGTTCATGTACTGGCTGTAATGTATGTGCTCCACAGGCCAGGCTGGGATTCTTGATTCTTTTGTATGTCCTTGGTTCCTAAAGTAGTCTTTAGGTAGGTGTGTTTGTTGAATGAATTCATGTGAAAATAATAGATTTTTCATCATTTAACAGCCTTAATCATTTATCTGCACTGTATTCCATTTGCTTATTCTTTTTTCTAAGGGTCATGTAGTCTCCAATTCAGTAGGTAGTCAACGATGACCCTGAGCTCCACCTGGGGCCTGGCTGTGGATCTCTGCATCTGCTTCCATCAGCCATTGGATGAGAGTTCTATCATGAATGTTAGGGTGTTTGGCCATCCGATCACCAGAGTAGGTCAGTTTGGGCTTTCTCTTGACCATCGCCAGTAGTCTATTGTGGCTGTATCTTTGTGGATTTCTGGAAACCTCTCTAGCACTTTGCTTCTTCCTATTCCTGTGTAGTCTTCATTTACCACTGTCTCCTAGTCCTTGTTCTCCCTCTCCCATTCCCCTAAGCTCTCTTTCCCCCGACCCTTGCCCTTCTTTACCCTTCGTGGGACCCCCCCCCACCCCCCATGAGCAGTTTGCTCATGTAGATCTCATCCATTTCTCTGTAGTTGGGAGATCCCTGTGTCTTTCTTAGGGTCCTCTTTACTAGGTATCCTCCCAGGAGTTGAGAGTAGCAGTCTAGTCATCCCTTGTTTTACATCTAGTATCCACTTATGAGTGAGTAATAACATGTTTGTCTTTCTGAGTCTGGGTTACCTTGCTAAGGATGATATTTTCTAGATCCATCCATTTGCCTGCAAATCTCATGATGTCATTTTTTTTCTCTGCTGAGTAGTATTCCATTGTGTACATGTACATTTTCATTTATCCATTCTTCATTTGAGGGACATCTAGGTCGTTTCCAGGTTCTTGCTATTACAAACAATGCTGATATGAACATAGCTGAGCATGTGGCATTGTCCTCCTGTCTTCTTAAACTGTCCCTTCTGATTACTGTCTCCACGTTCCCTCTGGCTCCCCTTTATGTATTCTGAACTGTGTTCCTCTGCACATCTGTGTGCAAGTATTTGTGGAGATGTAGGTTTTACATGTATCCCTTGAGTCACTGTGTTTATTCTTGTTCCATTTACCCCATCATGAATGATGAATGTGGGCTTCTCTTTCCCTCAGCGTTTCCAACTGGGGCTACCGGGTGGCCCAGAGTTTCGTCTTTGCCATTGAGGAGATTAATAGGAGTGCTCACTTGTTGCCCAATGTGACCCTGGGCTTCTCTATTCGAAACTCTGGGGACACAGTGCATGGAGCCCTCCATGAGACAATGAGCTTTCTCACGAGGCAGCAGGAGCCCATCCCCAACTACACATGCCAGCATGGCTCTCCTCAGGCTGCCTTGGTTGGGGACACGCGGTCATCTCTGTCTGTGTCCATGGCCAGACTTCTGGGACTGTACAAGTTTCCCCAGGTGAGTTGCTGAAAGTCTCCTTCCTTCCTGAATGTAGTGCAGTCCCTTACTGATGATAGTGAAAATGATGGTGATGGTCACAGTCTTGAGCAGCTCTACTGTGCAATCCCTTACTATGATAGTGAAAATGATGGTGATGGTCACAGTAGTGAGCAGCTCTACTGTGCAATCCCTTACTATGATAGTGAAAACGATGGTGATGGTCACAGTAGTGAGCAGCTCTACTGTGCAATCCGTTACTATGATAGTGAAAACGATGGTGATGGTCACAGTAGTGAGCAGCTCTACTGTGCAATCCCTTACTGATGATAGTGAAAATGATGGTGATGGTCACAGTAGTGAGCAGCTCTACTGTGCAATCCCTTACTGATGGTAGTGAAAACGATGGTGATGGTCACAGTAGTGAGCAGCTCTCCTGTGGAGCCAGTCTCTCTGTAAATATTCTCCATGTCCAACACGGTTCTTTTCCGTGTATCGATACATTGATGAAGTAACTGAGAAAGTTCTTTTTCATTAAAAAGTATTTTTAAAGATTTACTTATTTTTTAATGGTATGAGTATTTTGACTTCATGTGTATATGTATGTACCACATTTGAGCCTGATGCCTATGGAAGTCATAAAAGATCATTGGGTTCCCTAGAAGTGGAGTGGCAGATGTTGATTCTGGGAAGTGAACCCAGGTTGTCTGAAACAACAGTAATACTGGTAAACACTACACCATCTATCCAGCCCCTTATCTATTATTATTATTATTAATGTGTATGTACACTTAACACTGGAGCCATGCTGCCCATGTGGAGGTCAGAAGACAACTCTTGGGAGTCAGTTCTCTTCTCAAATCAGGATGCTCAAGTCCTTTCCTGAAAATTATTTATGTTTTAAAATTTAATATACATATATGAGTATGTGTATGTGTTGGAGTCTATGCCACAGGTACAGGAGGAAGCCTGAAGAGGGTATCAGGTTTCCCAGAGGTGGAGTTACAGGCAGATATGAGGAACCTGATGTGGGTGTTGGGAATGGAACATGCGTCCACTGCAAGAACAACAAAGGCTCTTAACTGCTGAGCCATGTCTCCATCCCCTTCCTTCCCACATTTAAACCAGATCATCAGCCCACGCCTAAATCCAGATCTCATTCATTCTTCTATCCTGGCTCTTCTTTGACAGGTCAGTTATTCATCCTCACTACCCATCCTCAGCGACAAGATCCAGTTCCCATCTTTCATGCGTACTGTGACTAGTGACCTCACATCCTCCCTTGCAGTGACTCAGCTGATAATTCACTTCCAGTGGTCGTGGGTGATCATTCTGGCCCATGATGATGACTTTGGGCAGCAGGCCAGCTCTCTGGCCACTCAGGAGCTGAGCACAGCTGGTGTGTGCATTGAGGTCACCCTCCATGTTCCTTCCCATGAGTCCCTGGGGAAGATTGAAGAGATTGTCCAGAAGATGCAAAAATCCACAGCCAGGGTTGTTCTGGTTTTCCTAAGCAATTCTAATTTCCAGCTCATCCTGTATGGCTTACTGGATGTCGCTGTCTCAGGCCAGGTCTGGGTCAGCAAGGACACTCTGCACATGGCTCTTGCCCTGAACATTCCAGGCATTTCCCGAGTATTACACAGCACATTTGGCCTTCTGTATCACAGCAGCAGGGCAACTGGCTTCCCTGAGTTCCTTGCTCACCTGCGGCCCAGCCAGACCCCAGAAGACATGTTTATAAAGAAGTTTTGGGAGTTCACCTTTGATTGTACATGGCCCCACCAGAGCAGTACAGTGACAGATGGTATCCAGTTGTGCTCAGGGAATGAGAGTCTGAAAAACAAGCAGTATGCTTTCCCAGAAGTGAGTAAAATTGATGTTGCTTACACAGCTGTCTACAGTATTGCTCATGCCCTGCAAGACATGATAACCCATGGGCACCAGCATGGGAAAGTAACCGACTCTCAGGACCTCCAGCCCTGGCAGGTGAGAGAGGCATGTGTGGAGTGGGTGATTCAGGTATGTTTGGGGAAGAGGACATTGGTTCCAACTAGGCTATAGAGGTGAAGCTGACTGCATGCATGCTCCAGCAAGGATGCCTCCTATTTGTAACTGAGAGGCATCTTAGAAGGAACAATGGAGAAGGATTCCATGCTATGTGTGTGATCTCAGATGAGTCAAGTCCCTGTGGCTTGCCTAACTTAGGAAATACAGGATGCCTAGTAAAATTAATATTTCAGATAACAGTGAATAGATTTTTCATATCCCAAATTTATGCTTTGATAAAAAGTGAATGACTTTCAGTATAGATATGCTGCAAATCAGAATTTCAAACAGATATCCAATGCTATTTATTTATTTTTTGTTTTTTTGGTATATGGTACATGTATGTGGGCACATGTGTGTGGGCATGGAGACACATGTAGTGGGGAGCACATTCATATGTACAACATGTGGTAAGGTCTGAGGATAATGAGGAGTCACCTTTCAATCCTCTTCTATCTTGCTTTGGGACAGGGTCTCTCACTCAAACCCAGAACTTGTTGATGTGTCTAGTCTTGTTAGCCAGGTTGTACTGGGCATCTCCTCTCTCTACCTTCTGAGGATGTAAGTAGAGATTGGCTTCCACATCCACTGACATTTATATGGGTTCTGGGGATCTGAAGTCTGATCCTCAAGCTTTGATGACCAGTGCTATAATCCCGGAGCCATCTCCTAAGCCCTTACTTATTTTTCTATTTTAGAAATATTACTTGATAATTGTATATACTCACACACATATATAAATTTACATATGTTTGTCATTTCCCCCAGTCTTTATCTATCTATCTATCTATCTATCTATCTATCTATCTATCTATCTATCTAACCATCCATCCATCCATCCATCCATCCATCCATCCACCCACCCACCCACCCACCCTTCCTTCCATCCTTCCTTCCTTCCTTCCTTCCTTCCTTCCTTCCTTCCTTCCTTCCTTCCTTCCCCCCTCTCTCCTCCCTCCCTTCCTCCCTCCCTCCCTCTCTTCCTTCCTTCCTTTCTTCCTTCCTTCCTTCCTTTCTTCCTTTCTCCAATGCATTTATGGGAACCTAGGCACAGATATGAAAGGGGTCCCTTGGAAGACTAGTTGTTCCGTGGTGAGGTCACCAGAGAGAGTGGTGGCCAATGAAGGTGAGCATGTTCCTGACTTTCACTCAGATGACCTGAGTCTCTTCTGTGTGCCTGGTGAAGGTACAGGTGGTTTTAAACCAGACAGAGAGTGATAGCTGTTGTTGGCTTTTTCCTGAGGGTAACAGATTAAAAGTTACAAGAGGCCAGATTTTGTGGTCATTCCTGCCATTTTAGCACACAGGAAGTTGAGGCCAGAGAAGCCCCAGTTCAAGAACCACCTGAACTATAAGCAAGATCATATCACAAAATAAAAATATCTGAGTGTTAGTTTTTCGGCTGCGTTGTGTTCTTACCCTGCAAGGAAATGCCACGAAACATGACAGAATCCGCTAACAAGAGTTTTATTAAAGGTAAAGGGACAGAGAGTGAACAGGCCTGCGGGAAACACGTGTGTGGAGAAGAAGAAGGAACCGGGAACATGGCGCCAGATTTTAAAAGCTGGGCGTGGACAGATCAGCGTCACTACTACATGCAAGCGCGTAGATCACACGGCCACGTTGCACACCTATGTGGCTAATGGAACGTCACGGATCTTGGTCACGCGAGATGCCCTGACCCGGAAATGGCTATCCTGACCTGGACCTGGCTAGGCGGAAGTGTCCGCCAGGCATATGCGAACACGCCTGACCATGGGGACTTGTTGTAAACCTTTCATCCCTGACTCTTCCTTTTTTAAAATAGAAAAATTGTGGTTGACTGGGTATGGGGGCGACGTTTCTCTCAAAGACTGCTTCCAGCTGAATAGTGGGCGTTGGTTGGCTCTTGGGGGGGGGGAGATGAGAGGATATCTTGTGAAGTCCTGGGATGATGGTGGGCAGGTCCTGGAATGAAGTTCTGCCGTCCTCTCATTCTGCGGCTGTTCATCCGTGCTGTGGCGGGGAACCTTCCGTGCTGTGGCTAGGAACCTTCTGTTTGACAAGATACTGTTGACATAGAAAAGGCTTAGAGAGAAAGAATCATTATTATATTTTGGAGTTGGCATTTGTCTGAGGTAGATCTGGCCTGTCCAGATAAAGACATGTGATTTTTACCTGAGGTAGATCTGGCCTTAGTACTCTGCTTAATTTTTATCTGAGACAAGCCTTATTAGAGGTAGTTTATTTAAGGTACCTGTTTCCCTTATTAGGTTAGCATTTAGGAAACGCAGGTGATCAGTTGCTGAGTATTGAACAATGATAGATTATTGTTATTACATTATTCCTTACCGCCTGGATATTTCTGATGGTCCTTTTTGCCTCCGGCTCTGTGTGGTCCTAGTTGGGAAAGGAAGGGGTGATACCTTATTCCTCTGGAATTGGTGACAAGGCAGTGGATCCTGATGTCCTCTGGAGCTTGAGAGTGAGAGGCTCTGTTTGTTTCACTGTATATGAAGAGAGATTTTTCTGGCATGGAGGTGAGATAAAAGGTTTTAGATGAGACAGGTGGACCCAGTGAGGAAAGCCCTCGAGTTCAGCAGCCATGGGGGTTACAAGAATGACCTTGAAGGGTCCCTGCCACTTAGGGGAAAGGGGTGAAGGGCGCTGGCCTGGAGGGAAGAGAAGAACCTGATCCCCAATGTGTATTGGAGGTGGACAATTATTGTCACACGGCTGAGGTAATGAACAGTCTGCATAGCTCCATAGAATAGACCTTAGGAACAGTTGGAGGTTTGGATAAAAGACCTGGTGTTAGAACTGGCCTTCCATACATTAGTTCAAACGGAGAGACTGAAAGAGGCTTTTTAGGGAGAGCCCTGAGCCTGAGGAGAGCTAGAGGCAATAATCTTACCCAGTCGAGATGAAGTTCCTGTGACATCTTAGTAAGAATAGTTTTTAAAGACCGGTTGGTACGCTCCACCTTTCCTGAGGATTGAGGGCGGTATGGGATATGGAAATTCCAGGAAATATTTAACGCCTTAGCTAGTGTCTGAGAAATCTGAGAAGTGAATTCTGGGACATTGTCAGACTGGAGAGAAGCAGGGACTCCGAACCGAGGAATAATTTCTTGGAGAAGGAGGTCTGCAACTGTCTGAGCCCGCTTATTAGAAACCGGATATGACTCCACCCAATTTGAAAATGAGTCCACCATTACGAGGAGATACTTAACTTTCCTGACAGTGGGCATATGGGTAAAATCGAGCTGCCAGTCAGTCCCTGGAAGGGAACCTCTAGCCTGGTGGGTGGGAAAAGGCTGACTCCTGTACTTGGTATTGGGATCTGTTTTTTGGCAGATCTCACAAGAGGCAGTAATAGTTCTTAAGAACTGTAAATCCTCAGAGGTGGGCTGCAGGTGAGCTTTTATGAATTGAGACAGAGCAAGATTATTAGGATGAAAGAGCTGGTGTAGATAGGAAAGAATTTGTCTAGTGTCTGAAGTTCCCTGTGAGGGTGTAGGCTGTACTGTATGAATTCCCTGTGGTGGGTGAGGTGAGACTTGGCCCTGGAGGGCCGCTGTCCTGGCTGCCTGGTCAGCCTGGTTGTTTCCCTTAGAGATGATGGAGCTATTGGTCTGATGAGACCGGCAGTGGACAATTCCTATAGCTCTGGGGAGGTGGGAAGCCTCCAGCATGGCCATTATTTGGCCTGAGTTAGATATGGATCCCCCTTTTGTTGTGAGGAGGCCACGTTCCCTCCAAATAGCAGTGTGGGACAGGAGGATATGAAAAGCATATTTGGGGTCTGTGTAAACATTTAGAGATTGTCCCTGTGCCAATTGGAAGGCACAGGTGAGAGCTATCAGCTCAGCTTGCTGGTTAGTGGTGTGTGTGGGTAATGCCTGTGCCTCTACTATCTCAGTATCTGACACTATGGCATAACCTGCTTTACAGGTCCCTTCATATAAGAAGGAGCTGCCATCTGTGTACCAGGTATAAGTAGCCTGAGGCAATGCGCCCTCCTGTATGTGTGAAGGGTGAGGTAGCAGCTCTTCTAAAGTTTCAGTGCAGGAATGAGAAGGAGACTAGTCAGCATTAGGTTGAGGAAGGAGGCTTGAAATATTGAGAGGTGGACAGGTCCGGAAAGTAAGCGTGGCATCCTCTAGTAATGCCACCTGGAGAGAAAGAACCCAGGAAGGAGGTAAAGTTTGTAAGCCTTTATAAGTTAAGAGATGGGACAGATTATGGTGAGAGAAAACAGTAATAGATGACCCAAAGCTTAGCTTCTTTGAGTCCCGAATAAGGAGCTCTGCAGCTGCTAAGGCACGGATGCAAGGTGCCCAGCCCTGACTGGTAAGGTCTAGCTTCTTTGACAGATAGGCTACAGGTGCAAAGGAGGGTCCCAGCTGATGCCCTAGAGTTCCCAGGGCAAATCCCTCTTTCTCTGCTACATAGAGGGAGAAGGGACGGGTTAAGTCTGGGAGATGGAGAGCTGGAGCCTGAAGAAGAGCCTGCTGGAGCTTTTGGAAAGGTTTAGTGACAGGATGAAGGAGGGGCTCGTGCAGCGAGCCCTGAGCTGCCTCGTATAAGGGGCGAGCAAGGAGAGAAAAAGATGGAACCCAGGACCGTAAAAAGCCAGCTATTCCTAGGAAAGACAGAATCCGCCATCTGTGGTGGGGCCGCTGCCAAGATGCAGATTTTCGTGAAGACCCTTACGGGGAAAACCATCACACTCAAGGTTGAACCCTCGGACACTATAGAAAATGTAAAGGCCAAGATCCAGGATAAGGAAGGAATTCCTCCTGATCAGCAGAGGCTGATCTTCGCTGGTAAGCAGCTGGAAGATGGCCGTACTTTGTCTGACTACAATATTCAAAAGAGTCCACCCTTCATCTTGTGTTGAGACTTCGTGGTGGTGCTAAGAAAAGGAAGAAGAAGTCTTACACCACTCCCAAGAAGAATAAGCATAAGAGGAAGAAGGTTAAGTTGGCTGTACTAAAGTACTATAAGGTGGATGAAAATGGCAAAATTACCCATCTTCGTCGAGAGTGTCCTTCTGATGAGTGTGGTGCTGGAGTTTTCATGGCTAGCCACTTTGACAGACATTACTGTGGCAAGTGTTGTCTGACTTACTGCTTCAACAAACCAGAAAGACAAGTAGTTGTGTATGGATAAATAAAAAGATGGAACCCAGGACCGTACAAAGCCAGCTATTCCTAGGAAAGACAGAATCTCCTGTTTAGTAGAAGGGACTGTGAGGGACTGGATTAGACGCTTCCTGTCTACAGTAATAGTTTTGTGAGTTGGAGTAATGGATAGACCTAAATAGGTGACCTGGGGAGTTGACAGCTGAACTTTAGAAGGAGATACCCTGTAACCCCGGCTGGATAAGAAATTTAGGAGAGCAGAGGTGTTAGTTTGGCTAACCTGTAAGGATGGGCTACAGAGCAAGATATCATCCACATATTGTATTAGTTTAGAGCCAGGGAGAGATAGAGAAAGCAGGTCAGAGGCCAGAGCCTGACCAAATAGGTGTGGACTGTCTCTGAATCCCTGTGGCAGAACAGTCCAGGTCAGCTGTGTGGACCGGTGGGTGTCAGGGTCAGTCCAGGTAAAAGCAAAGATATTTTGAGACTGAGGACTGAGAGGAATAGAAAAGAAGGCATCTTTGAGATCTAGAACTGAGAAGTGAGAGGTTCCTGAAGGGATAGTGGACAGGAGAGTATAAGGGTTAGGCACTACAGGATGGAGAGGGACCACTGCAGAGTTAATGAGCCGGAGGTCTTGAACCAGGCGGTAGGTTCCATTAGACTTTTTAACTGCAAGTATGGGAGCGTTAAAAGGTGAAGAGGTTAGGCGGAGCACCTTTTTCCTGAGAAGGTCAGAAATGATAGGCTTAAGTCCTCTTAGGCTCTGGAGTGAGAGAGGATACTGAGCTTGGGTGATATACCTTGCAGGATCTTGTAGCTGGATAATAACAGGCTGATGGTGCCTAGCAATAGAAGGGTTCTGGGTATCCCAGACTTTTGGGTCTACCTGAGAGCCTGGTAGGGGAAAAGAATTGTTAGAGTCAGAAGAGTGAGTGGCTAGGAGGAGAAGTAAAGGAGCTGCTGGCGCATCTGGGATGAGGCAAATGTGTGGAGCGAAAGAAATGGACGCTCCTACCTTAGCTAGAAGATCCCTCCCCATTAAAGGTACAGGGCAGCTTGGCACCACTAAGAATGTGTGTGTGCGAGGGATGCCTCTGAAAATGCAATTGAGTGGTGGTGTCTGATGAGGTAGATAAGGCTGTCCCCCAACTCCGACAATAGGGAGACGAGCAGGAGAGGTGGGCCCCCAAAACTCTCTCAGGACAGAGTAGGTAGCTCCGGTGTCCAAAAGGAACAAGATGGGGCACCCATTGACCTTTATAATTACCCTGGGTTCCCTGTGTGAGATGGGAGTGGCCGGGGCGGAAACCGGGCAGTGTCAGTCCTCGCTGTAAGACAAGCCTACAAAGTCAGCTGGAGGGTGGTCTTTATCTGGCATTCCTTTGTCGCTTGGGACACTAGGACAGTCAGCTGACCAGTGACCCTTTTGGTAACAGTTTTGACAAGGCTTTGTTGGTGCCCTTCGTGGGCCGAAGGTGCAAGCCCAGGCCCAATGGCCTTCTCTCCCATACTTGAAACAGGGACCAGACGGCTTTCGGGGAGCCAGTCGGATGGTGCTTGCCAGCATCTGGCAGCTCCTTCTATGGGCTTTTTCATCTCTACCATGGTACACCTTAAATGTTATCGCCAGCATATCTGCCTGTGGAGTTAGAGGGCCGTTCTCCAAACGTTTAAGTTTATCCCTAATGTCAGGGAAGCTCTGTGAGACAAAGTGGTCATTAGCAGCTGCCTGCCCTCAGGGCTCTCTGGGTCTATGCTAGTGAACTGAAGTAGAGCCTTGGTGAGCTGCTCTAGGAAATGAGACGGATTTTCGTCCTTATCTTGAATAACCATTTTTAGTTTTTCATAGTTTACTGGTTTTAGGGCAGCCTTACGGAGACCTGTCAGGAGACAGGTAATAAACCTATCTCTGGCTAGACAGCCACCCTGGGTGTTATAATCCCAGTGTGGCTCTCGGTCAGGAACCGCCTCAGCTCCTGGAGGGTGTGAAAGGTTAGTTTGATGAATTTCGTCTGCGTGAGTCCTAGCCTGCTCCCAAACCCACCTGCACTCCTCAGGAAGTAAGTTATTAGAAAGTATCATGAATATATCATGAAAGGTGAGACTATAAGATTGAGTTATATATTGAGACTGTTTAATAAATGCAGCAGAATTAGAAGTATAAGAACCCAGCTTACTTTCTATCTGAGAGAGTTCTGCTAGAGAGAATGGAACATGAACTTTAACCAGTCCATCCACACCAGCCACCTCTCGCAAAGGGAGAACAGTGGAAGGTTTTGAATGGCTGGAATCTGGCAATTTAGCAGTCCGAGAGCGGGTGGTAGGAGGAGTGAAGTTTGGAGCTAGGGCAGGGCCTTTGGAACTGGCCACTGCCGAGGAAGGAGCAGCTTTAGAAGAAGAAGAATCCAGAAGAGGAGCGGAAGGAACAGTTGTTCTAGGAGTTGGAGCTAGAGGTCGAATAGGTGGAGGTTGGTTAGCAGGATCTAGAGTCAGAGATTCCGGAGTCAGAGAATCCTCCAGTTCAGGCATAGCTAAGAGCATATGAGCAGGAGAGAAGGAATCCAGAAGAGACGGTTTAGCCCTGAGAAAGAAAAACGCTATGATATAGGGCAACTCTTTCCATTTGCCTGAACGCTGACAGTAATTAGATAACTCCTGTAAAATATCAGGATCTAAGGAGCCGCTCGGCGGCCATTTTTTGTTGTTTTCTAAAGCATACTTTGGCCATTTTTTAGAACATAGACAAGTTAGCTTAGGAATCTTTATGTAAGGCATTAAACTGAGAGGTTTTAGAGCTTCAACAAGACAGCCTAACAGAGAGGAAGGACTAACAGGGTTGGAAGCCTTGTTTCCCATGTCTGCAGCAGAGAGGCAGAAAAAAAATAAAAAAAAACAAAAACAAACGTGATCCGGAGCCAAGGCCCCAGGCGTCCCAAAGGCCAAGGACAGATACCAGGCACAAGCTGCTCCTTGGCTCGTCAGCCACAGAAGCAGGGGCCTCCTGCCACGTGAGGAAAGGATTCCCCGGGAGTCCAGACAGCGTCTGCCGCTTCGTCAAGTCGGATGAGCGTGTGGGCCCCACGTGGCCCCCAGGACGCACCCAACGGTGGTGGTCCCAACGCAAGAAATATCTCAGGCTGCAGATGTGGGAGAGGGCTAGAAATCTCAGGTCTGCGATAGGGGCCGACCATAGCCAATGAAGACGGTGGCCGGGGTTTCCCCCGGTCTCAAGAATACTTGTGAGGTGCCGGATGATCAACGGTTGTTCTCACAGATTCAGGAAACACTTTACGCTGGCTGAAAAATGGGGGGACTCACCAATCGGAGAAAGCGGTGTTGCATGGAATTTTTGCGGTCAGGCGAAATGGAGAGCGGTCTGTCGCGTACGGAGCAGAGTTTCACAGTCCCCGGTTTACGGGTTTCCAGGTGCAGGGAGCCCGGAAGTGGCCGCTTTGTTCACAGCACCAAAATGTTAGTTTTTCGGCTGCATTGTGTTCTTACCCTGCAAGGAAATGCCACGAAACACGACAGAATCCGCTAACAAGAGTTTTATTAAAGGTAAAGGGACGGAGAGTGAACAGGTCTGCGGGAAACACGTGTGTGGAGAAGAAAAAGTAACCGGGAACATGGCGCCTGATTTTAAAAGCTGGGCGTGGACAGATCAGCGTCACTACTACACGCAAGCGTAGATCACATGGCCACGTTGCACGCCTATGTGGCTAATGGAACGTCACGGATCTTGGTCACGCGAGATGCCCTGACCCGGAAATGGCTATCCTGACCAGGACCTGGCTAGGCGGAAGTGTCTGCCAGGCATATGTGAACACGCCTGACCGTGGGGGCTTGTTGTAAACCTTTCATCGAGTATGAAGAAGTCTGTGTGTATTCTATGAACAAGATGTAAAGTAGATGAAGGCTGAGGAGTGAGTGAAGGGAAGTGAAAGGCTGGAGAAATTCTCTCTGTCAGGAAATACCTGAGTTCCAGACAAGAGGATGAGGAGTCTCACCATGGGTAGAAGTGATAGCATTGCAGATGGCAGGGTCAGCATGTGTCAAGACCCTAGAATGGAGCAAATAGAAGAGCATCATGGGCGGGACTGATGAATAATGGGAGACTGGTTGGAGTGAATGGGTGATCTAGGTGGGCTGGGGCCAGGCTTCGGAAGTCCTGGTAGGATTTGGAGTCTACTGAGTGTGATGGGAAGACTGAGGACAGTAGTGCACAGCCAAATGAGACCCTGGAGCAGTAACCACATTGTCATGTTTTTGGGTTTAATTTTAAGGCTGTTGAGGTGACTCAGTGGGTAATGGCACTTGTCCCCAAGTATAAGTTGGATTCCTGAGTCCACCATGACAGCAGGAGAGAACATTCCTGAGAGCTGTTCTCTGAATTTTACACCATGAGCTTCACACACACACACACACACACACACACACACACACACACACAGAGAGAGAGAGAGAGAGAGAGAGAGAGAGAGAGAGAGAGAGAGAAAGAGAGAGAGACAGAGAGACAGAGACAGAGAGAGACAGAGAGAGACACACAGAGAGAGACAGACAGACAGAGGTTTAAAATTATCAGGATAGATTATTATGAATTATTACTTTATTAAAGCTAGAACATTTTTGTTAGTCTGAAAATTTCAGGTCCTCAATCTCCCTCTTGCCTAGCGGAGCCAGGTCTTGGTTGAAGTGGCACTGTATCACTTCAGAGACCATTGGCATGTGGTAATTTGGATAAAACACCTGGCTGGTTCTTGCCAAGGTACAATGTCTCCCTTCCTTCCTCAGCTGCTTCATGCCCTCAGGAAGGTGCACTTCAAGACTCCTGATGGAAGCAAGATTTTGTTTGATGCCAATGGAGATTTGGTGACAAAATTTGACATTTTCCAAGGGAAGAAGACCCCCGAGGGTGTATTTCACTCGGTCCATGTGGGCATAATAGACCCTCAGGTCTCTTCAGGGAGCAAGATGATGATCTATTTGAAAGAGGAACTTCGAGTGAGTTGCTTGAATGCAGAGATGACTCTTGTCTGAGTGTGTTACAATCACAGGGCAAATCCAAGTCCAGGGCTCCTCATCTCTGCTTGTGCATTTAGTTGATGCAGCTCTGGATGGGCCAGTCAGTTATAACTGGCTATGCTGTTGACCTCACAACAGATCTTTCTCTGAATGATATTGACTCACCAGCAAAAATGACCTGACAACACTGCATAGCAGCACTTTGTAATGTCTGCCAATACTTAAAATTGTTCTTCAAGTTGTATTTGCATATATGAATTATTCCCAGTATGTTTTTTTTGTAGTATGTGCATGCCTGGTGCTTGTGCATGCTGTGGAGGGCACTGGATCCTCTAGAACTGGAGTTAAAGTGTGAGCTGCTGTATGAATGCTAGAAATTGTACCCTCCTCTTCTGGAAAAGCAGCCAGTAATCTGAACCACTGAGCCTTCTTTCCTGCCCCATACCTCTAATTGTTGGTTTAGAAGCCCCAGAGAGACTGGAAAGACAGCACATCTAACTGTTTAGCTATGTTTTTGAATCCCTTAGCCATGCAAGCCAGACGTAGCCCTTCCTCAATTACACTCAAAGGTCCATCTCCAGTCTGGTATCTGCTGGGATAGACATTTTTCTGAAAGGCATCTCATCTAGTGGGCTGTGAGGAAACTGTTCTGCGCTGCTTCTCAGAATGTGGTCTAGCATCTATATCCGTGGAGAGTCACTGGTGATACTGTGCTCACTGTTACTAGGTGCCCAGCTCTGTCTGCAGTGAAAGCTGCCTTCCAGGGTTCAGCCAAGTGCCCAGGCTGGGAACCCCCCACTGCTGTTTTGATTGCAGTCCCTGCCCTGAGGGACAGTTTGCAGACCAAAAAGGTAAGGGCATGTGGAGCTGGAATCTGAGGGTCAAGAGGGCACTGTGAGCCTCCTGTATTTGTCCATTGTCTTTGTTACTGTTCTACTGCTGTGAAGAGACACCATGACCAAGGCAGCTTCCAAAAGAAAAACATTTAACTGAAGGCTTCCTTAGAGCATCAAAGGGTAAGTCCATGACCATCATTGCAGGAAACATGAAATCAGGCAGGCAGTCACGGCGCTTCAGTAGTAGCTAAGATTTTACCTTATGATCTACAGGTAACAGGCAGGCAGAGAGGTGAAAAATGTGTTACCTTATGATCTACAGGTAACAGGCAGGCAGAGAGGTGAAAAATGTGCCTTGTGTGGGATTTAATTTTCAGTGGCCACCCCAAGTGCCACCCATCATCCAGCAATGCTACACCTCCCAGTCTATCCCCAAGAGTCCACCAATTAGCAACTAAACATTCAAAAATATGAGGCTATGGGGTCCATTCTCAGTCAACCCGCCACACCCATCCACTGAGATGTTGCACAATCTTTGCTTTCCTGTGGAACACCAACTAGAATGATAGTCTTACAGTTGTTCTTAGTTAAAAGCTTTATCAAGACAGACAAGTGCATGGACCATAATTTGGCTGCAGAATGAATTCTCCCCTAGCAAACATTGCATATCTTTGCCCCCCCCCCAAATAACAAACAGGCATAAGCTACTTTCACAAGCTTCTATTGGTCCTGTAATAGAACCCTAGCTTTTGCTCACACTGATGAATTTCATTTGCTTTTTCAACCTCTTGTAAGTGGAAGTGCCTGGTAAATGTTCTTTTGTGATTTCCTTCCTCCTCTGTATTAGTGGGGCTCATTCCAGAGGTTGAATGGCAGCACACCACCACATCCCATACCGTTTGAGCTACAGAACTTTTCCCTTTACCATTCTAAAAGCTTGAAATGCAAAACAAAGTTATCACCAGGTTTGGTGTTGTGTGTAGCCTCACTCTTGCCCTGGTACAGTCATCCCCTCGTGTGTGTGTGTGTGTGTGTGTGTGTGTGTGTGTGTGTGTGTGTGTGTGTTCCCTCTTTTTTTCAGTTTGTTGTTTGGTTTTGAGACAAGGGTTTGCCATGCAGCACTTGCTGGCTTGGAACTCTCATGACACCAGTCTGCCCCCACACTGATAGGAATCTATCTGCCTTTGTCTTTCAAGTGCTGAGATCAAAGTCATGTACAGCTACACCCAGTCTCAACTCCCCATTCTTATTAGAATAGCAGACTTATTGGAATTAGAGTCTACCCTGGTGACCTCATTTAAGCTTTATTAGAAAATCTCCAGCTTGCTTATAGCAAAATACAGTGGCATTTTAGGTGCCAAATAAGAGGACTTCACAAAATGAAATTTGTGGGCAGAACTCAGTTGAAAACATTTGTTAATATGACTAGTTACTGATACCATATTAGGAAAAAAATGAAACATTAAAAACTCACATAAGAGACCAGATGTGGTGGCACATTCCTTGAATCTCAGCACTCAGGAGATGAAGACAAGAGGTTCTTGGAGATTGTGTCTTGTTATTACAGTCAACTCAGTGATCTCCAGGTTCAATGAGAGATTCAGTCTCAAAAAATATGATCGTGAGGGACTGGCAAGGAGGTTCAGCAGTTAAGAGCACCCATATGAGGACTCAGCCTTCTGTAACTCCAGTTTCAGGGGATCTGATGCCATCTTCTGACTTCTGCAGGAACCAGGCATACACATGATTTCCATATATATATATACCGAAAAACACTGAACAAATAAATAAGCAATTCCAAGAAAGTTATTGAGACTAGTAAATGGCCCTTCAGTTAAAGCATTCACTGTCAACCCTGATAGCCTGAGTTCAGCTTCTGGGACCCACATGGTGGAAGATGAGCACCAAATCCCTGACAGCTGTACTGACTTTCAGGTGCATACCAAGGCACAACACATACACACATCAAAATATACAAATAAGTTTGATTAGAAAATAAGATGGAGGAAATGATTGAGAAATAATATCTGATAAACTCTGGTCTGGACAAGCATGTGCATCTACTCAAATACATGTTCGCACACACAAACCTGCACGTAGGGAAACTTACATAAGTTAAATATAGTGGTGCATGCCTGTAATCACAGCATTTGAGGGGATGTGGAAGGAGGCTTAGGAATTCACGTCAGCCTCTGCTACTCAACAAGTTCAAGGTCAGCCTGAGTTATATGAGACACTGTTTGAAGACAGAAACAAGACTCCTCACATAAAACAGATACAGACTGTGCAGGGTTTTCCTTTGTGTCTCTGCCTCTGGTATCAGCCATTCCAGCCCTGGACACCAGGAATAATTCATAAATACATGACTTGATGGAAAGGCTGTAAGAACAGTCAGTACTTGGGACGCCTTCCTTCAGAGCTGGTGTAGTTCATACAGTGTTGTAGAAATGGTGTCTGTGTGTCTCCCATAGACATGAAGAGCTGTCTTCTGTGCCCCAAGGAGCAGTACTCGAGCCACACGAGAGACCGCTGCCTGCCCAGGACAGAGATCTTCCTGGCCTTTGAGGAACCTCTGGGCTTCATGCTGGCTTTGGTGGCACTCTTCCTGGCTGGTCTGGCTGTTCTGGTTCTGGGAGTGTTCCTGAAGCACAGAGACAGCCCTGTGGTCAGGGCGAACAACAGAAGTCTCAGCTACTTACTCCTGCTCTCTCTTTGCCTCTGTGCCCTGTGTGCCTTGCTGTTCCTTGGGCGACCCAGTGTCTCGACGTGCCTCCTCCGTCAGACCACCTTTGCTGTGGTGTTCACGGTGGCCGTGTCCTCTGTTCTGGCCAAGACTCTCACAGTGGTCCTGGCCTTCAGGGTCACCAGGCCAGGGGACAGGATCCGGGTATGCCTGAGCCCTGGGGCTTCCACCTCAGTGGTTCTCATTGCTTCCTTCATGCAGGTTGTTCTTTGTGGGGCCTGGCTGGCCACCTCCCCACCATTCCCAGACAGGGATATGGTCTCGGAGCCCCAGCACATTGTCATCCAGTGCCAGGAGGGTTCTGGCACCATCTTCTTCTGTGTGCTGGGCTACTTGGGATTATTGGCAGTGGGTACTTTCTCTGTGGCCTTTCTGGCCAGGGGCCTGCCAGATGTCTTTAATGAGACTAAGTTCCTGACCTTCAGCATGCTGCTCTTCTGCAGTGTCTGGATAGCCTTTCTGCCCCTGTACCACAGTGCCCGGGGCAAGTCCACTGTGGCTGTAGAGATCTTCTCCATCCTGGCCTCCACTGCTGGCCTTCTGGGTGGCATCTTCATCCCCAAGTGCTACATCATCTTGCTGAAACCAGAGAGGAACTCTGCTTCCTGGCTAAGGCAAGGCCACCAGGTGCAGCAGGAGAGGCAGAGTGAGATGCTCCAGAGAAGGTGTGTCCCCAGATCCATGCCACAAACCTTTATTACCTGTTTCTCGGGGAAGTCATCAGGACCAGCCATGTGATTTTGTCTCATTGTTTTTGTGGAGATCAAAAGTATTTAAAAGACAGATCATGATTAAAGTGAGATACTTTTAACAAAACACTCATGAATACCACTTGATAGTAGGACCACATAAATGGTTATTTATTATTCTCTATGTATTGCTAAAATTTATCACAATTGAGATAGTTAGAAAGGGGAGCTGGCAAGATGGCTCAATGGTTAGAAGCACTTACCATTAAACTTGGCAACCTGGGTTTGATACAGAGGATCCAGATGTTGGAAGAAGAGAGGTGACATTACTAACTTGTTGTGTTATCTCTGCTTGCTAACGGAAGCACCCCCTATTTGCATAGCACCTCCTATTTGCATACAAACAAAATATAAATGTAAATTATGAAAAGGGTAATGAAGTGATGATGATCTCAAATGTTGCTGAGTGTGTGAGGAGTTGACAGGCTGATCATTGATCTCTCCTTTTTGTTTTGAGATCATCAGTAGTGGGGATTGAACCTTTCACTTGCAGTTACTGCACAGACTTATCATGTGATTTAGCAATCTCACTCATATATATATATATATATATACCCAAGAAAAATAAAAACGTGTCGGCAAAGACTGTAAATGAATTTTCAGAGAAGCATTATTTAGGCACTAAACGTTGAAACACTCAAAATATTTATCAGTTTATGAATGTTTGGTATGACTTACTCATTCCTAGGATGTTATTTGGCAATAAGAAATAATTATATAGAAGAAATAGAATACTGTTTAATATGTGGTTCAATACTGAGAATTTTATACTGAGTTAAGGAAGCTAGATAAAGAAAATAATATATTTTAATATTTCAATCTATAAAGAAGCAAACCAGAAAGACATATATATATATATATATATATATATATATATATATATATTTTAAATTTTTATTTTGCAATACAATTCACTTTTACATATCAGCCACGGATGCCCTTGTTCTCCCCCCTCCCGCCCCCCTCACCTTCCCCCCAGCTCACCCCCCATTCCCATCTTCTCCAGGGCAAAGCTTTCCCCGCAGACTGAGATCAACCTGGTAGACTCAGTCCAGGTAGGTCCAGTCCCCTCCTCCCAGGCCGTGCCAAGGGGCCCTGCATAGGCCCCAGGTTTCAAACAGCCGACTCATGCAATGAGCACAGGACCCGGTCCCACTGCCTGGATGCCTCCCAAACAGATCAGGCCAATCAACTGTCTCACCCACTCAGAGGGTCTGATCCAGTTGGTGACCCCTCAGCCATTGGTTCATAGTTCATGTGTTTCTGTTCATTTGGCTATTTGTCCCTGTGCTTTATCCAACCTTGGTCTCAACAATTCTTTCTCATATAAACCCTCCTCATTCTCGCTAATTGGACTCCCAGAGATCCACCCGGGGCCTAGTCATGGATCTTTGCATCCAGATTCCTCAGTAGTTGGATGAGGTTTCTAGCTCAACAATTAGGGTGTTTGGCCATCCCATCACCAGAGTAGGTCAGTTCGGGCTGTCTCTCGACCATTGCCAGCAGTCTGTTGTGGGGGTATCTTTGTGGATCAGAAAGACATATTTTAAAATAGTGTTTTTTTGAGGTTTGTGGAGGGGACATTGGAAGTGAGGAGTATAGATTAAAGGGTGCAGTATTTCTTTCTGGGATGATGAAGGTCTGAAATTTATTTGGTGGGGCTGTAGAATTGGCTCAGTGGTTCAGAGCACTCACTCCTCCTCCAGAGGCCTCAGTTTGGTTGCCAGAACATACGTCAGGCAGCTCACAGTCACCTGTAATGCAAGCTCCAGTGGATCCAACACCCTGGTCTCTGTGTGCACCTGCACTGATGTGCTCATACTACACCCCATGCTCAATTAAAAAATGACTTGGTAATGGTTGTAAGACTCCACCAATAAGCTAAACACCACTAAATTGTCATCTCCTTTTATTTATTTATTTGGGACCTGCTTTTCCCACATCAACCAGGCTGACTTCAAACTTGTAGTAATCCTCCTGCTTCAGTGTCCTGAGTGTTGGGATTTTAGATGTATTCCCACACCTGGATAATTGCATAAAGTAAATGTAAATGGATGAATTTTATACTGTGTGAATTGTGTCTCAATAAAGTTTGTTTTTATAAAAAATTATCCATCAATTACAGAGTGTGAATTTCCATTATTTCCTGATTTCTAAGAAAAGATCAAGTAGTCTTCACCCCAGAGACGCATGGAGGGCTCAATATACGAAAATTGTTAATATAATACACCATATAAACAAACTGAAAGAAAAAAAAAGCCCAGATGATCATCTCATTAGTTGCTGAAAAAGCCTTTGATAAAATACAACACCACTTCATGATAAAGGTCTTGGAGAGATCAGGAATACAAGGAACATATCTAAACATAATATAGGCAATTTACAGCCAGCCAACAGCCAACATCAAATTGAATGGAGAGCAACTCAAAGCAATTCCACTAAAATCAGGAACAAGACAAGGCTGTCCACTCTCCTCATATCTATTCAATATAGTACTTGAAGTTCTAGGCAGAGCAATAAGACAGCAAAAGGAGATCAAAGGGATACAAATTGGATAGGAAGAAGTCAAAGTTTCCATATTTGCAGATGATGTGATAGTATACGTAAGTTTCCCAAAATTTCTACCAGAGCACTCCTACAGCTGATAAACACCTTCAGCAATGTGGTAGGATACAAGATTAATTAAAAAAAAATCAGTAACCACCTATATACAAATGATAAATGGGCTGTGAAAGAAATTAGAGAAACATCACCCTTTACAATAGCCACAAGTAATATCAAATACCTTGGAGTAACTCTAACTAACCAAGTGAACGACCTGATGACAAGACTTTAAGTCTTTGAAGATTGAAATTGAAGAAGATATCAGAAAATGGAAAGATCTCCAATTCTCATGGAAAGGTAGAATCAACATAACAAAAACGACAATCTTACAAAAAGCAACCTACAGATTCAGTGCAACCCCCATCAAAATCCCAACCCAATTCTTCACAGACCTGGAAAGAACAATACTCAACTTCATATGGAAAAACAAAAAACCCAGTATAGCCAAAATAATCCTGTATAATAAAGCCACCTCTGGAGACATCACCATCCCTGACCTCAAGCTCTACTATAGAGCCATAGTAATAAAAAAAGCTTGGTATTGGCATAAAACCCAACATGTGGACCAATGGAATCTAATTGAATATCCTGACATTAGTCCGCATACCTATGAACACCTGATTTTCAACAAATAAGCCAAAACTGTACATTAGAAAAAGAAATAATCTTTAACAAATGGTGCTGGCATAACTGGATGTCAACATGTAGAAGACTGCAAATAGATCCACAAATATCAGCATGCACAAAACTGAAGTCCAAGTGGATCAAAGACCTCAATATAAATCCAGTTACACTGAACCTGACAAAAGAGAAAGTGGGATGTAGCCTTGAATGCTTTGGCACAGGAGACCACTTTCTAAATCTAACAACAGTAGCTCAGACACTGAGAGAAACAATCAATCAATGGGACCTCTTGAAACTGAGAAGCTTTTGTAGAGCAAAGGATACGGTCAACAAGGCAAAGCGACAGCCTACAGAATGGGAAAAGATATTCACCAACCCCACATCTGACAGAGGACTGATATCCAGAATATATAAGGAACTCAAGTAACTAGACATGAAAATACTAAGCAATCCAATTAAAAAAATTGGCTACAGAAATGAACATAATTCTCAACAGAAGAATGTCAAATGGCTGTAAGATGTTTAAGGAATTGCTCAACATCCTTAGTCATCAGGGAAATGCAAATCAAAACAACTCTGAGATACCATCTTACACTTGTTGGAATGACTAAGATCAAAAACACTGAAGACAGCTTATGTTGGAGAGGATTTGGAGCAAGGGGAACATTCCTCCATTGTTGGTGGGAGTGCAAACTTGTACAGCCACTTTGGAAATCAGTATGGCGGTTTCTCAGGAAATTGAGACTCAATCTACCTCAAGACCCAATGATACCACTCTTGGGCATATACCCAGGGAATGCTCATCATACCACAAGGACACTTGTTCAAGTATGTTCATAGCAGCATTATTTGTAGTATCCAGAACTTGGATACAACCTAGATGCCCCTCAACCAAAGAACGGATAAAGAAAATGTGGTACATTTACACAATGAAGTATTACTCAGTGGTAAAAAAAAACAATGACATCATGAAATTTGCAGGCAAATGGATGGAAAAAGAAAATATCATCCTGAGTGAGGTAACGCAGACTCAAAAAGACAAACATGGTATGTAGTCACTCATAAGTGGATACTAGAAGTAAAGCAAAGGAGAACCAGCCTACAACCCACAGCTCCAGAGAAGCTAGGTAACAAGGAGAACCCTAAGAGGGATACATGGAATGCCCTGGGAATGGGAAATAGATGAGATCTCCTGAGTAAACTGTGGGTGAGGGGAGCAATGGAGTGTAGGAGGTGGTGGGTGTGAGCATGGGAGAATGGGATCATTGAGCTGGAACATGGGCAGAGTGTGAGAGCATTGAAGGAGATTTCTTGATAGAGGGAGCCATCACTGCTATAGGAGAAACCTTCTGCTAGGAAAATTCCCAGGAATCCATAGGGATGACCCCAGCTTAGACTACTAGCAGTGGTGGAGAGGGTGCCTGAGCTGGCCTATCCAGGTGATTAGATTGGTGAATACTCTGTCATCATAGAGCCTTCATCCAGTAACTGATGGAAACAGATGCAGAGAGCCATGGCCAAGCACCAGGAAAAGCGCTGAATTCCAGTCTAAGAAAGAGATGAGGGATTCTGTGAGCAAGGTACATCAAGACCATGATGGGTAAACTTACAGATACAAGTGAACCAAGCTAGTGGGATCTCATGAACTTTGGACTGACAGATGTGCATGGTCTGTATGGGACTGGACTGGGCTCTCTGCATGGGCAAGACAGTTGTGTAGCTTGGTCTGTTTGAGGGGCCCCTGACAGTGGGAATAGGATCTATCCCTGGTGCATGAATTGGCTTTTTGGAGCCAATTGCCTATGGTGGGACAATTGCACAGCCTTGATCCAGGAGGAGAGGCTTGGATCAGCCTCAGATGAATGTACCAGAATTCCCATGGGAGACCATAGCTTTTTAGATGAGGGGCTGTGGGGTGGGCTAGGAGGGAGTGGGAGAGAGATGAGGGAGGACCTGTCATTGGTATGTGGAAGGAATAAAAAATTTCTCAATAAGAAAGGAAAAAAATAAAAATAAAGTTGCATAATGTAAATGGATGAACTGTACATTATGTGAATTATATCTCAATAAAGCTTGTATTAATAAAGAATTATCTATCAATTACAGAGTGTGAACTTCCATTATATCCTGATATTTAAGAAAAGATCTAACCTTGAAAGTGAAAGTTCAATAAGCATAGGCTAAAATATTAGTGAACTGGAGTATTGCTGGTTTTTATTTATCTGTTTTTTTTTTAAATTTTTATTTTGCAATACAATTCAGTTCTACATATAGGCACAGATTCCCTTGTTCTCCCCCCTCCCGCCCCCCTCACCTTCCCCCCAGCCCGCCCGCCATTCCAATCTCCTCCAGGGCAAAGCCTTCCCCACAGACTGAGATCAACCTGGTGGACTCAGTCCAGGTAGGTCCAGTCCCCTCCTCCCAGGCAGAGCCAAGCGACCCTGCATAGGCCCCAGGTTTCAAACAGCCGACTCATGCAATGAGCACAGGACCCGGTCCCACTGCCTGGATGCCTCCCAAACAGATCAGGCCAATCAACTGTCTCACCCACTCAGAGGGCCTGATCCAGTTGGTGACCCCTCAGCCATTGGTTCATATTTCATGTGTTTCCGTTTGTTTGGCTATTTGTCTCTGTGCTTTATCCGACCTTGGTCTCAACAATTCTCTCTCATATAAACCCTCCTCATTCTCGCTAATTGGACTCCCAGAGATCCACCCGGGGCCTAGTCATGGATCTCTGCATCCAGATCCCTCAGTAGTTGGATGAGGTTTCTAGCACGACAATTAGGGTGTTTGGCCATCCCATCACCAGAGTAGGTCAATTCGGACTGTCTCTCGACCATTGCCAGCAGTCTGTTCTGGGGGTATCTTTGTGGATTTCTGTGGGCCTCTCTAGCACTTTGTTTCTTCCTATTCTCATGTGGTGTTCATTTACCATGGTCTCCTATTCCTTGTTCTCCCTCTCTGTTGTTGATCCAGCTGGGATCTCCCACTCACCCAAGCTCTCTTTCCCTCGACCCTCGCCCTTCACTACCCCCACTCATGTCCAGGCTGTTCATGTAGATCTCATTCCATTTCTCTGTCATTGGGCGATCCCCGTGTCTTTCCTGGGGTCATGTTTTCCAGGTAGCCTGCCTGCTGATGTGAGTAGCAGTCCAGTCATCCTTGTTCCACATCTAGTATCCTGTTATGAGTGAGTACATACCATGTTTGTCTTTCTGAGTCTGGGATACCTCACTCAGGATGATTTTTTCTAGGTCCATCTATTTGTCTGCAAACCTCATGATGTCATTGTTTTTCTCTGCTGAGTAGTATTCCATTGTGTATATGTACCACATTTTGTTTATCCATTCTTCAGTTGAAGGGCATCTAGGTTGTTTCCATGTTCTGGCTATTACAAACAATGCTGATATGAACATAGCTGAACAAGTGCTCTTGTGGTGTGGTTGAGCATTCCTTGGGTATATGCCCAAGAGTGGTATAGCTGGATCTTGGGGGAGATGGATTCCCAATTTTCTAAGAAAGCGCCATATTGATTTCCAAAGTGGTTGTACAAGCTTGCATTCCCACCAGCAGTGGAGGAGAGTTCCCCTAGCTCCACATCCTCTCCAGCATAAGGTGTCTTCAGTGTTTTTGATCTTAGCCATTCTGACAGGTGTAAGGTGGTATCTCAGAGTTGTTTTGATTTGCATTTCCCTGATGATTAGGGATGTTGAGCAATTCCTTAAATGTCTTTCAGCCATTTGAGTTTCCTCTGTTGAGAATTATCTGTTTAGCTCTATAGCCCATTTCTTAATTGGACTGTTGGGCATTTTGATGTCTAATTTCTTGAGTTCCTTATATATTCTGGATATCAGTCCTCTGTCAGATGTGGGATTGGTGAATATCTTTTCC
Source organism: Peromyscus eremicus (assembly GCF_949786415.1). Classification (NCBI taxonomy): domain Eukaryota; kingdom Metazoa; phylum Chordata; class Mammalia; order Rodentia; family Cricetidae; genus Peromyscus; species Peromyscus eremicus. The sequence goes on from NC_081416.1 coordinate 194,969,710, forward strand.
CATTCTGTAGGCTGTCGCTTTGCTTTATTGACCGTATCCTTTGCCCTACAAAAGCTTCTCAGTTTCAAGAGGTCCCATTGATTGATTGTTTCTCTCAGTGTCTGTGCTACTGGTGTTCTATTTAGAAAGTGGTCTCCTATGCCAATGCGTTCAAGACTACTTCCTACTTTCTCTTCTAGCAGGTTCAGAGTAGCTGGTTTTATGTTGAGGTCCTTGATCCACTTGGACTTAAGTTTTGTGCACGGTGATAGATATGGATCTATTTGAAGCCTTCTACATGTTGATATCCAGTTTTGCCAGCACCATTTGTTGAATATGCTTTCTTTTTTCCATTGTGCACTTTTGGCTTCTTTGTTAAAAATTATTTGTTCATAGGTGTGCGGATTAATGTCAGGGTCTTCAATTCGATTCCATTGGTCCACATGTCGGTTTTTATGCCAGTACCAAGCTGTTTTTATTACTGTAGCTCTATAGTAGAGCTTGAAGTCAGGGATCGTGATGCCTCCAGAGGTTGTTTTATTGTACAGGATTCTTTTGGCTATCCTGGGTTTTTTGTTTTTCCATATGAAGTTGAGTATTATTCTTTCCAGGTCTGTGAAGAATTGTGTTGGTATTTTGATGAGGATTGCATTGAATCTGTAGATTGCTTTTGGTAAGATTGCCATTTTTACTATGTTAGTTCTGCCTATCCATGAGCATGGGAGATCTTTCCATTTTCTGACATCTTCTTCAATTTCTTTTTTCAGGGACTTAAAGTTCTTGTCATATAGGTCCTTCACTTGCTTGGTTAGTGTTACCCCAAGGTATTTTATGTCATTTGTGGCTATAGTAAAGGGTGATGTATCTCTGATTTCCTTCTCTGCTTTTTTGTCCATTGTATACAGGAGGGCTACTGATTTTTTTGAGTTGATCTTGTATCCTGCTATGTTGCTGAAGGTGTTTATAAGTTGTATCAGTTCCTTGGTGGAATCTTTGGGGTTGCTCAAGTATACTATCATGTCATCTTCAAATAGGGAAAGCTTGACTTCTTCCTTTCCAATTTGTATCCCCTTAATCTCCTTATGTTGTCTTATTGCTCTGGCTAGAACTTCAAGTACTATATTGAATAAGTATGGGGAGAGCGGACAGCCTTGCTTCGTTCCTGATTTTAGTGGAATTGCTTTGAGTTTCTCTCCATTTAATTTGATGTTGGCTGTTGGCTTGCTGTAAATTGCCTTTATTATGTTTAGGTATGTTCCCTGTATTCCTGATCGCTCCAAGACCTTTATCATGAAGGGGTGTTGGATTTTGTCAAATGCCTTTTCAGCATCTAGTGAGATGATCATGTGGTTTTTTTCTTTGAGTTTGTTTATATGGTGTATCACATTGACAGACTTTCGTATGTTGAACCATCCTTGCATCCCTGGAATGAATCCTACTTGATCATGGTGGATAATTGTTTTGATGTGGTCTTGGAGTCTGTTTGCCAGTATTTTATTGAGTATTTTTGCATCAATGTTCATGAGGGAGATCGGTCTGTAGTTCTCTTTCTTTGTTGTATCCTTGTTTGGTTTGGGAATCAGGGTAATTGTAGCCTCATAGAAGGAGTTTGGTAATGTTCCTTCTGTTTCTATTGTATGGAACAATTTAGAGAGTATTGGTATTAACTCTTCTTTGAAGATCTGGTAGAATTCTGCACTGAAACCATCTGGTCCTGGGCTTTTTTTGGTTGGGAGACTTTTAATGACTGTTTCTATTTCGTTAGGGGTTATTGGACTATTTAAATAGTTTATCTGGTCTTGATTTAATTTAGGTATGTGGTAACTATCCAGAAAATTATCCATTTCTTTTAGGTTTTCCAGTTTTGTGGAATAGAGGTTTTTGAAGTATGACCTGATGATTCTCTGGATTTCCTCAATGTCTGTTGTTATGTCCCCCTTTTCATTTCTGATTTTGTTGATTTGGATGTTCTCTCTCTGTCTTTTGGTTAGTTTGGATAAGGGCTTGTCTATCTTGTTGATTTTCTCAAAGAACCAACTCTTTGTTTCATTAATTTTTTGTATTGTTCTCTTTGTTTCTATTTTATTGATTTCAGCTCTCACTTTGATAATTTCCTGGCATCTATTTTTCCTGGGAGACTTTGCTTCTTCCTGTTCTAGAACTTTCAGGTGTGCTGTTAAGTCACTAGTGTGAGATTTCTCCAGCTTATTTATGTGGGCGTTTAGTGCTATGAATTTCCCTCTTAGTACTGCTTTCATAGTGTCCCATAGGTTTGGATATGTGGTGTCTTCATTTTCGTTGATCTCTAGGAAGTCTTTAATTTCTTTCTTTATTTCTTCCTTAACCCATTGGTGATTCAGGTGGGTATTGTTCAGTTTCCATGAGATTGTAGGTTTTCTGTAGTTTTTGTTGTTGTTGAAATCCAACTTTAGACCATGGTGGTCTGATAGAACACAGGAGGTTATTCCAATTGTTTTGTATCTGTTTAGATTTGTTTTGTGACCAAGTATGTGGTCGGTTTTAGAGAAGGTTCCATGGGGTGCTGAGAAGAAGGTATATTCTTTTTTGTTAGGATGGAATGTTCTGTAGATGTCAATTAAGTCCATTTGAGTCATGACATCAGTTAAGTCCTTTATTTCTCTGTTAATTTTCGATTTGGAGGATCTGTCCAGTGGTGAAAGTGGGGTGTTGATGTCTCCCACTATTAATGTGTGGGGTTTTATATGTGATTTAAGCTTTAATAATGTTTCTTTTACATATGTGGGTGCCCTTGTGTTTGGAGCATAAATGTTCAGAATTGAGACTTCATCTTGGTGGATCTTTCCTGTGATGAGTATGTAATGCCCTTCTTGATCTCTTTTGATTGATTTTAGTTTGAAGTCTATTTTGCTGGATATCAGGATGGCTACACCCGCTTGTTTCTTAGACCGTTTGATTGGAAAGTCTTTTCCCAGCCTTTTATTTTTAGGTAGTGTCTAACTTTGAATTTGAGATGTGTTTCTTGTATGCAGCAGAAAGATGGGTCCTGCTTTCGTATCCATTCTGTAAGCCTATGTCTTTTTATAGGTGAATTAAATCCATTGATATTGAGGGATATTAATGTCCAGTGATTGTTCATTCCTGTTATTTTTTGGTGGTGATGTGTGTGTACTTTTCTTCGTTGGGGTTTACTGCTGTGGCTTTATCTATTGCCTGCATTTTCGAGGGTGTATCTGACTTCCTTAGGTTGGAATTTTCCTTCTAGTGCTTTCTGTAGGGCTGGGTTTGTGGATAAATATTGTTTAAATCTGGCTTTGTCATGGAATGTCTTGTTCACTCCATCTATGATGATTGAAAGTTTTGCTGGGTATATTAGTCTAGGCTGACATCCATGGTCTCTTAGTGTCTGCATTACATCTGTCCAGCACCTTCTGGCTTTCAAAGTCTCCATTGAGAAATCGGGTGTTATTCTGATAGGTTTGCCTTTATATGTCACTTGGCCTTTTTCCTTTGCTGCTCTTAATATTCTTTCTTTATTCTGTACGTTTAATTGTTTAATTATTATGTGGCGAGGGGACTTTTTTTGGGGGTCTAGTCTGTTTGGTGTTCTATGGGCTTCCTGTATCTTCATAGGCATTTCCTTCTTTAAGTTGGGAAAGTTTTCTTCTATGATCTTGTTGAATATATTTTCTGTGCCCTTGAGTTGGTATTCTTCTCCTTCTTCTACCCCTATTATTTGTAGGTTTGGTCTTTTCATGGTGTCCCAAATTTCTTGGACATTTTGGTTCATGACTTTGTTGACTTTAGTGTTTTCTTTGACTGATGAATCTATTTCTTCTACTGTATCTTCAACGCTAGAGATTCTCTCTTCCATCTCTTGCATTCTGTTGATTATACTTGCATCTGAAGTTCCCAATCGTTTTCTCAGATCTTCTATTTCCAGCATTCCCTCTGTTTGTGTCTTCTTCATTTTTTCTATTTCCCTTTTCAGGTCTTGGACTGTTTCCTTCATTTGTTTCATTGATTTTTCTTGATTTTCTTTCAGTATTTTATTGTTCTCTTCCAGGACTTTTTTGATTTCTTCTAATTTGTTTGCCCTTTCCTCTAGTTGTTTACAGCGTTCTTCACATTTTTTTGTCTTTTCCTCTACACGAGCCTCTAGCTTCTTCATGATGACATTCATAAGGCTATTTTCTTCTGCTTCTTCCAATTTCTGATGTTCAGGTCTAGGTGTTGGAGGAGGGCTAGGGCCTGGTGATGGTGTATTGCTATTCATTTTGTTGTATGTGTTTCTGCCTTGACGTCTGCCCATCTCCTTGTGGTTCGTTCTTGGCCTTATCCGCACACTTGGTTCAGACAGAGCTGACAGATTCAGGAAGTCTCTCTCTCTTGTCCAGATGGGAGCTCTCTTGTCCAAATTGGAAGTCCAGGGCAGGATGGGAGCTCTTGTTCAGAAGGGAAGTCCGGGGGAGGATGGGTGCTCTCCTCTCTCTCTCTCTCTCTCTCTCTCTCTTTCTCTCTCTCTCTCTCTCTCTCTCTCTCTCTCTCTCTCTCTCCTCCAGATGGGAAATCCGGGGCAAGATGGGAGCTGGGGGCCAGCCTCTAAGTCTCAAGAAGAGGCTTGGGGCTCGGGTGGATGGGCGTGGGGTCAGGGCGTGGAGACTGCAGGGTGTGCCAGGGGTCTTGGAGAAGGGGATCCTTCCCGGTGGGGCTAGAAGGGAACTTGCCCAGTGACCAGAACCTGGGGCCAAGTTGGGCAGGTCTTCCCGAGTGGCTGGTGCCCAGGGATGGGGTTGGGGGCAAGTTAGGGGACTCACCTGTGCTTCAGAAGGGAAGTCCGGGGCAAGATGCCATTTATCTGTTTTTAATTTTATACATTTATTGCTTGATAGATTTGTGTGTGCATGTTCCCATCTATGTTTTTGGACATGCAAGTGCCAAAGCACTATGTGGAGGTCAGAGGATAAGTCTGAGAAGTCAGTTCTTTTCTCTCATCACCTACGACCTGTACATTTAATGAGGATCATCAGGCTGCCTTTACTTGCTAAGGTGCTGAGCCATCGATTTGGCTCCATTTTAGGCTTCAGTGTGGGAATTATGATTATGTTAGAAAATTCTACTCATCTGTTGGAGTAACAGAGTTTAGAATTTGTCTTCTTACCTGAGTATATCTTTTTTGTATGTATAAAGTGTGTGTGTGTGTGTATGTGTGTGTGTGTTTGTGTGTGTGTGCCATGGCTTGTGTGTGGAGAAAGAGGATAACTTTGTAGAGTTGGTCCTCTCCTACCTCTATGTAGGTTCTTAGTATCACACACAGGTCATCAGGTTTGTGTATCAAGTGATTTTTACCTGAAAACCATCGTGGCAGCTTTGGGATCTGTTTTCAAGTGATAGAAGAAAGGCTCAGTCCTTTGGGAGGATTTCTCATGACTCTACAAAGACATGGATATTTGTTGTTTTCTGCTGATTGGTTTTGGTATGTCCAAATTATCCATGATAAACCACTCTAAAAATTCCTAAGGAACAACAAAGATCACCCAGAACATAGAGTGTGAAAGAAATAATCCATTTTAGCTACTCAGGTATTTGCTTCTTGTACCTACCTGGGTCTCTCTACAGAACAGTGCCCTGAGCACAGCTGGTCCTGAACTTGCAAGTCCCCCAGGAGACAGTTAGAGCTGTTGTCGCCTTTCCTGTAGTCTGCAGATGATGCCCAGAGCTGTGACCTTGGATGCAGAGAGGCCATGAAGCCTCAGGAGAAGGGGTTAAAACTTTTAATGGCTCTGGGATTTAGTGGCCACCCACCTCCACCACCTCCCGATCAACATTCTCCCCACAGTCTGAAAGCCCAGGCTCCCAGTGTGGTCTTAGCCTGAGGTCCTTGATCAAGGGCAGTCTCCCAGATAAAACCTCCTTCACTGTGAGCCACTGCCCCATGTGGGGCTGTCCTGTCACTGATTGTCTGGCCCCCAGCAGGCATGTGGCTGTGTACTCTCCTTCCTGTTCTCTTTGGCTGTCTCTCTGGGTCTGCCTTTTCTGCACCAAGAGCCTGGCTGTTTCCAAGGCAGAGGCCTCGCTTTGATCGTCCTGGAGATGTAATAGTGGGGGGCAGCTTCTCCATCTTTGACCTCTCTATTGGTACCCTGTCTGAATTCACTGCCCCACCATCTCGACTTCTGGTTTCAAGGTAAGAGCTGGATGTGGCATAGGAATCTCTGAAATCCTGAAGCAGCTTTACAAGCTTGTGTGAAGTTTTGGATAAGGGTTGATTCTCAGAATCCCAGCTAGATAGCCACCAGTTTTCTCTGTGTATACATGCAGTAGTTCTGTTTTTCTCCTTTTACATCACCTCTGTGTGTCTGTCTTTCTTGTTTGTACCAGACTGAAGTATAGGTTGCTCATGTACTGGTTGTAATGTATGTGCTCCACTGGCCAGAGGCAATTCTTGATTCTTTTGTATATCCTTGGTTCCTAAAGTGGTATCTAGGTAGGTGTGTTTGTTGAATGGGTTAGTGTGTAAATAATAGATTTTTTCATTATTTATCAGCCTCCCTGATTCCTCTGTACTATATTCCTTTTGCTTGTTGTTTTTTTTCTAAGCCTCCTAAGCCTCCAATTCACTAGGTAGTTGAAGATGACCTTAAATCATCCTTCTGATCCTCCTGCCTCCACCTTCTGAGTGCTGAGATGACTGACCATATCACCAACTCAGTTCCTTAGGTGCTGGAGATAAAACTTATGAACTGAGCCATCCACAGTCACACTTTAAGATATTTTTGTCCCATCTTTCTCAAAATACTGTTGCATGCAATAATTCTAAACAAGTATTTGGAATATTATTTGGTTTTTAAATGTTTGTTTTTAGCTTTATTGGTTTTTCATTGCAGCAATGACTGAGCATAGGGCATATGGCTGCACTCCTAGCCCGCAGGAAGCTGAGGCAGGAGCATTATTAGTTACAGGCAAGATTGGGGTGCATAATGAGACCTGAGTCAAAAAGAGTTGTTATGAGTATTTTCCAGTTTGGTGGCGATGGCGCATGCCTTTGATTCTAGCACTTGTTATCCAGAGCCAGGCAAATCTCTGTGAGTTCAAGGCCAGACTGGTCTACAGAGTGAGATTCAGGAGAGGCACCAAAACAACACAGAGAAACCCTGTCTTGAAAAAACAAAAAGAAAACAAACCAAAACAAAAAACCCAAAAAAACAACCCCCCCAAAATAACATAACAAACAAAAAACCCCAAAATAAAAAACAAACAACAATCCCAGTATTTTCTACAGTAACTACCATCATTTTATAATCAGCTACAAATGCAAGAGATTTTCACTACTGATTTTTCATATTTATCATCATTTTTATTACTTTTCTTTGAGACAGTATACTACTTTGTGCTCTAACTAGTCTGGAACTCCTTGTGTAGTTCATACTAGCCCTGAAACTCAGGATTACAAGCATGAGCCACCAACACAGTGATCACAATGACTTGTCCTTGAGTATTTTTTCTTTTTTGAGAGAGGGTCTTTTTGTGTAGGTGATGCTAGCCTAAAACTCACTATCTTCCTGCCTCCACAACCTGAGTGCTGGAATCACAGGTGTGTACCATCATACCTGGATCCCATGTTGCTTTTTAAGTCATCGGGTAATAATTGTATGTACGTATTGGGCACAAAGATGTATTTTAATGAATATATACAATATAGAATATTTAATCAACCCACCAGAAACACATCACTTTGTATAATTATTTTTTGGTGATGTGAACATTTAAAATCTAATGTGGGAGTGGAGATAGGAGAATCTAAAATTGAAGGTCTTTGGGGATGAGGAAATTCCTGTGTTGGTGTCCTGTCTGCTGTGCAAGCCTGAAGACCTGAGTTTGAATTTCCAGCATCCATGTGAAAACCCAGCATGTTGATCATCTGTAACCCTGGTTAGGAACAGTGAGACAGGCAGATTCCAAAGGTCACTGGCCGGCCGGCCTACCTGAATGGATGAAGTCCAGGTTCAGTGAGTTAACCTGTCTCAAAAAGGAAGTTAAGAGGAGCCCTTGAGATGCCTTATGGGGTAAAGTGCTCGGCATGCAAGTCTTATGGATGACCTGAACCCTCCCTGAAACCCACATAAATGTGGAAGGAGAGAATTGACTCAAAAGTTGTTTCCTGACCTCTATGTGTTGTAGCATGTTTTGGTCTGCAGAGACATCATATACACACATGAAAACAGAATAATGTTCTTTAAAAGGTGGAGAAGCAATTGAGAAAGATATCCTGACATCCCATCAGCCTTTACCCTCCATAGGGATACACCATGCACACAATACCAACTCTGACACACACACACACACACACACACACACACAGAGGTGCAGGGCATGGTTGAAGATGATACAAGAAGTCAATTTCTCTCTTATCCATATGTGCATACACATATACATGCAAAAGGAGTTCAATATCATTCTAAGTTATATAGTGAATGTGAGGTTACACTGGGTGATAGGAAGTCTTGGCCTCAAAACAATAACAAATCTACTCTTGATGTTAAGTTTAGAAATTAATTAAAATATAACAGCATCAGTTGGATGTGGTGGTGCTTGCTAATTGTCTTATTACTCAAGAGGCAGAGGCAGGTGGATTTCTGTTCTTTGATAGTTACATGCACTTATATTGTTTTATTCTCATTTCCCCAGACTCTCTTCTCTTCCTTCCACACTTGAAATTACCTTCTCCTTCTTGGAGGTCACTTTCCCACATTCATGCTGTTTTGTTTTGTGACTCACTGATTTTAACCAGGACCAATTGTCATTTTGGAACTGTCCACTGCAGCTTGGTGGATTCACCTGTTCCTTGCATGACTGAAGATAATGAGTCTCTTCTCCCCCAAATACATTAGTTGACAATAGTTCAGCAGGGAAGAGTAGGGCCACACAAGGAATTTTCCAGTGAGTGCATGACTGGCTGCTGACAGGCTCACATGTCTGCAATGTCTGCGTCATGTCCTAAAGACAGTATTTCATATCTCTTCTCCCTGTCTTCTGGCTCTTGGGTTGAGTACTACCGAAATAGATTTTAGTTGCTATAAATTGTAACCAACTATACAATGCAATAGATTTTTACTTTGTTTTCATGACACAGAGATTCTGTATGTATCTCTGGTTCTTAGGTCTGGGTATGTAATCCATGCTGGTCTCTAACTCAGGAAGATCCACCTGCCTCTGTCTCCTGAGTGCTGGGATTAAGTTGTGGCTGCATTCCTGCTGAGTTATTACTCTTGGCCTGGCTCTGGAGAGTAGCACCTAGCCCTAATCCACCCTTTGTTTAACCAACACCTTTTGTTTCTCTTATTGCCCTATGTGAATCTTGTCTGGGAGTCTCCCAAGGATCAAAGGCCTATGCAAAACTTGGTTCAGAAAACCCAGAAAACTGTGGTACCTGTGAAATCAAGGAATTTGCAGTTGGCATTTTATCTTTGGGAGCTCCTTCCAGGTTGCTTTGAAGGTATGGAAATTAACTGGCTAAACTGTAATAGAGAGAAAATAAAAATGCCCTCGGTAAAGGGAAAGTACTTTGGTCCTTTGAAGCTGAACCCTCCTGCAGCCACCAAAGGGTAAATCCATTTTTTTTTTTTTGGTTTTTCGAGACAGAGTTTCTCTGTGTAGCTTTGTGCCTCTCCTGGAACTCACTTGGTAGCCCGGGCTGGCCTCGAACTCAGAGATCCACCTGGCTCTGCCTCCCGAGTGCTGGGATTAAAGGCGTGTGCCACCACTGCCCGGCAGGGTAAATTCATTTTTAAGATGCCTCTGATTCTTCTTTCCATGGATCCCAGTGAACCCACACACCCTTGCCTTAACAAACAGCAACAATTGTCTCCCAACATGACGCCACCACACTCAGATTGTTTAATACATCTTCACTTATCCCTCCTGTCTTCTTAAACTGTCCCCTCTGATTACTGTCTCCACATTCCTTCTGGCTCCCCTTTATGTATTCTGACCTGTGCTCCTCTGCACATATGTGTGCAAGTATTTGTGGAGATGTAGGTTTTACATGTATCCCTTGAGTCACTGTGTTTATTCTTGTTCCATTTACCCCATCATGAATGATGAATGTGGGCTTCTCTTTCCCTCAGCGTTTCCAACTGGGGCTACTGGGTGGCCCAGAGTTTCGTCTTTGCCATCGAGGAGATTAATAGGAGTGCTCACTTGTTGCCCAATGTGACCCTGGGCTTCTCTATTCGAAACTCTGGGGACACAGTGCATGGAGCCCTCCATGAGACAATGAGCTTTCTCACGAGGCAGCAGGAGCCCATCCCCAACTACACATGCCAGCATGGCTCTCCTCAGGCTGCCTTGGTAGGGGACACGAGGTCATCCCTGTCTGTGTCCATGGCCAGACTTCTGGGACTGTACAAGTTTGCCCAGGTGAGTTGCTGAAAGTCTCCTTCCTTCCTGAATGTAGTGCAATCCCTTACTGATGATAGTGAAAATGATGGTGATGGTCACAGTAGTGAGCAGCTCTACTGTGCAATCCCTTACTGATGATAGTGAAAATGATGGTGATGGTCACAATAGTGAGCAGCTCTACTGTGGAGCCAGTCTCTCTGTAAATATTCTCCATGTCCAACACGGTTCTCCTACATGTTTAGTGTTTAGAGAGAACTATCATCCCTCTCAATGATGAAGTTAATGGAAAATTTCCTTTTTTTATTTAAAATATATTTTTATATTTTTTAATGTGTACATGTATTTTGCATTCTTATATATATAATAAATATATGAAGTATATATTTATATACAAGCACACACATATATTTCTCATATCGTATATCAATATATCATATATGTATCACACATATCACACACATACACACACATATATATCTATGTATATATGTATTTATGTAAATATGTATTACACGTGTGCCTGGTTGCACTTGGACATTCAGAACAAGGCACTGGATTCCGTAGAACTGAAGTTACAGATGTTTTTTATCTGTCACAAGGGAGCTGGATTTTGAACTCAGATCTTCTGAAAGAGCACCAAGTACTGTTATCCACTGTACCATCTTTTCAACCCTTATTTATAATTTGTGTGTGTGTGTGTGTGTGTGTGTGTGTGTGTGTGTGTGTGTGTGTGTGTATACTCAGCACCAGTGCAATGGTGTCCATGTTGAGGTCAGAATACATTTTTAAGGTGTCAGTTCTTTTCTTCTACTATGTTGATTCAGGGGATTAAGCTCAGATTTTCAGGCTTGGTGGCAAACACCTTTACCTGAGGAGATATCCTTCTAGCTCACAGAGAAATAAATACACATGCATGTACACACACACACACACACACACACACACACACACACACACACACACGGATTTATCAGTAAGTTCTTCTAGCTGTAGGTGTTTGGAATTTGAGTCTAGGCAGTTGGGCTCATGCCACTTGCTCCCATCTACCCCCTGGATGTTCCATGTAACCCAGCAATCAGTGTCATTCCCACAAGGTTGGCCATATATGACAATCATCTCTTCAGTTTATAGGTTTAAGAGGTGACTTTAGGATAATTTCTCCATTTAAGATGAACAATTCAGTGACTTTTATCTTAGGATGAGTACCACAGTTGATTTGAGAACATTTTCATCCTCCTGCAGAAAGACATTCCCCTCAAGCCCAAAGGTACAACATCACATTATTCTTACCCCGAGACAACCTCCAACAATTTGGTGTGATCTTACATATGCACCATCACACACACACACACACACACACACACACACACACACACACACACACACACCACATGAATTTAAAATATAACAACCTAAGAGCTGTGTGCAAACCAGAGAGTCAGGCCAATCCTAGCTGAAGTACAGGAACTGAATATGAGATGGCAGATTAAGGACAGATGCTCAGAGGGGAGCAGGTAAAGCTATGGTTCTGGGCTTCATTCCAGAATCCACAGGGCTGTGTCTGGGATGACCAGCCAGTGAGGGGCACAAAGCTGCTTGTTGAATCAGCACAATTCTCAAATCAGGATGCTCAAGTCCTTCCATGAAAATTATTTATGTTTTAAAATTTAATATAAATATATGAGTATGTGTATATGTTGGAGTCTATGCCATGGATGCAGGAGGAAGCCAGAAGAGGGTATCAGATTTCCTGGAGCTGGAGTTACGGGCAGCTGTGAACAACTTGAGGTGTGTGTTGGGAATTGAACAAGGGTCCCTTGTAAGAACAACAAGGGCTCTAAACTGCTGAGCCATGTCTCCATCCCCTTCCTTCCTACATTTAAAACAGATCATCAGCCCACGCCTAAGTCCAGATCTCATCCACTCTTCTATACTGGCTCTTCCTTGACAGGTCAGTTATGGATCCTCACTACCCAGCCTCAGTGACAAGATCCAGTTCCCATCTTTCATGCGTACTGTGACTAGTGACCTCACATCCTCCCTTGCAGTGACTCAGCTGATAATTCACTTTCAGTGGTCCTGGGTGATCATTCTTGCCCATGATGATGACTTTGGGCAGCAGGCCAGCTCTCTGGCCACTCAGGAGCTGAGCACAGCTGGTGTGTGCATTGAGTACACCCTCCATGTTCCTTCCCATGAGTCCTTGGGGAAGATTGAAGAGATTGTCCAGACAATGCAAAAATCCACAGCCAGGGTTGTTCTGGTTTTCCTAAGCAATTCTAATTTCCAGCTCATCCTGTATGGCTTACTGGATGTCGCTGTCTCAGGCCAGGTCTGGGTTAGCAAGGACACTCTGCACATGGCTCTTGCCCTGACCATTCCAGGCATTTCCCAGGTATTGCACAGCACATTTGGTCTTCTGCCTCACAGCAGCAGGGCAATTGGGTTCCTTGAGTTCCTTGCTAATCTGCGGCCCAGCCAGACCCCAGAAGACATGTTCATAAAGAAGTTCTGGGAGTTCACCTTTGGTTGTGCATGGCCCCACCAGAGCAGCACAATGACAGATGGTATCCAGTTGTGCTCAGGGAATGAGAGTCTGAAAAACCAGCAGTACGCTTTCCCAGAAGTGAGTAAAATTGATGTTGCTTACACAGCTGTCTACAGCATTGCTCATGCCCTGCAAGACATGATAACCCATGGGCACCAGCTTGGGAAAGTTACAGACTCTCAGGACTTCCAGCCCTGGCAGGTGAGAGAGGCATGTGTGGTGTGAGTGATTCAGGTTTGGCTGGGAAAGAGGACATTGATTCTGAGTAAGCTACAGAAAAGCTGACTGTATACCTAAACAAGGATTCCTCATACTTGTATCTAAGAGGCATCTTAGAAGGAACAATGGACAAGGATTCCATGCTATGTGTGTGATCTCAGATGAATCCAGTCCTTGTAGCATCGCTTGTCTTAGTAAATACAGGGTTCCTAATAAAATTAAAATTTCATATAACAATAAATAGATTTCTTTTAGTGTCTTAAAACTGAGCTTTGATAAACAGTAGTTGATTTTCAGTATAGGCATGATACAAATCAGAATTTCAAAGAGATACCAAATGCTACTGATTCATTTGTCCTCTTTTGGGTGTGAGGTAGGTGTCTAAGGGCTCATGTGCATTGGCATGCAGGCCCATGTGGTAGGGGTGCACTCATGTGTACATTATTCTTCCGTCACTCATCTACCTTATTCTTTAGGGCAGGGTATCTTGTTCAGACCCAGAACTTGTTGCTGTGGCTGGTTTTGCTAGTCAGCTTTTTCTGGGCTCCTCTTGTCTCTACATTATGAGGATGTAATTACAGATGTGCTGCCATATCAACCTAAAATTTAGATGGGTTCTGGGGACTTGAGGTGTAATCCTCAAATTCTTTTTTAATTTCCTCACAAACTTTAATTATTGATTACAAAGTCTTTTCATGGTACATACATTTTCTAAAGTCTTCCATGATTACAAAAGCATATCAAAGAAACAAGAGGAGCAAACAGCAAATATCATGAGAACTAAAATCTAACATTATGATAAAATCAATTCTTTTAACTCAGTGTTTTTTTTTCCTTAGAGTTGGTATCATAAAGCCTTATGGTTACAGAAAAATTAGACAGTATATCTCTATTTAAGTTTGACTAAATTAAAATAACCAAAGTTATTTCCTACTACCTGTTATATCCAGCTTCTCCTGTATTATTCTATTAATCTACTGTAATAAATATCTGATCTTTCAATGGAAATCTCATTCCTCAGTCCCTTGTTTAAATTCCTTCTTTTATATCTGTTATAAGACCACCATCCTTTCCCTTAACCCCTGAAATACTGTGCTTTTCTCTGTGTAATCCTCAAACTTTTATAGAGAGTGTTTTAATCCCTGGGCCAACTCAAAGTCCTCAATTATTATTCTGTTTTAAAATATTACTGATAAATTCATATACATATATAATGCATTTTGGTATTCTTGGCACCAGCCTGTCTGTCTGTCTGTCTGTCTGTCTGTATCTATCTATCTATCTATCTATCTATCTATCTATCTATCTATCTATCAGTCTTCTCAAATCCATTCAGGGTAGCATAGGCCCAGATATGTAAGGAGGCCCTTGGAAGAAACGTTGCTCCCTGGTGAGGTAACTAAAGAGAGTAGTGACCACGGAGAGGGTATATTTTCATCACCTTCACTGAGATGACCTGAGTCTCTACTATGTGCTTGGTGAATGTACATGTGGTTATCAACCAGATGCACAGTGATGGTTGTTGGATTTTTGGCTGAGAGTGACAGATTTCAAATTACATGAGGCCCGGCTTGGTGGCCAATGCCTGTTATGCTAGCACACAGGATGTTGAGGTCAAATAGAAGAGGTTGGAGCAAATAGAAGAGCAACATAGGAAGGACTGATGAATAATGGGAGACTGTTTGGAGTGAATGGGTGGTCTAGGTGAGCTGGGGCCAGTCTGTGGAAGTCCTGCTAGGATTTGGAGTCTACTGAGTATGATGGGAAGACTGAGGACAGTAGTAGACAGCCAAATGAGACTCTGGAGCAGGAACCACATTGTCATGTTTTTGGGTTTAATTTTAAGGCTGTTGAGGTGGCTTAGTGGTTAAAGGCACTTGTCCCCAAGCCTAAGTTAGATTCCTGTGTCCCACATGGCAGCAGGAGAGAACATTCCTGAGAGTTGTTCTCTGGATTACTCAGTATGAAAGAGCTGTACAACACACACACACACACACACACACACACACACACACACACACAGAGCTAGGATTAATAATTATCTTGATTAAGTATTATGAATTTTTAATTAATTATAACTAATCATATTTGTTAGTCTGAAACGATCACAGGTCTTTTATCTCCCTTTTAACTAAGGGTGCTGTCCTTGGTTGAAATGACTCTGTATCATTGCAGAGGTGAATGGAATGTTGCATTTTAGACAAGACCCTGAGCTGGTCCTTGCCAGTGTACAATGTCTCCCTTTCTTCTTCAGATGCTTCATGCCCTCAGGAAGGTGCACTTCAAGACTCCTGATGGAATCAAGATTATGTTTGATGCCAATGGAGATTTGGTGACAAAATTTGACATTTTCCAAGGGCAGAAGACCTCTGAGGGTGTATTTCACTTGGTTCATGTAGGCATGATAGACCCTCAAGTCTCTTTGGGAAGCAAGATAATGGTCTATTTGAAGGAGGATCTTCAAGTGAGTTACCTGACTGCAGTGATAAGTCTTGTCCTAATGTGTTAAAGTGACAGGGCAATTCTAAGTCCAGGGCTCCTCATCTCTGCTTGTGCATTTAGTTGATGCAGCTCTGGATGGCCCAGTCAGTTATAACTGGCTATGCTGTTTACCTCACAACAGATCTTTCCCTGAATGATATTGATTCACCAGCAAAAATGACCTGACAGTACTGTAGCACTTCTTAATGTCTGCCAATACTTACAGTTGTTTTTCAAGTTTTGTTTATATGTATGGAGCTTTTTAAGCATGTATATTTGTGTAGTATGTGCATGCCTGGTGCTTGTGGAGGCTGTGAAGGGCACTGGATCCTCTAGAACTGGAGTTACAGTGTGAGCTGCTATATGGGTGATGGGAATTGAACCCTGTTCCTCTGGAAGAGCAGCCTGTACTCAGAAGCACCGAGCCCTCTGTCCTGCCCAAATACCTTTAATTGTTGGTATAGGAGCCCCAGAGATACTGGAAAGACAACACATCAAACTGTTTAGCTATGTTTTTGAATCCCTTAGCTAAGTAAGCCAGATGTAACCCTTCCCTGTTTACACTCAAAGGTACATCTCCCATCTGCCATCTGCTGGGATAGACAGGTTTTCTGAAAGGCATCTCATCTAGTGTTCTGTGAGGCAACTGTTCTGTTTTGGTTCTCAGGCTGAGGTCAAGCATCTGTATTCCTGGGGAGTCCCTGGTGACACTGTGCTCACTGTTACTAGGTGCCCAGCTCTGTCTGCAGTGAAAGCTGCCTTCCAGGGTTCAGCCAAGTGCCCAGGCTGGGAGCGCCCCATTGCTGTTTTGATTGCAGTCCCTGCCCTGAGGGACAGTTTGCAGACCAAAGAGGTAAGGGCATGTGGAGCTGGAATCTGAGGGTCAAGAGGGCACTGTGAGCCTCCTGTATTTGCCCATTGTCTTTGTTACTGTTCTACTGCTGTGAAGAGACACCATGACCAAGGCAGTTTCTAAACGAAAAGCATTTAACTAGGGGCTTACTTAGAGTTTCAGTCTGTCACTATCATGGCATGAAGTGTGGCCTCAGGCAGGCAGGCATGGTGGCATAGCACTAGCTGAGAGCTTAGCTTATGCTCCAAAGTGTCGCGTCTGCCTCGACCAGCAAGGAAGACGCAACACCAGGCTCTTCTCCAAGCAGTTTATTCAGGAACCTTGAGACAATCTTCTGACCCCAGGGAAAGCCATCTTCTGACTCCGGGGGAAAGCCAGCCCATGCCCTTTATAGCCACTGGGCAACCAACCCCGTAGTGCCACGTGGACAATGCCGATAGGGTCAGACATATGCAAGCAAGCCAGATACCACGCCCAAGCCAAATAAGTTGTTTATCCCAGAGAACACCTGCCATCGGGAAGGCGGAAGCCGGACGTCGGTGCCATCTTTGAGGCGCGGCCATGCATGGCTCTCTACAGTTCCCCCTTTATTGTTTTAAGCAGCAGGCAAGAGCAGAGGTCTAATCTCTGCCCAAATACAACTTGGACATTGTACTGGTGTTAGTCCAGGTGTCATCCACCAAGAGAACACTTGACCCGTCCGATACCCTTTTTTGCAGAGGTGGGAATTAGGGTATCAACCCACATGCAATTAGACTTGCTCTTCTTGGGTTTTGCAATACAGCTAGACCCAAGTGCAGTGCACTAGCCTCGCATCCTGCACGATCAAGCTTGTAATGCGGCCAGCCAGGCCTGGGGAGACTGTCCAGCCTCTATGGCTGTAAAGGCTTGGATAATCATGGCTGCATCGTGCTGCTGAGAAACCCTTAAACGAACAATGCACCACAGGCACATCAGGGAGACAAGTACCAGTAGGCCTGCCAGGGCACCTAATTTCACCCACTCCTTTAAAAAGGTGACAGAATTTCACAGCCAAGACATCATTTCCGCAGTGGAGGCCAGGTGCACACCTGTGGAGTTGACCGCAATGATCTCATTGCGCAGGATCTGGGTCAGGTTATCCAACTCCACCGACCAGGTTCCGCTCGTGAGTCGATCCTCAGCTGCTCCTGCTGGCAGCTATCAGGATCAGGCACATCAGCTTCCGGGGTGTCATCACGTCTCTCCGTCTGAGGGGCCCGTCGCACCAATTGTTCAGGTACCCAGATAGGGTCTAGCTGGTCCTGTGGGAAAACACAAACAGAACCTTGTGCCCATGTCAGCACGGGATCGGTGCCATGCCAGCTACCCGTGAGGATATCTTTCCACTTCACCATGCCCTTCATAGGGCTGTATGGATTATGATGCCTATCTGCTGATGAACTTCCCGAGGCATCCAAATTAAAAAAATTTAAGGTGAATAATGCCAGAGAGAGTCTTTCTCTTGGGGTTCGGTCACGGCCTATTCCCCCTTTTTGTTTTTGAAGAATTTCTTTGAGGGACTGATGCGCACGCTCCACAATGCCTTGGCCTTAACTACTTGGCGCACATCTGCACGAGAAAGGGAAAATTTAGCCTGCAACGTGCATGCATTCATGATCCCAGTAAGACCTCTTATGGTGGTGGAGGATCTTCCTATCAATAAACCCACCGTGCCCGGCTTCAAAGGGCCTTTAAAATCAGACTCCACTAATTGTACTCCCATCTGCGGAGTCAGTAATTTTAAACTGCACCGTTTTCACTGTTAGCTCAGGTTTTTCTGTGTTGCATTGATTTTCCACAGATCTCAGCTGCGGATGCCTTGTTGTGCTGGTTCTGGCGTCCACCATTCTTAGCTTCTTAGCCGCTTTTGGAGCTTTTGAAAACTGTTCAGACTGCCTGCTTTGCAGTCTCCTAGGACACTAACTCTGTATCTCAGGTTCTTTCACCACATACATTAAGCTTAGATTCACAATCAACATTTACACCTTTTCACAAACTCACATATAACGTGTGCTTAAGCCTAAACTCACACTCAACATTTACATATTTTTACGAACTCACATATAACATATTAACATCTACTTATTTATACTCTTTAATGAAACTATAGAACTACTTTAGCAAATATATTTCTTATTACTTCTTATATACTTCTTATATTTCTTATTTAAACTTACATTTACAACTAACATCTTATTTAAACTTACATTTACAACTAACATCTCATTTAAACTTACATTTACAACTAACATCCTTACTTCTTACAAGCTTATTACTACATGTCTTAAGACTACCTTAGATACTTCTTGCAAGCTTATATACTTAAAGGAACTCTATAGATCTATTTTACAAACGTATATAGGGCTACCATTAGCATATATTTAACTTAGCAAACACCTAAAGATTTCTTAACACAGATTTAACAAGACAGAATTTCTACAAACTCACATATCTTATTTTCATCCCGGACAGATTCCGCTAGAGACTTGATGACCTTAAAATCCAAAGATTCATGGTATCTCTGTTGAGTCTGTGCATTGAGAAACACTGGGTAAGCTAGCTGCATTTCAGTTTTAACCTGTCTCCAAACCTCCGGGTTACTCTTCTTAATCTTTAATTTCTTTGAAAGGAGCAACTTGTTAAGAGCCAGAAAAATTGGGTGCAAAGAAGTTGCACCCATGATACTAGCAGTACTTTAGCCTTCACCTGCTTTCACTTTCTTTAATTTTCCCGTCCGCTTTTGTCGCGGCTCTACTCTTTAATTTTCCTGTCCGCTCTTGTCGCGGCTCTACTTAATTTTCCTGTCCGCTTTTGTCGTGGCTCTACATTTTCCCGCTTTTGTCGCGGATCCCCATCTTACCTGGGGACTTACCAGTGCACTGCCCTGACTGCGAAGAGTTTTGTGCCTTAAAGGTTCCCCGGACTGGCCACCACTTGTCGCATCCGCCTCGACCAGCAAGGAAGACGCAACACCAGGCTCTTCTCCAAGCAGTTTATTCAGGAACCTTGAGACAATCTTCTGACCCCAGGGAAAGCCAGCCCACGCCCTTTATAGCCACTGGGCAACCAACCCCGTAGTGCCACGTGGACAATGCCGATAGGGTCAGACATACGCAAGCAAGCCAGATACCACGCCCAAGCCAAATAAGTTGTTTATCCCAGAGAACACCTGCCATCGGGAAGGCGGAAGCCAGACGCTGGCGCCATCTTTGAGGTGCGGCCGTGCACGGATCTCTGCACCAAAGACAGCAGGAAGGCAGAGAGGTAGACATGGGGCCTGGTGTGGGAATTTGAACTTTCAAAATTTCACATCCAACAATGCTACCCCTCCCAATCCACCCCCAACAATCCACTAACTTCTAACCAAACGTTCAAATACATGAGATTATGGGTGCCAGCCTCAGTCAAACCACCATACCCATCCACTGATGTTGCAAGTCTTTGCTTTCCTGTGGAACACCAGCCAGAACTATAGTCTTACAGCTGTTCTTAGGTAAATGCTTTATTGAGATAGAAAAGTGCACAAACAAATTTAGGCAGCGTAGTGCATTCTCCTCTAGCAAACACTACACATCCTTTGGATCCAATCAAGAAACAGGCATAAGCTACTTACTCCACAAGATTCAAGTGGTCCTATAATCACAACCCTGGCTTTTGCGGATGTTGATGGATTTCAGTTACTGTTTAAACATGCTGGAAGTGGAATTGCATGGTGGTTGTCTTTTCGTTACTTATTTGTTCCTCTGTATTTGTGGGATTCATCCTAGAGATTGAATGGCAAATGACCACCATATTCACAGTGGCTGTTTGAGCTATAGAACTTATGCCTGTATAATTCTGAAGGCTGAAAACGCAAAGTCAAGTTTTCATCAGGGTTGATTTTGTCTGAGTCCTATTCTTGCCCTGGTGGAGTCATCCTCTTTCTGTGTCCTCTCATTTTGAGGTAATTTATTTCTTTATCTATCTATCTATCTATCTATCTATCTATCTATCTATCTATCTATCAGTCTGTCTATCTATCTATCTATCTATCTATCTATCTATCTATCTATCTATCTATCTATCTATCTTTGTTTGTTGTTTGGATTTGAAACAATGCCTCATTATGCAGCCCTGTCTTGCTTAGAACTCACTACATTGACCAATATGACCCTGAACTGATTCAAATCGACCTGCCTCTGCCTCTCAAGTGCTGAGATTAAAGTCATGTGCAGCCAAACCCAGCTGAAGGGTAGGACTTCATATAAATTTTGGTTTCACAGCTCAGTCTAAAACATTTGTGAATATAATCAGTTACTGATACTCTTGGGAAGAAATGACCCATTAAAAACTCACATAGGAGACCCGGTGTGGTGGCACATTCCTGTAGTCCTAGTACTTAGGAGACAGAGACAGAAGGGAGGATCTTTAGGATTGTGGCAGTCAGAGTAGTCAACTCAGTGATCTCCAGGTTCAATGAGAGATCCTGTCTCAAAAACTAAAGTGAAGAGTGGTCTGAGAGGGTGGCTCAGTGGTTAGGAGTGTTGGATCACACCATCTATAACTCTAGTTTCAGGGCAAACGATGCCATCTTCTGCAGTTTATGAAAGTGTACAGACCACAACTTCAGCAAGTAAAGTAAAACAAGAAACTTTAAAAGGAAATAGTACATTTCAGAGTCTGGTGAAATGGTTCATCAGTTAAAGTATTCACTGTCAACCCTGACAGCGTAAGTTCAGTTCCTGGGACCCACATGGAGGAAGGTGAGCTCCAAATTCCTGACAGTTGTACTGACCTCCACTTGCACACCTTGGCATGTCTGAGCCCATGCAAACATGCACGCAAACAATAAACAAATAAGTTAGATTAGAAAAATAAGGTGAGGGAAATGACTGAGAAACAATATCTGATCGTCTCTGGTCTCCACATGCATGTTCATCCACTCAAATACTTGTGTTCACACACAAATATGCTTACACAAATTCACACAAATTAGTATAGTAGTACAGGCCTGTAATCACAGCACTTGAGAGGATGTGGAAGAAGACTTAAGAGTTCAAGTTCATCCTCTGCTACTCAACAAGTTCAAGGCCAGCCTGAGTTACACGAGACACTGTTTGAAGACAGAAACAAAACTCCTCACATAAACAGATACAGACTGTGCAGGGTTTTCTTTGTGTCTCTAATACCAGCCATTCCAGCCCTGGACACCAGGAATAATTCATAAATACATGACTTGATGGAAAGGCTGTAAGAGCAGTTAGTGCTTGGGACGCCTTCCTTCAGAGCTGGTGTAGTTCATACAGTGTTGTAGAAATGGTGTCTGTGTGTCTCCCATAGACATGAAGAGCTGTCTTCTGTGCCCCAAGGAGCAGTACTCGAGCCACACGAGAGACCGCTGCCTGCCCAGGACAGAGATCTTCCTGGCCTTTGAGGAACCTCTGGGCTTCATGCTGGCTTTGGTGGCACTCTTCCTGGCTGGTCTGGCTGTCCTGGTTCTGGGAATGTTCCTGAAGCACAGAGACAGCCCTGTGGTCAGGGCGAACAACAGAAGTCTCAGCTACTTACTCCTGCTCTCTCTTTGCCTCTGTGCCCTGTGTGCCTTGCTGTTCCTTGGGCGACCCAGTGTCTCGACGTGCCTCCTCCGTCAGACCACCTTTGCTGTGGTGTTCACAGTGCCTGTGTCCTCTGTTCTGGCCAAGACTCTCACAGTGGTCCTGGCCTTCAGGGTCACCAGGCCAGGGGACAGGATCCGGGTATGCCTGAGCCCTGGGGCTTCCACCTCAGTGGTCCTTATTGCTTCCTTCATGCAGGTTGTTCTTTGTGGGGTTTGGTTGGCCACCTCTCCACCATTTCCAGACAGGGATATGGTCTCAGAGCCCCAGCACATTGTCATCCAGTGCCAGGAGGGTTCTGGCACCATCTTCTTCTGTGTGCTGGGCTACTTGGGTTTCCTGGCAGTGGGTACTTTCTCTGTGGCTTTTCTGGCCAGGGGCCTGCCAGATGTCTTCAATGAGACTAAGTTCCTGACCTTCAGCATGCTGCTCTTCTGCAGTGTCTGGACAGCCTTCCTGCCCCTGTACCACAGTGCCCGGGGCAAGTCCACTGTGGCTGTAGAGATCTTCTCCATCCTGGCCTCCACTGCTGGCCTTCTGGGTGGCATCTTCCTCCCCAAGTGCTACATCATCTTGCTGAAACCAGAGAGGAACACTCCTGCCAGGCTAAGGCAAGGCCACCAGGCACAGCAGGAGAGGCAGAGTGAGATGCTCCAGAGAAGGTGTGTCCCCACATCCACACCACAAAACTTCATGATCTAGTCCTTGTGAAAGTCACTAGGATCACCCATGTGATTTTGTGTCACTGTTTTTGTGTGGATCAAAAGGTATTTAAAAGACATATCAAGATTAAAGTGACATTCTTTTAACAAAACACTCATGACTATCAGTTGATAGTGGCCACATAGATGGTTATTTACTATTTTCTATGTATTGATAAAATTGATCGCAATTGAGACAGTTAGAAAGGGGAGCTGACAAGATGGCTCAATGGTTAGAAGCTCTTACCATTAAACTTGGCAACCTGGGTTTGATACAGAGGACCCATATTTTGGAAGAAGAGAGTTGACATCACTAGTTGCTGTGTTACCTCTGCTTTCTACCGGAAGCACCCTCTATCTGCATACACACAAAATATAAATTTAAATTATGAAAAGGGTGATGAAGTGATGATGATCTCAAGTGTTGCTGAGCGTGTAAGGAATTGACAGGCTGATCATTTATCTCTCCTTTTTGTTTTGAGATCATCAGTAGTGGTGATTGAACCTTTCATTGCCAATTCCTTCACAGACTTACCATGTGATTTAGCAATCTCACAAACAGATATATACCCAAGAAATATAAAAACCCATCTGCAAGGACTGTAAATGAACCTTCAAGGAAGCATTATTTAGGCACTAAAAGTTGAAACACTCAAAATATTTATCAGTTTATGAATGTTTGGTATGACTTACTTATTCCTAGGACGTTATTTGGCAATAAGAAATAAATATAAGGGCTGGAGTGATGGCTCAGAGGTTAAGAGCACTGGCTGCTTGCTCTTCCTAAGTCCTGAGTTCAATTCCCACCAACCACATGGTGGTTCACAACCATGTATAGAGAGATCTGGTGCCCTCTTCTGGCATGCAAGCATACATACACTATATACATAATAAATAAACAAATCTTAAAAAAAGAAATAAATATAAAAGATATAGAATAATGTTTAATATGTGGTTAAATACTGAGAATTTTATAGTGATTTAAGGAAGCTAGATAAAGAACATTATATATTTTAATATTTCAATCTATGAAGAAGCAAACCCAGAAAGACACATACTAGAATAGTGTTTTCTTGAGGTTTCTTCAGGGGACATTGGAGGTGAGGCGTGTAGACTAAAGGGTGCAGTATTTCTTTCTGGGGCATTGAAGGTCTGAAATTTGTTTGGTGGGGCTGTAGACGTGGCTCAGTGGTTCAGAGCACTCACTCCTCCTCCAAAGGATCCAGTTTGGTTGCCAGAACCTATGTCAGGCAGCTCACAAGTCATTAATTAAAAAATGACTTGGTAATGGTTGTAAGACTCCACCAATAAGCTAAACACCACTAAATTGTCATCTCCTTTTATTTACTTATTTGGGACAGGCTTTTCCACATCAACCAGGCTGGCTTCAAACTTGTAGCAATCTTCCTGCTTCAGCGTCCTGAGTGTTGGGATTTTAGATGTATTCCTACACCTGGATAGTTCCATAAAGTAAATGTAAATGGATGAATTGTACTCTACTTGAATTATGTCTCAATAAAGTTTGTTTTAAAAAAGAATTACCCGTCAAATACAGAGTGTGAATTTCCATTATTTCCTGATATCTAAGAAGAGATCAAGTAGGCTTTATCCCAGAGATGTATGGAGGGCTCAACATATGAAATCTGTCAGTGTAATACACTGTATAAACAAACTGAAAGAAAAAACTCCACATGATCATCTCATAAGTTGCTGCAAAAGCCTTTGACAAAATACAACACCCCTTCATGATAAAGGTCTTGGAGATATCAGGAATACAAGGAACATACCTAAACATAATAAAGGCAATTTACAGCAAGCCAACAGCCAACATCAAATTGAATGGAGAGCAACTCAAAGCAATTCCACTAAAATCAGGAACAAGACCAGGCTCTCCACTCTCCTCATATCTATTCTATATAGTGCTCAAAGTTCTAGGTAGAGTAAATAAGATAGCAAAAGGAGATCAAAGGGATACAAATTGGAAAGGAGTAAGTCAAACTTTCTCTATTTGCAGATGATATGATAGTATACATGTGTCCCCAAAATTCCGCCAGGGCACACCTTCAGCAATGTGGTAGGATACAAGATTAACTAAAAAAACAATATTAGTAACCCTCCTATATACAAATGATAAATGGGCTGAGAAAGATATTAGAGAAACATCACCCTTTACAATAGCAACAAATACTATCAAATACCTTGGAGTAACTCTAACTAAGCAAGTGAAAGAGCTGTATGACAAGAACTTTAAGTCTCTGAAGATAGAAATGGAAGAAGATATCAGAAAATGGAAAGTTCTCCCTGCTCATGGAAAGGTAGAATCAACATAACAAAAATGACAATCTTACAAAAAGCAACCTACAGATTCAGTGCAACCCCCATCAAAATCCCAACACAATTCTTCACAGACCTGGAAAGAACAATACTCAAGTTCATATGAAAAACAAAAAACCCAGGATATCCAAAACAATCCTGAACAATAAAGCCACCTCTGGAGCCATCACCATCCCTGACCTGAAGGTCTACTATAGAGCTATAGTAATAAAAACAGCTTGGCATTGGCATAAAAATCGACATGTGGACCAACGGAATCTAATTGAATACCCTGACATTAATCCGCATACCTGTGAACACCTGATTTTCAACAAAGAAGCCAAAACTGTACAATGGTAAAAAGAAAGCATCTTCAACAAATGGTGCTGGCATAACTGGATGTCAACATGTAGAAGATTGCAAATAGATCTGCATATATCTCAGCATGCAGAAAACTGAAGTCCAAGTGGATCAAAGACTTCAATATAAATCCAGTTACACTGAACCTGACAGAAGAGAACGTGGGATGTAGCCTTGAATGCATTGGCACAGGAGACCATTTCCTAAATATAACACCAGTAGCACAGACACTGAGAACAACTATCAATAAATGGGACCTTCTGAAACTGAGAAGCTTCTATAAGGCAAAAGACATGGTCAATAAGACAAAATGACAGCCTACAGAAAAGGAAAAGATCTTCACCAATCCCACATCTGATAGAGGGCTGATCTCCAAAATACATAAAGAACTCAAGAAACTAGACATCAAAATAACAAACAATCCAATTAAAAAATGGGCTACAGAAGTAAACAGAATTCTCAACTGGAGAATGTCAAATGGCTGAAAGATATTTAAGGAATTGCTCAACATCCTTAGTCATCAGGGAAATGTAATCAAAAGACTCTGAGATACCATCTTACACCTGTCAGAACGGCTAAGAACGGAAACACTGAAGACAGCTTATGTTGGAGAGGATGTGGAGCAAGGGGAACACTCCTCCATTGTTGGTGGGAGTGCAAACTTATACAGACGCTTTAGAAATTAGTATGGTGGTTTCTCAGGAAATTGGGACTCAATCTACCTCAAAACCCAAATGATACCACTCTTGGGCATATACCCAAGGAATGCTCCATCATACCACGTGGACACTTGCTCAAATATGTTCATAGCAGCATTATTTGTATGGTTGTAGGATACAACCTAGATGCCCCTCAACCAAAAATGGATAAAGAAAATGTGGTACATATACATAATGGAGTGCTACTGAGCAGTAAAATACTATGTCATCATGAAATTTGCAGGCAAATGGATGGAACAAGAAAATATCATCCTGAGTGAGGTAACCCAGACTCAGAAAGACAAATATGGTATGTACTCACTCATAAGTGGATACTAGAAGTAAAGCAAAGGATAACCAGCCTACAACCCACAGCTCCAGAGAAGATAGGTAACAACAAGGACCCTAAGTGGGACACATAGAATGCCCTGGGAATGGGAAATAGATGAGATCTCCTCAGAAAACTGTGGCTGAGGGGAGCAATAGAGTGTAGGGGTGGTGGATGTGAGCATGAGGGAATGGGATTGTCTAGCTGGAACATGGGCAGAGTGTGAGAGCATTGAAGGAGATTTCTTGATAGAGGGAGCCATCACTGGAATAGGAGAAACCTTCCGCTAGGGAAATTACCAGAAATCCACAGGGATGACTAAAGTTTGATTGCTAGCAGTGGTGTAGGGGGTGTCTGAGCTGGCCTATCCAAGTGATTAGATTGGTGAATACTCTGTCATCATAGAGCTTTCATCCAGTAACTGATGGAAACAGATGCAGAGAGCCATGGCCAAGCACCAGGCCAAGCTCTGAATTCCAGTCTAAGAAAGAGATGAGGGATTCTGTGAGCAAGGTACATCAAGACCATGATTAGGATACTTACAGATATAACTGAACCAAGCTAGTGGTAATTCGTGAACTTTGGACTGACAGCTGTGGAGTCTGCATGGGTCTGGACTGGGCTCACTGCATTGGCGAGACAGTTGTGTAGTATGGCCTGTTTGAGGGGACCCTGACAGTGGGAATAGGATCTATCCCTAGTGCATTAACTGGCTGTTTGGAGCCAATTGCCTATGGTAGGACACCTTGCACAGCCTTGATGCAGTAGGAGAGTCTTGGACCTGCCTCAGTTGAATGTACCTGACTCCCCATGGGAGGCCATACCTTTTCAGATGAGTACCTGTGGGTTGTGTTGGTGAGGACAGCTGGGAGGAAGTGGAAGGAGATATGAGGGAGGACCTGTCATTGGTATGTGGAATGAATAAAAAATTTCTCAATGAAAAAGGAAAAAATAAAATAAAGTTGCATAATGAAAATGGATGAACTGTACAGTATGTGAAGTATGTCTCAATAAAGCTTGTATTAATAAAGAATTATCTATCAATTACAGAATGTGAACTTCCATTTTATCCTGATATCTAAGAAAAGATCAAACATTGAAAGTGAAAGTTCAATAAGCATAGGCTGAAATATTAGTGAACTGGAGTATTGCTGGTTTTTACTTATCTGTTTTTAATTTTATACATTATTGCTTGATAGATTTGTGTGTGCATGTTCCCATCTATGTTTTTAAACATGCAAGTGCCAAAGCACTATGTGGAGGTCAGAGGATAAGTTTGAGAAGTCAGTTCTTTTCTCTCATCACCTACGACCTGTACATTTAATGAGGATCTTCAGGCTGCCTTTACTTCCTAAGGTGCTGAGCCATCGATTTGGCTCCACTTTAGGCTTCAGTGTGGGAATTATGATTATGTTAGAAAATTCTACTCATCTGTTGGAGTAACAGAGTTTAGAATTTGTCTTCTTACCTGAGTATATCTTTTTTGTATGTATAAAGTGTGTGTGTGTGTGTGTGTGTGTGTGTGTGTGTGTGTGTGTGTGTTTGTGTGTGTGCCATGGCTTGTGTGTGGAGAAAGAGGATAACTTTGTAGAGTTGGTCCTCTCCTACCTCTATGTAGGTTCTTAGTATCACACACAGGTCATCAGGTTTGTGTATCAAGTGATTTTTACCTGAAAACCATCGTGGCAGCTTTGGGATCTGTTTTAAAGTAATAGAAGAAAGGCTCAGTCTTTTGGGAGGATTTCTCATGACTCTACAAAGACATGGATATTTATTGTTTTCTACTGATTGGTTGTTTGTATGTCCAAATTATCCATGATAAACCACTGTAAAATTTTCTTAAGGAACAACAAAGATCACCCCGAACATAGAGTGTGAAAGAAATAATCCATTTTAGCTACTAGGGTATTTGCTTCTTGTACCTACCTGGTCTCTCTACAAAACAGTGCCCTGAGCACAGCTGGTCCTGCACTTGCAAGTCCCACAGGAGACAATCAGACCTGTTGTCATCCTTCCTCTAGTCTGCAGATGATGCCCAGAGCTGTGACCTTGGATGCAGAGAGGCCATGAAGCCTCAGGAGAAGGGGATAATACTTTTAATGACTGAGATTTAGTGACTACTCACCTTCACCATATCACAATCAGTATTCTCCCCACAGCCTACAAACCTGGAGTTCCCAGTGTGGTCTTAGCCTGAGGTCCTTGATCAAGGGCAGTCTCCCAGATAAAAGCCCCATTCACTGCTAGCCACTGCCCCATGTGGGGCTGTCCTGTCACTGACTGTCTGGCCCCCAGCAGGCATGTGGCTGTGTACTCTCCTTCCTGTTCTCTTTGGCTGTTTCTCTGGGTCTGCCTTTTCTGCACCAAGATCCTGGCTGTTGCCAAGTCAGAGGCCTCGCTTCGATCGTCCTGGAGATGTAATAGTGGGGGGCAGCTTCTCCATCTTTGACCTCTCTATTGGTAACCTGTCTGACTTCACTGCCCCACCATCTGGACTTGTGGCTTCAGGGTAAGTGCTGGATGTGGGATAGGATTCTCTTAAATCCAGAAGCAGCTTTACAAGCTTGTGTGAAGTTTTGGATAAGGGTTGATTCTCATAATCTGAGATAGATGGCCTCCACTTTTCTCTGTGTATACATGGAGCAGCTCTGGTGCTCTCCTTTTACATCACTTCTGTCTGTCTGTCTTTCTTGTTTGTACCAGCCTGAAATATAGGCTTCTAATGTACTGTCTTTAATGTATGTGCTCCAAAGGCCAGGGGCGATTCTTGATTCTTTTGTATATCCTCGGTTCCTAAAGTGGTATCTAGGTAGGTGTGTTTGTTGAATGGGTTATTGTGTAAATAATAGATTTTTCATTATTTATCAGCCTCCCTGATTCCTCTGTACTATATTCCTTTGGCTTGTTATTTTTTTTCTATGTCTCATAAGCCTCCAATTCACTAGGAACTTGAAGATAACCTTGAATTTTTGATCCTCCTGCCTCCACTTTCTGAATGCTCAGATGATTGGACCATATCACCAACTCCTTAGGTGCTGGAGATAAAACTTATGAACTGAGCCATCCACAGTCACACTTTAAGATATTTTTGTCCCAGCTTTCTCAAAATACTGTTGCATGCAATAGTTCTCAAACAAGTATTTGGAATAATATTTGGTTTTTAGATGTTTGTTTTTAGCTTTATTGGTTTTTCGTTGCAGCAATGACTGAGCATAGGGCATATGGCTGCACTCCTAGCCCTCAGGAAGCTGAGGCAGGAGCAGTATTCGTTACAGGCAAGTTTGGGGTATATAATGAGACTTGAGTCAAAAAGAGTTGTTAAGAGGGTTTTCTACAGTAACTACCATCATTTTATAATCAGCTACAAATGCAAGAGACTTTCACTACTGATTTTTCACATTAATCATCATTTATATTACTTGTTTTTGAGACAGTAAACTTCTCTGTGCCCTGACTAGTCTGGATTCTCTGTGCAGTTCAGACTAACCCTCACACTCAGGATTATAAGCATGGGACAACACAGTGGCCACAATGTCTTGTCCTTGAGTGTTTTTTTTTTCTTTTTCGAGAGAAGGTCTTACTGTGTAGATGATGCTAGCCTAGAACTATCTTCTTTCCTCTACAAGCTGATTGCTGGAATCACACGTGTGTACCACCATACTTGGATCCCATGTTGTTTTTTTTATTAAAATGAGTAGTACTTGTATGTGTGTATTGGGTACAAAGATGTATTTTAATGAACATTTACAATATAGAATATTTCATTAACTCATCAACAAACCCACCACACTGTGTACTTATGTCTTCATGATTTGAATATTTAAAATCTAATGTGGGAATTGGAGACAGGAGAATCTGTAATTGAAGGTCTTAGGGTCTGGGGAAATTCCTGTATTGGTGACCTGTCCCTCTGTGCATGCCTGAAGACCTGAGTTTGAATTCCCAGAACCCACGTGAAAGCCTAGCATGTTGAGCCTCTGTAACCCTGGTTAGGAACAGTGAGACAGGCAGATTTCAAAGGTCACTGGCTGGCCAGCCTATCTGATTGGATGAGGTCCAGGCTCAGTGGTATAACCTGTCTCACAAAATAAGGTGAAGAGGGGCCCTGGAGATGCCTTATGGGGCAAAGTGCTTGGCATGCAAGCTTTATGGATGACTTGATTCCTCTCTGAAACCCACATAAAGGAGGAAGGAGAGAACTGACTCAAAAGTTGTTTCCTGACATCTATGTGTTATAGCATGTTTTAGTCTGCAGACACATCATATACACACATGCACACAGAATAATGTTTTTTAAAGGTGGAGAAGCAATTGTGAAAGATATCCTGACATCACATCGCCTTTACCCTCAACGAGGATACAACCATGCACACACATACTAACTCTGCCACACACACACACAGACACACACACACACACACACACACACACACACACACACACACACACCATGCTTGAAGACAATGCTAGAAGTCATCTTCTGTCTTATACATGCATGCACATACATATACAGATGATGACTGGGGTCATTTTTGGCTAAATAGTGAGTGTGAGTTCAGACTGGGTGGTGTGGAGACTCTGCATCAAAACAACAAAAAAATGTACTCTCAACATTAACATTTAGAAAAAATACACCAACATCAGCTGGATGCGGCAGCATTTTCCTTTAATCCCAGCACTCAAGAGTCAGAGGCAGGTGGATCTCTGATTTCCAGGCCAGCCAGGGCTATGCAGAGTCTTTTTATGTGAACAGCCCCATATTTGTATATGCACATATGTAGCTCACTTTTCTCCTTTCAACACCTCCCATGTGCCTCTCCCGCTCTAATTCATGGTCTTTTATTCTTTACTTATTTTGGTGTATAAATATGCAAACAAATATATAAATACATTAATGTGACCTGTTGAGTTAGTTTAGTGTTACTTGTATGTATATGTTTCAAAATTTTGTTGCATTTTTCTTGGTTCCTTTGATATTTTTATAATGTGCATTTTGTTTAATTCTCACCCCCAGCCTTTCTTACCTTCCTTTCACACCTGCCCTTCCTTCCTCCTCTATATAGGTCCTTTACCCACATTCATGGCCTTTTGTTTCATTAGCCATTGATTTTTTTCTTTTTTTTTGTTTTTTTTCTAGACAAGATTTCTCTTTGTAGCCCTGGCTATTCAAGAACTCACTTTGTAGACCCGGCTGTCTTGAGCCCACAAAGTTTCACCTGCCTCTTCCTTCCCAGTTCTGGGATTAAAGGCTTGTGCCACAACCACTGGGCTGTGACCCAGTGATTTTAACCAGGGATATCTGTGTGGTTGCAGGTTTGGAATTGTCCTTGTAGTTTGTGGGTTCACCTATTGGGTACATGACTGAAGACAATGAGTCTCTTCTCCCCCAAATACATTAGTTGACAATAGTTCAGCAGGGAAGAGTAGGGCCACACAAGGAATTTTTCAGTGCATGATTAGCTGCTGACAGGCTCACAGGTCTGCAATGTCTGAGTCATGTTCTAAAGACATCATTTCACATCTCTTCTCCATGTCTTCTGGCTCTTGGGTTCAATACTTCTGAAATAGATGTTGGTTTCTTTTGATTGTAACCAGCCATACAATGCAATAGATTTTTACTTTGTTTTCATGACACAGAGTTTCTGTAAGTAGGTATGGTGCCTGAGTTTGGCTATGTAGTCCATGCTGGTCTCTAACTCAGCAAGATCCACCTGCCTCTGTCTCTTGAGTGCTGGGATTAAAAAAGTGTTCTACCACACCCAGCTTATTTAATACATTTTGATTTATCCCTCCTGTCTTCTTAAACTGTCCCCTCTGGTTACTGTCTCCACATTCCCTCTGACTCCCCTTTATGTATTCTGAACTGTGCTCCTCTGCACATCTGTGTGCAAGTATTTGTGGAGATGTAGGTTTTACATGTATCCCTTGAGTCACTGTGTTTATTCTTGTTCCATTTACCCCATCATGAATGATGAATGTGGGCTTCTCCTTTCCTCAGAGTTTCCAACTGGGGCTACCGGGTGGCCCAGAGTTTCGTCTTTGCCATCGAGGAGATTAATAGGAGTGCTCACTTGTTGCCCAATGTGACCCTGGGCTTCTCTATTCGAAACTCTGGGGACACAGTGCATGGAGCCCTCCATGAGACAATGAGCTTTCTCACGAGGCAGCAGGAGCCCATCCCCAACTACACATGCCAGCATGGCTCTCCTCAGGCTGCCTTGGTAGGGGACACGAGGTCATCCCTGTCTGTGTCCATGGCCAGACTTCTGGGACTGTACAAGTTTCCCCAGGTGAGTTGCTGAAAGTCTCCTTCCTTCCTGATTGTAGTGCAATCCTTTACTGATGATAGTGAAAATGATGGTGATGGTCACAGTAGTGAGCAGCTCTACTGTGCAATCCCTTACTGATGATAGTGAAAACGATGGTGATGGTCACAGTAGTGAGCAGCTCTACTGTGCAATCCCTTACTGATGATAGTGAAAATGATGGTGATGGTCACAGTAGTGAGCAGCTCTACTGTGCAATCCCTTACTGATGATAGTGAAAACGATGGTGATGGTCACAGTAGTGAGCAGCTCTACTGTGCAATCCCTTACTATGATAGTGAAAACGATGGTGATGGTCACAGTAGTGAGCAGCTCTACTGTGGAGCCAGGTTTCCTGCAAATGTTCTCCGTACCCAATATGTTTCTTCTCTATATCGATACATTGGAGAGAACTATTGTCCCTCTCATTTATGCGGTAACTTAGAAAGTTCTTTTTTATTAAAAATATTTTAAAGATTTACTTATTTCTTTAATGGGTATGAGTATTTCGTGTAGACGGATTTCCAAACAGTCTTATTCAATAAGAAACGCAGAGCCAAATACAGGAGTGAAAGCTGTAGAGATCAGAGAAGTAGTGAGAGCCGCCAGCTAACCTTAGCTCACCACGCTGCCATAGCTTCCCAATTAACAGCTTCTTTTTGTCTAACCTCTGCCTTTATTGCCTTCTCATTGACTCTTAGCCCAACCACCTCACTTCCTCATCACTGCCTGTCTGTACAGACCTCCAGGTCTCTATGGTTGTTACTGGGATTAAAGACGTGTGCCACCACGCTTGGTTGAGTCTTTGAACACACATCGATTCTGCTTGCCAGGTGATTGATGAAGGGCGTGTGCTACCACTGCCTGACTTTTGCTTATGCCTGGCTATGTCCTCTGATCTCCAGACAAACTTTATTTATTAACATACAAATAAAATATCACCACAATTTTGATGTCATGTATATATATATATGCATATGTATATATATATATATATGCCACATATGTACATGGTGCCTATAGAAGTCATAAAAGGTCATTGAATTCCCTAGAACTGAACTTACAAAGGTCTTTTAGCTGACATGAGGGTGCTGGAATTGAGCCCTGGTCATCTGAAAGAATAGTAATACTGTTACACACTACCATTTCTCCAGCCCTTTATCTATTATTGTTATTATTATTGTGTGTAAGTGTGTGGGTATATGTGTGTGTGTGTGTGTGTGTGTGTGTGTGTGTGTGTGTGTGTGTGTGTGTGCATGTGTGTATATGCACTCAACACTGGAGCCATGGTGCCCATGTGGAGGTTAGAAGACAACTTTTGAGAATCAGTTCCTTTCTTATACCATGCAGGTACTGCAAGCCAAAATCAGGTTTCCAGGTTTAAAGGCAAACACCTTTACCTGAGGAGACATCTCATCTTTCCAGCATACAGAGAAAAAACTAACAACCCCCCAACCTGTTGTTTGAATCTATGATTGTCTTTTAATAAAAACCCAGAGCCAGATATCAGAGAGAAAGCTGAAAGATTAGAGAAGCAGAGCAGCCAGCCACTAGTTCTTACCTCTACGAAATCCTCAGTCTAAAGAGAGTGAGTTCCTGTTTCCTCACACCTTATATACCTTTCTCTGCCCTGCCATAGTACTTCCTGGGATTAAAGGCGTGTGTGCTTCCCAAGCAAAGGCATGAGATCTCAAGTGCTGGGATTAAAGGCGTGTGCCACCACTCCTGGCTCTGTCTCTCTCCTAGACTGGATCAATCTCATGTAGTCCAGTGTAACCTTGAACTCACAGAGATCCAGACTGACCTCTGCCTCCTGAGTGATAGGATTAAAGGTGTGTGCCACCACTGCCTGACCTCTACATCTAATCTAGTGGCTGGCTCTGTCCTCTGATCCTCAAGCAAGTTTATACGGTTACACGATATATCACCACAAAAACCCAACTTCTCTGTAAACGCTCCTGGCTATAGTTACTAGAGCTGGGATTTGAGTCTAGGCCACTGGGCTTATGCCACTTGCTCCCATCTCTTCCACGAATTGTTCCCTGTAATCCAGCCATCAGTCTCATTCCCACAATGGAGGCCATATATGACAATCATCTCTTCAATTCGTAGTTTTAAGAAGTGACTTGAGGATAATTACTTCATTTAAGGTGAACAATTCAGTGACTTTCATCTTGGCATGATTACCACAGTTGATTTGAGAATGTTTTCATCTTCCTGCAAAGAGACATCCCCCTCAAACTCATTGACTACCACATTCCATCATTCCTACCCTAAAGCAATCTCTAAAATTTGTCCTCTGATCTTTACATACCTCCCCCCTCTCTCTTCTCTCTCTCTCTCTCTCTCTCTCTCTCTCTCTCTCTCTCACACACACACACACACACACACACACACACACACTCACACACACACATGAATTTTAAAAAGAACAACATAACAGCTGTGTACAAACCAGAGAGTCAGACCAATCCTAGCTGAGGTGCAGGGATGAAATACTAGAGGGCAGATGAAGGACAGATACTGAGAGGAGAAGAGGTAATGCTATGATTCTGGGCTTCATTCCAGAAGTCACAGGGCTGTGTCAGGGATGATCAGCCAGCGAGGGGCACAAAGCTGTTCGTAGAAAAGGACAGCTCTCAAATCAGGATACTTAAGTCCTTTCCTGAAAATTATTTGTGTTTTAAAATTTAATATGCATTTATGTGTATGTATATGTCTGTGTGAATCTATGCCACAGATGTAGGAGGAAGCCAGAATAAGGTATCAGATTTCCTGGAGCTGGAGTTACAGGCCGATGTGAGAAACCTGAGGTGTGTGTTGGGAATTGAACATGGGTCCTCTGAAAGAACAACCAGGGCTCTTAACTGCTGAGCCATGTCTCCATTCCCTTCCTTCCCACATTTAAACCAGATCATCAGCCCACGCCTAAGTCCAGATCTCATCCACTCTTCTATCCTGGCTCTTCCTTGACAGGTCAGTTATGGATCCTCACTACCCATCCTCAGTGACAAGATCCAGTTCCCATCTTTCATGCGGACCCTGAGTAGTGACTTCACATCCTGTCGTGCAGTTCCTCAGCTGATAATTCACTTTCAGTGGTCCTGGGTGATCATTCTGGCCCATGATGATGACTTTGGGCAGCAGGCCAGCTCTCTGGCCACTCAGGAGCTGAGCACAGCTGGTGTGTGCATTGAGTACACCCTCCATGTTCCTTCCCATGAGTCCTTGGGGAAGATTGAAGAGATTGTCCAGACGATGCAAAAATCCACAGCCAGGGTTGTTCTGGTTTTCCTAAGCAATTCTAATTTCCAGCCTATCCTGTATGGCTTATTGGATGTTGCTGTCTCAGGCCAGGTCTGGGTTAGCAAGGACACTCTGCATATGGCTTTTGCCCTGACCATTCCAGGCATTTCCCGAGTATTGCACAGCACCTTTGGCCTTCTGCATCACAGCAGCAGGGCAATTGGGTTCCCTGAGTTCCTTGCTAATCTGCGGCCCAGCCAGACCCCAGAAGACATGTTTATAAAGAAGTTTTGGGAGTTCACCTTTGGTTGTACATGGCCCCACCAGAGCAGCACAATGACAGAGGGTGTCCAGTTGTGCTCAGGGAATGAGAGTCTGAAAAACCAGCAGTATGCTCTCCCAGAAGTGAGTAAAATTGATGTTGCTTACACAGCTGTCTACAGCATTGCGCATGCCCTGCAAGACATGATAACCCGTGGCCACCAGCATGGGAAAGTTATAGACTCTCAGAACTTCCATCCCTGGCAGGTGAGAGAGGCATGTGTGGAGTGGGTGATTCAGGGATGGTTGGAGAAGGGGACATTCTTTCTGACTAAGCTATGGAGGTTAAAGCTGACTGCGTACATCATCAGGGATACCTCCTACTTGGAACTGAGAGGCATCTTAGAATGAACAATGGACAAGGATTCCATGCTATGTGTGTGATCTCAGATGAGTCAAGTCCCTGTGACTTGCCTAACTTTACAAATACACAATGCCTAGTAAAATTCATATTTCACATAACAGAGAGTAGATTTTTTTTATATACCAAATTTTTGCTTTGGTAAACAGTGGATGGGTTTTAGTATAGACTTACTGCAAATCAGAATTACAAACAATATCAAATACCATTCATTTATTTTTCCTTTTTTTGGTATATGGTCCATGTATGTGGGCACATGAGTATGGGTAAGGGGGGGGTGCACACTCAGGTGTACATACATGTGGAAAGTTCTGAGGATGATGAGGAATCACCTTTGAATCCTCTTCTATCTTGCTTTGGGGCAGGGTTTTTCATTCAAACCCAGAACTTGTTGATGTGGCTAGTTTTTCTAGCCAGTTTGGTCTGGGAATCTCCTTACTTGCATCTTTTTGGGGATGTAAGTAGAGACTGGCTGCCACATCCACCTGACATTTATGTGGGTTCTGGGGATTTGAAGTCTGATCTTAAAGCGTTTATGACCAGGGCTTTAATCACGGAGCCATTTCCCAAGTCCTTAATAACTTTCCTTTTAAAAATATTATTTGATAATTTTATACCCATATATATATATAAATTTTTATATATACATATAAATATATATTGGTCATTTTGCTCCCAGTCTCTCTCTCTCTCTCTCTCTCTCTCTCTCTCTCTCTCTCTCTCTCATCTATCTATCTATCTATCTATCTATCTATCTATCTATCTATCTATCTATCTATCTATGATGGGGACTATTGGGGTCCAGCCCCTCAATAGTCCTCTCCCAGGGTCTGGGAAGAATCTACAACTAGCTGACAATCTAATTAATTAGATATGAAATGAATCTACATACATGAAACTCTTTAGTCCATACACTTCATTCTTCTGAGTTAGTTCTTTCTCTACACAGCTTCTATTCTGCTCTCATGTCTAGCTCCTTTCTTGCCTGATTTCTCTCTATATTTATTGGCTGACCCCTGTAAGTTCTATCTTAATTCTCTCATCTTAGTTCTGCCCCATCTAGGTTCTCATCCATCTAGTTCTTTCCCATCTTAGTTCCTCTTCCATCTCCTTCTTCCTTATCTTGTTCTTCCCCACCTGGCTCTTCCTCATCTTCCATCTTGTTCCTCTAGTACTCTGGTCTAGCCCTTCAATCTAGTTCTTTCCCACCTAGTTGGTTCCTCTCCAGTTCTTCGCACCTATTTCTTCCATTCTCTTTTCTCTTCTCCCTCTCATCCTCCCTCTGAAAATAAAACTGCCTTTTATCCCTTTGGCCCTTATCTCTCCAAGCTATCTCTACTCCCACAGTTTCTGCCAGGGTGGGGGGAAGTATGCTCAGCCGCTAGGCAACTTGGCTAAGCAACCTCCTCCGTCACAGCTGGATGTACCTGTAAGTAGGAATTCTTTAGTTCTGAGTTAATTGTTAAGGGTGGATCTAAAACTGGAGATAAGACTTTGGAAAGGAGAAAGTTAAGCTTAATTAGCACATCTGCCAGGCCTTCTCAAACAGAAACTTATGTCTGTTCTTAGAGAGTACAGAGGTGTCTCTGATAAGATACTTTTGTCCATCCAGAGATGGTCCTGGCTGGATGCTGCTAATGATAATAATTACAGAAAGGCCTGAAATTAGGGATCCTGGCTGCATTACTGAACAGAAGGTTATCTGAATATTCCTTTAGTAGAGGGGAAATGGTGCCCAATAAATGATGGAAAAGCTACAATAGCACGCGAGACATTCATAGCAAGAAACGGCTGATAATCAAAAGCCAATATCACCAAGACTCCTTGAGCCTCAGCATGACCTCTTGATGGCCCTTGGCCTCTTCCAGGTATTAGCTTGTCATAATCAGCTAAAATCCTACTTCACATATTTTTGTAGCTTGCACCATATCTGTCTGTCTATCTATCTATCTATCTATCTATCTATCTATCTATCTATCTATCTATCTATCATCTATCTGTCTGTCTGTCTGTCTGTCTGTCTATCTATCTATCTATCTATCTATCTATCTATCTATCTGTCTGTCATCTTTCTTTCTTTCTCTTTCCTTCCTTCCTTCTTTCTCTTCCTTCTTTCCTTCCTTCCTTCTTATCTTTCTCTTTCTTTCTCTCTTTCTCTCTCTTTCTCTCTCTCTCTCTCTTTCTTTCTTTCTTTCTTTCTTTCTTTCTTTCTCTCTCTCTTTCTTTCTTTTTTTCTTTTTCTTTCTTTCTTTCTTTCTTTCTTTCTTTCTTTCTTTCTTTCTTTCTTTCTTTCTTTCTTTCTTTCTTTCTCAAACCCATTCAGCGTAGCCTAGGCCCAGATCTGTAAGGGGCCCCTTGGAAGACAGGTTGTTCCCTGGTGAGGTCACCAGTGAGAGTAGTGGGCGATGAAACAGTGTGTTTTCATTACTTCCACTCAGATGACCTGAATCTGTACTCTGTGCCTGGTGAAGGTGGTTTTAAAGCAGATGGACAGTGATAGGTGTTAGCTTTCTGGCTGAAGGTGACAGATTAAAAATTACAAGAGGTCAGACTTTGTGGGCCATGTCTGCTATTTTAGCACACAGGCAGTTGAGGCCAGATAATCCCCAGTTAAGGGCAACTTGAACAATACAGCAAAATCCTGTCACAAAATAAAAATATGTGAGTATGATGAAGTCTGTGTGTATTCTATGAAGAAGATGTAAATTAAATGAAGGCTGAGGAGTGAGTGAAGGGAAGTGAAAGGCTGGAGAAATTCTCTCTGTTAGGAAATACTTGAGTTCAGGACAAGAGGATGAGAAGTCTCACCATGGGTAGAAGTAATAGCATTGCAGATGGCAAGGCCAGCATGTGTCAAGACCCTAGAATGGAGCAAATAGAAGAGCATCATGGGTGGGACTGATGAATAATGGGAGACAGTTTGGAGTGAATGGGTGGTCTAGGTGAGCTGGGGAAGTCTGTGGAAGTCCTGGTAGGATTTGGAGTCTACTGAGTGTGATGGGAAGACTGAGGACAGTAGTACACAGCCAAATGAGACTCTGGAGCAGGAACCACATTGTCATGTTTTTGGGTTTAATTTTAAGGTTGTTGAGGTGGAAGAGTGGGTAATGGCACTATCCACAAGCATAAGTTGGATTCCTGAGTCCCACATGACAGCAGGAGAGAACATTCCTGAGAGTTGTTCTCTGGATTACACAATATGAGTGAGTTGTACACACACACACACACACACACACACACACACACACACACACACAGAGAGAGAGAGAGAGAGAGAGAGAGAGAGAGAGAGAGAGAGAGAGAGAGAGAGATTTAAAATTATCTGGTTAATTATTATGAATTATTACTTATTAAGGTTAGAACATTTTTTGCTAGTCTGAAAATATCATGGGTCCTTCATCTCCTTGATACCTAATGGGTCTACTTCTTGGTTGAAGTGGCACTGTTTCACTTCAGAGGCCAATGGCATGTGGCATCATGGATAACCTCCCCGACAGGTCCTTGCCATTTATAATGTCTCCCTTCCTTCCTCAGCTGCTTCTTGCCCTTAGGAAGGTGCACTTCAAGACTCCTGATGGAATCAAGATTATGTTTGATGCCAATGGAGATTTGGTGACAAAATTTGACATTTTCCAATGGCAGAAGACCCCTGAGGGTATATTTCACTCGGTCCATGTGGGTATGATAGACCCTCAGATCTCTTTGGGGAGCAAAATGATGGTCCATTTGAAGGAGGATCTTCAAGTGAGTTGCCTGACTGCAGTGATAAGTCTTGTCCTAATGTGTTAAAGTGACAGGGCAATTCTAAGCCCAGGGCTCCTCATCTCTGCTTGTGCATTTAGTTGATGAAGCTCTGGATGGGCCAGTCAGTTATAACTGGCTATGCTGTTGACCTTATAACAGATCTTTCTCTGAATGATATTGACTCACCAGCAAAAATGACCTGACAACACTGCATGGCAGCACTTTGTAATGTCTGCCAATACTTAAAATTGTTCTTCAAGTTGTATTTACATATATGAATTACTCCCAGTATATTATTTGTGTAGTATGTTTATGCCTATTGCCTATGGAGGTTGTGGAGGGCACTGGATCCTCTGGAAATAGAGTTACAGTGTGAACTGATCTAGGGGTACTAGGAATTGAACCCTGCTCCTCTGGAAGAGCAGCCTGTACTCTGAACCACTGAGCCTTCTGTCATGCCCCCATATCTTTGATTGCTGATATAGAAGCCACAGAGAGGCTGGAAAGACAACACATCAAACTGTTTAGCTATGTTTTTGAATCCCTTAGCCATGCAAGCCAGATGTAGCCCTTCCTCAATTACACTCAAAGTTACC
This sequence comes from Peromyscus eremicus, assembly GCF_949786415.1. Lineage (NCBI taxonomy): Eukaryota > Metazoa > Chordata > Mammalia > Rodentia > Cricetidae > Peromyscus > Peromyscus eremicus. The sequence continues at coordinate 195,010,758 of NC_081416.1, forward strand.
TCTCCAGTCTGGCATCAATAGGATAGACATCTTTTCTGAAAGGCATCTATCTCATCTAGAGTTATGTGAGGCAACTGTTCTGTTTTGGTTCTCAAGCTGAGGTCAAGCATCTGTATTCCTGGAGAGTCCCTGGTGACACTATGCTCACTGTTACTAGGTGCCCAGCTCTGTCTGCAGTGAAAGCTGCCTTCCAGGGTTCAGCCAAGTGCCCAGGCTGGGAGCCCCCCACTGCTGTTTTGATTGCAGTCCCTGCCCCGAGGGACAGTTTGCAGACCAAAGAGGTAAGGGCATGTGGAGCTGGAATCTGAGGGTCAAGAGGGCACTGTGAGCCTCCTGTATTTGTCCATTGTCTTTGTTACTGTTCTACTGCTGTGAAGAGACACCATGACCAAGGCAGCTTCTAAAATAAAAGCATTCAACTGGGGCCTTATTTAGAGTTTTGAAGTGCAAGCCCATGACTCTCATGGCTGGAAGCTTGGCATCAGGCAGGCAAGCATGGCGCTTCAGCAGTAGTTGAGAGATTACATTAAGATTCATAGACAGCAGGCAGGCAGAGAGGTGCAGAGTGGGCCTGGTGTGGAAGTTTGATCTTTCAAAGGCAACCCCCCATTGACACTCTTCATCCAACAAAGCTACAACTCTAAATCCATCCCCCAAATCCACTCATTAGCAAGCAAACATTCAAATATATGAGCCTATGAGGGTCATTCTCAGACAAACTACCACATCTATCCACTGAGATATTGTACAGTCTTTTCTTTCCTGTGGAACACCAGCCAGAACTCTACTCATATAGTTGTTCTCAGTTAAATGCTTTATTGAGACAGATAAGTGTATGAACCATCAGTGGGCTGCATAATGATTTCTCCTATAGCAAACACTACATATCTTTGGTCCCCAAACAAGAAATAGGCATAAGTTACTTCCACAAGCTTCTAGTGGTCCTGTAATGGAACTCTGGCTTTTGCTCACACTGATGAATATCATTTGCTTTTTAAACCTCTTGTAAGTGGAATTGCATGGGTAGATGTTCTTTTGTGATTTCTTTCTTCCTCTGTATTAGTGGGGTTCATTCAAGAGGTTGAATTCCATATTGTTGGAGCTGCAGAACTTATTCCTTTACCATTCTGAAAGCTGGAAATGCAAAGCAAAGTTATCATCAGGGTTGGTGTTGTGTGCAGCCTCACTCTTGCCCTAGTACAGTCATCTCCTAAGTGTGTGCTCTCATTTCATCGTGTGTTTGTGTTTGTGTGTGTGTGTGTGTGTGTGTGTGTGTGTGTGTGTGTGTGTGTTCCCTCTTTTTTTTTGGTTTGTTTTTTGGTTTTGAGACAAGGGTTCATCATGTAGCACTGACTGGCTTGGAACTCACATGACACCAGTCTGTCCCCACACTGATAGAAAACTACCTGCCTCAGTCTTTCAAGTGCCGAGATTAAAGTCATGTGCAGCTACACCTAGTCTCAACTCCCCATTCTTATCAGAATAGCAGCAATGTTGGAATTATCGTCTGTCCTGATGACCTCATTTAAGATTTATTAGAAAATCTCCAGTTTACTTATGGCAAAATATAGTGGCATTTTGAGGTGCCAAATAAGAGGACTTCACAAAATGAAATTTGTGGGCACAACTCAGTTGAAAACATTTGTTAATATGACTAGTTACTGATACCATATTAGGAAAAAATGAAACATTAAAAACTCACATAAGAGACCAGATGTGGTGGCACATTCCTTGAATCTCAGCACTCAGTAGATGGAGACAAGAGTATCTTGGAGATTGTGTCTTGTTATTATAGTCAACTCAGTGATCTCCAGGTTCAATGTGAGATCCAGTCTCAAAAAATATGATTGTGAGGGACTGGTAAGGAGGTTCAACATTTAAGAGCACCCATAGGGGGACTCAAAATCATTTGCAACCCCAGTTATAGGGGACTGATGTCATCTTCTGACTTCTATAGGAACTAGAAATGCACATGATTTATACATATGTGTGTGTGTGTGTGTGTGTGTATGTGTGTGTGTGTGTGTGTGAACAAAAAAACACTCAACAAGTAAAATAAAATAAGTAATTCCAAGAAAGTTGTTTAGACTAGTGAAATGGCCCTTCAACTAAAGCATTCACTGTTAACTCTGACAGCCTGAGTCCAGCTTCAGAGACACTGACAGTTTTTCTGACCTTCAGGAGGATACCAAGTAAGTCTGATTAGAAAAATAAGGTGGGCAAATTGATTGGGAAACAATATCTGATAATCTCTGGTCCCACAAGCATGTGCATCAACTTACATACATGTATGCACACACAAACCTGCACATACACAAACTCACACAAATTAGGTATAGTGGTGCAGGCCTTTAATCACAGCACTTGAGAGGATATGGAACAAGTCCCAGGAGTTGAAGGTCATCCTCTGCTACTCAACAAGTTCAAGGCCAGCCTGAGTTACACGAGACACTGTTTGAAGACAAAACAAAACTCCTCACATAAAACAGATATAATTGTGCAGTTATTTCCTTTGTGTCTCTACCTCTAATATCAGCCATTCCAGCTCTGGACACCAGGAATAAATCATAAATAAATGACTTGATGGAAAGGCTGTAAGAGTACTTAGTGCTTGGGACGCCTTCCTTCAGAGCTGGTGTAGTTCATATAGTGTTGTAGAAATGGTGTCTGTGTGTCTCCCATAGACATGAAGAGCTGTCTTCTGTGCCCCAAGGAGCAGTACTCGAGCCACACGAGAGACCGCTGCCTGCCCAGGACAGAGATCTTCCTGGCCTTTGAGGAACCTCTGGGCTTCATGCTGGCTTTGGTGGCACTCTTCCTGGCTGGTCTGGCTGTCCTGGTTCTGGGAATGTTCCTGAAGCACAGAGACAGCCCTGTGGTCAGGGCAAACAACAGAAGTCTCAGCTACTTACTCCTGCTCTCTCTTTGCCTCTGTGCCCTGTGTGCCTTGCTGTTCCTTGGGCGACCCAGTGTCTTGACATGTCTCCTCCGTCAGACCACCTTTGCTGTGGTGTTCACGGTGGCTGTGTCCTCTGTTCTGGCCAAGACTCTCACAGTGGTCCTGGCCTTCAGGGTCACCAGGCCAGGGGACAGGATCCGGGTATGTCTGAGCCCTGGGGCTTCCTCCTCAGTGGTTCTCATTGCTTCCTTCATGCAGGTTGTTCTTTGTGGGGTCTGGCTGGCCACCTCCCCACCATTTCCAGACAGGGATATGGTCTCAGAGCCCCAGCACATTGTCATCCAGTGCCAGGAGGGTTCTGGCACCATCTTCTTCTGTGTGCTGGGCTACTTGGGTTTCCTGGCAGTGGGTACCTTCTCTGTAGCTTTTCTGGCCAGGGGCCTGCCAGATGTCTTCAATGAGACTAAGTTCCTGACCTTCAGCATGCTGCTCTTCTGCAGTGTCTGGACAGCCTTCCTGCCCCTGTACCACAGTGCCCGGGGCAAGTCCACTGTGGCTGTAGAGATCTTCTCCATCCTGGCCTCCACTGCTGGCCTTCTGGGTGGCATCTTCCTCCCCAAGTGCTACATCATTTTGCTGAAACCAGAGAGGAACACCGCTGCCTGGCTAAGGCAAGGCCACCAGGCACATCAGGAGAGACAGAGTGAGATGCTCCAGAGAAGGTGTGTCCCCACATCCACACCACAGGTCTTTATGACATCGTCCTAGGATGCATCACCTGGACAACCCGTGTGATTTTGTGTCACTGATTTTATGGGGATCTAAAGGAATTTAATAGACAAATCAAGATTAAAGTGAGATACTTTTAACAAAACACTCATGACTATCAGTTGATATTGGCCACATAGATGGTTATTTATTATTCTCTATGTATTGATAAAATTTATCACAATTAAGATAGTTTAGAAAGGGGAGCTGACAAGGTGGCTCAATGGGTAGAAGGACTTACCATTAAGCATGACCACCTGTGTTTGATACAGAGGATCCAGATGCTGGAAGGAGAGAGTTAACATCACTAAGTTGTTGTGTTACTTCTGCCTGCTAAGGGAAGCACCTCCTATTTGCATACAAACAAAATATAAATGTAAATTGTGAAAAGGGTGATGAAGTGATGATGACGTCAAGTGTTGCTGAGGGTGTGAGGAATTGACAGGCTGATCATGGATCTCTCCTTTTTGTAGCTGGAGTTTTCTCCAGTCCTCCCCAGCAAGATGGAGCCCGCAACTACTTATAAAATAATCACTCAGAAACTTACATTAATTAAACTGCTGAGCCATTAGCTCAGGCCTACCACTGACTAGCTCTTACACTTAACTCAGCCCATTTCTGTTAATCTGTATGTCACCATGTGTTCCGTGGCTTTAACTGTTGCCTTTACATGTTGCTCCCTGGATGGCAGGCTGGCGTCTTTCCCAGACTTCCACCTCCCAGCCTCTCTTCTCTGTTTGTCCTGCCTATCCTATCCTTCCTGCCCATCTACTGGCCAATCAGCATTTTATTTATTCACAACATACAGGACATCCCACAGCACTTCCCCTTTTCTGTTTTTTTAAAGGAAGATTTTAACTTTAACATAGTAAAATTACATATAACAAAAAAGTTATCTAGTAAGAACTACAGTTACAATATCTAGTCTATTTGTATTTGGCAAAATTAAAGAAGATATCCTATCTATCTTATATTTGTGAGTCTAAGCTTTTATATCTAACTTATCTCTTATTATAACTAAGGCTATTATAACTATCTAGTTATTAACTACATCAAAGACCTCAGAGGGATTTAATTTTACCTAAGAAATGGGAGAAGGCTTCAAGCGACTTTTGAGAGTCTTGTGAGAGTAGACAGAGACCGCTGGTAGCTTGGACAGTCATCTAAAGTTTTTTTGTAAAGATGGGGCATCTGTCTTTAGCCCACAGGCCCAGAGTCTCTCAGCCACTTTTCTCTGTGTCCTGTAGAATGTCTGGTGTTTTTTTTTCTGCAAAGCAGGGACCTGAAGGACCATTTTGTCAAGCAAGGTTTAGTGGTCATCTTTCTATGGGTCCTGCATGTCCAGTTCATACATTTTTTTAAGTAGTCCAGGCAAGGACAGTTTCTTGCCCAAATGGCTATTTTTGTCAAGAAAAAGATAAAATCCATGCAGAGCATCATCGATGCCCATCCTCCTCTCTGAAGTAAATCAGTGCTGTCAGGAGCAGACATGTCTCACTGTCCAGAAAGTCTAAATTTTTAAAAGATTTAAAATGCCATATTCTGTAGATCTTTGAAGTCTTTGAACATTACCTATCCATCTGAAATATATCTATGTATACCTAGAAAACTGAAGTAACATGGCTACAAGTATGATTATCATAGATGACTCATTATTAATCTATTTTAATTATCCATTACAATTTTAGATGAGTTGTACAAATATAATACCTTAAACATGAGTAGAAATATACACACAGTATAACAAAATTAACTTTAAATTTGTGTCAATAAACTAAAATCTATACCAATGTAAAACATTTCAAACAAGTTGTTGCTCTTTAAAAGTAGGTTCATTAATCTATTCTTTCATCCTATCATATCTATATGATAGCCCCTTTTTTTCTTTAGAAAGCAATTGCATTTATAATCAACCTATTGAGATCATTAATCGTGGGTATAGAACCTTTAACTGACAGTTACTGCACAGACTTACCATGTGATTTAACAATCTCACTTGTAGATATTTACTCAAGAAAAATAAAAACATGTCTGCAAGGACTGTAAATGAATCTTCAGAGAAGCATTATTTAGGCACTAAAAGTTGAAATACTCAAAATATTTATCAGTTTATCAATGTTTTGTATGACTTACTCATCCCTAGGACATTATTTGTCAATAAGAAATAAATATAAAAGAAATAAAATACTGTTTAATATGTGGTTAAATATTGAGAATTTTATACTGAGTTAAAAAATCTAGATAAAGAACATAATATGTTTTAATGTTGGGATCTATGAAGAAGCAAACCCAGAAAGAGTTATAATATATATATATATATATATATATATATATATATATATATATATATATATATTTTGTTTTGTTTTGTTTTGTTTTGTTTTGTTTTTCGAGACAGGGTTTCTCTGTGTAGCTTTGCGCCTTTCCTGGGACTCACTTGGTAGCCCAGGCTGGCCTCGAACTCACAGAGATCCGCCTGGCTCTGCCTCCCGAGTGCTGGGATTAAAGGCGTGTGCCACCACCGCCCGGCTCGAGTTATATTATATTTATATTGAGGTTTGTGGAGGGGAGATTGGAGGTGAAGAGTGTAGCCTAAAAGGTGCAGTAGTTCCTTTTGGGGTGATGAAGGTCTCAAATTTGTTTGGTAAGGCTCTAGAGGTGGTTCAAAGATTCAGCGCACTCACTCCTCCTCCAGAGGACTCAGTTTGGTTGCCAGAACTCACATCAGGCAGCTCACAGCCACCTGTAATTCCAGCTCTAGAGGATTCACCATCCTGGTCTCTGTGTGCACCTGAACTCATGTGCTCATACTGAACTCCATGCTTAATTAAAAAATGACTTGGTTGTAAGACTCTACTAAATTGCCATCCTTTTATTTATTTATTTGGCACAGTCTCTTTCCACATCAACCATGTTGGCTTCAAACTTATATCAATTGTCCTGCTTCAGCGTCCTGAGTGTTTGGATTTTTAGATGTAATCCCATACCTGAGTAGTTGCATAAAGTAAATGTTAATGGATGAGTTGTACACTATGTGAATTATGTCTCAATAAAGTTTGTTTTAAAAAAGCATTATCCACCAATTACAGAGTGTGGACTTCCCTTATATCCTGATTTCTAAGAAAAGATCAAGTAGGCTTCATCCCAGGGATGCATGGAGGGCTCAACATATGAAAATCTGTCAGTATAATACATCGTATAAACAAACTGAAAGAAAAAATCACACGATCATCTCATTAGTTTCTGAAAAAGCCTTTGACAAAATACAACACCTCTTCATGATAAAAATCCTGGAGAGATTAGGAATACAAGGAACATACCTAAACATAATAAAGGCAGTTTACAGCAAGTCAACAGCCAACATCAAATTGAATGGAGAGCAACTGAAAGCAATCCACTAAAATCAGGAACAAGACAAGGCTTCCACTCTCCTCATATCTATTCAATATAGTACTCAAAGTTCTAGCTAGAGCAATAAGACAACAAAAGGAGATCAAGGGGACACAAATTGGAAAGGAAGAAATCAAACTTTCCATTTTTGAAGATGATATGATAGTATACATAAGTGACCCAAAAATTCTACCAGGGAACACCTACAGCAGATAAACACCTTCAGCAATGTGGTAGGATAGAAGATTAACTAAAAAATCAGTAACCCTCCTATATACAAATGATAAATGGGTCAAGAACGAAATTAGAGAAACATCACACTTTATAATAGTCACAAATCATACCAAATACCTTGGAGTAACTCTAAGCAAGTGAAAGAGCTGTATGACAAGAACTTTAAGTCTTTGAAGATAGAAATGGAAGAAGATATCAGAAAATGGAAAGTTCTCCCATTCTAATGGAAAGGTAGAATCAACATAAGAAAAATGACAATCTTACAAAAAGCAACCTATAGATTCAGTGCAACCCCCATCAAAATCCCAACACAATTTTTCACAGACCTGGAAAGAACAATACTCAAGTTCATATGAAAAACAACAAAACCGAGGATATCCAAAATAATCCTGAACAATAAAGCCACTTCTGGAGACATCACCATCCCTGACCTCAATCTCTACTATAGAGCTATAGTAATAAAAACAGCTTGGCATTGACATAAAAATCGACATGTGGACCAAAGTAATCTAATTGAATACCCTGACATTAATCTGCATACCTGTGAACACTTGATTTTCAACAAAGAAGCCAAAACTGTACAATGGTAAAAAGAAAGCATCTTCAACAAATGGTGCTGGCATAACTGGATGTCAACATACAGAAGATTGCATATAGATCCATGTCTATCTCCATACACAAAACTCAAGTCCAAGTGGATCAAAGACTTCAATATAAATCCAGTTACACTGAACCTGATAGAAAAGAAAGTGGGATGTAGCCTTGAATGCATTGGCACAGGAGAGCACTTCCTAAATATAACAGTAGTAGCACAAACTGAGAACAACAATCAATAAATGGGATCTTCTGAAACTGAGAAGCTTTGTAGGGCAAAAGACATGGTCAATAAGACAAAACAACAGTCTACAGAATGGAAAAAGATCATCACCAACCCCACATCTGACAGAGGGCTGATCTCCAGAATATGTAAAGAACTTAAGAAACTAGACATCAAAATACCTAACAGTCCAATTAAAAAATGGGCTATAGAGCTGAACAGAGAATTCTCAACAGAAGAATGTCAAATGGCTGAAAGACATATAAGGAATTGCTCAACATTCTTAGTCATCAGGGAAATGCAAATCAAAACAACTCTGAGATATCACCTTACACCTGTCAAAATGGCTAAGATCAAAAACAGTGAAGACAGCTTATGTTGGAGAGCATGTGGAGCCAGGGGAACATTCCTCCATTAGTGGGAGTGAAAACTTGTACAGCCACTTTGAAAATAAGTATGGTGGTTTCTCAGGATATTTGGACTCAGTCTACTTCAAACCCAATGATACTACTCTTAGAATATACTCAAGGAATGCTCAATCATACCACAAGGACACTTGCTCAAGTATGTTGTTCATAGCCGCATTATTCATAGTAGCCAGAACTTGGATACAACCTAGATGACCCTCAACCAAAGAATGGATAAATAAAATGTGGTACATATACACAATGGAGTGCTACTCAGCAGTAAAATTCTATGACATCATGAAATTGGCAAGCAAGTGGATAGAAAAAGAAAATATCATCCTGAGTGAGGTAACCCAGACTCAGAAAGACAAACATGGTATGTACTCACTCATAAGTGGATACTAGAAGTAAAGCAAAGGATAACCAGCCTACAAACCACAGTTTAAGAGAAGCTGGGTAACAAGGAGGTCCCTAAGAGGGGTGCATGGAATGCCCTGGGAATGGGAAATAGATGAGATTCCCAGAGTAAACTGGGGTGTGAGGGGGAGCATTGGATTGTAAGGGGTGGTGGATATGAGCATGGGGAAATGGGGTGGTTGAGCTGGAACATTAGCGGAATGGGAGAGCAATGAAAGAGATTTCTTGATAGAGGGAGATATCATGGGGATAGGAGAAACCTGGTGCTAGGGAAATTCCCAGAAATCTACATGGATGACCCTAGCTTAGACTACTAGCAGTGGTGGAGGGGGTGCCTGAGCTGGCCTACCCAGGTGATTAGATTGGTGAATACCCTATCATCATAGAGCCTTTATCCAATAAGTGATGAAAACAGATCTAGAGAGCCACAGCCAAGCACCAGGCCAAGCTTTGAAGTCTAGTCGAAGAAAGAGATGAGGGATTCTATGAGCAAGGTGCATCAAGACCATGATAGAGAAACTTACAGACACAAGCGAATCAAGCTAGTGGGAACTCATGAACTTTGGACTGACAGCTGTGGAGCCTGTATGGGACTGGACTGGGCCCTCGGCATGGGTGAGACCATTGTGTAGCTTGGTCTGTTTGAGGGGCCCCTGACAGTGGGAATAGGATCTATCCCTGGTGCGTGAACTGGCTGTTTGGAGACAATTGCCTATGGTGGGACAATTGCACAGCCTTGATCCAGGAGTAGAGGCTTGGACCTGCCTCAGCTGAATGTACCAGACACCCCATGGAAGGCCATACCTTTTCAGATGAGGGGCTGTAAGGTAGCTTGTGGTGGGAGAAGGCTGGGAGGAAGTGGGAGGAGAGATGAAAGAGGATCTGTCATTGGTATATGGAATGAACAAAATATTTCTTAATAGAAAAGGAAAAAATAAAAGTTGCATAATGTAAATGTATGAACCACACAGTATGTGAATTATGTCTCAATAAAGCTTGTATTAATAAAGAATTATCTATTGGGCCCAGTCCCTGGAACATAGTCGGTCCCCAGGAACCCCCACCCAACTCTGTGCCAGTTGCCGGCCAGCAGAGAAAACTCCTGCAGAAAGCCCCCCTATCCCCCATGGAAACTCCCCATCAGACCCTGCAATCTACTAGTTCCACACTCCACCACTATACCCATCTGCCTGTGACCCCAGTAATTTCTTGAGGTGAAAAAATCAAACTGCTAGCTCTCGTTGGACCAAGAGGTGAGTCACTCTTCCCACACCCAGAGAGTCCTGCCCCTAGGACCTGTGCCCTGGGACACAGCCTGTCCCCAGGAACCCCTACCCAACTCTGCCCCAGTTGCTGGCCAGGAGGGAATACTCCTGCAGGAAGGCTCCCACACACCAAAAACCCCCATCAGACCCTGCAATCTACAAGTTCCACACCCTGCCTCAACACCCATCCACCTGTGACCCCATCCTGAGGCATGGAAGCCAAACCACCAGCTCTCATTGGACCAAGAGTAACCTCCAGAGACAGGGAATCTGCCAGCCCTCATTGGACCAGGAGTGGCTTTCTGAGATATAAAATCTGCCAGCTCTCATTGGACCAAGACAGGATTCCTGAGACACAGAATCTGTTAGCTCTAACTGGACCAAGAGCTCCGATAAGACCAAGAGTGGCTCTGTGAGTCACAGAATCAACTAGCTTGGGTTAGGCCAAGTGCAGCTCCTTGAGATAAAGAATCTGCCAGCTCCAATTAGACAAGAGCCCAGATTGGACCCAGAGGGGCCCCCGAGATACAGACACAACAAGCACAGATTGGACCAATAGCAACTCGTTCATACACATGCACCTCTTATACCTATTAGAGGAGGAGATGGGCAGATGTAAAGGCAAAAACAGATACAAAAACATGAAGAGCAATATGGCATCACCAGAATCTAGCCCTCCTCCAACAGCAAGACCTGAATGTCACAAGGTAGAAGAAGCAGAAGAAAGCAACCTTAAAAACGTCTTCATGAAGACGCTAGAGGCCTTTGAAGAAAAAAATGAAAAATAAAATTGAGGAAAAGACAAACAAAAAATTGGAAGAAATCAATAAAGAAATTGAGGAAAGACAAAAAATTGGAAGAAATCAATAAATCCCTTAAAGAAAACCAAGAAAACCATGAAAAAGCAATTAAACAGGTGAGGGAAACAGTTCAAGACCCGAAAAGTGAATAGAAACAATGAATAAGACACCAACAGAGGGAATGCTAGAAACAGAAAATCTGAGTAAATGAACGGAAAACACAGATGCAAGGTTAGCCAACAGAATTCAAGAGATGGAAGAGAGAATCTCTGGTGTAGAGGATACAATAGAAGAAATAGTTTTGTCAGTCAAGAAAACACCAAAACCAAAGAAGTCATAACACAAAATGTCCAGGAAATCTGGGACACCATGAAAAGACCAAACCTGTGAATCATAGGGATAGAAGAAGGAGAAGAGTACCAACTCAAAGGCACAGAAAATATAGTCAACAAAATTATAGAAGAAAACTTTCCCAACTTAAAGAAGGAAATGCCTATGAAGATACGAGAAGCCTATAGAACACCAAACAGACTAGACCCCCGCAAATGTCCCCTCACCACATAATAATTAACAACTAAACATACAGAATAAGGAAAGAATATTGAGAGCAGCAAAGGAAAAAGGCCAAGTGACTTATAAAGGCAGACTCATCAGAATAACACCCAACTTCTCAATGGAGACTTTGAAAGCCAGAAGGACCTGGACAGATGAAACACAGACACTAAGAGACCATGGATGCCAGCCTAGACTAATATACACAGCAAAACCTTCAATCACCATAGATGGAGTGAACAAGACATTCCAAGACAAAGCCAGGTTTAAACAGTACTTATCCACAAACCCAGTTCCACAGAAAGCACTAGAAGGAAAATTCCAACCTAAAGAAGTCAGATACACCCATGAAAACACAGGTAATAGATAACTCCACAGGGGTAAATCCCAAAGAAGAGAAGTACACACACACTACCACCAAAAGATAATAGGAATGAACAATCACTGGTCATTAATATCCCTTAATATCAATGGACTTAATTCACCTATAAAAAGACACAGGCTAACAGAATGGATACAAAAGCAGGACCCATCTTTCTGCTGCATACAAGAAACACACCTCAACTTCAAAGATAGACACTACCTTAGAGTAAAAGGCTGGGAAAAGTCTCTCCAATCAAATGGTGTTTAGAAACAAACTGGTGTAGCTATGCTAATATCCAACAAAATAGACTTCAAACTAAAATCAATCAAAAGAGATCCAGAAGGACATTATATACTCATCACAGGAAAGATACACCAAAATGAAGTCTCAATTCTGAACATTTATGCCCCAAATACAAAGGCACCCACATATGTAAAAGAAACATTACTAAAGCTTAAAACACACATAAAACCCCACACATTAATAGTGGGAGACTTCAACATCCCACTCTCACCACTGGACAGATCTGCCAGATCAAAACTTAACAGAGAAAGAAGGGACTTAAATGATGCTATGACTCAAATGGACTTAATCTATAGCTACAGAACATTCCACCCTAACAAAAAGAATATACCTTCTTCTCAGCACCCAATGGAACCTTCTCCAAAATCGACCACATACTCAGTCACAAAGCAAACCTCTACAGATACGAAAAAATTGGAATAACCTCCTGTATTCTATCAGACCACCATAATTTAAAGTTAGATTTTAACAACAACGAAAACTACAGAAAGCCTATAATCTCATGGAAACTGAATAATGCCCAGCTGAATCACCAATGGGTCAAGGAAGAAATAAAGAAAGAAATTAAAGACTTCCTATAGACCAATGAAAACGAATGTACTACATACCCAAACCTGTGGGACACTATGAAAGCAGTACTAAGAGGGAAATTCATAGCACTAAATGCCCACATAAAGAAGTTGGAGAAATCTCACACTAGTGACTTAACAGCACACCTGAAAACTCTAGAACAAGAAGAAGCAAAGTCACCTAGGAGGAATAGATGCCAGGAAATAATCAAATTGAGGGCTGAAATCAATAAAATAGAAACAAAGAGAACAATACAAAGAATCAATGAAATAAAGAGTTGGTTCTTTGAGAAAATCAACAAGATAGACAAGACCATATCCAGACTAACCAATAGGCAGAGAGAAAGCATCCAAATCAACAAAATCAGAAATGAAAAGGGAGACATAACAACTTTTAGTGGGTAGCCATTCCAGCTTTGATCTGGAAGTTCCAACCCCCATTGAGACTTCAGCAACTGTCACGCCTACAAGGCGGGGCCAAGGGAGGCGCCTGGGGATCCGAGATCTGGATCAGTGGGCGCTCACTCTGTTCCAGGACCCTGGATGGTGGAGGTGGACCAAGTAGAGCTCCAGAGAACACCACTGGACTGCAATACACCTTCCCCAGACCCCGCGTCCTACCTATCCCTTAATTTGTAAGTTACACCATTAAATAAATCTCCTTTTAACTACGTGGAGTGGCCTTAATAATTTCACCAATATCTGGCGCTCACGTGGGGCAAATTCCAAAGGCCTTGGAGGCTCCCGCCCTCAGCCTCCTCCCCGGCTAGTGGGTACCTAAACCCGCCTGCAAAGTTCCATATAACCAGGGAACACCCACACGGTTCCATTCCCGAAAAAGGGAGCAGCTAGTCCGGTCTCAGCTCCCTAGCTTAGCCCCGAGACCAGCGAAAGAGGCACTTCCTGGCTTCCTGAGTGCACGCACGCCAGCTGCGGCTCGGCTCCGCCATCTTGACTCCAGCGAGCTGCAGTCAGCCAAGATCACTAGCAGGCCCTGCTTTGGAGCTGTACCATCGCCACCTGCTGGCTGAAAAGTGCTACTACAATCCCCAAAACCACGAAAGGTAAGTAAAAGTACCTGATAATTTTACACCTTAAAATTGACTAACAAATTTTGAGTAATTCTTGTAATATGGCTGACAACATTACCTCACAAGAATCGACCTTCCTAAGGCATATCTGGCCTGTACCATTTTGGCATTCATTGTAATAATCCACACAGTGTTCAAACACTGGTTTAATAACAAGAACAAAGATGAGTCATTATTGGGACTGATACAGGCTTTAAGCGAGAGCAATGAAGGCTTACAGAAAAGGATTCTCTCTCTGGAATCTGCTAACCAGGAATTACAGGCTTTCAAAAATAACAATGAAGACTTACAGAAAAAGATTCTATCTCTGGAATCTGCTTTAAAGGATAGCAATGAGACCTTAGAGAAAAAGATTCTCTGAAATCTGCTGATCAGGATTTACAAAACAGGCTTGTACCAAAAATTGATCTTATTGATGATAAATGTGAATATTTAATGGACAGAACACTAACACTGCAGACACTATATAAGGAAGAAAGATTATCATTAGTTGATAAGATCCATGGAATCATGTGTTTCTGAGGAACATAAAAACTTCTATGATTCCATGAGAAATCTGGAGTCCCTTGCCAGAGAGGAGGTTCACTCCATAGAACAGATGCTAGGTGCTCGTTTGCAGGCCTTAGAAGAAACTCTCAGTAAACATGACAAGGGACCTAATAAGCAGAAGGGCAAGACCATAGAGGTTGTAACATCTCCAAATGGCTCTCACACAATGGCTTATCCTGTTATCATCATGAGAAGCCAGCGGATGACACACACCCCGAGCCATATACTACATATACATTACAACTAATTTCAACAAGGGACTTTAAAAATATAAAGGAAGCAGTGTGGGATACACTCCACATACGTAAAACAGATGTTAAATTCGTGGTCTACCTCACATAGAATCATCCCAGATGACTGGCATCAGTTAATTTCAGCTGTTCTAGAATATAGCCAGCAGCTACAGTGGAAAAGCTGGTTGAGAGAAGAGGCAAAAATTTTAGAACAACAAGGTAAACTCAGAGGTTTTGTGATCTCCCAAGATCAAATACTTGGTGAGGGATGTTTTGCTGACAGGAATGTACAAGCCATTTATGATGAACATACAATATCCCTATGCTGTACAGCAGCTCTAAATGCTTGGGAAAAAATTCCAGAACCTGGAAAACCAACTAAGACTTCGCCAGTTGACAGGAATGGACCCAGAAGAAATTGTAGTACCTTTAACTAATGAAGAAATTTCATCACTATGGAAAGATAATGAATACTGGCAGAGAGCCTGCAGTAACTTTTTGGGAGAGATTAACAACCACTATCCCAAAAGCAAGAGAATAGAATTTATAAAGAAAACCGAATGGGTCCTTCCTCACATTGTATGACAAAAGCCAATTTCTGGAGTCCTCACATTCTATACTGATGCAAATAAATCAGGGAAAGCAGGATATAAATCAGGAGACTTAAGTAAAGTGGTACAAAGTCCATACAGCTCTGTACAAAAGGCAGAACTGTATGTCATTCTTATGGTACTGATGGACTTCACAGAACCCCTCAATATAGTCACTGACTCTCAATATGCAGAGAGAGTTGTTTTACATATTGAAACTGCTGAATTTATTCCTGATAATACAGAATTAACGTCATTATTCATACAATTGCAGGAAATCATCAGGAAAAGGGAACATCCTATATATATATATATCACATATCAGATCCCATACAGGTTTGCCAGGACCTCTAGCACAAGGTAATGATGAGATTGATCAGTTACTAATAGGTAATGTGCTAGAAGCCTCAGAATTTCATAAGAAATACCATGTAAATAGCAAAGGTTTGAAGAAGGATTTCTCCATCACTTGGCAACAGGCTAAGGATATTGTGAAAAAATGTCCTACTTGTTCCATCTATAACCAAATTTCATTACCTGCAGGGAGCAATCCAAATGGTATACAAAGAAATGAAATTTGGCAGATGGATGTGTTTAATTTTGCAGAATTTGGAAGATTAAAGTATGTACATCATACCATTGACACCTATTCAGGATTTCAATGGGCAACTCCTATGAGTTCTGAAAAGGCTGATTCTGTGGTTACACACCTATTAGAAGTTATGGCCACCATGGGAATACCTATACAAATTAAGACAAACAATGCCCCAGCATATGTCTCCAATAAAATGAGACAATTCTTTGCTTATTACAATATAAAGCATGTTACAGGTATACCACACAATCCCACAGGCCAAGCAGTCATAGAAAGATCCAATTGAACTTTAAAGGATATGCTAAATAAACAGCAACAGGTAACAATGACTCCTAGAAATAGATTGCATAGTGCTTTATTAACCTTGAATTTTCTCAATGCTGATGAGAAAGGAACAACAGCTGCGGAGAGACATTGGACGACAGACAAAACTCCTGATCTAAACCAACCAGTTTATTTCAAGGATGTGCTGACCTCAGAATGGAAACCTGGATATGTTCTATGTTGGGGAAGGGGTTTTGCCTTTGTTTCTGCAGGAGGAGAAAAGCTATGGATACCAACAAAATTAATAAAAATTTGATTCGAACAGGAAAAACCCCTTGATGAGGAGAAGTAAAAGATCATCCACCAATGTGACATCTCTACAAGTTGTAAGAAAAATTTAACAATCAAAGGTTGGGGTAGGGTTCTGTTTTTGTCTTTCCAGGATAATGGAAATACCCATCTTCCAAAAATCATAAGGCCTTGGATATCCGGATGTTTACAGCAGAAAGAAAGAATCTATTGGTACCAATCTACACTCGGTAAAATTTCACTGTCTAACATCTATCTCTCTATCAATCTAGAAAAGTGGTGGTTCCAATTCAATTATAAGCCAAGCTGGCTTTGGAGATGGAATTGGCTCACTCCTTCTCTAAACTCAAGCATATTGCTAAAAGAAAAGTTTGAGAGATTCTTCAGTCCCATATCAGAAGAGCCCTCTGGTGTGGGACAGAAGGAAACCAATAAAAAGGGACCATTGTCTTCTAGATTCTAATTTTCTCCATGCTTACTCTTGATTTCTCAGAATCCTTTCTTACATGCTATGTCCTCTTTAAATCCAAACCTTCCATTTTGATAACAAATAAGTTTTTTCCAATAGCAATCTCAGAAGTCTTCAGAAGGAAGATGGGGCCCCAACAACAGCAACTCTACCCAATCCAGAATGATGCCATGGTAATCATCATCATACTACACTTCTTGCCAGAATTTCAGACAATCTTACCCATTATTCTAAGACTTGCTGCAGAACCTACAGTTAGTCTAACAAGATTTAACTATCTGAGTTTTCTCACAGTACCCAACAGAGATAACATCACCCCCTAAACAGCAGGAAGCAATTCTATGAAAACGATGCCCCTTCTCCCTTAGGTTTCATAATTCTCAGGGTTATGGATGATGGTTATAGAGTTGGGGGTGGAAGAAAATATTAGACTCAGTATTCTAAAAAAGAAAGGAGAAAGAAGAAATGGAATGGATAGGTATAAGATATTATGGTAGATTATTGTATATACTAGTATACAAATTTAGTAAAATAGCAGCCTTAGATAATTTGCACTGTAATTTGCACTGTTATGGATTCTTATATGTTGATACAAATGTAAACTATTTTTATATTCCTGTTTAAGATAATTTGTATATTGATACAAATACAGAACTATATTTGTTATAATGTACATATATTTCTACTCTTATTTGAAATATTTGTATATTGATACAAATGTAAACTTATATCTGTCATACTTTATGTATGTTCTACTTCTGTTTAGGATATTCGGTATATTGATATATATTTAAGATTGTTGTCATATTGCATATCACACTATATATTCCTACCTCTGTTATAAATATCTTGTGTATTGTCACAATTTTGGAGTCATCGTTCTTTACCATACATTTGCTTATAGACTGTTTACCTTGTTTACGTGAAGCCTTAGTCCTTAGGTTATTTCGGTAGATAAGACTTATAGATTTATAGTCACCTATGCTTGTCATCACTATAGTTACGTTAGTTAGGTTATCCAGATTTACAGATACATAGGTCAGATGGACAGGTAATCTTCAAACACTTCATAGACCTAGAGAATATGGCATTTAAATAACTTGTAATTCTGTTGATGTGAGACACAATTGCTCCTGGCTGCACCAATTTGATCCCGAGAGAATGTTGGGCTTCTAAGACATTTCCATTTGGAAGTTTGTCTTCTTGGCACAAAATGGCCTACTGGGCAAAGAACTGGCCTTGCCTCAACGGCTGACAGTACAAATGCAATGCTGTCCTTTCTGGACAAGCGGGACATAAGGAAAGCGACCACTGTACTCTGCCAAGACAGGGTACGATGGTCTTTCAGAATTCCTGCTTCTGAAAATGGTCTGTCAGATACTTTAGGCCTGTAGCCATATTGAATGCACCAACAATGCTGAGAAACATTAGGTGACTGTCCAGGCTGCCAGCTGTCTCGGTCTACTCTCGCAAGATTCCCAAAAGTTGTTTGCATCCATCTACCATTTCTCAGGTACCATTATATTTCTTCTCAGGTCTTTGATGGGATTGAAGACTAGCAGTTATAGTTACAACTTAGTAGATAGAACATATTAAGTATTAGATTCAGGTTCTTTAGGATAGGACACCTTTTGGAATGATCTTTGTAACATGCCATTTACCTATGCTCAATACTTCTCTGGATTTTAGTATGTATTTCTTGCTTGATATTGTTTGCATTGGTTGTAGTTCCATCTTATCTAGGTCATTATCCCTCATTATTCCTGGACAATATTTGATAACCATTCCTTTGTATATAGTCTTGTATTAGGTTAGAACTTTCTTATTTAGACAAAAAGGGGGAGATATAGTGGGTAGCCATTGCAGCTTTGATCTGGAAGTTCCAACCCCCATTGAGACTTCGGCAACTGTCACGCCTACAAGGCCGGGGCCAAGGGAGGTGCCTGGGGACCCGAGATCTGGATTGGTGGGCGCTCGTTCTGTTCTGGGACCCTGGATGGTGGAGGTGGACCAAGCAGAGCTCCAGAGAACACCGCTGGACTGCAATACACCTTCTCCAGACCCCACGACCTACCTATCCCTTAATTTGTAAGTTACGCCTTTAAATAAATCTCCTTTCAACTACGTGGAGTGGCCTTAATAATTTCACCAATAACAACTGACAACAAAGAAATATAGAGAATCATCAAGTCATACTTCAAAAACCTGTACTCCAAATAATTGGAAAATCTAAAAGAAATGGACATTTTCTGGATAGGTACCACATACCTAAGTTAAATCAAGATCAGATAAACTGTTTAAATAGATCTAAGGAAATAGAAACAGCCATTAAAAGACACTCAAAGAAAAAATGCCCAGGACCAGGTGGTTTCAACACAGAATTAAACCAGATCTTCAAAGAAGTGTTAATACCAATGCTCTTTAGATTGTTCCACATAATAGATACAGAGGGAACTTTACCAAACTCCTTTTATGAGGCTACAATTATTCTGCTTCACAAGCCAAACAAAGATGCAACAAAGAAAGAGAATTACAGACCAATCTACCTCATGAATACTGATACAAAAATACTCAATAAAATATTGGCAAACAGACTCCAAGAACACATGAAAAAAATTATCCACCATGATCAAGTAGGCTTCATCCCACAGATGGAAATTTGGTTCAACATACGAAAGTCTGTCAATGTAATACACATATAAACAAACTGAAAGAAAAAAAGCCACATGATCATTTTCTTAGATGCTGAAAAGACATTTTACAAAATCCAAAACCCCTTTATGATAAAGATCTTGGAGAGATCAGGAATACAAGGAACTTACCTAAACATAATAAAGGCAATTTACAGCAAGCCAACAGCAACAACCAAGTTAAATGGAGAGAAACTCAAAGCAATTCCACTAAAATCAGGAACAAGTCAAGGCTGCCCACTCTCCCCATACTTATTCAATATAGTACTTGAAGTTCTAGGTAGAGCAATAAGACAACAAAAGGAGATTGAGGGGATACAAATTGGAAAGGAAGAAGTCAAACTTTCACTATTTGCAGACAATATGATAGTATACATTAGTGACCCCAAAAATTCTACCAGGAACTCCTACAGCTGATAAACTCCTTCAGTAAGTTACCAGGATACAAGATCAACTCAAAAAAATCAGTAGCCCTCCTATATACAAATGATAAATGGGCTGAGAAAGAAATCAAAGAAACATCACCCTTTACAATAGCCACAAATAATATAAAATACCTGGGGTAACTGTAACTAAGCAAGTGAAGGACCTGTATGACAAGAACTTTAAGTCTCTGAAGAAAGAAATTGAGAAGATATCAGAAAATGGAAAAATCTCCCATGCTCATGGATAGGTAGGATTAACATAGTAAAAATGGCAATTTTACCAAAAGCAATCTGCAGATTCAATGCAATCCCCATCAAAATCCCAACACAATTCTTCACAGACCTTGAAAGAACAATACTCAACTTCGTATGGAAAAACAAAAAACCCAGGATAGCTGTAGCCGAAATCTTAGAAGGTCTTCTTAATAAAATCAAACCTGAGGCCAGTTATTGGGGTGAATACTGGAAGATCAGAGAGACAGAACAAGCCACAGCTAACCTCACCTGGCCAACTTCTCAGCTGATCTTGTTTCCTCAGACTGGAAGCCTCTGTGTCCTCATATCTGAATGGCTCTCAGCTGAACTGTGCTGCTCAAAACCTAAAAGCTTAACCAGCCAAAATGCTTCTAGTTTCTGGACTTCACGCCTTATATACCTTTCTGCTTTCTGTCATCACTCCCTGGGATTAAAGGCTCGCTTTCTGGGATTAAAGGTGTGAGTCACCATGCTTGGCTGTATCCTTGAACAGATGGATTTCTGCCTCTGGAATGCTAGGATTAAAGGCATGTGCTACCACTGCCTATCCTAAGTATCTAGTGGCTTTTCTGTTCTCTGACCCCAGATAAGTTTATTAGGGTACACAGTATTTTGGGGAACACAATACCACCACAGACAGCTAAAAGAATCATATACAATAAAGCAAACTCTGGAGGCATCATGATCCCTGACTTCAAGCTCTACTATAGAGCTACAGTAATAAAAACAGCTTGATACTGGCATAAAAACCAATCTGTGGACCAATGGAACTAAACTGAAGACCCTGACATTAATCCTCACACGTATGAACACCTAATTTTTGATAAAGAAGCCAAAACTGTACAATGGAAAAAAGAAAGCGTCTTCAACAAATGGTGCTGGTATAACTGGATGTCAACATGTAGAAGATTACAAATAGATCCATATCTTTCACCCTGCACAAAACTTAAGCCAAGTGGATCAAAGACCTCAACATAAATCCAGTTACTCTGACATAATAGAAGAGAAAGTAGGAAGTAGTCTTGAATGCATTGGCACCAGAGATCATTTCCTAAATGTAACACTAGTACACACATTGAGAGCAATGATTAATAAATGGGACATCTTGAAACTGGGAAGCTTTTGTAGAGCAAAGGACATGGTTAATAACATCCTACAGAATGGAAAAAGATCTTCACCAACCCCACATCTGACAGAGCGCTGATCTCCAGAATATATAAAGAACTCAAGAAACTAGACATCAAAGTACCTAACAGTCCAATTAAGAAATGGGCTATAGAACTAAACAGAGAATTCTCAACAGAAGAATCTCGAATGGCTGAAAGACATTTAAGGAATTGCTCAACATCATTGTCATCAGGGAAATGCAAATCAAAACAACTCTGAGATACCATCATACACCTGTCAAAATGGGTAAGATCAAAAACACTGAAGACAACTTATGTTGGAGAGGATGGGGAGCAAGGGGAACAACCCTCCATTGTTGGTGGAAATGCAAGCTTGTACAGCCACTTTGGAAATCAGTATGGTGTGTTTTTTTTTGTTTGTTTTTTTTTTTCCCAGAAAATTGGGAATCAATTTTCTTCAAGAACTAGCTATACCACTCTTGGGTATATACCCAAGGAATGCTCAATCTTACCACAAGGACACATGCTCAACTATGTTCATAGCATCACTACTTTTAATTCCGAGAACCTGGAAACAACCTAGATGTCCCTCAACTGAAGAATGCATAAAGAAAATGTAGTACATATATACAATGGAGTACAGCTCAGCAGAGAAAAACAATGACATCATGTTGCAGGCAAATGGATGGAACTAGAAAATATCATCCTGAGTGAGGTAACCCAGACTCATAAATACAAACATGGTATGTACTCACTCATAAGTGGATACTAGATGTAAGGCAAAGGATAACCGCACTGCAACCCACAGCTCCAGGGAGACTTTCTTGTAAGTAGAATAGACACAGGGATCGCCCAGAGATGGGAAATAGATGAGATCTACATGAGGAAACTGGGGGTAAGGGTGGGTAATGGAGGGCAAGGGATGAGGGAATGAGAGCTTAGGGGAGCGGAAGGTTTGAGCTGGATCAGGAACAGAGTGGGAGAAAAAAGGAAAAAAAAAGAATTATCTATCAATTAAAAGAGTATGAACTTTCATTATATCCTGATATCTAAGCAAAGATCAAACTATTGAAAATGAAAGTTCCATAAGCATAGGCATATATATCAGTGAACTGGATTGCTACTGGTTTTTATTTATCTGTTTTTAATTTTATACATTTATTGCTTGATAGATTTGTGTGTACATGTTCCCATCTATGTTTTTGGACATGCAAGTGCCAAAGCACTATGTGGAGGTCAGAGGATAAGTTTGGGAAGTCAGTTCTTTTCTCTCATCACCTACGACCATTTAATGAGGATCATCAGGCTGCCTTTACTTGCTAAGGTGCTGAGCCATCGATTTGGCTCCACTTTAGGCTTCAGTTTGGGAATTATGATTATGTTAGAAAATTATACTCATCTGTTGGAGTAACAGAGTTTAGAATTTGTCTTTTTACCTGAGTATATCTTTTTTGTATGTATAAAGTGTGTGTGTATGTATGTGTGTTAGTGTGTGTTTTTGTGTATGTGTGTGTATGTGTGTGCCATGGCTTGTGAGTGGAGTCAGAAGACAACTTTGTAGAGTTGGTCCTCTCCTTCTACCTCTATGGGGGTTCTTAGTATCACACACAGGTCATCAGGTTTGTGTATCATGTGATTTTACCTGAAAACCATCATGGCAGCCTTAGGATCTGTTTTCAAATGACAGAAAAAAGGCTCAGGCACTTGGGAGGATTTCTCATGACTCTACAAAGACATGGATATTTGTTGTTTTCTGCTGGTTGTTTGTTTGTATGTCCAAGTTACCCATGATAAACTACTCTAAAAATTCTTTATGGAAAGCAAAGATCCCCCAGAACGTAGAGCATGAAAGAAATATTTTACTTCAGCCACTGTGCTATTTGCTTCTTATACCTACCTGGGTCTCTCTACAGAACAGTGCCCTGAGGACAGATGATCCTGCACTTGCAAGTCCCCCAGGAGAGAGTTAGACCTGTTGTCGCCTTTCCTGTAGTCTGCAGATGATGCCCAGAGTTGTGACCTTGGATGCAGAGAGGCCATGAAGCCTCAGGAGAAGGGGATAAAACTTTTAATGGATCTGGGATTTAGTGGCCACCCACCTCCACCATATCACAATCAATATTCTCCCCACAGCTTGCAAGCCTAGAGCTCCCAGTGTGGTCTTAGCCTGAGGTCCTTGATCAAGGACAGTCTCCCAGATAAAAGCCCCCTTCACTGTGAGCCATTGCCCCATGTGGGGCTGTCCTGTCACTGGCTGTCTGGCCCCTAGCAGGCATGTGGCTGTGTACTCTCCTTCCTGTTCTCTTTGGCTGTTTCTCTGATTCTGCCTTTTCTGCACCAAGAGCCTGGCTGTTGACGAGTCAGAGACCTCGCTTTGATCGTCCTGGAGATGTTATAGTGGGGGGCAGCTTCTCCATCTTTGACCTCTCTATTGGTACCCTGTCTGACTTCACTGCCCCACCATCTCGACTTGTGGCTTCAGGGTAAGTTGTGGATGTGGCTTAGGATTCTCTTAAATCCAGAAGCAGCTTTACAAGCTTGTGTGAAGTTTTGGATAAGGGTTGATTCTCATAATCTGAGATAGATGGCCACCACTTTTCTCTATGAATACATGCAGTAGTTCTGTTTTTCTTTTTTTACATCACTTCTGTCTGTCTGTCTTGTTTGTACAAGACTGAAATATAGGCTTCTAATGTACTGTGTTTAATGTATGTGCTCCAAAGGCCAGGGATGATTCTTGATTCTTTTGTATATCCTTGGTTCCTAAAGTGGTTTCTAGGTAGGTGTGTTTGTTGAATGGGTTAGTGTGTAAATAATAGATTTTTCATTATTTGTCAGCCTCCCTGATTCCTCTGTACTATATTCCTTTTGCTTGTTGTTTTTTTCTAAGCCTCCTAAGCCTCCAATTCACTAGGTAGTCGAAGATGACCTTAAATCATCCTCCTGATCCTCCTGCCTCCACCTTCTGAATGCTCAGATGATTGGACCATATCACCAACTCAGTTCCTTAAGTGCTGGAGATAAAACTTATGAACTGAGCCATCCACAGTCACACTTTAAGATATTTTTGTCCCAGCTTTCTCAAAATACTGTTGCATGCAATAGTTCTCAAACAAGTATTTGGAATATTATTTGGTTTTTAAATGTTTGTATTTAGCTTTATTGGTTTTTAATTGTAGCAATGAATGAGCATAGGTCATATGACTGCACTCCTAGCCCTCAGGAAGCTGAGGCAGGAGTGTTATTAGTTACAGGCAATTTGGGGTATATAATGAGACTTGAGTCAAAAAAGAGTTGTTAAGAGAGTTTTCTACAGTAACTACCATCATTTTATAATCAGCTACAAATGCAAGAGACTTTCCCTACTAATTTTTCACGTTAATCATCATTTATATTACTTTTTTTTGAGACAGTAAACTTCTCTGTGCCCTGACTAGTCTGGACTCCCTGTGCAGTTCAGACTAACCCTCACACTCAGGATTACAAGCATGGGCCAACACAGTGGTCACAATGGCTTGTCCATGAGTTTTTTTTTTCTTTTTCGAGAGAAGGTCTTACTGTGTAGATGATGCTAGCCTAGAACAATCTTCTTTCCTCCACAAGCTGATTGCTGGAATCACAAATGTGTGCCACCATACCTGGATCCCATGTTGTTGTTATTTTTAATAAAATGAGTAGTACTTGTATGAGTGTATTGGGTACAAAGATATATCTTAATGAACATTTACAATGTAGAATATTTCATTAACTCATCAACAAACCCACCACACTGCGTGCTTATGTTTTCATGATGTGAACATTTAAAATCTAATGTGGGAATTGGAGACAGGAGAATCTGTAAGTGAAGGTCTTAGGGTCTGGGGAAATTCCTGTATTGGTGACCTGTCCCTCTGTGCAAGCCTGAAGACCTGAGTTTGGATTCCCAGCACCCACGTGAAAGCCTAGCATGTTGAGCCTCTGTAACCCTGGTTAGGAACAGTGAGACAGGCAGATTTCAAAGGTCACTGGCTGGCCAGCCTATATGATTGGATGAGGTCCAGGCTCAGTGGTATAACCTGTCTCACAAAATAAGGTGAAGAGGGGCCCTGGAGATGCCTTATGGGGCAAAGTGCTTGGCATGCAAGCTTTATGGATGACCTGATCCCTCTCTGAAACCCACATAAAGGTGGAAGGAGAGAACTGACTCAAAAGTTGTTTCCTGACCTTTATGTGTTATAGCATGTTTTGGTCTGCAGACACGTCATATACACATATGCACACAGAATAATGTCTTTTTAAAGGTGGAGAAGCAATTGTGAAAGATATCCTGACTTCACATCGCCTTTACCCTCAACGAGGATACAACCAAGCACACACATACTAACTCTGCCACACACACACACAGACACACACAGACACACACAGACACACAGACACAGACACACACACACACACACACACACACACACACACACACTATGCTTGAAGACAATGCTAGAAGTCATCTTCTGTCTTATACATGCATGCCTACACATATACAGATGATGACTGGGGTCATTTCTGGCTAAATAGTGAGTGTGAGTTCAGACTGGGTGGTGTGGAGACTCTGCATGAAAACAAAAAAAAAATCTACTCTCAACATTAACATTTAGAAAAAATACACCAACATCAGCTGGATGTGGCAGCATTTTCCTTTAATTCCAGCACTCAAGAGTCAGAGGCAGGTGGATCTCTGATTTCCGGGCCAGCCAGGGCTATGCAGAGTCTTTTTATGTGAACAGCCCCATATTTGTATATGCACATATATAGCTCACTTTTCTCCTTTCTACACCTCCCATGTGCCTCTCCCGCTCTAATTCATGGTCTTTTATTCTTTACTTATTTTGGTGCATAAATATGCAAACAAATATATAAATACATTAATGTGATCTGTTGAGTTAGTTTAGTGTTACTTGTATGTATATGTTTCAAAATTTTGTTGCATTTTTCTTGGTTCCTTTGATATTTTTATAATGTGCATTTTGTTTAATTCTCACCCCCAGCCTTTCTTACCTTCCTTTCACACCTGCCCTTCCTTCCTCCTCTATATAGGTCCTTTACCCACATTCATGGCCTTTTGTTTCATTAGCCATTGATTTTTTTCTTTTTTTTGTTTTTTTTCTAGACAAGATTTCTCTTTGTAGCCCTGGCTATTCAAGAACTCACTTTGTAGCCCTGGCTATTCAAGAACTCACTTTGTAGACCCGGTTGTCTTGAACCCACAAAGTTTCACCTGCCTCTTCCTTCCCAGTTCTGGGATTAAAGGCTTGTGCCACAACCACTGGGCTGTGACCCAGTGATTTTAACCAGGGATATCTGTGTGGTTGCAGGTTTGGAATTGTCCTTGTAGTTTGTGGGTTCACCTATTGGGTACATGAATGAAGACAATGAGTCTCTTCTCCCCCAAATACATTAGTTGACAATAGTTCAGCAGGGAAGAGTAGGGCCACACAAGGAATTTTCCAGTGCATGATTGGCTGCTGACAGGCTCACAGGTCTGCAATGTCTGAGTCATGTTCTAAAGACAGCATTTCACATCTCTTCTCCATGTCTTCTGGCTCTTGGGTTCAATACTTCTGAAATAGATGTTGGTTTCTTTATATTGTAACCAGCCATACAATTCAATAGATTTTTACTTTGTTTTCATGACACAGAGTTTCTGTATGTAGGTTTGGTGCCTGAGTCTGGCTATGTAGTCCATGCTGGTCTCTAACTCAGCAAGATCCACCTGCCTCTATCTCTCGAGTGCTGGGATTAAAAAAGTGTTGTACCACACCCAGCTTATTTAATACATCTTCACTTATCCCTCCTGTCTTCTGAACCTGTCCCCTCTGATAACTGTCTCCATGTTCCCTCTGACTCCCCTTTATGCATTCTGAACTGTGCTCCTCTGCACATCTGTGTGCAAGTATTTGTGGAGATGTAGATTTTACATGTATCCCTTGAGTCACTGTGTTTATTCTTGTTCCATTTACCCCATCATGAGTGATGAATGTGGGCTTCTCTTTCCCTCAGAGTTTCCAACTGGGGCTACCGGGTGGCCCAGAGTTTCGTCTTTGCCATCGAGGAGATTAATAGGAATGCTCACTTGTTGCCCAATGTGACCCTGGGCTTCTCTATTCGAAACTCTGGGGACACAGTGCATGGAGCCCTCTATGAGACAATGAGCTTTCTCACAAGGCAGCAGGAGCCCATCCCCAACTACACATGCCAGCATGGCTCTCCTCAGGCTGCCTTGGTAGGGGACACGAGGTCATCCCTGTCTGTGTCCATGGCCAGACTTCTGGGACTGTACAAGTTTCCCCAGGTGAGTTGCTGAAAGTCTTCTTCCTTCATGAATGTAGTGCAATCCTTTACTGATGATAGTGAAAATGATGGTGATGGTCACAGTAGTGAGCAGCTCTACTGTGCAAATCCCTTACTGATGATAGTGAAAATGATGGTGATGGTCACAGTAGTGAGCAGCTCTACTGTGCAATCCCTTACTGATGATAGTGAAAATGATGGTGATGGTCACAGTAGTGAGCAGCTCTACTGTGCAATCCCTTACTGATGATAGTGAAAATGATGGTGATGGTCACAGTAGTGAGCAGCTCTACTGTGCAATCCCTTACTGATGATAGTGAAAACGATGGTGATTCTCACAGTAGTGAGCAGCTCTAATGTGTACATATGTTGGAGAGAACTATTGTCCCTCTCATTGATGAAGAAACTTAGACAATTCTTTTTAAAAAATGTCTTTAAAGATTTACTTATTTTATTTTATATGCATGTATATTTTTGTATGCATATGTATTACATGTGTGCCTGGTGCTCATACAAATCAGAAGAGGGTATTGGATTTCCTAGGACTGGAGTGAGAGATGGTTTTAGCTGCTATGAGGATTCTCAGATTTGATCCTAGATCCTCTGAAAGAGTAGTAAGTACTGTTAGCTACTGTACCATCTCTACAGATTTTATCATTATCATCATTATTAATAGTGTGTGTGTGTGTTTGTGTGTGTGTGTGTGTGTGTGTGTGTGTGTGTGTTTGTACCCAACACCAGTGCCATTGTGCTCATCTTTATATCAGAAGACAACTTTTGAGAGTCAGTTCCTTTCTTCTAGTATGTTGGTTCTGGGTATTAAACTCAGGTTTCCAGGCTTGGTGTCAAACATCTTTACCTGCACAGACATAGTCGCAGTCCGCAGAGAAAACAAACAAAGAAACAAACAAAACCAAAAGCACAACTTAAGAGTAAGCTCTCCTGTCTGTAGGTACTGGAGCTGGGATTTGAGTCTAGGCAATTGTCTCATGCCACTTGCTCCCATCTACCCCCTGGATGTTCCATGTAACCCAGCCATCAGTGTCATGCCCACAAGATTGGCCATATATGACAATCATCTCTTCAGTTCATAGGTTTAAGAGGTGATTTGAGGATAATTTCTCCATTTAAGTTGAACAATTCAATGACTTTTATCTTAGTGTGATTATCACAATTGATTTAAGAATGTTTTCATCTTCCTGCAAAGAGCTACCCCCTTCAAGCCAGTTCATACCACATCCCATCATTCCTATCCAGACACAACCTCTTCTCCTTTCTGTCTCTGTGGATTTGACCTTTTTGGTCTTTACACGTGACTGAATCACACTCTCGGCAGCTATCTGGCCTGATCTCTTTCACTGAGCATGTCTTCAAGATTCATCCATGTCATAGCTGTAGAGCGGGGCATGTGAAATTATATTAATATTATAATAATTATATTAATTTGTATTAATAATTATAACAATTTGTTTGCAAAGACCATGTTTTGCTTATCATTTATCAGTTCATATACCTTTGATTATGAAATACGCTCATGTGTTTGAAGACTTAACCCACACCCCCAGCTGTGGGCCTGTATTAGAAGGTTATGCAACCTTGAGGAGCATGGCCAGTGTAGATGGATGGGCCTTAGGGTTTAATACTATGGTCCCACTTCCTGTATGTTCTTTGCTTCCTGTTCCATGAAGAATGAGGATTCTCAGGTCCATATCTACCTCCATGGTGCTCTCTGATGCCGTGTGTACACCGCCACATGGATTGTACTTTTTTTTTAGAAATGTCACAATTAATTGATTGTACTTTATCAAACCATGAACCTAAAACTACCCTTCCTCATTAAAATTGCTTCGTCAGATATTTCTCTCACACCAATGACAATCACTACTAGAGCTGGTTCCTCTTTGGGGCCCTCATGCGTGTTGTTTCTATGAATATTTGAGTGTAGGGTTTTTTCTGTCCATATCATTTTGGTTATCATAGGAATGTAGATAAAATTGCTGGGTCAAATGGCAATTCTGTTGAGCTATTTAATCAATCACTAAACTGTTAATTAGCTTTTCCTTGCTGTGACAGACATACCTGAGACACAGAAACAGCTTAAGAGAGGAAAGATTTATTCTGGCTTAGTTTCTGAAGCTTCACAGTTTTGTGATCTGATGACATTGTTTTGGGGCCTGTGGTAATCTAGAGCTTCATGGCAGAAGTGTGTTGTGGGACAGACACCCCAGTGGTCAGGAAGCAGACACATAGGGTGTGGTAGACACACTACAACCACCTGGACACAGCCCCAGAGATCTGGTTCCTCCCACCTACTTTCCATGGGGTCTATAAAATGCCACCACTATGACTCCATTAAAGGACTAACCATTGATCAGGACAGAGCCCTCAGGATCCAGTCACTTCCTAGAAGCCCATCTGCTGGAAACCAAGTCCCCACATGTGAATCTTCTGGTAACATCTCAGATTCAAACCATAATAGTCACTTCAAGAACTGGGATGTGGCTCTGTTGCTAGAGCACTTGCCTAGCACACACAAGGCCCTGGTTCTAAACTCTAGCGTTCTTATAATATAGCAGTTGGAAGGTGGAAACAGGAGGATCCAGTGTGCCATGTTATCCTTAGCTATATAGTGAGATTGAGGCTAGCCTTGGCTGGTTGAGACCCCTTCTCAATGTATATATATGTATACACACACATATATATGTATATATACAAATGTATATATATATATATATATTCATGCTTCACATTAACATAAGCATTGTGTGAAGATTCTGATTTAAATTATTTGCTTTTCACTATGAAGTCTCTAAATTTGAGTAAATTCCAGTCTCTTTGAATGTCTCACATTTGTTAATTTTTTTTTGAGATGGGCTTTCCCCTGTGCCTTGAACTGAATGGTGTAATCCACAGAACTGTATCCAAGGACTTACCTATCACCACTTATGGGTAGATTCTCACTGAAGTGCTTCTGAACTTGAGATTTCTGTAAAGTTTGTAATTTTGTGTCTTGAGACACAGAGTCTTACCCTGAAGACCTAGGTGGCTTAGAACTCACTATGTAGACCAGGCTGGCCTTGAAATTGCAGATACATTCTCATGCCTCAGCCTCCCAAATGTTACATTACAGGTGTGTTTCACCATGCCCTGCTGTAAGGCAGGAATTTTTTGAAATTATGGCATAATCCATGTATGTGTATGTTTCCATGAGTGTATGCTTCTCTCTCTCTCTCTCTCTCTCTCTCTCTCTCTCTCTCTCTCTCATTGTATGTGTGTGTGTGTGTGTGTGTGTGTGTGTGTGTGTGCAAGTGTATAAAGCTCTGCATAGGTGTGGAGGCCATTAGTGGCCATCTGGTGGCCTACTTCATCACTCTCCACCTATGACTTTGAGGCAGAATCTCTCCCTTAACCTAGGGCCATGTTTCCTCCGCTAGGCTGGAAGCAAGTAAGTTCCATCCAGTGTCCTATGTGCATCCTTCTTGGAGCTGAGGTTATAGCCATGAAAGGGACACCAAACTTGTTATGTGGGTACTGGGATCTGAGCTCCTATCCTTATGATTTTTGAAAAACAGTGCTTTTAACCACTGAGGCATCTTTCCATCCCATCTCATTTAGGGATATTTTAATGATTAGAAACTTCATTTCTTACTCTGGATATGATGACATATTCAGCAGAATGCTTCTTTTATGTTACTCGTGGTGGTGGTGGTGGTGGTGGTAGTGGTGGTGGTGGTGGTGTGTGTGTTGAGACAGCAACTCTCCATGTAACTCAGGCTTCTCTGGAGCTCTTATTCCTTTTTTCTCTGATTCCTAAGTGCTGTTCACTATCATGACTAGAACAGAAACTTGATATGTTGAACTTACCTTAAGAACATCTAGTTTTCGAACTTGTTGGGGCATGGTGAAACCCACCTGTAATGTAACATTTGGGAGGCTGAGGCATGAGAATGTATCTGCAATTTCAAGGCCAGCCTGGTATACATAGTGAGTTCTAAGCCACCTAGGTCTTCAGGGTAAGACTCTGTGTCTCAAGAAACAAAATTACAAAATTTAGTTTAATTTGAATTTCAGGAACTGGAGAGATGGTTCAGAGGTTAAGAGTAATCACTGGCTGCTCTTCTAGTGGATCCAAATTCAATTCCCAGCACCCACATGGGGACTCACAGTCATCTGTAGCTCCATTTCCAGCAATGGGGCTCCTTCTGTTCTCCAAGGGCACCAGACACTCATGTGGTGCACAATCATACATACAATCAAAACATACATGCTTAGAAAATAACAAAAATTTGAATATCAAGGAAAGAATGAATTATTTATAGTCAAATTTTATCCCAATATTTCCACTAAACTATAATTTGTCATTAGTTAATAATGTGTGTGTAATTGGATAAGCTTATAAAAATGATCATTGTCTGTAATCAAACTGAACTGGATAACTTCTATTTTATTGGAGAGCCTGGCAGGACCACCTGCATGAGATTGAGTCAGCCTTATCCCTCCATATGAACCAACAAGATGCTAGGGCTTCTGTGTTAAGACAATAAAACTTTTACAGATCTTATAGTGGCGGGAGAAGGGTTTGCACTCATACTCTGAGGCTGAGCAGCCACATTCTGTGCCCCTCAAAACAAACACAGACACAGATTCCCCACTTGTCACATCTCTAAGAACTCTCTTTTGAGAACATGGTACCATCTCTTCCTTGACAACATGTCAAACCAGACTCCTGTTTGTCTGAAAACTGGAAAATCTCACAATGGTGGTGTGATAAGAGCTGATTGTTATTCTTGCAGGTTGGTTCCTACCAGGAACTGACTGTTTCATACCAGGGAGAGTGAGATGGCTGATAGGGTAAAGCTGCTAGCCAGGCCAGGTGACTTGAGATTGGGCTTCTAGGACCCACGTGATAGAAGTAGAGAACCAGTTCCCACAATTTGTCTTCGGACCTCTACACATGTATTATCCCAACCCTCCCCACCCCCCAAAATATCAAAAGAACAACATAATAGCTGTGTGCAAAGCAGAGAGTCAGACCAATCCAAGCCGAGGTGCAAGAATGAAATATTAGGGGGCAGGCGAAGGACAGATGCTGAGAGCAGAGGAGGTAAAGCTATGATTCTGGGCTTCATTGTAGAAGCCACAGGGCTGTGTCAGGGATGATCAGCCAGTGAGGGCACACAGCTGCTTATAGAACCAGCACAATTCTCAAATCAGGATGCTCAAGTCCTTCCCTGAAAATTATTTATGTTTAAAATTTAATACACTCTTATGTGTGTGGATATGTATGTGTGAGTCTATGCTACAGATGCAGGAGGAAGCCAGAAGAGGGTATCAGATTTCCTGGAGCTGGAGTTATAGGCAGATATGAGCATCCTGATGTGTGTGTTGGGAATTGAACATGGGTGTAGTGGGTAGCCATTCCAGCTTTGTTCTGGAAGTTACAACCCCCATTGAGACTTCGGCAACTGTCACGCCTACAAGGCGGGGCCAAGGGAGGCGCCTGGGGACCCGAGATCCGGATCGGCGAACGCTCTCTTGGTTCCAGGACGCTGGATGGTGGAGGTAGACAGAGGAGAGCTCCAGAGAACACCGCTGGACTGTGATACACCTTCCCCAGACCCCGCGACCTACCTATCCCTTAATTTGTAAGTTACGCCATTAAATAAATCTCCTTTTAACTACGTGGAGTGGCCTAAATAATTTCACCAATACATGGGTCCTCTGCAAGAACAACAAGGGCTCTTAACTACTGAGCCATGTCTCCATCCCCTTCCTTTCCACGTTTAAACCAGATCATCAGCCCACGCCTAAGTTCAGAGCTCATGCACTTTTCTATTCTGGCTCTTCCTTGATAGGTCAGTTATTCATCCTCACTACCCATCCTCAGTGACAAGATCCAGTTCCCATCTTTCATGCGGACACTGACAAGTGACCTCACATCCTCCCTCGCAGTGACCCTGCTGATAATTCACTTTCAGTGGTCCTGGGTGATCATTCTGGCCCATGATGATGACTTTGGGCAGCAGGCCAGCTCTCTGGCCACTCAGGAACTGAGCACAGCTGGTGTGTGCATTGAGGTCATCCTCCATGTTCCTTCCCATGAGTCCCTGGGGAAGATTGAAGAGATTATCCAGATGATGCAAAAATCTACAGCCAGGGTTGTTCTGGTTTTCCTAAGCAATTCTAATTTCCAGCTCATCCTGTATGGCTTACTGGATGTCCCTGTCTCAGGCCAGGTCTGGGTCAGCAAGGGTGCTCTGCACATGGCGCTGGCACTAAACATTCCACGAGTATCTCAGGTATTGCACAGCACATTTGGCCTCCTGTATCACAGCAGCAGGGCAACTGGCTTCCCTGAGTTCCTTGCTAATCTGCAGCCCAGCCAGACCCCAGAAGACATGTTTATAAAGAAGTTCTGGGAGTTCACCTTTGGTTGTACATGGCCCCACCAGAGCAGCACAATGACAGATGGTATCCAGTTGTGCTCAGGGAATGAGAGTCTGAAAAACAAGCAGTACCCTTTTGCAGAAGTGAGCAAAATTGATGCTGCTTACACAGCTGTCTACAGCATTGCTCATGCCCTGCAAGACATGATAACCCATGGGCACCAGCATGGGACAGTTACAGACTCTCAGGACTTCCAGCCCTGGCAGGTGAGAGAGGCATGTGTGGAGTGGGTGATTCAGGGATGGTTCAGGAAAAGGACGTTGGTTCCAAGTAGGCTATAGATATGAAGCTGACTGCATGCCTCAGCAAGGATGCCTCATACTTTTAGCTGAGACACATCTTAGAAGGAACAGTGGACAAGGATTCCATGCTATGTGTGTGGTCTCAGATGAGTCCTGTCCATGTGGCTTGTCTAACTTAGCAAATACAGGATGCCTAGTAAAATTAATATTTCACATAACAGTAAATAGATTGTTTAGTGTCACAAATCTAAGCTTTGGCAAACAGTGGATGACTTTTAGCATAGGCATGCTTCAAAATCAGAATTTCAAATAGATATCAAATGCCATTTATTTATTTTTCATTTTTTGGTATATGGTACATGTGTGTGGGCACATGTGTGTGAGCTTGGAGACATATGTGGTGGGGAGCACACTCATGTGGGAAGGTCTGAGGATGATGAGGAATCACCTTTCAATCCTCTTCTAGCTTACTTTGTGGCGAGGTCTTTCACTCAATCCCAGAACTTGTTGATGTGGCTAGTCTTGCTAGCCATCTTGGTCTGGGCATCTCCATCTTCACCTTCTGAGGATGTAAGTGGAGATTGTCTCCCACATCCACGTGACATTTATGTGGGTTCAGATTTGAAGTCTGATCCTTAGGTGTTTATGACCAGTGATGTAATCATAGAGCCATCTCCTATACCCTTAGTTGTTTTTGTATTTTAGAAATATTGATAATTTCATACATTTATCTATCTATCTTGGTCATTTTGTCCTGGGTCTTTATTTGTCTGTCTGTCTGATGTTTGTCTGTCTGTCTGTCTATACATCCATCATCCATCCTTCCTTTCTTCCTTCCATCCGTCCATCCATCTATCTATCTATCTATCTATCTATCTATCTATCTATCTATCTATCTATCTATCTATCTATCTGTTTTTCCATCCATCCATCTATCTACTTTCTCCTCTTAGCCCCTCAGGGTAGCCAAGGTCACAATTGGTAAGAGGACCCCTGGGAGACAGGTTGCTCACTGATGAGGTAAACAGTGAGAATCATAGCCAAGGAGGGGGTATGTTTTCATTATGAAAACTCAGATGAACTGAGTTTCTACTATGTGCCTGGTGAAGATACATATGGTTGTAAACCAGAAGGAGAGTGATAGTTGTTGGCATTTTGGCTGTGGGTGACAGGTTAAAATTTACAGGAAGCCAGGAAGACAGGCATGGGCTTCCAACCCTGCCCTCCTAGCACACAGGATATTGAGGCCAAAATGGACTACAAAACAAGATCCTGCCACAAAATTAAAATATGTGTGTTTTGAAATGTCTGTGTGTACTCTATTATGAAGATATAAAGTAAGTTGAGTGAAGAGCAGATGAAGGGAAGTGAAAGGCTGGAAAAGTTGTCTTTGTATGGAAATAGATCTGAGTTCCAGACAAGAGGGTGAGAAGTCTCACCAAGGGTAGAAGCATGTGTCAAGACCCTAGAATGGAGCAAATAGAAGAGCATCATGGGCAGGCCTGATGAATAATGGGAGGCAGTTTGGAGTGAATGGGTGGTCTAGGTGGCTTGGGAAGTCTGTGGAAGTCCTGCTAGGATTTGGAGTCTACTGAGTGTGATGGGAAGACTGAGGACAGTAGTGCACAGCCAAATGCGACCATGGAGCAGGAAGCACATTGTCATGTTTTTGGGTTTAATTTTAAGGTTGTTGAGGTGGATCAGTGGGTAGTGGCACTAGTCCATAAGCATAAGTTGGATTCCTGAGTCCCACATGACAGCAGGAGAGAACATTCCTGAGAGTTGTTCTCTGGATTACACAATATGAGTGAGCTGTATGTACATGTGTGCATACACACAGACACACACACAGACACACACACACAGACACATACTGTACTAGGTTTAAAAATTATCTGGATTAAGTATTATTACTTCATTAAAGCTAAAACATATTTGTCAGTCCCTGAAAATAGCAAATGTCCTTGATCTTCCTCATGCACAATGGGACCAGGCAGTGGTTGAAGTGCCTCTGTATATTGCAGAGGTAAATGGTATGTGCTATTTTGGACAAGACTCCAGACCTGCCCTGGCTGGTGCACAATATATCCTTTCTGTTTTCAGCTGCTTCAAGCCCTCAGGAAGGTGCACTTCAAGACTCCTGATGGAAGTGAAATTATATTTGATGGTAATGGAGATTTGGTGACAAAATTTGACATTCTCCAAGGACAGAAGACCCCTGAGGGTGTATTTCACTTGGTCCATGTAGGCATGATAGACCCTCAAGTCTCTTCGGGGAGCAAAATGAAGTTCCATTTGATGGAGGCTCTTCATGTGAGTTGCTTGAATGCAGAAATGACTCTTGTCTGAGTCTGTTAAAATCAGAGGGAAAATCCAAGTCCAGGACTCCTCATCTCCATTTGTGCATGAAGTAGATGTAGCCCTAGATTGGGCCAGTCAGGTATAGCTGGCTATGCTGTTTACCTCCTAAAAGATCTTTCTCTGCATGGACTTGATTCACAATCAAAAATGAAAATACAAACCTGGAATCGGGAGATGGCTCAGTGGTTAAAGTATTTTGTATGCAAGTACAAGAATCAGACTTTGGATCTCCAGAACGCTTGTACATGATGAGTGGGCAGTGTGGCCCACCTGTAATTTCAGTCTTGAAGGTGGAGACAAGGAGATGCACAAAGCAAACTCTCTAGTAAGACTAGTCATATCAGTGTAGTCTGGGTTTTACTTTGAGCCTCTGCCTTAATGAACATAGTGGAAAAGCAGTTGAGGATGATTCCCAACTTTAACCTTAGGCCTCCACATGTACTTGTCCATACATGAACATGAACCCACATGGATGTACAATTGCATGTAAGCATATTTACACCAAATACACATCAAAATAGGGCTGGGGAGAACATATAAGACCTACAAAATAGAATGAGAATCTGCAGCTGGTGCTCCCTTAGAAGTATTTTCAGTGTCTGTGTTCAGGACCTGCTCTGAGAAGAGGATGATAGTGACTTACTTTCCCATGGTCTATCTGGGACATAGACTCAACAGACACTCAGTGTACTTGTTATGTTAGGTGTTCTAGCCACTATGAGAAATACCTGAGAAATAGTTTGAAGTGAGGAAAAGTTTTAATTGTCTCCCGGTTTGAGATATCCAAGTTCAGATGTATCCATTGCTTTGTGTGTATGTGTGCTTGAGGCAGTATGTCATGCATGGCGGCAGGCATGTGTGGTGGAAGAGGTTGCTCCGTTCATGGGGCACCGGTAGAGAAGGTGGAGATCCAGATAGATTAGATAGGTAAACAAGTTACATCTTACCAGTGCATAGCCCCAGTGTCCCACTAATCCTAACTAGGTCCCATGTTCTATTTCCAATATGTACACTAATTAGTCAAATTATAAATCCATAGAGGACCTATTCCATTGATTATTTCAGAGGCATTGTCTTACTTGGGGTTTCTATTGCTGTGAGGAGACATCATGACCACAGTATCTCTTACAAAATAAAAGCATTTAATGAGGCGGCTTATATTTTCCCAGGTTTATTTGATCCATTATCATCCTTATGGGACATTGTGGCATGCAGGCTGAATTGGTGCTAGAGAAGGAGCTGACAATCCTGCATCTTGACCTGTAGGCAACAGGAAGTGGACTGGGTCACTGGGTGAGTCTTGAGCATAGATGAGATGTGCCCATCTCCATAGTGACACACTTCCTCCAACAAGGCCACACAAACTCCAACAAAGGCTCATCTTCTAATAGTGCCACTCCCTATGAGTTTATGGAGGCCTGTTATATTCCAACCACCAAATTTCACTCTCTGCCCCTCAATACTTGTAAAATTATCATAATGCAAGTATATTTAGTCCATTTTCCAAAGTTCTCACTATCTATCATAGTTGAAACAATGTTTAAATGTCCAAAGTTCAAAGTCTTTTCTGAGATTCATGCAGTTTCTTAACTGTAATCCCCTAGAAAATCAAAGTTAAAAAAACAGATCACATTCTTCCAACATATAATGGCACAGGATGTACTTTATTGCTCCAAAATGTATAAAAGGGAGCGTAGTGAGGAAACAGTGGACCAAAGCAGGACAGATGACCAGGTGGGACAACTCTAAACTCTTCATATTTATGTCAGTTGTTAATATGTTCCTCAAATGCCAACTCCTTTCATCTATGTTAACTGCTTCACACTTCTCATTCTTTTGCTGGTTCCACTCCCTGTTAGTAGCTCTCCCCAGCATGTGTTCCACGACTCTACCATTTCTAACATCTTGGGGTCTTCAAGGCAATTCAGGCCTTAAGTTCAAAGCTTCATGCAATGGCCTCTCTAGGCCTCCATTTAGGGACTCTCTGAACACATGCCTTGCCTCAGCAGCTTTCCATAGTCTCAGAGGCAATTTCCATAGCTCTTTTCTTCTAGCTTAAGAGCCAGAACCATGTAGCCAGACTGCCAAGTTCTGTTGCTTTTGGGGCTGAACATGGCCCTCTCATTCAATTACATCTTTATCAGCTTTTTGTTTTTTATGGTTTCCTTCACTGCCTAACCTAGGCTGTCCTGAAACTGGATCTGTAGACTAGGCTGGCCTCAAAGTCGGAGATCCACCTGCATCTGCCTTCTGGGCTCTGGGACTAAAGGTATGCACCACCACACCTGACTTTAAGCTTGTCTCTAATGCCTTTTCACAAGTTGGAAATTTAACTGAGAGGGATCTTGCCCTGTGGTCACCAATCCCTTTATTCCATTTCTTAATCTGTTTATCAGCTTGAACACAGGACTTAGCTCCATTCCAGGTCCTAGTGTTCCTTTTCTCCTCAAAATATACATTTCATATTTTTCCTTGCTCAGCTTGTTCTTTTCATTATAAATCTTTCCTAGAGTTAACACTAACAACCACACAATAGAGTCTATATTAGGCTATTTTGAAATTTCTTTTGCCAATGGAATTAATCCAAAACTCATTACTTTAGCCTCAGGCAGACTCTTTGGACAAGAGCAAAAAGCAACCACATTCTTCACCTAAATATCACAAGAACAATCTCTAGGTCACACATTAGTATTCTTCTCTTCTGAAACTTTTTCAGCCAGGCCCACATTTCATCTAAATACACTCAGCACCTCAGTCTTCTATGCTCCTATGAGATGGCCCACTAAGCAGCACTTAAATCTTTCTACTGCTTTTCTAATCCATTGTTCCATGGTCCATATTTATTCAAACAATAACATGATCAGGCCTATCACTTCAATACCCCAGTGCCAGGAATTACCTTCCATCTTATTAGGCTTTCTATTGCTTTGAAGAGACACCATGACCATGACATCTCTTATAAAGGAAAAACATTTAATTGGGGTGGCTTACATTTTCAGAGGTTTAATCCATTATCATCTTGGTGCAACATGGTGGCTTGCACTTAGACATGGCGCTGGAGAAGGAGCTGAAAGTCCTACATCTTGACCTACAGGCAACAGGAAGTGAACTGGGTCATTGGGCATAGTCCAAGCATACATAATACCTCCAAACCCACCCCAGTTATGACACACTTCCTCCAACAAGGCCACACCTACTCCAAAAAGTGACATCTTCTGATAGTGCCTATGAGCTTATGGGGGCCAATTACATTCAAACCACCACAGTTATCAAGATCCAATCATCTTATATATCCACTGTCAGGTAACCAGTGGTCCAACATAGGAGACTTTGGGAAACATTTGAGGTTTAAGCCCTGACATTTACTATCACAATCAGAAGTAGTGTTGAGATAGTTATGTCTATATGTGGAGTCTGGTGCATAGAAATGCCTCAGCTGCCTAATACCAGTGTACATAGAGTTCTCTCCTCTACAACTTGAACTAACGTTGTTCTGGTGGCATCTCCAGTCCATGGTGGCCTTAAGGCTTTCCACATGAGGATTAGATTCCCTTTCTTAGATTTTTCAAGCATGAAGACACATGCTATGTGTTCCAAGGACTTCTTTGAAGAACCTTTCAATGGCCTTGATCATGGGAGGGTTTTCTGCTGTCTTCTGTTATGGCAGTGATGTCAGCATGCCACACTTCCATCTTCATAATTCTTGCCTGGAGTTAGAGCTCTGCTAAGAAAAACTGAGTCATCCTTGGCAGGTGTGAGGTAAAGGAGAGGATGATTAAGTGTGGTGTGAAAACGTGTGTGTGTGTGTGTGTGTGTGTGTGTGTGTGTGTGTGTGTTTGTCTGTGTGTGTTGAGGGTGTCAGTACTTAAATTTTTTTCTCTTATTGAAGCTGGATGATACTTTATTATTAGAGTTTAAGTGAAAAATATTAGTGCAGTCAAACTGTAAATCTACTTTAGTAATGGCAGCCAATACTTAAAATTCTTTTCAAAGGTTTTTTGCATATATGGATACTTCCCTGCATGTATTTTTGTGTGCTGTTTTGTGTGCCTGGTGTCTGTTCAGGACAGAAGAGGACATTAGATTCTGCAGAACTGGAGTTACAGTGTGAGCTACCCTATAGGGACTTGGAATTGAACCCTGCTCTTCTGGAAGAGCAGCCTATACTTTTAACCACCAAGCCTTCTCTCCTTCCCCCGTGCATTCAATTATTGATGTAGGAGCCCCAGAGACTGGGAAACAAAACACATCACATGTTTAGCTATGTTTTTGAATCCCTTAGCCAAGAAAGGCAGACGTAGCCCTTCCTCTGTTGCATTCAATGTTACATCTCCTGTCTGGCATCTGATGGGATAGACATTTTTTTCTGAAAGGCATTTATCTCATCTAGAGTTATGTGAGGAAACTGTTCTGCGCTGCTTCTCAGAATGTGGTCTAGCATCTGTATTCCTGGAGAGTCCCTGGTGACACTGTGCTCACTGTTACTAGGTGCCCAGCTCTGTCTGCAGTGAAAGCTGCCTTCCAGGGTTCAGCCAAGTGCCCAGGCTGGGAGCCCCCCACTGCTGTTTTGATTGCAGTCCCTGCCCTGAGGGACAGTTTGCAGACCAAAGAGGTAAGGGCATGTGGAGCTGGAATCTGGGGCGTGGGGTCAAGAGGGCACTGTGAGCCTCCTGTATTTGTCCATTGTCTTTGTTACTGTTCTACTGCTGTGAAGAGACACCATGACCAAGGCAGGTTCTAAACGAAAAGCATTTAATTGGGGGCTTACTCAGAGTATCAAAGCATAAGTCCATGACCATCATGGCAGGAAGCATGGTATGAGGCAGGCAGGCATGGCGCTTCAGCAGTAGCTGAGATCTTACCTTCTGATCTACAGGAACCAGGCTGCTAGAGAGGTGGAGCATGTGCCTGGTGTGGGAGTTTGAACTTTCAAAGGTCACCCCCATTGACACCCCTCATCCAACAATGCTACACCTCCCAATCCATCCCAACAGTTTACCAACTAGAAACCTAACGTTCAATTATATGAGTCATTCACAGTCAAAATACCACACCCATCCACTGAGATATTGCAGTCTTTGCTTTTCTATGGAACACCAGCCAAAATGCTAGTCTTATGGCTGTTCTTAGTTAAATGCTTTGTTCAGACAGACAAGTGTACTTCCTATGATCGGGGTATAGAATGAATACTTCCCTAGCAAACACTGCCCATCCTTGGCCTCCAATCAAGAATCAGCTACTTCCAGAAGCTTCTAGTAATATCGTAACTAAACCCTGGCTTTTGACACACTGATGAATTTCACTTGCTTTTTAAACCTACTGTAAGTGGAAATGAATGGTAAATGTTCTTCTGTGATTTCCTTCCTCCTGTATGTTATTGGGGTTCTTTCCAAAGGTTGAATGGCAGCAGACCACTACATCCCATACTGTTTGAGCTTCAGAACATATTCCTTTATCATTGTGAAAGCCCAAAATGTGGAAATGCAAAGCAAAATTATCATCAGGGTTGGTGTTGTGTGCGGTCTCACTCTTGCCCTGGCACAGTCATCCCCTCCCTGTGTGCTCTCGTTTCTTCATGTGTGTGTGTGTGTGTGTGTGTGTGTGTGTGTGTGTGTGTGTGTGTGTGTGTTGTTTCCTTTTGTCTTTGGTGTGTGGTTTGGTTTTGAGACACTGTCTCACCCCCAGCTCTAATTGGTTTGTCACTCCTTATGTTGACTAATCTGTCCCCGAACTGATAGAAATCTACCAGCTTCTCCCCTTCAAGTGCTGGGATTAAAGTCATATGCAGCTACATGCAGTCCAATTCCTTCTTCTTATTAACATAGTAGCTCTGTTGGAATTAGGGGCTAATTCTACCCTGGTGACACCATTTAAACTTTATTACATCATCTCCAGTTTACTTATGGCAAAGTATGTCCCATTTTGAGGTGCTTAGAGACAGGACTTGAAGAAATGAATTTTGGGGGCACAGCTAGTGTTAAACCTTTTTAATTTGACTAGTTACCGATACTCTTGAAAAGAAATGAACCATTAAAGACTCACAGAGGAGACAGGTTGTACTGGCACATTCCTATAATCTCAGCACTCAGGAGGCAGAGACAGGAGGGACTTTGGGGATTTTGGTCTGCCAGTATAGTCAACTCAGTGATGTCCAGGTTCAGTGAGAGATCCTGTCTTAAAACCTAAGGTGGAAACCTGGGGCCTATGCAGGATCGCTTGGCTCGGCCTGGGAGGAGGGGACTGGACCTACCTGGACTGAGTCTACCAGGTTGATCTAAGTCCATGGGGGAGGCTTTGCCCTGCAGGAGGTGGGAAGGGGGGTGGGGTGGGGGGAAGGTGAGGGGGTCCGGAGGGGGGAGAACAAGGGAATCCGTGGCTAATATGTAGAACTGAATTGTATTGCAAAATAAAAATAAAAATAAAAAAAAACCTAAGGTGGAAAGGGGGCTGAGGAGGTGCCTCAACAGTTAGGAACACCCACATGGTGGTTCACAACCAAGTGTACCTCAAGTTTCAGGGGAACTGATGCCATCTTCTGAGTTCTGCAGGCACCAGGCATGCACATGATTTCCATACATAGGTATAGACAAAAGAGTCAACAAGTAAAATAAAATAAGGAATTACAAACAATGAGCTGCAGAGTCTGGTGAAATGGTTCATCAGTTAAAGTATTCACTGTCAACCCTGACAGTGTAAGTTCAGTTCCTGGGACCCACATGGAGGAAGGTGAGCTCCAAATTCCCGACAGTTGTACTGACCTCCACTTGCACACCTTGGCATGTCTGAGCCCATGCAAACATGCACACAAACAATAAACAAATAAGTTAGATTAGAAAAATAAGGAAGGGGAAGTGGTTGGGAAATAACATCTGATGATAATGTCTGATCTTGACAAGTGTGTGCATCCACTTACATACATTTGTGCACACCCAAACCTGCACATACACAAACTCACACAAATTAGTATAGTGGTACAGGCCTGTAATCATAGCACTTGAGAGGATGTGGAAGGAGGCTTAGGAGTTGAAGGTCATCCTCTGCTACTCAACAAGTTCAAGGCCAGCCTGAGTTACATGAGACACTGTTTGAAGACAGAAACAAAACTCCTCACAAAACAGATACAGACTGTGCAGGGTTTTCCTTTGTGTCTCTGCCTCTAATACCAGACATTCCAGCCCTGGACACCAGGAATAATTCATAAATACATGACTTGATGTAAAGGCTGTAAGAGCAGTTAGTGCTTGGGACGCCTTCCTTCAGAGCTGGTGTAGTTCATATAGTGTTGTAGAAATGGTGTCTGTGTGTCTCCCATAGACATGAAGAGCTGTCTTCTGTGCCCCAAGGAGCAGTACTCGAGCCGCACGAGAGACCGCTGCCTGCCCAGGACAGAGATCTTCCTGGCCTTTGAGGAACCTCTGGGCT
Source organism: Peromyscus eremicus (assembly GCF_949786415.1). Lineage (NCBI taxonomy): Eukaryota > Metazoa > Chordata > Mammalia > Rodentia > Cricetidae > Peromyscus > Peromyscus eremicus. The sequence continues at coordinate 195,054,936 of NC_081416.1, forward strand.
TCATGCTGGCTTTGGTGGCACTCTTCCTGGCTGGTCTGGCTGTCCTGGTTCTGGGAGTGTTCCTGAAACACAGAGACAACCCTGTGGTCAGGGCGAACAACAGAAGTCTCAGCTACTTACTCCTGCTCTCTCTTTGCCTCTGTGCCCTGTGTGCCTTGCTGTTCCTTGGGCGACCCAGTGTCTTGACATGTCTCCTCCGTCAGACCACCTTTGCTGTGGTGTTCACGGTGGCCGTGTCCTCTGTTCTGGCCAAGACTCTCACAGTGGTCCTTGCCTTCAGGGTCACCAGGCCAGGGGACAGGATCCGGGTATGCCTGAGCCCTGGGGCTTCCACCTCAGTGGTCCTTATTGCTTCCTCCATGCAGGTTGTTCTTTGTGGGGTCTGGCTGGCCACCTCCCCACCATTCCCAGACAGGGATATGGTCTCAGAGCCCCAGCACATTGTCATCCAGTGCCAGGAGGGTTCTGGCACCATCTTCTTCTGTGTGCTGGGCTACTTGGGTTTCTTGGCAGCAGGTACCTTCTCTGTGGCTTTTCTGGCTAGGGGCCTGCCAGATGTCTTCAATGAGACTAAGTTCCTGACCTTCAGCATGCTGCTCTTCTGCAGTGTCTGGACAGCCTTCCTGCCCCTGTACCACAGTGCCCGGGGCAAGTCCACTGTGGCTGTAGAGATCTTCTCCATCCTGGCCTCCACTACTGGACTTCTGGGTGGCATCTTCATCCCCAAGTGCTACATCATTTTACTGAAACCAGAGAGGAACACTGCTGCCTGGCTAAGGCAAGGCCACCAGGCACAGCAGGAGAGACAGAGTGAGATGCTCCAGAGAAGGTGTGTCCCCAGATCCACACCACAGATCGCTATGACATCGTCCTAAGGTGCATCACCTGGACCACCTGTGTGATTATGTGTCACTGTTTTTGTGGGGATCTAAAGGAATTTAATAGACAAATCAAGATTAAAGTGAGATACTTTTAACAAAACACTCATGACTATCAGTTGGTATTGGCCACATAGATGGTTATTTATTATTCTCATGTATTGATAAAATTTATCACAATTAAGATAGTTTAGAAAGGGGAGTTGACAAGGTGGCTCAGTGGGTAGAAGGACTTACCATTAAGCATGACCACCTGTGTTTGATACAGAGGATCCAGATGCTGGAAGGAGAGAGTTAACATCACTAAGTTGTTGCGTTACTTATGCCTGCTAAGAGAAGCACCTCCTATTTGCATACAAACAAAATATAAATGTAAATTGTGGAAAGGGTGATGAAGTGATGATGATGTCAAGTGTTGCTGAGGGTGTGAGGAATTGACAGGCTGATCATGGATCTCTCCTTTTTGTAGCTGGAGTTTTCTCCAGTCCTCCCCAGCAACATGGACCCTGCAACCACTTATAAAATAATCACTCGGAAACTTACATTAACTAAACTGCTGGGCCATTAGCTCAGGCCTACCACTGACTAGCTCTTACACTTAACTCAGCCCATTTCTGTTAATCTGTATGTCACCACGTGTTCCATGGCTTTAACTGTTGCCTTTACATGTTGCTCCCTGGATGGCAGGCTGGCGTCTTTCCCAGACTTCCACCTCCCAGCCTCTCTTCTCTGTTTGTCCTGCCTATCCTATCCTTCCTGCCGTCTACTGGCCAATCAGTGTTTTATTTATTCACAAGATACAGGACATCCCATAGCACTTCCCCTTTTCTATTGTTTTTAAAGGAAGATTTTAACTTTAACATAGTAAAATTACATATAACAAAAAAGTTATCTAGTAAGAAAGAATTACAGTTACAATATCTAGTCTATTTGTATTTGGCAAAATTAAAGAAGATATCCTATCTATCTTATGTTTGTGAGTCTAAGCTTTTATATCTAACTTATCTCTTATTATAACTAAGGCTATTATAACTATCTAGTCATTAACTACATCAAAGACCTCAGAGGGATTTAATTTTACCTGAGAAATGGGAGAAGGCTTCAAGCGACTTTTGAGAGTCTTGTGAGAGTAGACAGAGACAGCTGGTAGCTTGGACAGTCATCTAAAGATTTTTTGTAAAGTTGGGGCATCTGTCTTCAGCCCACAGACCCAGAGTCTCTCAGTCACTTTTCTCTGTGTCCTGTAGAATGTCTGGCAGTTTTTTTCTGTAATGCAGGGACCTGAAAGACCATTTTGTCAAGCAGGGTTTAGTGGTCATCTTTCTATGGGTCCTGCATGTCCAGTTGATACATATTTTAAGTAGTCCAAGCAAGGACAGTTTCTTGCCCAAATGGCTATTTTTGTCAAGAAAAAGATAAAATCCATGCAGAGCGTCATCGATGCCCATCCTCCTCTCTGAAGTAAATCAGTGCTGTCAGGAGCAGACATGTCTCACTGTCCAGAAAGTCTAAATTTTTAAAAGATTTAAAATGCCATATTCTGTAGGTCTTTGAAGTCTTTGAACATTACCTATCCATCTGAAATATATCTATGTATACCTAGAAAACTTAAGTAACATGGCTACAAGTATGACTATCATAGATGACTCATTATTAATCTATTTTTAATTATCCATTACAATTTTAGATGAGTTGTACAAACATAATACCTTAATCATGAGTAGAAATATACACACAGTATCACAAAATTAACTTTAAATTTGTATCAATAAACTAAAATCTATACCAATGTAAAACATTTCAAACACATTGCTCTGTAAAAGTAGGTTCATTAATCTATTCTTTCATCCTATCATATCTATATGATAGCCCCTTTTTTTCTTTAGAAAGCGATTACATTTATAATCAACCTATTGAGATCATTAATAGTGGGTATAGAACCTTTCATTGACAGTTACTGCACAGGCTTACCATGTGATTTAACAATCTCAATTGTAGATATTTACTCAAGAAAAATCAAAGCATGTCTGCAAGGACTGTAAATGAATCTTCAGAGAAGCATTATTTAGGCACTAAAAGTTGAAACACTCAAAATATTTATCAGTTTATGAATGCTTTGTATGACTTACTCATCCCTAGAACATTATTTGGCAATAAGAAATAAATAAATATAAATGAAACAGAATACTATTTAATATGCGGTTAAATATTGAGAATTTTATACTGAGTTAAAAAATCTAGATAAAGAAAATAATATATTTTAATGTTGGAATCTATGAAGAAGCAAACCCAGAAAGATTTATATTAAAATAGTGTTCTCTTGAGGTTTGTGGAGGGGAGATTGGAGTGTAAGAGTGTAGCCTAAAGGGTGCAGTAGTTCCTTCTGGGGTGATGAAGGTCTCAAATTTGTTTGGTAAGGCTCTAGAGGTGGCTCAAAGATTCAGCGCACTCACTCCTCCTCCAGAGGACTCAGTTTGGTTGCCAGAACTCACATCAGGCAGCTCATAGCCACCTGTAATTCCAGATCTAGAGGATTCACCACCCTGGTCTCTGTGTGCACCTGAACTCATGTGCTCATACTGAACTCCATGCTTAATTAAAAAATGACTTGGTTGTAAGACTCTACTAAATTGTCATCCTTTTATTTATTTATTTGGCACAGTCTCTTTCCACATCAACCATGTTGGCTTCAAACTTATATCAGTTGTCCTGCTTCAGCGTCCTGAGTGTTGGGATTTTAGATGTAATCCCATACCTGAGTAGTTGCATAAAGTAAATGTTAATGGATGAGTTGTACACTATGTGAATTATGTCTCAATAAAGTTTGTTTTAAAAAAGCATTATCCACCAATTACAGAGTGTGGACTTCCCTTATATCCTGATTTCTAAGAAAAGATCAAGTAGGCTTCATCCCAGGGATGCATGGAGGGCTCAACATATGAAAATCTGTCAGTATAATACATCATATAAACAAACTGAAAGAAAAAAACACATGATCATCTCATTAGTTTCTGAAAAAGCCTTTGACAAAATACAACACCTCTTCATGATAAAAATCTTGGAGAGATTAGGAATACAAGGAACATACCTAAACATAATAAAGGCAGTTTACAGCAAGCCAACAGCCAACATCAAATTGAATGGAGAGCAACTGAAAGCAATCCACTAAAATCAGGAACAAGACAAGGCTTCCACTCTCCTCATATCTATTCAATATAGTACTCAAAGTTCTAGCTAGAGCAATAAGACAACAAAAGGAGATAAAGGGGACACAAATTGGAAAGGAAGAAATCAAACTTTCCATTTTTGAAGATGATATGATAGTATACATAAGTGACCCAAAAATTCTACCAGAGAACACCTACAGCAGATAAACACCTTCAGCAATGTGGTAGGATACAAGATTAACTAAAAAAAATCAGTAACCCTCCTATATACAAATGATAAATGGGTCAAGAGAGAAATTAGAGAAACATCACCCTTTACAATAGTCACAAATCATACCAAATACATTGGAGTAACTCTAAGCAAGTGAAAGAGCTGTATGACAAGAACTTTAAGTCTTTGAAGATAGAAATTGAAGAAGATATCAGAAAATGGAAAGTTCTCCCATGCTCATGGAAAGGTAGAATCAACATAACAAAAATGACAATCTTACAAAAAGCAACCTACAGATTCAGTGCAACCCCCATCAAAATCCCAACACAATTCTTCACAGACCTGGAAAGAACAATACTCAAGTTCATATGAAAAACAAAAAAAACCCAGGATATCCAAAATAATCCTGAACAATAAAGCCACTTCTGGAGACATCACCATCCCTGACCTCAAGCTCTACTATAGAGCTATAGTAATAAAAACAGCTTGGCATTGGCATAAAAATCGACATGTGGACCAAAGGAATCTAATATCCTGACATTAATCCGCATACCTGTGAACACTTGATTTTCAACAAAGAAGCCAAAACTGTACAATGGTAAAAAGAAAGCATCTTCAACAAATGGTGCTGGCATAACTGGATGTCAACATACAGAATATTGCATATAGATCCATGTCTATCTCCATACACAAAACTCAAGTCCAAGTGGATCAAAGACCTCAATATAAATCCAGTTACACTGAACCTGATAGAAAAGAAAGTGGGATGTAGCCTTGAATGCATTGGCACAGGAGACCACTTCCTAAATAAAACAGTAGTAGCACAAACTGAGAACAACAATCAATAAATGGGATCTTCTGAAACTGAGAAACTTTGTAGGGCAAAGGACATGGTCAATAAGACAAAACAACAGCCTACAGAATGGAAAAAGATCATCACCAACCCCACATCTGACAGAGGGCTGATCTCCAGAATATGTAAAGAACTTAAGAAACTAGACATCAAAATACCTAACAGTCCAATTAAAAAATGGGCTACAGAGCTGAACAGAGAATTCTCAACAGAAGAATGTCAAATGGCTGAAAGACATTTAAGGAATTGCTCAACATCCTTAGTCATCAGGGAAATGCAAATCAAAACAACTCTGAGATACCACCTTACACCTGTCAAAATGGCTAAGATCAAAAACAGTGAAGACAGCTTATGTTGGAGAGCATGTGGAGCCAGGGGAACACTCCTCCATTGGTGGGAGTGAAAACTTGTACAGCCACTTTGGAAATAAGTATGGTGGTTTCTCAGGAAATTTTGACTCAGTCTACTTCAAACCCAATGATACTACTCTTAGACATATACTCAAGGAATGCTCAATCATACCACAAGGACACTTGCTCATGTATGTTGTTCATAGCCACATTATTCATAGTAGCCAGAACTTGGATACAACCTAGATGACCCTCAACCAAAGAATGGATAAATAAAATGTGGTACATATACACAATGGAGTGCTACTCAGCAGTAAAATTCTATGACATCATGAAATTGGCAGGCAAGTGGATGGAAAGAGAAAATATCATCTTGAGTGAGGTAACCCAGACTCAGAAAGACAAACATGGTATGTACTCACTCATAAGTGGATACTAGAAGTAAAGCAAAGGATAACCAGCCTACAAACCACAGTTTAAGAGAAGCTAGGTAACAAGGAGGTCCCTAAAAGGGGTGCATGGAATGCCCTGGGAATGGGAAATAGATGAGAATCCCAGAGTAAACTGGGGTGTGAGGGGGAGCATTGGATTGTAAGGGGTGGTGGATATGAGCATGGGGAAATGGGGTGGTTGAGCTGGAACATTAGCGGAATGGGAGAGCAATGAAAGAGATTTCTTGATAGAGGGAGATATCATGGGTATAGAAGAAACCTGGTGCTAGGGAAATTCCCAGAAATCCACATGGATGACCCTAGCTTAGACTACTAGCAGTGGTGGAGGGGGTGCCTGAGCAGGCCTACCCAGGTGATTAGATTGGTGAATACCCTATCATCATAGAGCCTTTATCCAATAAGTGATGGAAACAGATCTAGAGAGCCACAGCCAAGCACCAGGCCAAGCTCTGAAGTCTAGTCGAAGAAAGAGATGAGGGATTCTATGAGCAAGGTGCATCAAGACCATGATGGGGAAACTTACAGACACAAATGAACCAAGCTAGTGGGAACTCATGAACTTTGGACTGACAGCTGTGGAGCCTGTATGGGACTGGACTGGGCCCTCGGCATGGTTGAGACCATTGTGTAGCTTGGTCTCTTTGAGGGGCCCCTGACAGTGGGAATAGACTCTATCCCTGGTGCATGAACTGGCTGTTTGGAGCCAATTGCCTATGGTGGGACAATTGCACAGCCTTGATCCAGGAGTAGAGGCTTGGACCTGCCTCAGCTGAATGTACCAGACACCCCATGGGAGGCCATACCTTTTCAGATGAGGGACTGCGAGGTGGCTTGTGGTGGGAGAAGGCTGGGAGGAAGTGGGAGGAGAGATGAGGGAGGATCTGTCATTGGTATGTGGAATAAACAAAAAATTTCTTAATGGAAAGGAAAAAAATAAAATAAAGTTGCATAATGTAAATGGATGAATTGTTACAGTATGTGAATTATGTCTCAATAAAGCTTGTATTAATAAAGAATTATCTATTGGACCCAGTCCCTGGGACATAGCCAGTCCCCAGGAACCCCCACCAACTCTGTGCCAGTTGCCGGCCAGCAGAGAAAACTCCTGCAGAAACCCCCCCTATCCCCCATGGAAACTCCCCATCAGACCCTGCAATCTACTAGTTCCACACTCCACCACTATACCCATCTGCCTGTGACCCCAGTAATTTCCTGAGGTGAGAAAATCAAACCACTAGCTCTTGTTAGACCAAGAGGTGAGTCACTCTTCCCACACCCAGAGAGTCCTGCCCCTAGGACCTGTGCCCTGGGACACAGCCTGTCCCCAGGAACCCTTACCCAACTCTGTCCCAGTTGCCGGCCAGCAGGGAATACTCCTGCAGGAAGGTTCCCACACACCAAAAACCCCCATTGGACCCTGCAATCTATACAAGTTCCACACCCTGCCTCAACACCCATCCACCTGTGACCCCATCCTGAGGCATGGAAGCCAAATCACCAGCTCTCATTGGACCAAGAGTAACCTCCAGAGACAGGGAATATGCCAGCCCTCATTGTACCAGGAGTGGCTTTCTGAGATATAAAATCTGCCAGCTCTCATTGGACCAAGAGTGGCTTCCTGAGACACAGAATCTGTTAGCTCTAACTGGACCAAGAGCCCTGATAAGACCAAGAGCGGCTGCATGAGTCACAGAATCAACTAGCTTGGGTTAGGCCAAGTGCAGCACCTTGAGATACAGAATCTGCCAGCTCCAATTAGACAAGAGCCCAGATTGGACCCAGAAGGGCCCCCGAAACACAGACACAACAAGCACAGATTGGACCAATAGCAACTCATTCAGACACATGCACTTCTTATACCTATTAGAGGAGGAGATGGGCAGATGTAAAGGCAAAAATAGATACAACAACATGAAGAGCAATATAGCATCACCAGAATCTAGCCCTCCTCCAAAAGCAAGACCTGAACATCACAAGGTAGAAGAAGCAGAAGAAAGCAACCTTAAAAATATCTTCATGAAGACGCTAGAGGCCTTTGAAGAAAAAAATGAAAAATAAAATTGAGATAAAGACAAACGAAAAATTGGAAGAAATCAATAAAGAAATTGAGGAAAGACAAAAATTGGAAGAAATCAATAAATCCCTTAAAGAAAGCCAAGAAAACCATGAAAAAGCAATTAAACAGGTGAGGGAAACAGTTCAAGACCCGAAAAGTGAATAGAAACAATGAATAAGACACCAACAGAGGGAATGCTAGAAATAGAAAATCTGAGTAAATGAACAGAAAACACAGATGCAAGGTTAGCCAACAGAATTCAAGAGATGGAAGAGAGAATCTCTGGTGTAGAGGATACAATAGAGGAAATAGTTTTGTCAGTCAAAGAAAATACCAAAACCAAAGAAGTCATAACACAAAATGTCCAGGAAATCTGGGACACCATGAAAAGACCAAACCTGCGAATCATAGGGATAGAAGAAGGAGAAGAATACCAACTCAAAGGCACAGAAAATACAGTCAACAAAATTATAGAAGAAAACTTTCCCAATTTAAAGAAGGAAATGCCTATGAAGATACGAGAAGCCTATAGAACACCAAACAGACTAGACCCCCGCAAACGTCCCCTCACCACATAATAATTAACAACTAAACATACAGAATAAGGAAAAAATATTGAGAGCAGCAAAGGAAAAAGGCCAAGTGACTTATAAAGGCAGACTCATCAGAATAACACCCAACTTCTCAATGGAGACTTTGAAAGCCAGAAGGACCTGGACAGATGAAACGCAGACACTAAGAGACCATGGATGCCAGCCTAGACTAATATACACAGCAAAACCTTCAATCACCATAGATGGAGTGAACAAGACATTCCAAGACAAAGCCAGATTGAAACAATACTTATTCACAAACCCAGTACTACAGAAAGCACTAGAAGGAAAATTCCAACCTAAGGAAGTCAGATACACCCATGAAAACACAGGTAATAGATAACTCCACAGGGGTAAATCCCAAAGAAGAGAAGTACACACAACTACCACCAAAGGATAATAGGAATGAACAGTCGCTGGCCATTAATATCCCTTAATATCAATGGACTTAATTCACCTATAAAAAGACACAGGCTAACAGAATGGATACAAAAGCAGGACCCATCTTTCTGCTGCATACAAGAAATACACCTCAATTTCAAAGATAGATACTACCTTAGAGTAAAAGGCTGGGAAAAGTCTCTCCAATCAAATGGTGTTTAGAAACAAACTGGTGTAGCTATGCTAATATTCAAGAAAACAGACTTCAAACTAAAATCAATCAAAAGAAATCCAGAAGGACATTACATACTCATCACAGGAAAGATCCACCAAATTGAAGTCTCGATTCTGAACATTTATGCCCCAAATACAAAGGCACCCACATATGTAAAAGAAACATTACTAAAGCTTAAAGCACACATAAAACCCCACACATTAGTAGTGGGAGACTTCAACACCCCACTCTCACCACTAGACAGATCTGCCAGATCAAAACTTAACAGAGAAAGAAGGGACTTAAATGCTGCTATGACTCAAATGGACTTAATCTATAGCTACAGAACATTCCACCCTAACAAAAAGAATATACCTTCTTCTCAGCACCCCATGGAACCTTCTCCAAAATCGACCACATACTCAGTCACAAAGCAAACCTCTACAGATACAAAAAAATTGGAATAACCTCCTGTATTCTATCAGACCACCATAATTTAAAGTTAGATTTTAACAACAACAAAAACTACAGAAAGCCTATAATCTCATGGAAACTGAATAATACCCAACTGAATCACCAATGGGTCAAGGAAGAAATAAAGAAAGAAATTAAAGACTTCCTATAGACCAATGAAAACGAATGTACTACATACCCAAACTTATGGGACACTATGAAAGCAGTACTAAGAGGGAAATTCATAGCACTAAATGCCCACATAAAGAAGTTGGAGAAATCTCACACTAGTGACTTAACAGCACACCTGAAAGCTCTAGAACAAGAAGAAGCAAAGTCACCTAGGAGGAAAAGATGCCAGGAAATTGAGGGCTGAAATCAATAAAATAGAAACAAAGAGAACAATACAAAGAATCAATGAAATAAAGAGTTGGTTCTTTGAGAAAATCAACAAGATAGACAAGACTTTATCCAGACTAACCAATAGGCAGAGAGAGAGCATCCAAATCAACAAAATCAGAAATGAAAAGGGAGACACAACAACTTGTAGTAGGTAGCCATTCTAGCTTTGATCTGGAAGTTCCAACCCCCATTGAGACTTCGGCAACTGTCACGCCTACAAGGCGGGGCTAAGGGAGGCACCTGGGGACCTGAGATCTGGATCAGTGGGCGCTCACTCCATTCCGGGACCATGGATGGTGGAGGTGGACCAAGCAGAGCTCCAGAGAACACGGCTGGACTGCAATACACCTTCCCCAGACCCCGCCACCTACCTATCCCTTAATTTGTAAGTTACGCCATTAAATAAATCTCCTTTCAACTACGTGGAGTGGCCTTAATAATTTCACCAATATCTGGCGCTCACGTGGGGCAAATTCCAAAGGCCTTGGTGGCTCGTGGCTCCCATCCTCAGCCTCCTCCCCGGCTAGCGGGGTACCTAAACCCGCCTGCAAAGTTCCATATAACCAGGAAACACCTACATAGTTCCATTCCCGAATAAGGGAGCAGCTAGTCCAGTCTCAGTTCCCTAGCTTAGTCCCATACCAGCGAAAGAGGCACTCCCCCACTTCCTGAGTGCTGGCGCCAGCTCTGGCTCCCACCATCTTGACTCCAGCGAGCTGCAGTCAGCCAAGATCACCAGCAGGCCCTGCTTTGGAGCTGTACCAACACCACCTGCTGGCTGAAAAGTGCTACTACACCCCCCAAAACCACAAAAGGTAAGTAAAAGTACCTGATAATTTTACACCTTAAAATTGACTAACAAATTTTGAGTAATTCTTGTAATATGGCTGACAACATTACCTCACAAGAATCTGAAACCTTTTTGCCTGTATGATGAATGACATCTTCCTGGAAATATATGACCTTCCTAAGGCATATCTGGCCTGTACCATTTTTGGCATTCATTGTAATAATCCACACAGTGTTCAAACACTGGTTTAATAACAAGAACAAAGATGAGTCATTATTGGGACTGATACAGGCTTTAAGCGAGAGCAATGAAGGCTTACAGAAAAGGATTCTCTTTCTGGAATCTGCTAACCAGGAATTACAGGCTTTCAAAAATAACAATGAAGACTTACAGAAAAAGATTCTAGGCCCTGGACCCCATCCCTGGGCACCAGCCACTCCGGGGAAGACCTGCCCAACTTGGCCCCAGGTTCTGGCCACCGGGCAGGTTCCCTTCTAGCCCCACCGGGAAGGATCCCCTTCTCCAAGACCCCTGGCAGACCCTGCAGTCTCCACGCCCTGCCCCCACGCCCATCCGCCCAAGCCCCAAGCCTCTTCCTAAGACTTAGAGGCTGGCCCCCAGCTCCCATCTTGCCCCGGACTTCCCTTCTGGAGTGCAGAGCTCCCATCCTGCCCCAGAATTTCAATTTGGACAACAGAGCTCCCATCTGGACAAGAGAGAGAGACTTCCTGAATCTGTCAGCTCTGTCTGAACCAAGTGTGTGGATAAGGCCAAGAAAGAACCACAAGGAGATGGGCAGACGTCAAGGCAGAAACACATACAACAAAATGAATAGCAATACAGCATCACCAGGCCCTAGCCCTCCTCGAACACCTAGACCTGAACATCAGAAATTTACAGCAAGCCAACAGCCAACATCAAATTAAATGGAGAGAAACTCAAAGCAATTCCACTAAAATCAGGAACGAGGCAAGGCTCTCCGCTCTCCCCATACTTATTCAATATAGTACTTGAAGTTCTAGCCAGAGCAATAAGAGAACATAAGGAGATTAAGGGGATACAAATTGGAAAGGAAGAAGTCAAGCTTTCCCTATTTGCAGATGACATGATAGTATTCTTGAGCAACCCTAAAGATTCCACCAAGGAACTGATACAGCTTATAAACACCTTTAGCAACATAGCAGGATACAAGCTCAACTCAAAAAAATCAGTAGCCCTCCTATATACAATGGACAAAGAAGCGGAGAAGGAAATCAAAGATACATCACCCTTTACTATAGCCACAAATGACATAAAATACCTTGGGGTAACACTAACCAAGCAAGTGAAGAACCTATATGACAAGAACTTTAAGTCCCTAGACCTCAACATCAGAAATTGGAAGAAGCAGAAGAAAATAGCCTTATGAATGTCATCATGAAGAAGCTAGAGGCTCGTGTAGAGGAAAAGACAAAAAAAATGTGAAGAATGCTGTAAACAACTAGAGGAAAGGGCAAACAAATGAGAAGAAATCAAAAAAGTCCTGGAAGAGAACAATAAAATACTGAAAGAAAATCAAGAAAAATCAATGAAACAAATGAAGGAAACAGTCCAAGACTTGAAAAGGGAAATAGAAAAAATGAAGAAGACACAAACAGAGGGAATGCTGGAAATAGAAAATCTGAGAAAATGATTGGGAACTTCAGATGCAAGTATAATCAACAGAATGCAGGAGATGGAAGAGAGAATCTCTAGCGTTGAAGATACAATAGAAGAAATAGATTCATCAGTCAAAGAAAACACTAAAGTCAACAAAGTCATGAACCAAAATGTCCAAGAAATTTGGGACACCATGAAAAGACCAAACCTACGAATAATAGGGGTAGAAGAAGGAGAAGAATACCAACTCAAGGGCACAGAAAATATATTCAACAAGATCATAGAAGAAAACTTTCCCAACTTAAAGAAGGAAATGCCTATGAAGATACAGGAAGCCTATAGAACACCAAACAGACTAGACCCCCAAAAAAAGTCCCCTCGCCACATAATAATTAAACAATTAAACGTACAGAATAAAGAAAGAATATTAAGAGCAGCAAAGGAAAAAGGCCAAGTGACATATAAAGGCAAACCTATCAGAATAACACCCGATTTCTCAATGGAGACTTTGAAAGCCAGAAGGTCCTGGACAGATGTAATGCAGACACTAAGAGACCATGGATGTCAGCCTAGACTAATATACCCAGCAAAACTTTCAATCATCATAGATGGAGTGAACAAGATATTCTATGACAAAGCCAGATTTAAACAACATTTATCCACAAACCCAGCCCTACAGAAAGCACTAGAAGGAAAATTCCAACCTAAGGAAGTCAGATACACCCTCGAAAACACAGGCAATAGATAAAGCCACAGCAGTAAGCCCCAACGAAGAAAAGTACACACACATCACCACCAAAAAATAACAGGAATGAACAATCACTGGTCATTAATATCCCTCAATATCAATGGACTTAATTCACCTATAAAAAGACATAGGCTTACAGAATGGATACGAAAGCAGGACCCATCTTTCTGCTGCATACAAGAAACACATCTCAAATTCAAAGATAGACACTGCCTAAAAATAAAAGGCTGGGAAAAGACTTTCCAATCAAACGGTCTTAAGAAACAAGCGGGTGTAGCCATCCTGATATCCAGCAAAATAGACTTCAAACTAAAATCAATCAAAAGAGATCAAGAAGGGCATTACATACTCATCACAGGAAAGATCCACCAAGATGAAGTCTCAATTCTGAACATTTATGCCCCAAACACAAGGGCACCCACATATGTAAAAGAAACATTATTAAAGCTTAAATCACATATAAAACCCCACACATTAATAGTGGGAGACCTCAACACCCCACTTTCACCACTGGACAGATCCTCCAAATCGAAACTTAACAGAGAAATAAAGGACTTAACTGATGTCATGACTCAAATGGACTTAATTGACATCTACAGAACATTCCATCCTAACAAAAAAGAATATACCTTCTTCTCAGCATCCCATGGAACCTTCTCTAAAATCGACCACATACTTGGTCACAAAACAAATCTAAACAGATACAAAACAATTGGAATAACCTCCTGTGTTCTATCAGACCACCATGGTCTAAAGTTGGATTTCAACAACAAAAAAAACTACAGAAAACCTACAATCTCATGAAAACTGAACAATACCCACCTGAATCACCAATGGGTTAAGGAAGAAATAAAGAAAGAAATTAAAGACTTCCTAGAGATCAACGAAAATGAAGACACCCCATATCCAAACCTATGGGACACTATGAAAGCAGTACTAAGAGGGAAATTCATAGCACTAAACGCCCACATAAATAAGCTGGAGAAATCTCACACTAGTGACTTAACAGCACACCTGAAAGTTCTAGAACAGGAAGAAGCAAAGTCTCCCAGGAAAAATAGATGCCAGGAAATTATCAAAGTGAGAGCTGAAATCAATAAAATAGAAACAAAGAGAACAATACAAAAAATTAATGAAACAAAGAGTTGGTTGTTTGAGAAAATCAACAAGATAGACAAGCCCTTATCCAAACTAACCAAAAGACAGAGAGAGAGCATCCAAATCAACAAAATCAGAAATGAAAAGGGGGACATAACAACAGACATTGAGGAAATCCAGAGAATCATCAGGTCATACTTCAAAAACCTCTATTCCACAAAACTGGAAAACCTAAAAGAAATGGATAATTTTCTGGATAGGTACCACATACCTAAATTAAATCAAGACCAGATAAACTATTTAAATAGTCCAATAACCCCTAACGAAATAGAAACAGTCATTAAAAGTCTCCCAACCAAAAAAAGCCCAGGACCAGATGGTTTCAGTGCAGAATTCTACCAGATCTTCAAAGAAGAGTTAATACCAATACTCTCTAAATTGTTCCATACAATAGAAACAGAAGGAACATTACCAAACTCCTTCTATGAGGCTACAATTACCCTGATTCCCAAACCAAACAAGGATACAACAAAGAAAGAGAACTACAGACCGATCTCCCTCATGAACATTGATGCAAAAATACTCAATAAAATACTGGCAAACAGACTCCAAGAACACATCAAAACAATTATCCACCATGATCAAGTAGGATTCATTCCAGGGATGCAAGGATGGTTCAACATACGAAAGTCTGTCAATGTGATACACCATATAAACAAACTCAAAGAAAAAAACCACATGATCATCTCACTAGATGCTGAAAAGGCATTTGACAAAATCCAACACCCCTTCATGATAAAGGTCTTGGAGCGATCAGGAATACAGGGAACATACCTAAACATAATAAAGGCAATTTACAGCAAGCCAACAGCCAACATCAAATTAAATGGAGAGAAACTCAAAGCAATTCCACTAAAATCAGGAACGAGGCAAGGCTGTCCGCTCTCCCCATACTTATTCAATATAGTACTTGAAGTTCTAGCCAGAGCAATAAGACAACATAAGGAGATTAAGGGGATACAAATTGGAAAGGAAGAAGTCAAGCTTTCCCTATTTGCAGATGACATGATAGTATACTTGAGCAACCCCAAAGATTCCACCAAGGAACTGATACAACTTATAAACACCTTCAGCAACATAGCAGGATACAAGATCAACTCAAAAAAATCAGTAGCCCTCCTATATACAATGGACAAAAAAGCGGAGAAGGAAATCAGAGATACATCACCCTTTACTATAGCCACAAATGACATAAAATACCTTGGGGTAACACTAACCAAGCAAGTGAAGGACCTATATGACAAGAATTTTAAGTCCCTGAAAAAAGAAATTGAAGAAGATGTCAGAAAATGGAAAGATCTCCCGTGCTCATGGGTAGGCAGAACTAACATAGTAAAAATGGCAATCTTACCAAAAGCAATCTACAGATTCAATGCAATCCCTATCAAAATACCAACACAATTCTTCACAGACCTGGAAAGAATAATAATCAACTTCATATGGAAAAACAAAAAACCCAGGATAGCCAAAAGAATCCTGTACAATAAAACAACCTCTGGAGGCATCACGATCCCTGACTTCAAGCTGTACTATAGAGCTACAGTAATAAAAACAGCTTGGTACTGGCATAAAAACCGACATGTGGACCAATGGAATTGAATTGAAGACCCTGACATTAATCCACACACCTATGAACAAATAATTTTTGACAAAGAAACCAAAAGTGCACAATGGAAAAAAGAAAGCATCTTCAACAAATGGTGCTGGCAAAACTGGATATCAACATGTAGAAGGCTGCAAATAGATCCATATCTATCACCGTGCACAAAACTTAAGTCCAAGTGGATCAAGGACCTCAACATAAACCCAGCTACTCTGAACCTGCTAGAAGAGAAAGTAGGAAGTAGTCTTGAACGCATTGGCATAGGAGACCACTTCCTAAATAGAACACCAGTAGCACAGACACTGAGAGAAACAATCAATCAATGGGACCTCTTGAAACTGAGAAGCTTTTGTAGGGCAAAGGATACAGTCAACAAAGCAAAGCGACAGCCTACAGAATGGGAAATGATATTCACCAATCCCACATCTGACAGAGGACTGATATCCAGAATATATAAGGAACTCAAGAAATTAGACATCAAAATGCCCAACAGTCCAATTAAGAAATGGGCTATAGAACTAAACAGAGAATTCTCAACAGAGGAAACTCAAATGGCTGAAAGACATTTAAGGAATTGCTCAGCATCCCTAATCATCAGGGAAATGCAAATCAAAACAACTCTGAGATACCACCTTACGCCTGTCAGAATGGCTAAGATCAAAAACACTGAAGACACCTTATGCTGGAGAGGATGTGGAGCTAGGGGAACTCTCCTCCACTGCTGGTGGGAATGCAAGCTTGTACAACCACTTTGGAAATCAATATGGCGCTTTCTTAGAAAATTGGGAATCCATCTCCCCCAAGATCCAGCTATACCACTCTTGGGCATATACCCAAGGAATGCTCAACCACACCAAAAGAGCACTTGTTCAGCTATGTTCATATCAGCATTGTTTGTAATAGCCAGAACATGGAAACAACCTACATGCCCTTCAACTGAAGAATGGATAAACAAAATGTGGTACATATACACAATGGAATACTACTCAGCAGAGAAAAACAATGACATCATGAGGTTTGCAGACAAATGGATGGACCTAGAAAAAATCATCCTGAGTGAGGTATCCCAGACTCAGAAACACAAACATGGTATGTACTCACTCATAACAGGATACTAGATGTGGAACAAGGATGACTGGACTGCTACTCACATCACCAGGCAGGCTACCTGGAAAACAGGACCCCAAGAAAGACACAGGGATCGCCCAATGACAGAGAAATGGAATGAGATCTACATGAACAGCCTGGACAGGAATGGGGGTAGTGAAGGGCGAGGGTCGAGGGAAAGAGAGCTTGGGTGAGTGGGAGATTCCAGCTGGATCAACAACAGAGAGGGAGAACAAGGAATAGGAGACCATGGTAAATGAAGACCACATGAGAATAGGAAGAAACAAAGTGCTAGAGAGGCCCACAGAAATCCACAAAGATACCCCCACAACAGACTGCTGGCAATGGTCGAGAGACAGTCCGAATTGACCTACTCTCGTGATGGGATAGCCAAACACCCTAATTGTCGTGCTAGAAACCTCATCCAACTACTGAGGGATCTGGATGCAGAGATCCATGACTAGGCCCCAGGTGGATCTCTGGGAGTCCAATTAGCGAGAATGAGGAGGGTTTATATGAGCGAGAATTGTTGAGACCAAGGTCGGATAAAGCACAGAGACAAACAGCCAAACAAACGAAAACACATGAAATATGAACCAATGGCTGAGGGGTCACCAACTGGATCAGGCCCTCTGAATGGGTGAGACAGTTGATTGGCCTGATCTGTTTGGGAGGCATCCAGGCAGTGGCACCGGGTCCTGTGCTCATTGCATGAGTCCGCTATTTGAAACCTGGGGCCTATGCAGGGTCCCTTGGCTCGGCCTGGGAGGAGGGGACTGGACCTACCTGGACTGAGTCCACCAGGTTGATCTCAGTCTGTGGGGAAGGCTTTGCCCTGGAGGAGATTGGAATGGGGGGCAGGCTGGGGGGAAGGTAAGGGGGACGGGAGGGGGAGAACAAGGGAATCTGTGGCTGATATGTAGAACTTAATTGTATTGCAAAATAAAAATTAAAAAAAAAAAGAAATTGAAGAAGATGTCAGAAAATGGAAAGATCTCCCATGCTCATGGATAGGCAGGACTAACATAGTAAAAATGGCAATCTTACCAAAAGCAATCTACAGATTCAATGCAATCCCTATCAAAATACCAACACAATTCTTCACAGACCTGGAAAGAATAATACTCAACTTCATATGGAAAAACAAAAAATCCAGGATAGCCAAAAGAATCCTGTACAATAACACAACCTCTGGAGGCATCACGATCCCTGACTTCAAGCTGTACTATAGAGCTACAGTAATAAAAACAGCTTGGTACTGGCATAAAAACCGACATGTGGACTAATGGAATTGAATTGAAGACCCTGACATTAATCCGCACACCTATGAACAAATAATTTTTGACAAAGAAGCCAAAAGTGCACAATGGAAAAAAGAAAGCATCTTCAACAAATGGTGCTGGCAAAACTGGATATCAACATGTAGAAGGCTGCAAATAGATCCATATCTATCACTGTGCACAAAACTTAAGTCCAAGTGGATCAAGGACCTCAACATAAATCCAGCTACTCTGAACCTGCTAGAAGAGAAAGTAGGAAGTAGTCTTGAACGCATTGGCATAGGAGACCACTTCCTAAATAGAACACCAGTAGCACAGACACTGAGAGAAACAATCAATCAATGGGACCTCTTGAAACTGAGAAGCTTTTGTAGGGCAAAGGATACGGTCAACAAAGCAAAGCGACAGCCTACAGAATGGGAAAAGATATTCACCAATCCCACATCTGACAGAGGACTGATATCCAGAATATATAAGGAACTCAAGAAATTAGACCTCAAAATGCCCAACAGTCCAATTAAGAAATGGGCTATAGAACTAAACAGAGAATTCTCAGCAGAGGAAACTCAAATGGCTGAAAGACATTTAAGGAATTGCTCAGCATCCCTAATCATCAGGGAAATGCAAATCAAAACAACTCTGAGATACCACCTTATGCCTGTCAGAATGGCTAAGATCAAAAACACTGAAGACACCTTATGCTGGAGAGAATGTGGAGCTAGGGGAACTCTCCTCCACTGCTGGTGGGAATGCAAGTTTGTACAGCCACTTTGGAAATCAATATAGCGTTTTCTTAGAAAATTGGGAATCCATCTCCCCCAAGATCCAGCTATACCACTCTTGGGCATATACCCAAGGAATGCTCAACCACACCACAAGAGCACTTGTTCAGCTATGTTCATATCAGCATTGTTTGTAATAGCCAGAACATGGAAACAACCTAGATGCCCTTCAAGTGAAGAATGGATAAACAAAATGTGGTACATATACACAATGGAATACTACTCAGCAGAGAAAAACAATGACATCATGAGGTTTGCAGACAAATGGATGGACCTAGAAAAAATCATCCTGAGTGAGGTAACCCAGACTTAGAAAGACAAACATGGTATGTACTCACTCATAGCAGGATACTAGATGTGGAACAAGGATGACTGGACTGCTACTCACAACACTAGGGAGGCTACCTGGAAAACAGGACCCCAAGAAAGACACGGGGATCGCCCAATGACAGAGAAATGGAATGAGATCTACATGAGCAGCCTGGACATGAGTGGAGGTAGTAAAGGGCAAGGGTCGAGGGAAAGAGAGCTTGGGGGAGCAGGAGATCCCAGCTGGATCAACAACAGAGAGGGAGAACAAAGAACAGGAGACTATGGTAAATGAAGACCACATGAGAATAGGAAGAAGCAAAGTGCTAGAGAGCCCCACAAAAATCCACAAAGATACCCCCACAACAGACTGCTGGCAATGGTCAAAAGACAGCCCCAACTGACCTACTCTGGTGATGGGATGGCCAACACCCTAATTGTCGTGCTAGAAACCTCATCCAACTGCTGAGGGATCTGGATGCAGAGATCCATGACTAGGCCCCAGGTGGATCTCTGGGAGTCCAATTAGCGAGAATGAGGAGGGTTTATATGAGCGAGAATTGTTGAGACCAAGGTTGGATAAAGCACAGAGACAAATAGCCAAACGAATGGAAACACATGAAATATGAACCAATGGCTAAGGGGTCACTGACTGGATCAGGCCCTCTGAGTGGGTAAGACAGTTGATTGGCCCGATCTGTTTGGGAGGCATCCAGGCAGTGGCACCGGGTCCTGTGCTCATTGCATGAGTCGGCTGTTTGAAACCTGGGGCCTATGCAGGGTCCCTTGGCTCGGCCTGGGAGGAGGGGACTGGACCTCCTGGACTGAGTCTACCAGGTTGATCTCAGTCTGCGGGGAAGGCTTTGCCCTGGAGGAGATTGGAATGGGGGCGGACTGAGGGGAAGGTGAGGGGGGCGGGAGGGGGAAGAACAAGGGAATCCATGGCTGATATGTAGAACTGAATTGTATTGCAAAATAAAAATTAAAAAAAAAGATTCTATCTCTGGAATCTGCTTTAAAGGATAGCAATGAGACCTTAGAGAAAAAGATTCTTTCTCTGGAATCTGCTGATCAGGCTTTACAAAACAGCCTTGTACCAAAAATTGATCTTATTGATAATAAATGTGAATATTTAATGGACAGAACACTAACACTCCAGACACTATATAAGGAAGAAAGATTATCATTAGTTGATAAGATAAGATCCATGGAATCATATATTTCTGAGGAACATAAAAACTTCTATGATTCCATGAGAAATCTGGAGTCCCTTGCCAGAGAAGAGGTTCACTCCATAGAACAGACGCTAGGTGCTCGTTTGCAGGCCTTAGAAGAAACTCTCAGTAAACATGACAAGGGACCTAATAAGCAGAAGGGCAAGATCATAGAGGTGGTAACATCTCCAAATGGCTCTCACACAATGGCTTATCCTGTTATCATCCATGAGAAGCCAGCGGATGACACACACCCCGAGCCATATACTACATATACATTACAACCAATTTCAACAAGGGACTTTAAAAATATGAAGGAAGCAGTAGTTATGTATGGGATACACTCCACGTACATAAAACAGATGTTAAATTCGTGGTCTACCTCACATAGAATCATCCCAGATGACTGGCATCAGTTAATTTCAGATGTTCTAGAATATAGCCAGCAGCTACAGAGGAAAAGCTGGTTGAGAGAAGAGGCAAAAATTTTAGAACAACAAGGTAAACTCAGAGGTTTTGTGATCTCCCAAGATCAAATGCTTGGTGAGGGATGTTTTGCTGACAGGAATGTACAAGCCATTTATGATGAGCATACAATATCCCTATGCCGTACAGCAGCTCTAAATGCTTGGGAAAAAATTCCAGAACCTGGAAAACCAACTGACTGAGGTATACACAAAGATATTTCAGGGACCTCACGAACCCTTCACTGATTTTTTACAAAGACTGAACACAGCTATAACAAGAGCTGTATCAGATAAAGAATTAAGAAAAGTATTAATTGAGTCCTTGGCATTCGACAATGCTAATGCAGAATGCAGAAGAATATTTACACCATTAAAGATCAGATCAGCTTCTTTGGAAGAATGGATTCAGTATACTAATGGTGTTGAGTCTCATAACTACAGTAATGAGGCTTGGATAGGAGAAACAAATCCCGGAGGTGAAAGAAGGCCCCGTGTTACCAAATGTTTTAAATGTGGTAAACCAGGTCATATAAGTAAAAACTGTACATGGGGTACTCCTAGAAGTAATACTCCTTTTAGGAATAGCCTAAACAGGAGACCCCAACCACCTACCGGATTATGTAGAAGGTGTGGCAAAGGCCGACATTGGACCAGTGAGTGCAGATCAAAAATAGATATATGAGGTAACCCTTTACTGGCGGGAAACGCCTCAGGGGGCCTCTTGCAGGCCCCCAAATCAAATGTAGTACGAACATTCCCAGCCACTGTGGAAGAAATTCCTCTCCAAGACAACTGAATAAACCAATGCCTAATGTAAAAACCGATACTGCAATGGATGATAAAACAGCTCTGATGGGTGGATCACAGTTTACAAAGAACACTATAAAACAAATATTTTGGCAGACTTCCATAAATGATCAAAGACCAAAGCTTAGATTCGAATTAATGGCCTGGTTATGAAGGGCCTGGTAGACACAGGTGCAGATGTGACTATAATTACACCAAAATCATGGCATCCAAATTGGCCTCTTCAAGAGGTAAATGTCCAACTTTTAGGGATTGGCACCCTATCTCAGATAAAAAAGAGTTCTAGATGGGTTGAATGCATAGGGCCAGAAGGACAGAGAGGAAGGCTGAAGCCATATGTAGCAAATGTAGCAGTAAATCTTTGGGGCCGAGATCTGTTACAACAGTGGAATACCCAGATTAAAATTCCTACACTTTCAGAAAAAGAATACAGACCAATGCATGTTTCTAGGAATAATATCATCACATGCTATAAAAATCAGACACCAACCATTCAGGCTGTTCACAAACAGAGCACAACTGTTGTTGAACTCTCAGAAGTACCAACTGTCTTACCTTTAAATGGCTAACTAATAAACCTGTCTGGGTTGGACAATGGCCTTTGACAAAAGACAAGCTACAAGCTTTAGAACAGCTGGTTCAAGAGCAGTTAAATGCTCAACACATTGAAGAATCTACCAGCCCTTGGAATTCTCCTGTATTTGTTATTAAAAAAAAGTCTGGTAATTGGAGAATGCTGACAGATCTGAGAGCTATTAATAAAGTAATTCAGCCAATGGGCTCCCTACAGACTGGCATGCCCTTGCCCTCTCTGCTGCCTAAAGAATGGCCTATAATAGTTATTGACTTAAAAGACTGTTTCTTTACCATACCCTTACAAGAAAATGATAGAGAAAAATTTGCCTTCACAATACCTAATTATAACAATTCTCAGCCAGTCAAGAGATATCAATGAAAGGTCCTTCCACAGGGAATGTTAAACAGCCCTACTTTGTGCCAATACTTTGTGCAGAAACCATTGGAGATAATTCGTGTAAAGTTTCCACAATCCATAATTTATCATTGTATGGATGATATCCTATTAGCTGATCCAAAGTTAGATACATTAGAAAGCATGTTTGAAGAAGTAAAAAAAGTTTCGCCTCGCTGGGGACTGCAAATTGCTCCTGAAAAAATACAAAGAGGAGGTTCTATTAATTACTTAGGATATAAGATAGAGCTACAAAATTTAGACCCCAAAAGGTACAACTAAGGAGAGATCGATTGAAGACTCTTAATGATTTTCAAAAGTTATTAGGAAGCATTTCCAACTTACTGGGTATCATGGGAATACCCAAAGATGGACTACAAAATTTGGCTAATACTCTAGAAGGGGACAAAGAATTAAATAGTCCAAGAGAATTATCAGCCGAAGCTGAGAAGGAATTGGCTGTAGTAGAAAAGACAATTCAAGAAGCACATGTGGATTGTGTGGATCCAGAACTTAAATGCATTCTTGTCATATTCCCCTCCAGACATTCCCCAACAGGTATTTTGATGCAGAGGAAGATATTATATTGGAATGGATATTCCTACCCTGTAAACCAAATAAGAAATTAAAGACTTATATAGAAAAGATCTCTGATTTGATTCAAAAAGGTAAACTAAGACTTCGCCAGTTGACAGGAATGGACCCAGCAGAAATTGGAGTACCTTTAACTAATAAGGAAATTTCATCACTATGGAAAGATAATGAATACTGGCAGAGAACCTGCAGTAACTTTTTGGGAGAGATTAACAACCACTATCCCAAAAGCAAGAGAATAGAATTCATAAAGAAGACTGAATGGGTCCTTCCTCACATTGTATGACAAAAGCCAATTTCTGGAGTCCTCACATTCTATACTGATGCAAATAAATCAGGGAAAGCAGGATATAAATCAGGAGACTTAAGTAAAGTGGTACAAAGTCCATACAGCTCTGTACAAAAGGCAGAACTGTATGTCATTCTTATGGTACTGATGGACTTCACAGAACCCCTCAATATAGTCACTGACTCTCAATATGCAGAGAGAGTTGTTTTACATATTGAAACTGCTGAATTTATTCCTGATAATACAGAATTAACTTCATTATTCATACAATTGCAGGAAATCATCAGGAAAAGGGAACATCCTATATATATATATATATATATATATATATATATATATATATATATATATATATATAACACATATCAGATCCCATACAGGTTTGCCAGGACCTCTAGCACAAGGTAATGATGAGATTGATCAGTTACTAATAGGTAATGTGCTAGAAGCCTCAGAATTTCATAAGAAATACCATGTAAATAGCAAAGGTTTGAAGAAGGATTTCTCCATCACTTGGCAACAGGCTAAGGATATTGTGAAAAAATGTCCTACTTGTTCCATCTATAACCAAATTCCATTACCTGCAGGGAGCAATCCAAATGGTATACAAAGAAATGAAATTTGGCAGATGGATGTGTTTAATTTTGCAGAATTTGGAAGATTAAAGTATGTACATCATACCATTGACACCTATTCAGGATTTTAATGGGCAACTCCTATGAGTTCTGAAAAGGCTGATTCTGTGGTTACACACCTATTAGAAGTTATGGACATCATGGGAATACCTATACAAATTAAGACAAACAATGCCCCAGCATATGTCTCCAATAAAATGAGACAATTCTTTGCTTATTACAATATAAAGCATGTTACAGGTATACCACACAATCCCACAGACCAAGCAGTCATAGAAAGATCCAATTGAACTTTAAAGGATATGCTAAATAAACAGCAACAGGTAACAATGACTCCTAGAAATAGATTGCATAGTGCTTTATTAACCTTGAATTTTCTCAATGCTGATGAGAAAGGAACAACAGCTGCGGAGAGACATTGGACGACAGACAAAACTCCTGAGCTAAACCAACTGGTTTATTTCAAGGATGTGCTGACCTCAGAATGGAAACCTGGATATGTTCTATGTTGGGGAAGGGGTTTTGCCTTTGTTTTTGCAGGAGGAGAAAAGCTATGGATATCAACAAAATTAATAAAAATTTGATTCGAACAGGAAAAACCCCTTGATGAGGAGAAGTAAAAGATCATCCACCAATGTGACATCTCTACAAGTTGTAAGAAAAATTTAACAATCAAAGGTTGGGGTAGGGTTCTGTTTTTGTCTTTCCAGGATAATGGAAATACCCATCTTCCAAAAATCATAAGGCCTTGGATATCCAGATGTTTACAGCAGAAAGAAAGAATCTATTGGTACCAATCTACACTCGGTAAAATTTCACTGTCTAACATCTATCTCTCTATCAATCTAGAAAAGTGGTGGTTCCAATTCAATTATAAGCCAAGCTGGCTTTGGAGATGGAATTGGCTCACTCCTTCTCTAAACCCAAGCATATTGCTAAAAGAAAAGTTTGAGAGATTCTTCAGTCCCATATCAGAAGAGCCCTCTGGTGTGGGACAGAAGGAAACCAATAAAAAGGGACCATTGTCTTCTAGATTCTAATTTTCTCCATGCTTACTCTTGTTTTCTCAGAATCCTTTCTTACATGCTATGTCCTCTTTAAATCCAAACCTTCCATTTTGATAACAAATAAGTTTTTTCCAATAGCAATCTCAGAAGTCTTCAGAAGGAAGATGGGTCCCCAACAACAGCAACTCTACCCAATCCAGAATGATGCCATGGTAATCATCATCATACTACACTTCTTGCCAGAATTTCAGACAATCTTACCCATTATTCTAAGACTTGCTGCAGAACCTACAGTTAGTCTAACAAGATTTAACTATCTGAGTTTTCTCACAGTACCCAACAGAGATAACATCACCCCCTAAACAGCAGGAAGCAATTCTAAGAAAACGATGCCCCTTCTCCCTTAGGTTTCATAATTCTCAGGGTTATGGATGATGGTTATAGAGTTGGGGGTGGAAGAAAATATTAGATTCAGTATTCTAAAAAAAACAGGAGAAAGAAGAAATGGAATGGATAGGTATAAGATATTATGGTAGATTATTGTATATACTAGTATACAAATTTAGTAAAATAGCAGCCTTAGATAATTTGCACTGTAATTTGCACTGTTATGGATTCTTATATGTTGATACAAATGTAAACTATTTTTATATTCCTTTTTAAGATAATTTGTATATTGATACAAATACAGAACTATATTTGTTATAATGTACATATATTTCTACTCTTATTTGAAATATTTGTATATTGATACAAATGTAAATTTATATCTGTCATACATTATGTATGTTCTACTTCTGTTTAGGATATTCAGTATATTGATATATATTTAAGATTATTGTCATATTGCATATAGCACTATATATTCCTACCTCTTTTATAAATATCTTGTGTATTGTCACAATTTTGAAGTCATCGTTCTTTACCATACATTTGCTTATAGACTGTTTACCTTGTTTACGTGAAGCCTTAGTCCTTAGGTTATTTCGGTAGATAAGACTTATAGATTTATAGTCACCTATGCTTGTCATCTCTATAGTTTTATGCTAGTTAGGTTATCCAGATTTACAGATACATAGGTCAGATGGACAGGTAATCTTCAAACACTTCATAGACCTAGAGAATATGGCATTTAAATAACTTGTAATTCTGTTGATGTGAGACACAATTGCTCCTGGCTGCACCAATTTGATCCCGAGAGAATGTTGGGCTTCTAAGACATTTCCATTTGGAAGTTTGTCTTCTTGGCACAAAATGGCCTACTGGGCAAAGAACTGGCCTTGCCTCAACGGCTGACAGTACAAATGCAATGCTGTCCTTTCTGGACAAGCGGGACATAAGGAAAGCGACCACTGTACTCTGCCAAGACAGGGTACGATGGTCTTTCAGAATTCCTGCTTCTGAAAATGGTCTGTCAGATACTTTAGGCCTGTAGCCAATTTGAATGCACCAACAATGCTGAGAAACATTAGGTGACTGTCCAGGCTGCCAGCTGTCTCGGTCTACTCTCGCAAGATTCCCAAAAGTTGTTTGCATCCATCTACCATTTCTCAGGTACCATTATATTTCTTCTCAGGTCTTTGATGGGATTGAAGACTAGCAGTTATAGTTACAACTTAGTAGATAGAACATATTAAGTATTAGATTCAGGTTCTTTAGGATAGGACACCTTTTGGAATGATCTTTGTAACATGCCATTTACCTATGCTCAATACTTCTCTGGATTTTAGTATGTGTTTTTTGCTTGATATTGTTTGCATTGGTTGTAGTTCCATCTTATCTAGGTCATTATCCCTCATTATTCCTGGACAATATTTGATAACCATTCCTTTGTATATAGTCTTGTATTAGGTTAGAACTTTCTTATTTAGACAAAAAGGTGGAGATATAGTGGGTAGCCATTGCAGCTTTGATCTGGAAGTTCCAACCCCCATTGAGACTTCGGCAACTGTCACGCCTACAAGGCGGGGGCCAAGGGAGGTGCCTGGGGACCCGAGATCTGGATTGGTGGGCGCTCGCTCTGTTCTGGGACCCTAGATGATGGAGGTGGACCAAGCAGAGCTCCAGAGAACACCGCTGGACTGCGATACACCTTCTCCAGACCCCGCGACCTACCTATCCCTTAATTTGTAAGTTATGCCATTAAATAAATCTCCTTTCAACTACATGGAGTGGCCTTAATAATTTCACCAATAACAACTGACAACAAAGAAATCTAGAGAATCATCAAGTCATACTTCAAAAACCTGTACTCCAAATAATTGGAAAATCTAAAAGAAATGGACATTTTCTAGATAGGTACCACATACCTAAGTTAAATCAAGATCAGATAAACTGTTTAAATAGATCTAAGGAAATAGAAACAGTCATTAAAAGACACTCAAAGAAAAAATGCCCAGGACCAGGTGGTTTCAACACAGAATTAAACCAGATCTTCAAAGAAGTGTTAATACCAATGCTCTTTAGATTGTTCCACATAATAGAAACAGAGGGAACTTTACCAAACTCCTTTTATGAGGCTACAATTATTCTGCTTCACAAGCCAAACAAAGATGCAACAAAGAAAGTGAATTACAGACCAATCTACCTCATGAATACTGATACAAAAATATTCAATAAAATATTGGCAAACAGACTCCAAGAACACATGAAAAAAATTATCCACCATGATCAAGTAGGCTTCATCCCACAGATGGAAATTTGGTTCAACATACAAAAGTCTGTCAATGTAATACACATATAAACAAACTGAAAGAAAAAAAGCCACATGATCATTTTCTTAGATGCTGAAAAGACATTTTACAAAATCCAAAAGCCCTTTATGATAAAGATCTTGGAGAGATCAGGAATACAAGGAACTTACCTAAACATAGTAAAGGCAATTTACAGCAAGCCAACAGCAACAACCAAGTTAAATGGAGAGAAACTCAAAGCAATTCCACTAAAATCAGGAACAAGTCAAGGCTGCCCACTCTCCCCATACTTATTCAATATAGTACTTGAAGTTCTAGGTAGAGCAATAAGACAACAAAAGGAGATCAAGGGGATACAAATTGAAAAGGAAGAAGTCAAACTTTCACTACTTGCAGACAATATGATAGTATACATTAGTGACCCCCAAAATTCTACCAGGGAACTCCTACAGCTGATAAACTCCTTCAGTAAGTTACCAGGATACAAGATCAACTCAAAAAAATCAGTAGCCCTCCTGTATACAAATGATAAATGGGCTGAGAAAGAAATCAAAGAAACATCACCCTTTACAATAGCCACAAATAATATAAAATACCTGGGGTAACTGTAACTAAGCAAGTGAAGGACCTGTATGACAAGAACTTTAAGTCTCTGAAGAAAGAAATTGAGAAGATATCAGAAAATGGAAATATCTCCCATGCTCATGGATAGGTAGGATTAACATAGTAAAAATGGCAATTTTACCAAAAGCAGTCTGCAGATTCAATGCAATCCCCATCAAAATCCCAACACAATTCTTCACAGACCTTGAAAGAACAATACTCAACTTCGTATGGAAAAACAAAAAACCCAGGATAGCTGTAGCCGGAATCTTAGAAGGTCTTCTTAATAAAATCAAACCTGAGGCCAGTTATTAGGGTGAATACTGGAAGATCAGAGAGACAGAACAAGCCACAGCTAACCTCACCTGGCCAACTTCTCAGCTGATCTTGTTTCCTCAGACTGGAAGCCTCTGTGTCCTCATATCTGAATGGCTCTCAGCTGAACTGTGCTGCTCAAAACCTAAAAGCTTAACCAGCCAAAATGCTTCTAGTTTCTGGACTTCACGCCTTATATACCTTTCTGCTTTCTGTCATCACTCCCTGGGATTAAAGGCTCGCTTTCTGGGATTAAAGGTGTGAGTCACCATGCTTGGCTGTATCCTTGAACAGATGAATTTCTGCCTCTGGAATGCTAGGATTAAAGGCATGTGCTACCACTGCCTATCCTAAGTATCTAGTGGCTTTTCTGTTCTCTGACCCCAGATAAGTTTATTAGGGTACACAGTATTTTGGGGAACACAATACCACCACAGACAGCTAAAAGAATCATATACAATAAAGCAAACTCTGGAGGCATCATGTTCCCTGACTTCAAGCTCTACTATAGAGCTACAGTAATAAAAACAGCTTGATACTGGCATAAAATCCAATATGTGGACCAATGGAACTAAACTGAAGACCCTGACATTAATCCTCACACATATGAACACCTAATTTTTGATAAAGAAGCCAAAACTGTACAATGGAAAAAAGAAAGCGTCTTCAACAAATGGTGCTGGTATAACTGGATGTCAACATGTAGAAGATTACAAATAGATCCATATATTTCACCCTGCACAAAACTTAAGCCAAGTGGATCAAAGACCTCAACATAAATCCAGTTACTCTGACATAATAGAAGAGAAAGTAGGAAGTAGTCTTGAATGCATTGGCACCAGAGATCACTTCCTAAATGTAACACTAGTACACACATTGAGAGCAATGATTAATAAATGGGACATCTTGAAACTGGGAAGCTTTTGTAGAACAAAGGACATGGTTAATAACATCCTACAGAATGGAAAAAGATCTTCACCAACCCTACATCTGACAGAGGGTTGATCTCCAGAATATATAAAGAACTCAAGAAACTAGACATCAAAATACCTAACAGTCCAATTAAGAAATGGGCTATAGAACTAAACAGAGAAGTCTCAACAGAAGAATCTCGAATGGCTGAAAGACATTTAAGGAATTGCTCAACATCATTGTCATCAGGGAAATACAAATCAAAACAACTCTGAGATACCATCATACACCTGTCAAAATGGGTAAGATCAAAAACACTGAAGACAACTTATGTTGGAGAGGATGTGGAGCAAGGGGAACAACCCTCCATTGTTGGTGGGAATGCAAACTTGTACAGCCACTTTGGAAATCAGTATGATGTGTTTTTTTTGGTTTTTTTTTTCCCAGAAAATTGGGAATCAATTTTCTTCAAGAACTAGCTATACCACTCTTGGGTATATACCCAAGGAATGCTCAATCTTACCACAAGGACACATGCTCAACTATGTTCATAGCATCACTACTTTTAATTCCGAGAACCTGGAAACAACCTAGATGTCCCTCAACTGAAGAATGCATAAAGAAAATGTAGTACATATATACAATGGAGTACAGCTCAGCAGAGAAAAACAATGACATCATGTTGCAGGCAAATGGATGGAACTAGAAAATATCATCCTGAGTGAGGTAACCCAGACTCATAAATACAAACATGGTATGTACTCACTCATAAGTGGATACTAGATGTAAGGCAAAGGATAACCGCACTGCAACCCACAGCTCCAGGGAGACTTTCTTGTAAGTAGAATAGACACAGGGATTGCCCAGAGATGGGAAATGGATGAGATCTACATGTGCAAACTGGGGGTAAGGGATGAGGGAATAAGAGCTTAGGGGAGCGGAAGGTTTGAGCTGGATCAGGAACAGAGTGGGAGAAAAAAGGAAAAAAAAAGAATTATCTATCAATTAAAAGAGTATGAACTTTCATTATATCCTGATATCTAAGCAAAGATCAAACTATTGAAAATGAAAGTTCCATAAGCATAGGCATATATATCAGTGAACTGGATTTTTACTGGTTTTTATTTATCTGTTTTTAATTTTATACATTTATTGCTTGATAGATTTGTGTGTACATGTTCCCATCTATGTTTTTGGACATGCAAGTGCCAAAGCACTATGTGGAGGTCAGAGGATACGTTTGAGAAGTCAGTTCTTTTCTCTCATCACCTACGACCTGTACATTTAATGAGGCTCATCAGGCTGCCTTTACTTGCTAAGGTGCTGAGCCATCGATTTGGCTCCACTTTAGGCTTCAGTTTGGGAATTATGATTATGTTAGAACATTATACTCATCTGTTGGAGTAACAGAGTTTAGAATTTGTCTTTTTACCTGAGTATATCTTTTTTGTATGTATAAATTGTGTGTGTATGTATGTGTGTTAGTGTGTGTTTTTGTGTATGTGTGTGTATGTGTGTGCCATGGCTTGTGAGTGGAGTCAGAAGACAACTTTGTAGAGTTGGTCCTCTCATTTTACCTCTATGGGGGTTCTTAGTATCACACACAGGTCATCAGGTTTGTGTATCAAGTGATTTTACCTGAAAACCATCATGGCAGCCTTAGGATCTGTTTTCAAATGACAGAAAAAAGGCTCAGTCACTTGGGAGGATTTCTCATGACTCTACAAAGACATGGATATTTGTTGTTTTCTGCTGGTTGTTTGATTGTATTTCCAAGTTACCCATGATAAACTACTCTAAAAATTCTTTAAGGAAAGCAAAGATCACCCAGAACGTAGAGTATGAAAGAAATATTTTACTTCAGCCACTGTGCTATTTGCTTCTTGTGCCTACCTGGGTCTTTCTGCAGAACAGTGCCCTGAGGACAGATGATCCTGCACTTGCAAGTCCCCCAGGAGGCAGTCAGACCTGTTGTCGCCCTTCCTGTAGTCTGCAGATGATGCCCAGGTCTGTGACCGTGGATGCAGAGAGGCCATGAAGCCTCAGGAGAAGGGGATAAAACTTTTAATGGATCTGGGATTTAGTGGCCACCCACCTTCACCATATCACAATCAATATTCTCCCCACAGCCTGAAAGCCTAGAGCTCCCAGTGTGGTCTTAGCCTGAGGTCCTTGATCAAGGACAGTCTCTCAGATAAAAGCCCCCTTCACTGCGAGCCATTGCCCCATGTGGGGCTGTCCTGTCACTGGCTGTCTGGCCCCCAGCAGGCATGTGGCTGTGTACTCTCCTTCCTGTTCTCTTTGGCTGTCTCTCTGGGTCTGCCTTTTCTGCACCAAGATCCTGGCTGTTGCCGAGGCAGAGACCTCGCTTTGACCGTCCTGGAGATGTAATAGTGGGGGGCAGCTTCTCCATCTTTTACTTTTCTATTGGTAACTTGTCTGACTTTACTGCCCCACCATCTGGACTTGTGGCTTCAGGGTAAGTGCTGGATGTGGGATAGAAATCTCTGAATCTGAAGGAGCTTTACAAGCTTGTTTGTACCCTTGGATAAGGGTTGATTCTCAGAATCCCAGCTAGATGGCCACCACTTTTCTCTGTGTATACTTTCAGTACCTCTGTTTTTCTCCTTTTATATCACCTCTGTGTGTCTGTCTTTCTTGTTTGTACCAGACTGAAGTATAGGCTGGTCATGTACTCGCTGTAATGTATGTGCTCCACCGGCCAGGGGGCATTTCTTGATTCTTTTGTATATCCTTGGTTCCTAAAGTGGTGTCTAGGTAGGTGTGGTTGTTGAGTGCGTTAATGTGTAAATAATAGATTTTCCATTATTTAACAGCCTCTCTGATTCCTCTGCACTATATTCCTTTTGCTTGTTATTTTTTCTAAGCCTCCTAAGCCTCTAATTCACTAGGTAGTCAAAGATGACCTTGAATTTCTGATCCCCCTGCCTCTACCTTCTGAGTGCTGAGATGATTGGATCATATCACCAACTAAGTTCCTTAGGTGCTGGAAATAAAACTTATGACCTGAGCCATCCACAGTCCCACTTTAGGATATTTTAGTCCCAGCTTTTCCAAGACACTGTTGTATGCAGTAGTGTTCAAAACAAGCATTTGGGATATTATTTGGTTTTTAAATGTTTGTATTTAGCTTTATTGCTTTTTCATTGCTGCAATGACTGAGCATAGGGTGTATGGCTGAACTCCTGCCTCAGGAAGCTGAGGCAGGAGCATTATTAGTTACAGGCAAGACTGTGTTATGTAATGAGACCTGAGTCATAAAGAGTTGGTAAGAGAGGTTTCTAAACTAAGTACCACCATTTTTTGTTTCTTCTTTTCATTTTTATTAAGACATTTTCTATTTACTTTACCTACCAACCACAGATTCCCATCTCTTCCCTCTTCCCATCCAGTAGCCTTCCCTCCCAAGCCACCGCTCCCATTCCCATTTTTTTCCAAATGAAGTTCTCCCATGGGGAGTCTGCAGAGCCTGGCACACTCAGCTGAGGCAGCTCCAAGCCTCTCCCAGCTGCACCAAGACTGTGCAAGGTGTCACACCCTAGGCCCTGGGCTCCAAAAAGCCTGCCCATGCACCAGGGAGCAGATCCTGATACCTCTGCCTATGGTGGTTCCATGGATATTAGCCCACAGTTCATGGGTTTCCAATAGTGTGGCTGGTCATCTCTGAACATTTTTCCATCATGATCTTGACGTCCCCTGCCCACAGAATCCCTCCTCTCTGTATATTATTGGATTCCTGAGCTCAGCCTGGTGCCTGGCCGTGGATCTCTGCATCTGCTTCCATCAGTCACTGGATAAAGTTAGGGTATTCACTAGACCGGTCACCAGAGTAGACCAGACCAGGTACCCTCTCAGTCATTGCTAGTAGTCCAAGGTGGGGTCATCCTTGTGGATTCCTGAGAGCTTCCCCGGCACTCTGCCTCTTCCTATTCCCATGATGTCTTCATTTATCATGATATCTCTTTCCTTGCTCTCCCAATCTGTGCCTGTTCCAGCTCGATCCACCCATTTCCTTATGTTGTCAACCCCCATTCTTTACCCTCCATTATCACCCCCCACTCCCAGTTTGCTCATGTAGATTTCATCTATTTCTCTTTCTCTGGGATGTCTTTCTTAGGGTCCCTCCATGTTAGCTAGCTTCTCTGGAGCTGTGGGATGTAGTTTGGTTATCCTTTGTCTTACATCTAGTATCCACTTATGAGTGAGTATATACTATATTTGTATTTATGAATCTGGGTTACCTCACTCAGGATGATATTTTCTAGTTCCATCCATTTGCCAGCAAATTTCATGATATCATTGTTTTTTACTGCTGAGTAGTACTCCATTGTGTATATGTACCACATTTTCTTTATGCATTCTTCAGTTGAGGGACATCTAGGTTGTTTCTAGGTTATTGCTATTACAAATAATGCTGATATGAACATAGTTGAACATGTGTCCTTGTGGTAAGATTGAGCATTCCTTGGGTATATGCCCAAGAGTGGTATAGCTAGTTCTTGAAGAAGACTTATTCTCAATTTTCTGAGAAACTGCCATACTGATTTCCAAAGTGGCTGTTCAAGTTTTCATTCCCACCAACAACAGAGGGTTATTCCCCTTGCTCCACATCCTCTCCAACATAAGCTGTCTTCAGTGTTTTTGATCTTAGCCATTTTGACAGGTGTATGATGGTATCTCAGAGTTGTTTTGATTTGCATTTCCCTGATGACTAAGGATGCTGAGCAATTCCTTAAATGTCTTTCAGCCATTTGAGATTCTTCTGTTGAGAATTCTCTGTTAAGCTGTGTAGCCCCTTTTTTTTAATTGGAATGTTCAGTATTTTGAAGTCTAGCTTTTTGAGTTCTTCATATATTTTGGAGATCAGCCCTTTGTCAGATGTGGGGTTGGTAAAGATCTTTTCCCATTCTGTAGGCTGTTGTTTTCTCTTATTTACCATGTCCTTTGCTCTACAAATGCTTCTCAGTTTCAGGAGGTCCCATTTGTTAATTGTTTCTCTCAGTGTCTGTGCTACTGTTGTTATAGTTAGGAAGTGGTCTCCTGTGCCTATGCATTCAAGACTACTTCCTATTTTCTCTTCTATCAAGTTCAGTGTAATTGGATTTATGTTGAGGTCTTTGATCCACTTGCATGGCTACAGATACGGATCTGTTTACAATCTTCTGTATATTGACATTCAGTTATGCCAGCACCATTTGTTGAAGATGCTTTCTTTTTCCATGGTACAGTTTTGGCCTCTTTGTCGAAAATCATATATTCATAGGTGTGTACATTAATGTCAGGGTCTTCAGTTCGATTCCATTGTTCTACATCTTGGTATTTATGCCAGCACCAAGCTGTTTTTATTACTATAGCTCTATAGTAGAGCTTGAGGTCAGGGATGGTGATGCCTCCAGAGGTTGCTTTATTATACAGGATTCTTTTAGCTATCCTAGGTTTTTTGTTTTTCCATAGAAAGTTAAGTATTGTTCTTTCCAAGTCTGTGAAGAATTGTGTTGGGATTTTGATGGGGATTGCATTGAATCTGTAGATTGCTTTTGGTAAGATTGCCATTTTTACTATGTTAATCCTACCTATCCATGAGCATGGGAGATATTTCCATTTTCTGATATCTTCTTTGATTTCTTTCTTCAGAGACTTAAAATTCTTATCATACAGGTCTTTTCCTTGCTTAGTTAGAGTTACCCGAAGATATTTTATATGATTTGTGGCTATTACAAAGGGTGATGTTTCATTGGTTTCTTTCTCAGCCCATTTATCATTTGTATATAGGAGGGCTACTGATTTTTTTGAATTAATCTTGTATCCTGGTAACTTACTGAAGGAGTTTATCTGCTGTAGGAGTTCCCTGGTAGAATTTTTGGGGTCACTAATGTATACTATCATATCGTCTGCAAATAGTGAAAGTTTGACTTTTTCCTTTCCAATTTGTATCCCCTTGATCTCCTTTTGTTGTCTTATTGCTCTAGCTAGAACTTCAATTACTGTATTGAGTAAGTATGGGAAGAGTGGACTGCCTTGTCTTGTTCCTGATTTTAGTGGAATTGCTTTGAGTTTCTCTCCATTTAAGTTGGTTGTTGCTGTTGGCTTGCTGTAAATTGCCTTTATTATGTTTAGGTATGTTTCTTTCATTCCTGATCTCTCTAGAACCTTTGCAATGAAGGGGTATTGGATTTTATTGAAGGCTTTTTCAGCATCTAATGAGACGATCATGTGGTTTTTTTTCTTTCAGTTTGTTTATATGTGTATTTCATTGACAGACTTTCGTATGTTGAACCAAATTTGCATCTGTGGGATGAAGCCTACTTGATCATGGTGGATAATTTTTTTCATGTGTTCTTGGTGTCTGTTTGCCAATATTTTATTGAGTAATTTTCTATCCGTGTTCATGAGGTAGATTGGTCTGTAATTCTCTTTCTTTGTTGCATCTTTGTTTGGCTTGTGAAGCAAAATAACTGTAGCCTCATAAAAGGAGTTTGGTAAAGTTCCTTCTGTTTCTATTATGTGGAACAATTTAAAGAACATTGGTATTAACACTTCTTTGAAGATCTGGTTTAATTCTGTGTTGAAACCATCTGGTCCTGGGCATTTTTTCTTTGAGAGTCTTTTAATGACTGTTTCTATTTCCTTAGGGGTTATTGGTCTATTTAAATAGTTTGTATGGTCTTGATTTAACTTTGTTATGTGGTACCTATCTAGAAAAATGTCCATTTTTTTTCAGATTTTTTCAATTTTGTGGAGTACAGGTTTTTGAAGCACCACCTTATGATTCTCTGGATTTCCTCATTGTCTGTTGCTATGTCTCCCTTTTCATTTCTGATTTTGTTAATTTGAATGCTTTCTCTCTGCTTTTTGGTTAGTTTGGATAATGTCTTGTCTATCTTGTTGATTTTCGTAAAGAACCAACTTTCATTGATTCTTTGTATTGTTCTCTTTATTTCTATTTTATTGATTTCAGCCCTTAATTAGATTATTTCCTTCCTTTCTTTCTCCTGTGTGAGTTTGCTTCTTTTTATTCTAGAGCTTTCAGGTGTACTGTTAAGTCACTAGTGTGAGATTTCCCCAACTTCTTTATGTGGACATTTAGTGCTATGAATTTTCCTCTTAGCACTGCTTTCATGGTTTCCCATAACTTTGGGTATGTTGTACATTCATTTTCATTGAATTTTAGGAAATCTTTAATTTCTTTATTTATTTGTCCTTGACACATTGGTGATTCAATTGGTCATTATTCAGTTTCCATGAGATTGTAGGCTTTCTGTAATTTTTGTTGTTTTTGAAATTTAACTTTATTACATGGTGGTCCGATAAGATACAGGAGGTTATTCCAATTTTTTTGTATCTGTTGGGATTTGCTTTGTGACTAAGCATATGGTCAGTTTTAGAGAAGGTTCCATGGGGTGCTGAGAAGAAGGTATATTCTTTCGTGTTTGGGTGAAATATTCTGTAGGTATCTATTAAGTCCATTTGAGTCATAATGTCTGTTAGTTCTCTTATTTCTCTTTAAGTTTCTGCCTGGTAGACCTGTTTATTGGTGAGAGTGGGGTATTGAAGTCTCCCACTATTAGTGTATGAGGTTTGATGGGCAATTTTTGCTTTTGTAATGT
This sequence comes from Peromyscus eremicus, assembly GCF_949786415.1. Lineage (NCBI taxonomy): Eukaryota > Metazoa > Chordata > Mammalia > Rodentia > Cricetidae > Peromyscus > Peromyscus eremicus. The sequence continues at coordinate 195,092,495 of NC_081416.1, forward strand.
TTCTTTTCACATGTGGGTGTCCTTTTATTTGGGGCATAAATATTCAGAATTGAGACTTCATTTTGTCAGATTTTCCCTGTGATAAATATGTAATGTCCTTCCTGATCTCTTTCGATTGATTTTAGTTTGAAATCTATTTTATTAGATATTAGAATAGCTACACCAGCTTGCTTCTTAAATCCATTTGATTGGAAAGTCTTTTCCCAGCCTTTTATTCTGAAGTAGTGTCTGTCTTTGAAGTTGAGGTATGTTTTTTTTTATGCAGCAGAAGGATGGATCTTGTTTTCATATCCATTCTGTTAGCCTGTGTCTTTTTATAGATGAGTTGAGACCATTGATGTTAATGGATATTAATGACCAGTTATTGTGAATTCCTGTTATTCTTTGGTGGTAGTTTTGTGTGTTTCCCTTCTCTGGTATTTGTTGGTGTGCGACTATCTATTGCCTGTGTTTTCATGGGTGTATCTAACTTCCTTATGTTGGATTTTTCTTTCTAGTGCTTTCTTTAGGGCTGGATTTGTGGAAAGATATTGTTTAAATGTGGTTTTATCATGGAATATTTTGTTTACTCAGTCTATGTTGATTGACAGTTTTGCTGGGTATAATAGTTGGCATCCATGGTCTCTTAGTGTCTGTATATTGTCTGTTCAGGACCTTCTGGCTTTTAGATTCGCCGTGGAGAAATCAGGTGTTATTCTTATGGGTCTGCCTTTATATGCATGTTACTTGGCCTTTTTTCCTTTGAAGCTCTTAATATTTTTCTTTATTCTGTATGTTTAGTGGTTTGATTATTATGTGGCGAGGGGACTTTTTTTTGGATCCAGTCTATTTGTTGTTCTGTAAGCTTCGTGTATCTTTATAGGCATTTCCTTCTTTAGGTTGGGAAAGTTTTCTTCTATGATTTTATTGAATATATTTTTCTGTGCCATTGAGTTGGTATTCTTCTCCTTCTTTTATTCCTATTATTCTTAGGTTTGGTCTTTTCATGGTGTCCCAAATTTCCTGGACATTTTGGGTCACAACTTTGTTGGCTTTAGTGTTTTCTTTGACTGATGAATTTATTTCCTCTATTGTACCTTCATGCCAGAGATTCTCTCTTCCATCTCTTACATTCTGTTGGTTATGCTTGCATCTATAGTTCCTGTTCATTTACCCAAATTTTCCACTTCCATCATTTCCTCAGTTTCTTTCTTATTTATTGTCTCGATTTCATTTTTTCAAATCTTGAACTATTTCTCTCACCTGTTCAATTGCTTTCTCTTGGCTTTCTTTAAGGGATTTACTGATTTCTTCCAATTTTTTGTTTGACTTTTCCTCTATTTCTTTAAGGGAATTTTTCATTTCCTCTTTAAACATCTCTATCATCTTCTTAAAGTTCTTTTTAAGGTCAACTTCTTCTGTTTTTTCTGTGTTGGGATGTTCAGGTCTTGCTGATGTAGGTTCTGATAGAGCAATATTGGTTTTTATGTTGTTGACTATATTTTTACACTGGCATGTACCCATCTCTTTCTCCACTTGGTCTAAGCAGTGTCTGTGTCTGAGGAAGCTTCTCTTGGTCTGATTAATACCCTTGGTCCAGTGGGAGCTCTTGGTCTAGTCGGTGCTGATGGATTCTTTGTCTCAGGGAGCAGCTGTTAGTCAGATTGGCGATTGTGGGCTCTGTCTTAGGGAGTAGCTGCAATCTCTTAGTCCAGTCTGGTGCTGGCAGGCTCTATTTACCATCATTTTATAATCAGCTACAAATGCAAAAGATTTTCACTACTGATTTTTCACATTTATTATCATTTATATTACTTTCTTTGAGACAATATCCTACTTTGTGCTCTGACTAGTCTGGAACTCCTTGTGTAGTTCATACTAGCCCTGAAACTCAGGATTACAAGCGTGGGCCAACACAGTGGCCACAATGGCTTATCCTTGAGGTTTTATTGTTTTTTGTTTTTTGAGAGAAGGTCTTACTGTGTAGATGATGCTAGCCTAGAACTCACTATCTTCCTGCCTCCATAAGCTGATTTCTGGAATCACAAATGTGTGCCACTATACCTGGATCCCATGTTGTTTTTTAAGAAAATGCGTAGTAATTGTATGTGTATATTGGGTACAAAGATGTATTTTAATGAACATTTACAATATAGAATATTTCATTAACTCACCAACAGACCCACCACATTGCATACTTATGTTTTGGTGATGTGAACATTTAAAATCCAACCTTGGAATTGGAGACTGGAGAATTTGTAAGTGAAGCTCTTAGGTTCTGGGGAAATTTCTGTGTTGGTGACTTGTCTGCTGTGCAAGCCTGAAGACCTGAGTTTGGATTCCCAGCACCCATGTGAAAGCCCAGCGTGTTGAGCCTCTGTAACCCTGGTTAGGAACAGTGAGACAGGCAGATATCAAAGGTCACTGGCTGGCCAGTCTTACTGAATGGATGAGGTCCAGGCTCAGTGGTATAACCTGTCTCGAAAAATAAGGTGAAGAGGGGCCCTTGAGATGCCTTATGGGGTAAAGTGCTTGGCATGCAAGCTTTACAGATGACCTAAAAGCCCGCTCTGAAACCCACGTAAATGAGAAAGGAGAGAATTGACTCAAAAGGTGTTTCCTGACCTCCATACGTTGTAGCATGTTTTGGTCTGCTGACACATCATATACACACATGAACACAGAATAATGTTTTTTAAAGGTGGAGAAGCAATTGTGAAAGATATCCTGCCATCCCATTAGCCTTTTCCCACTTGGGGATATACCCATGCACACACATACTAACTCTGATACACACACACACACACACACACACACACACACACACACACACACCTACCCACCCATGCTTGAAGACAATGCTAGAAGTCTTCTGTCTTATACATGCATGCATATACATATACAGAAGATGATTGGGGTCATTTTTGGCTAAATAGTGAGTGTGAGTTCAGACTGGGTGGTGTGGAGACTCTGCATCAAAACAATAAACATCTACTCTCAACATTAGCATTTAGAAAAAATACACCATCAGCTGGATGTGGCAGCATTTTCTTTAATCCCAGCACTCAAGATTCAGAGACAGGTGGATCTCAGTGATGTCCAGGCCAGCCAGGGTTATACAGAGTCTTTTTGTCTGAACAGCTCCATATTCGTGTATGCACATATATAACCCCCTCTTCTCCTTTCAACACGTCCATGTGTCTCTACCTGTCAGTTCATGGCCTTTTATTTTTTAATTATTTTGTTGCATAAATATGCAAACAAATATATCAATACATCAATGTGACCTGTTGAGTTAGTTTAGTGTTCCTTGTACATATATGTTTTGAAATTTCATTGCATCTTTCTTTGTTGCTTTCATATGTTTATAATGTGCATTTTGTTTAATTCTCACCCCTAGCCTTTCTTACCTTCCTTTCACACCTGCCCTTCCTTCCTCCTCTATACAGGTCCTTTACCCACATTCATGGCTTTTTGTTTCATTGGCCATTGATCTTTTTTTCTTATTTTTTATTTTTTTCCAGGAAAGATTTCTCTGTGTAGCCCTAGCTATTCAAGAACTCACTTTGTAGACCTGGCTGGTCTTGAACCCACAAAGATTCACCTGCCTCAGGCTTCTCAGTTCTGGGATTAAAGGTGTGTGCTACCACCACCAGGCTGTGACCAGGGCTATCTGTGTGTTTGCAGGTTTGGAACTGTCCTTGGAGTTTGTGGGTTCACCTATTGGGTACATGACTGAAGACAATGAGTGTCTTCTTCACACAATATATTAGTTGACAATAGTTCAGCAGGAAAGAGTAGGGCCACAAGGAATTTTCCAGTGCATGATTGGCTGCTGACAGGCTCACAGGTCTGAAATGTCTGAGTCATGTCCTAATGACAATATTTCACATCTCTTCTCCCTGTATTCTGGGTTTTGGGTTCAGTACTTCTGAAATAGATGTTAGTTACTAAAAATTGTAACCAGCCATACAATGCAATAGATTTTTACTTTGTTTTCATGACACAGAGTTTCTTTATGTACGTTTGGTAGCTGAGTCTGGGTATGTAATCCATGCTAGTCTCTAACTCAGGAAGATCCACCTGCCTCTGTCTCCTGAGTGCTGGGATTAAACAAGTGTCCTACCACGCCAGATTATATAATACATCTTCACTTATCCCTCCTGTCTTCTTAAACTGTCCCCTCTGATTATTGTCTCCACATTCCCTCTGACTCCCCTTTATGCATTCTGACCTGTGCTCCTCTGCACGTCTGTGTGCAAGTATTTGTGGAGATGTAGGTTTTACATGTATCCCTTGAGTCACTGTGTTTATTCTTGTTCCATTTACCCCATCATGAGTGATGAATGTGGGCTTCTCTTTCCCTCAGCGTTTCCAACTGGGGCTACCGGGTGGCCCAGAGTTTCGTCTTTGCCATCGAGGAGATTAATAGGAATGCTCACTTGTTGCCCAATGTGACCCTGGGCTTCTCTATTCGAAACTCTGGGGACACAGTGCATGGAGCCCTCCATGAGACAATGAGCTTTCTCACGAGGCAGCAGGAGCCCATCCCCAACTACACATGCCAGCATGGCTCTCCTCAGGCTGCCTTGGTTGGGGACACGAGGTCATCCCTGTCTGTGTCCATGGCCAGACTTCTGGGACTGTACAAGTTTCCCCAGGTGAGTTGCTGAAAGTCTCCTTCCTTCCTGAATATAGTGCAATCCCTTACTGATGATAGTGAAAATGATGGTGTTGGTCACAGTAGCGAGCAGCTCTACTGTGCAATCCCTTACTGATGATAGTGAAAATGATGGTGATGGTCACAGTAGTGAGCAGCTCTACTGTGCAATCCCTTACTGATGATAGTGAAAATGATGGTGATGGTCACAGTAGTGAGCAGCTCTACTGTGCAATCCCTTACTGATGATAGTGAAAACGATGGTGATGGTCACAGTAGTGAGCAGCTCCACTGTGCAATCCCTTACTGATGATAGTGAAAATGATGGTGATGGTCACAGTAGTGAGCAGCTCTACTGTGCAATCCCTTACTGATGATAGTGAAAATGATGGTGATGGTCACAGTAGTGAGCAGCTCTACTTTGGAGCCAGGTTTTTTGCAAATATTCTCTATGTCCAAAATGGTTCTCCTACAAGTGTACATATGTTGGAGAGAGCTATCCTCCCTCTCATTGATGAGGAAACTTAGACAATCTTTTTAAAAAATATTTTTAACGATTTACTTTTTATTTATTTATTTATTTATATTTTAATTTTATAATTTGATTTAATTTTACATATAAGCCATGGATTCCCCCGTCCTCCCTATTTCCACCCCCACCCTTCCTCCCAGGCTATCCCCCATTCCCATCTCCTCCAGGGCAAGGACTCCCCTGGGGATTCAGCTCAACCTGGTAGATTCAGTCCAGGCAGGTCCAGTTCCATCCTCCCAGGCTGAGCAAAATGTCCCTGCATAGGACCCAGGTTCCAAACAGCCAGCTCATGCACTAAGGACAGGTCCCAATCCCACTGCCTGGGGGCCTCCCAAACAGTTCAAGCTAATCAACTGTCTCATCCAGAGGGCCTGATCCAGTTGGGGGCTCCTCAGCTATTGGTTCATAGTTCATGTGTTTCCACTAGTTTGGCTATTTGTCTCTCCTCTTTCTGGCCGATTGGACTCCTGGAGCTCTAAGAAATGGGCTATAGAGCTAAAGGATTTACTTATTTTTATTTTTTATGTATGTGTGTTTTGGTTTTATGTATACATATGTATTACATGTGTGCCTAGAGCCCATAGAAATCTGAAGAGGGCATTGGATTTCTTATAACACCATTAAAGAACTAACCATTTGATCAGGTCAGAACCCTCAGGATTCGATCACTTCCCACAGCCCATTGGCTGGGAACTATGTCCCCAACATGTGAACCTTCTGGTAACATTGCAGATTCAAAGAATAATAGTCACTTCAGGGGCTGGGCTGTGGCTCTGTTGCTAGAGCACTTGCCTAGCACACACAAGGCCCTGGTTCTAAACTCTAGTGTTCTTGTAGTATAGCAGTCAGAAGGTGGAAACAGGAGGATCCAGTGTGCCATGTTATCCTTAGCTATATAGTGAGATTGAGGCTAGCCTTGGCTAGTTGAGACCCCTTCTAAACATATATGTGTGTGTGTGTGTGTGTATACATATACATGCACATGTATACATACATACACAAATGTATATATATATTCATGCTTTACATTAACATAAGTATTGTATGAAGATTCTGATTTAAATCCATTTGCTTTTCACTATGAAGTCTCTAAATTCGAGTAAATTCCAGTCTCTTTGAATGTCTCACATTTGTTAATTTTTCTTTTTTGTAAGATGGGCTTTCCCCTGTCCCTTGAAACTGAATGGTGTAATCTGCAGAATTGTATCCAAGGTCTTAGCTATCACCACTTTAGTGTATATTCTCACTGAAGTGCTTCTGAACTTGAGGTTTCTGTAAAGTTTGTAATTTTGTGTCTTGAGACACAGAGTCTTATCCTGAAGACCTAGGTGGCTTAGAACTCACTATGTAGACCAGGCTGGCCTTGAAATTGCAGATACATTCTCATGCCTCAGCCTCCCAAATGTTACATTACAGGTGTGTTTCACCATGCCCTGCTGTAAGGCAAGATTATTTTTTTGAAATTATGGCATAATCAATGTATTATGGCATAATCAATGTTTGTGTATGTGTTTCCATGAGTATATGGTTCTCTCTCTCTCTGTCTCTCTTTTTCTCTCTCTACATCTATGTGCATGCATGTGTGTGTGTGTGTGTGTGTGTGTGTGTGTGTGTGTGTGTGTTTGTGTGCAAGTGTATGAAGCTCTGCATAATTGTGGAGGCCATTAGAGGCCATCTGGTGGCCTACTTCATCAGTCTCTACCTATCACTTTGAGGCAGAATCTCTTCCTTAACCTAGGGCTCATATTTCCTTGGCTAAGGTGGAAGCAAGTAAGTTCCATCCAGTGTCCTATGTGCATCCTTCTTGGAGCTGAGGTTACAGCCATGAAAGGGACACCAAACTTGTTATGTGGGTACTGGGATCTGAGCTCCTATCCTTATGATTTTGCAGACAGTGCTTTTAACCACTGAGGCATATCTCCATCCCATCTCATTTAGGGATATTTTAATGATCAGAAACCTCATTTCTTACTCTGAGTATGATGACATACACAACAGAAAGCTTCATTTATGTCATTGGTGGTGTGTGTGTGTGTGTGTGTGTGTGTGTGTGTGTGTGTTGAGACACGAATTCTCCATGTGACCCAGGCAGCCTTGTTCCTTTTTTTGTGATTCCTAAGTGCTGTGAAATATCATGAATGGAGCAGAAACTTGATATATTGAACTTACCTTAAGAACTTCTAGTTTTTGAACTTGTTGGGCTGCCTGATAAGATTTAGTTTAATTTGAATTTCAGGAAATGGAGAGATGTTTCAGAGGTTAAGAGTACTCACTGACTGCTCTTCTAGTGGATCCAAATTCAATTCCCAGCATCCACATGGGGACTCACAGTCATCTGTAGCTCCATTTCCAGCAATGGGACTCCTTCTGTCCTCCAAGGGCACCAGACACACATGTGGTGCACATTCATACATACAATCAAAACATTCATGTATGAAAAAGAGTAAATATTTGAATATCAATGAAACAATGAATTATTTATAGTCAAACACATTATCAATATTTCCATTAAACTATAATTTGTCATTAGTTAAAAATGTGTGTATAATTGGATATGTTTATAAAAATGATCATTGTTTGTAATCAAACTTAACTGGACATCTTCTATTTTATTGGGCAGCCTAGCAGGACCACCTGCATGAGATTGAGTCAGCCTTATCACTGAATATGAACCAACAAGATGCTAGGGCTTCTGTGTTAAGACAATAAAACTTTTACAGATCTTGTAGTGGCAGGAGAAGGGTTTGCACTCACACCCTGAGGCTGAGACCCACATTCTGAGCCCCTCAAACACAGACACAGATTCCCCACTTGTCACATCTCCAAGAACTCTCTCTTTTGAAAACATGGTACCATCTCTTCCTTGACAACGTGTCAAACCAAACTCCTGTTTGTCTGAAAACTGGAAAAATCTCACAATGGTGGTCTGATACGAGCCGATTGTTATTCTTGTAGGTTGGTTCCTACCAGGAACTGACTGTTTCATACCAGGGAGAGTGAGATGGCTGATGGGGTAAAGCTGCTAGCCAAGCATGATGACGTGAGATTCAGCCTCTGTGATCGACATGGTGGAAGAAGAGACCCAGTTCCCACAATTTGTCTTCTGACCTCTATACATGTACTATCCCACCACACACCACACCACACACACAGACACACACACACAGACACACACACACGGACACACACACACAGACACACACACACACACACACACACGAAATTTCAAAAGAAGAATATAACAGTTGGTTGCAAAGCAGAGAGTCAGACCAATCCAAGCCGAGGTGCAAGAATGAAATATTAGGGGGCAGGTGAAGGACAGATGCTGAGAGCAGAGGAGGTAAAGCTATGATTCTGGGCTTCATTGTAGAAGCCACAGGGCTGTGTCAAGGATGATCAGCCAGTGAGGGGCACACAGCTGCTTATAGAACTAGCACAATTCTCAAATCAGGATGCTCAAGTCCTTCCCTGAAAATTATTTATGTTTTAAAATTTAATACACATTCATGTGTATGTATATGTCTGTGTGAATCTATGCTACAGATGCAAGAGGAAGCCAGAAGAGGGTATCAGATTTCCTGGAGCTGAGTTACAGGACAATGTGAGCCCTTTGATGTGGGTGCTAGGAAATGAACTTGGGTATTCTCCAAGAACAATAAGGGCTCTTAACTGCAGAAGCATGTGTCCATCCTCTTCCTTCCCCCATTTAAACCAGACAATCAGCCCATGCTTAAGTCCAGATCTCATCCATTTTGCTATCACCTTGCTCTTCCTTGACAGGTCAGTTACTCATCCTCACTACCCAGCCTCAGTGACAAGATCCAGTTCCCATCTTTCATGCGTACTGTGACTAGTGACCTCACATCCTCCCTTGCAGTGACTCAGCTGATAATTCACTTTCAGTGGTCCTGGGTGATCATTCTGGCCTATGATGATGACTTTGGGCAGCAGGCCAGCTCTCTGGCCACTCAGGAGCTGAGCACAGCTGGTGTGTGCATTGAGGTCATCCTCCATGTTCCTTCCCATGAGTCCCTGGGGAAGATTAAAGAGATTGTCCAGAATATGCAAAAATCTACAGCCAGGGTTGTTCTGGTTTTCCTAAGCAGTTCTAATTTCCAGCTCATCCTGTATGGCTTACTGGATGTCCATGTCTCAGGCCAGGTCTGGGTCAGCAAGAACATTCTTCACATGGTGCTCACCATCACCATTCCAGGCATTTCCCAGGTATTGCACAGCACATTTGGCCTTCGGTATCACAGCAGCAGGGCAACTGGCTTCCCTGAGTTCCTTGCTCACCTGCGGCCCAGCCAGACCCCAGAAGACATGTTCATAAAGAAGTTTTGGGAGTTCACCTTTGATTGTACATGGCCTCACCAGAGCAGCACAATGACAGAGGGTGTCCAGTTGTGCTCAGGGAATGAGAGTCTGAAAAACAAGCAACATCCTTTCCCAGAAGTGAGTAAAATTGATGCTGCTTACACAGCTGTCTACAGCATTGCTCATGCCCTGCAAGACATGATAACCCATGGGCACCAGCATGGGACAGTTACAGACTCTCAGGACTTCCAGCCCTGGCAGGTGAGAGAGGCATGTGTAGAGTGGGTGATTCAGGGATGGTTCAGGAAAAGGACATTGGTTCCAACTAGGGTATAGAGGTGAAGCTGACTATGCTTCAGCAAGGATGCCTCATACTTGCAACTGAGAGGCATCTTAGAAGGAACAGTGGACAAAGATTCCATGCTATGTGTGTAATCTCAGATGAGTCAAGTCCCTGTGGCTTGTCTAACTTAGCAAATACAGGATGCCTAGTAAAAATATTTCACATAACAGTAAATAGATTTTTTAGTGTCAAAAATTTAAGCTTTGGTAAATAGTGGATGACTTTTAGCATAGGCATGCTGCAAAATCAGAATTTCAAACAGATATCTAATGCTATTTATTTATTTTTTATTTTTTGATATAAGGTACATGTATGTGGACCCATGTGTGTGGGCATGGAGACACATGTGGTGGGGAGCACACTCATGTGTACAATATATGGGAAGGCCTAGGATGATGAGGAATCATCTTTCAATCATCTTCTATCTTGCTTTGGGGCAGGGTCTTTCACTCAAACCCAGAACTTGTTGATGTGTCGAGTCTTGCTAGCCACCTTGGTCTGGGCATCTCCTGTCTCCACCTTCTGAGGATGTTAAGTAGAGATTGGCTGCCACATCCACCTGACATTTACGTGCATTCTGGAGATTTGAAGGCTGATCCTCAAGTGTTTATGACTAGTTTTTTAATCATGGAGCCATCTCCTAAGCCCTTATTAATTTTTCTATTTTAGGAATATTGATAATTTCATACATTTATCTATATATTTTAGCCATTTTGCACTGAGTCTTTATCTGTCTTTAAATTTGTCTGAAGTCTGTCTGTCTATCCATCCGTCATCCATCCATCCATCCATCCATATATCTATCAATCTATATATCTGTTTATCTTTTCCAAGGCACTCAGGTTAGCAAAGGTCACGATGTGTAAGAGGACCCCTGGATGATATGTTGCTCACTGATGAGGTAAACAGTGAGAACCGTGGCCAAGGAGGGGGTATGGTTTCATTACCGAAACTCAGATGACCTGAGTTTCCTCTATGTGCCTGGTGAAGATCCATATGGTTGTAAACCAGAAGGAGAGTGATAGTTGTTGGCATTTTGGCTGTGGGTGACAGATTAAAATTTACAGGAAGCCAGGCTTGGAAGACCATGACAGGCATGGGCTTCCAACCCTGGCCTCCTAGCACACAGGATATTGAGGCCAAAATGGACTACAAAGCAAGATCCTGCCACAAAATTAAAATATGTGTGTTTTGAACTGTCTGTGTGTACTCTATGATGAAGATATAAAGTAAGTTGAGTGAGGAGCTGGTGAAGGAAAGTGAAAGGCTAGAAACATTCTCTTGGTATGAAAATATGTGAGTTCCAGACAAGTGGATGAGAAGTCTCACCAAGGGTAGAAGTGATTGCATTGCAGATGGCAGGGACAGCATGTGTCAAGACCCTAAAATGGAGCAAATAGAAGAGCATCATGGGTGGGACTGATGAATATTGGGAGACTGTTGGGAGTGAATGGGTGGTCTAGGTGAGCTGCAGCCAGTCCGTGGAAGTCCTGCTAGGATTTGGAATCTACTGAGTGTGATGGGAAGACTGAGGACAGTAGTGCACAGCCAAATGAGACCCTGGAACAGGAACCACATTGTCATGTTTTGGGGTTTAATTTTAAGGCTGTTGAGGTGGCTCATTGGGTAAAGGCACTTGTCTCCAAGCTTAAGTTGGATTCTGAGTCCCCCATGGCAGCAGGAGAGAACATTCCTGAGAGTTGTTCTCTGGATTACACAATATGAGTGAAACACACACACACACACACACACACACACACACACACACACACACACCCCACTAGGTTTAAAATTTTTCTTGATTAAATATTATGTATTATTATTTTATTAAAGCTAAAACATATTTGTGAGTCCCTGAAAATATGACAGGTCCGTGATCTTCCCCATGCCCAATGGGACCAGTCCATGGTTGAAGTGACTCCATACCATTGCAGAGGTGAATGGTATGTGCTCTTTTGGACAAGACTCCAGATCTGCCCTGGCTGGTGTACAATGTCTCCCTTCTGTTTTCAGCTGCTTCAAGCCCTCAGGAAGGTGCACTTCAAGACTCCTGATGGAAATGAAATTATATTTGATGCTAATGGAGATTTGGTGACAAAATTTGACATTCTCCAAGGGCAGAAGACCCCTGAGGGTGTATTTCACTTGGTCCATGTAGGCATGATAGACCCTCAAGTCTCTTTGGGGAACAAAATGAAGTTCCACTTGATGGAGGATCTTCATGTGAGTTGCCTGAATGCAGAGATGACTCTTGTCCGAGTGTGTTAAAATCACAGGGAAATTCCAAGTCCAGGATTCCTCATCTCCACTTGTACATGAAGTAGATGTAGCCCTAGATTGGACCAGTCAGGGATAACTGGCTATGCTGTTTACCTCATAAGAGATCTTTCTCTGCATGATATTGATTTACAAACAAAAATGAAAATATAAAAGCTGGTATTGGGAGATGGCTCAGTGGTTAAAGTATTTTGTATGCAAGTACAGGAACCAGACTTTGGATCTCCAGAACACTTGTACACGATGAGTGGGCAGTGTGGCCCACCTGTAATTTCCGTCTTGGAAGGTGGAGAAAAGGAGATGCACAAAGCAAACTGGCTAGTAAGACTAGCCATATCAGTGAAGTCTGGGTTTTACTTTGAGCTTCTGCCTTAATGAACATAGTGGAAAAACAGTCGAGGATGATTCCCAACTTTAGCCTTGGGCCTCCACATGTACTTGTCCATTCAAGAACATGAATCCACATGGATGTACAATTGCATATACAAATATTTACACCACATACACATATAAAAATAAGGTTGGGGAGAACATAAAAGACGTACAAAATAGAATGAGTATCTGCAGCTGGTGCTCCTTTGGAAGTATTTTTAGTGTCTGTGTTCAGGACCTGCTCTGAGAAGGGGAAGATAGTGATACATTAATTTAAACATCTTCCCATTGTCCATCTGGGACATGGGCTCAACAGACACTCAGTGTACTTGTTGTGTTAATATTTTTTCACCCACTATGACAAATACCTGAGACACAGTTTGAAGTGAGGAAAAGTTTTAATTGCCTACTGGTTTGAGAGTTTCAAGTTCAGATGTATCCATTGCTTTGCGTGTGTGTGCTTGAGGCAGTATGTCTTGCATGGCAACAGGCTTGTGTGGTGGAAGAGGTTGCTCCTTTCATGGGGCACAGGTAGGGAAGGTGGGGAGCCAGATAGATTAGAGAGGTAAACAAGTTACATCTTACCAGTGCATAGCCCCAGTGTCCCACTAATCCTAACTAGGTCCCATGTTCTATTTCCAATATGTACAATAATTAGTCAAATTATAAATCCACAGAGGATTTATTCCATTGATTATTTCAGAGGCATTGTCTTACTTAGGGTTTCTATTGCTGTGAGGAGACATCATGACCACAGTATCTCTTATAAAACAAAAGCATTTAATGAGGAGGCTTACATTTTTCCAGGTTTACTTGGTCCATTATCATCCTTATGGGACATGGTGGCATGCAGGCAGAACTGGTGCTCGAGAAGGAGCCAAGAGTCCTACATCTTGACCTGTAGGCAACAGGAAGTTAACTGGGTCACTGGGTGTGACTTGAGCACAGATGAGACCTTGAAGTCCATCTCTAGTGTCACACTTCCTCCAACAAGGCCACACCTACTCCAACAATGCCACATCTCCTAATAGTGCCACTTCCAATGAGCTTATAGAGGCCTATTATGTTCAGACCACCAAGTTTCACTCCTTACCCCTCTATGCTTGTAAAATTATCATAATGCAAGTGCATTGAGTCCAATTTCCAAAATTCTCACTGTCTATCATAGTTGAAACAATGTTTAAATGTCCAAAGTTCAAAGTCTCTTTTGAGATTCATGCATTCTCTTAACTATAATCCCCTATAAAATCAAAGTAAAAAAAAAAAACAGATCATACTCTTCCAACATATAATGGCACAAGATGAACATTATTGCTCCAAATGAATAAAAGGGAGCATAGTGTGGAAATAGTGGACCAAAGCAGGACAGATTACCAGGTGGGAAAACTCTAAACTCTGCATATTTATGTCAGTTGTTAATACGTTCCTCAAACTCCAACTCCTTTCATCTATGTTAACTGCAACACACTTCTCTCTTTTGGGCTGGTTCCACTCCCTGTTAGTAGCTCTCCCCAGCATGTGTTCCACGACTCTAGCATTTCCAACATCTTGGGGACTTCAAGGCAATTTAGGCTTCATCTTCAAAGCTTCAAGCAATGACCTCTTTAGGACTCCATTCAGGGACTCTCTGGACACATGCCTTGCCTCAGCAGCTTTCCATAGTCTCAGAGGCAATTTCCATAACACTTTTCTTCTAGCCTAAGAGCCAGAACCATGTAGCCAAACTGCCAAGTTCTGTTGCTTACTGGGACTGGAACATGGCCCTCTCATTCAATTTCATCTTTATCGCTTTCTGTTTTTGATGTTTTCCTTCACTGCCTAAGCTTGGTGTCCTGAACCTGGATCTGTAGACTAGGCTGACTTCAAAGTCAGAGATACACCTGCATCTGCCTTCTGAACTCTGGGACTAAAGGTGTGCACCACACACATGACTTTAAGCTTTTCTTTAATTCCTTTTCACAAGTTGGAAATTGAGTTGAGAGGGATCTTGCCCTGTGGTCACCAATCCCCTTATTCCATTTATTAATCTGTTTATCACCTTGAACACAGGACTTAGCTCTATTCCAGTTCCTGGTGTTCCTTTTGTCCTCAAACTTTACATTTTGTATTTTTCCTTGCTCTGTTTGTTGCTTTTCTTTATAAATCTTTCTTAGAGTTAACACTAACAACCACACGACACAGTCTATATTCGGCTATATTGAAATTTCTTGTGCCAACGGAATTAATCCAAAACTCTTCACTTTAGCCTCAGGCAGACTCTTTGGACAAGAGCAAAAAGCAATCACACTCTTCAACTAATTACCAAAAGAACAATCTCTAGGCCACACATTAGTATTCTTCTCTTCTGAAACTTCTTGAGCAATGCCCACTGTTCATTTAATCACACTTAGCACCTCGGTCTCTATGATCCTACTAGAATGGGCCAGTAAGCACCACTTAAAACTTTCTACTGCTTTTCTAATCGACTTTCCCATGGTCCATATTTATTCAAACAATAACATGATCAGGCCTATCACTTTAATACCCCAGTCCCAGCAATCAATTTCTGTCTTAGGCTTTCTATTGCTGTGAAAAGACATCATGACCATGACATCTCTTATAAAGGAAAAACATTTAATTTGGGTGGCTTATGTTTTCAGAGGTTTAATCCATTACCATCTTGGTGCAGCATGGTGGCTTGCAGGCAGACATGATGCTGGACAAGGAGCTGAAAGTCCTACATCTTGGCCTACAGGCAACAGGAAGTGAACTGGGTCACTGGGCATGGTCTAGCATATAGAATACCCCAAAGCCCACCCCCATAATGACACACTTCCTCCAACAAGGCCACACCTAATCCAAAAAGCCACATCTTCTGATAGTGCCACTCCCTATGAGTTTATGGGGGCCAATTACATTCAAACTACCACAGGCATCAAGATCCAATCATTCTTTAAATACCCACTGCCACATAACCAGTGGTCCAACACAGGAGACTTTGGGAAACATTTGAGGTTCAAGCCCTGACACTTACTATCACAATCAGAAGTAGTGTTGAGATAGTTATGTCTGTGTGTGGAGTCTGGTGCATAGAAATGCTTCAGCTGCCTAATACCAGTGTACATAGAGTTCTCTCCTCTACAACTTGATCTAATGGTGTTCTGGTGGCATCTCCAGTCCATGGTGGCCTTAAGGCTTTCCACATGAGAATGAGATTCCCTTTCTTAGATTTTTCAAGCATGAAGACACATGCTGTGTGTTCCAAAGACTTCTTTGAAGAACCTTTCAATGGCCTTGATCATGGGAGGGTTTTCTGCTGTCTTCTGTTGTGGCAGTGATGTCAGCATGTCACACTTCCATCTTAACAATCCTTGCCTGGAGGTAGAGCTCCGCTAAGAAAAACTGAGTCATCCTTGGCAGGTGTGAGGTAAAGGAGAGGATGATTAAGTGTGGTGTGAAAATGTGTGTGTGTGTGTGTGTGTGTGTGTGTGTGTGTGTGTGTGTGTGTGTGTTTCTGTCTGTATGTGTTGAGGGAGTCAGTACTTAAATTTTTCTTTTATTGAAGCTAGATGACATTTTATTATTAGGGTTTAAGTGAAAAATAGCAGTGCAGTCAAACTGTAAATCTTAACAGCTTCACATGGGAGATGGACAAAAGTAAGAGAGACCATCATGTGTTCTGAGTTAGACTTGGAGTGCATCAAGCAGCCCCAAAGGCTGTGGAGAGCTTCAGAGAAAGAAATTGAAAGCCATGAGCATCAAGGAAATCATGTCCAGGCTGTGGACTTTTGTAATGGCTGCCAATACTTAAAATCCTTTTCAAAGATTTTTTTGCATATATGGAATTTCCCCTGCATCTATTTTTGTGCACTGTTGTGTGTGCCTGGTGTCTGCTCAGGCCATAAGAGGACACTGGATCCTCTAGAACTGGAGTTACAGTGTGAGCTGCTATATGGGGGCTTGTAATCAAACCCTGCTCTTCTGGAACCACTGAGCCTTCTCTCCTGTCCCAATACGTTTAATTGTTGATATAGAATTCCCAGAGGGACTGGAAAGACAACGTATCAAACTGTTTAGCTGTATTTTTGAATCCCTAAGTCAAGTAAGTCAGATGTAGTCATTCCAACACAACATTCAAAGATACCTCTCTAGTCTGGTATCTGATGGGATAGATGTGTTTTTTCTGAAAGGCATTTATCTCATCTAGAGTTATGTGAGGAAACTGTTCTGTTCTGGTTCTCAGGCTGAGGTCAAGCTTCTGTATTCCTGGAGAGTCCTTGGTGAAACTGTGCTCACTGTTTCTAGGTGCCCAGCTCTGTCTGCAGTGAAAGCTGCCTTCCAGGGTTCAGCCAAGTGCCCAGGCTAGGAGCCCCCCACTGCTGTTTTGATTGCAGTCCCTGCCCCGAGGGACAGTTTGCAGACCAAAGAGGTAAGGGCATGTGGAGCTGGATTCTGAGGGTCAAGAGGGCACTGTGAGCCTCCTGTATTTGTCCATTGTCTTTGTTACTGTTCTACTGCTGTGAAGAGACACCATGACCAAGGCAGCTTCTAAAAGAAAAACATTTAACTGGGCCTTATTTAGAGTATCAAAGGTAAGTCCATGACAATCATGGTAGGAAGCATGGCATGAAGCAGGCAGGCATGGCACTTCAGCAGCAGCTGAGATCTTACCTTTTGATCTACAGGTACCAGGCTGGCAGAGAGGTGGAGAGTGTGCCTAGTGTGGGAATTTGAACTTTCAAAGACCACCCTCAATGACACCCTTCATCCAACAATGCTACAACTCCCAATCCATCCCAACAGTCCACCAACTATGAACCAAGCATTCAAATAAATGAGACTGTGGGTTATTTACAGTCAAATCACCACATCCATCCACTGAAATATTGCAGTCTTTGCTTTTCTGTGGACACCAGCCAGAACCCTAGTCTTACAGCTGTTCTTAGTTAAATGCTTTGTTGAGACAGACAAGTGCACTAACCATAACTGGGGTGTAGAATGAATACTCCCCTAGCAAACACTGCACATCCTTGGCCTCCAATCAAGAATCAGCTACTTCCAGAAGCTTCTAGTAGTCACGTAACAGAACCCTGGCTTTTGCTCACACCGATGAATTTCACTTGCTTTTTAAACCTCTTGTAAGTGGAAACGAATGGTAAATATTCTTTTGTGATTTTCTTCCTCCTATATATTAGTGGGGTTCATTCCAGAGGTTGAATGGCAGCAGACCACCACATCCCATACTGTTTGAGCTGCAGAACTTATTCCTTCACCATTCTGAAAGCAGGAAATGCAAAGCAAAGTTATCATCAGGGTTGGTGTGTGTGTGACCTCACTCTTGCCCTGACACAGTTATCCCCTCACTGTGTGCTCTCATTTCATCGTGGTGTGTGTGTGTGTGTGTGTGTGTGTGTGTGTGTGTGTGTGTGTGTGTTGTATCCTCTTTTTTTTTATGTGTGGGTTGATTTTGAGACACTGTCTCACCCACAGCCATGGCTGGCTTGTCACTCCTCATGTTGACCAGTCTGTCCCCAAACTGATAGAAATCTACCTGCCTCTGCCCCTCAAGTACTGAGATTGAAGTCATTCCAGACACGCCTAGCCCCAATTCCCTCTTCTTAACAGGATAGCAGCCTTGTTGGAATTAGGGACTAATTCTAACCTGGGGACACCATTTAAACTTTATTACATCATCTCCAGTTTACTTATGGCAAAGTATGTCCCATTTTGAGGTGCTTAGAGACAGGACTTGAAGAAATGAATTTTGGGGGCACAGCTCAGTGTTAAACCTTTTTAATTTGACCAGTTACTGATACTATTGGAAAGAAATGAACCATTAAAAACTCACAGAGGAGACAGGTTGTACTGGCACATCCCTATAATCTCAGCACTCAGGAGACAGAGACAGGAGGAACTTTGGTGATTTTGGTCTGCCAGTATAGTAAACTCAGTGATGTCCAGGTTCAGTGAGAGATCCTGTCTTAAAACCTAAGGTAAAAAGGGGGCTGAGGAGGTGCCTCAACAGTTAGGAACACCCACATGGTGGCTCACAATCCCATGTACCTCCAGTTTCAGGGGAACTGATGGCAAATTCTGAGTTCTGCAGGCACCAGGCATGCACATGATTTCCATACATAGGTATAGACAAAAGAGTCAACAAGTAAAATAAAATAAGGAATTACAAACAATGAGCTTCAGAGTCTGGTGAAATGGTTCATCAGTTAAAGTATTCACTGTCAACCCTGACAGTGTAAGTTCAGTTCCTGGGACCCACATGGAGGAAGGTGAGCTCCAAATTCCCGACAGTTGTACTGACCTCCACTTGCACACCTTGGCATGTCTGAGCCCATGCAAACATGCACACAAACAATAAACAAATAAGTTAGATTAGAAAAATAAGGAAGGGGAAGTGGTTGAGCAATAACATCTGATAATAATGTCTGATCTTGACAAGTGTGTGCATCCACTTACATACATTTGTGCACACCCAAACCTGCACATACACAAACTCACACAAATTAGTATAGTGGTGCAGGCCTGTAATCATAGCACTTGAGAGGATGTGGAAGAAGGCTTAGGAGTTGAAGGTCATCCTCTGCTACTCAACAAGTTCAAGGCCAGCCTGAGTTACATGAGACACTGTTTGAAGACAGAATCAAGACTCCTTACATAAAACAGATACAAACTGTGCAGGTTTTTCTTTGTGTCTCTGCCTCTAATATCAGCCATTCCAGGCCTGGTCACCAGGAATAATTCATAAATACATGACTTGATGGAAAGGCTGTAAGAGCAGTTAGTGCTTGGGACGCCTTCCTTCAGAGCTGGTGTATTTCATATAGTGTTGCAGAAATGGTGTCTGTCACTTTGCACAGCTTTGGCGCAGGTAGGAGGGCCTTACACCTGCCTCAACAGAATGTGCCAGGCTCTGCTGACTTCCCTTGGGAGACCTTGCCTAGCAGGAGGTGGTCTTAGGTCGTGGGTTGGGGAGGGGGTTGGGGGTAGGAGGAGGGAGGACAGGGGAATCTGTGACTGATATGTAGGATGAATGAAAAATTTCTTAATTAAAAAAATAAATAATAAAAAAACACCTTCAAAAAATGAAAAGAAATGGTGTCTGTGTGTCTCCCATAGACATGAAGAGCTGTCTTCTGTGCCCCAAGGAGCAGTACTCGAGCCACACGAGAGACCGCTGCCTGCCCAGGACAGAGATCTTCCTGGCCTTTGAGGAACCTCTGGGCTTCATGCTGGCTTTGGTGGCACTCTTCCTGGCTGGTCTGGCTGTCCTGGTTCTGGGAGTGTTCCTGAAGCACAGAGACAGCCCTGTGGTCAGGGCGAACAACAGAAGTCTCAGCTACTTACTCCTGCTCTCTCTTTGCCTCTGTGCCCTGTGTGCCTTGCTGTTCCTTGGGCGACCCAGTGTCTTGACATGTCTCCTCCGTCAGACCACCTTTGCTGTGGTGTTCACGGTGGCTGTGTCTTCTGTTCTGGCCAAGACTCTCACAGTGGTCCTGGCCTTCAGGGTCACCAGGCCAGGGGACAGGATCCGGGTATGCCTGAGCCCTGGGGCTTCCACCTCAGTGGTCCTTGTTGCTTCCTTCATGCAGGTTGTTCTTTGTGGGGTCTGGCTGGCCACCTCCCCACCATTTCCAGACAGGGATATGGTCTCAGAGCCCCAGCACATTGTCATCCAGTGCCAGGAGAGTTCTGGCACCATCTTCTTCTGTGTGCTGGGCTACTTGGGTTTCCTGGCAGTGGGTACCTTCTCTGTGGCTTTTCTGGCCAGGGGCCTGCCAGATGTCTTCAATGAGACTAAGTTCCTGACCTTCAGCATGCTGCTCTTCTGCAGTGTCTGGACAGCCTTCCTGCCCCTGTACCACAGTGCCCGGGGCAAGTCCACTGTGGCTGTAGAGATCTTCTCCATCCTGGCCTCCACTGCTGGCCTTCTGGGTGGCATCTTCCTCCCCAAGTGCTACATCATCTTGCTGAAACCAGAGAGGAACACTGCTGCCTGGCTAAGGCAAGGCCACCAGGCACAACAGGATAGGCAGAGTGAGATGCTCCAGAGAAGATGTGTCCCCAGATCCACACCACAAACTTTTATTACCTGTTTCTCGGGGAAGTCACCAGGACCAGCCATGTGATTTTGTCTCACTTTTTTTGTGTGGTTCAAAGGTATTTAAAATATAGATCAAGATTAAAGTGAGATACTTTCAACAAAACACTCTTGACTATTGGGTTGACAGTGGCCACATAGATGGTTATTTTCTATTCTGTCTCTATGTATTGCTAAAATTTATCACAATTAAGACAGTTAGAAAGGACATCTGGCAAGATGGCTCTGTGGGTACAACCTTGGTTTGATTCCCAGGACCCAGATGTTGGATGGAGAAAACTGACACCACTAGTTGTTGTGTGACCTCTGCTCTCCAACTGTAGCACCCCCTATAGGTGTACACAGTAAATATAAATGCAAAATTGTCACAAGGGCGATGAATTGATGACAGTGTCAAGGGTTGCTAAGGATGTGAGGAATTGACAGGCAGACCATTTATCTCTTTTGTTTTGTTTTGTTTTGAGAGAAACAGTACTGGGGATTGAACCTTTCACTGACAGTTCTTTCACAGACCTACTTTGTGATTCAGCAACCCTATTCATATATATATATATATATATATATATGTATATATATATACATATATATCTGAAAAATGAAAACATGTCTTCTAGGACTGTAAATGAATCTTCAGAGATTCATTGTTTTTGTACTAAAAGTTCAAACAATATAAATGTTACAGTTAATGAATATTTGGTATGGTTTACTCATCCCTAGGATATTATTTGGTAATAAGAAATAAACATAAAAAGAAATAGAATACCATTTAATATCTATTTAAACACTGAGAATATTACATTGTGTTAAAGGATCCAGACAATGAATATAATATATTTTAATATTCCTTTTTATTAAATATCCTGAAGAATTAAATCCATAGAAACATATATCTGTCTAGTGGTTTCTTGAGGTTTGTTGAGGGTAAATTGGAGGTGATGAGTATAAAATATGTAGTATTTCTAGGGTCTACGGAAGATCTAAAATTTGTTTGGTGGGGTTCTAGAGGTAGCTCCATGGTTTAGAGCACTCACTCCTCCTCCGGAAGCCTCAGTTTGGTTGCCCGGACTCACTTCAGGCCCTCACAGCCACCTGTAATTCCAGCTCCAGGGGATCCAACACCCTGGTCTCTGTGTGCACCTGCACTCATGTGCACCACATGCTTAATGAAAGAATGACTTGGTAATGGTTGTAAGTCTCCAGAATATGCTAATGACCACTAAATTGTCATCTCCTTTTATTTATTTATTTGGGACAGGCTCTTTCCACATCAACCAGGCTGGCTTCAAACTTGTAGCAATCCTGCTTCAGCGTCCTGAATGTGCTCCCACACCTGGTAGGTCGCATAATGTAAATGGATGAATTGTACACTATGTCAATTTTGTCTCAATAAAGCTCTTATTAAAAAAGAATTATCCATCAATTACAGAGTGTTAACTTCCCATATATTTATTATTTCTAAGAAAAAAAATCAAACGATTGAAAATAGAAGTTAAATAACTATAGGTTGAAATATCAATGAACTGGGGGTATTGCTGTTTTATTTTATTTACTTCTTTTTAATTGTATATATTTATTGATTGACAGGTTGGTGTACATGTGTCTGTCCATGTTTTTGGACACGCAAGTCCCAAAACACTATGTGGAGGTGAGAGGGTAAGTTTCAGAAGTTAGTTCTCTCTTCCAACCAGTGGAGACCTTGAGATTTCATGAATGTCGTCAGTCTGCCTTTACTTGCTAAGGAGCTGAGCCATTGTTTTGGCTCTATTTTTGACTTCAATATGGGGATTATGGTCATTTTAAAAAATTATACTTATCTGTTGAAATAACGTTGTTTGGAATTTATCTTCTTTCTTGAATGTATCTATTGTTTGTATTGTGTGTGTGTGTGTGTGTGTGTGTGTGTGTGTGTGTGTGTGTGTGTGTGATGGCTTCCATGTGGAGTGAGAAGACAACTTTGTAGAGTTGGTCCTCTCCTTCTACCTCTATGTGGGTTCTTGGGACCACACACAAATCATCAAGCTTTTTATCCAGTCAATTTACCTGAAAACCATCTTCTGCATTCTTTGTTTGTCTGATCCTTAGAGGTGGGGCTTGTGTTCTCCCATCCATATATTGTTATTTTGTTCAGTTCTATATTTGTACCCAAGCTCACCTTCCTGTCCACCCAGGGTTCATGTCAGTACCTTGGCCCTTTTATACCTCCTGGTAGGCTTCCCTCAAATAGCCTTCCCTCCTTAGTTCTTCTGCACATGTTGGGAGATTTTCCAGCTAAGGTAGAAGATTTCATTTCATTTGCTCCCTCCACATGCCTCACTCTAGACCAGTCAGCAGTGCTTCTCCTCCTCATGCAGTGACACAGGCAGTGCCCTGTTCTCTCTCAAGTTCCAGAGGACATCAAGATCCACTGCCTTGTCCCCAATTCCAGAAGAATGAGGTTTCACCACACAAGCTTTTCTCTTTGGGGTTCCCTCTTCTAATTAACTACTCAGCCAATTGTTACAGGATCACCATAGAGCTGGGGTCCAAGGACCATTAAGTATATACCCAGGTGGTAAGGAACAGTAACAGTTAAAAGGTATTTACACCCCCAGACCCAAAAGTGTCTGTGCTCTGCAAAAACAGATTTTAGTATAATAATCTATTACTGTTAAATGCGCTCAGTAATTGATCACCTGTGTCTCCTGGATACTAAACTAATAAAGGAAACAGGTGCCTTAAAATAATCTGTCTCCGATAAAGCTTATCTCAGGTAAAAATGAAAAGCATGTTCCAAATCTCTCTCTCTCCTCTCTCTCTCTCTCTCTCTCTCTCTCTCTCTCTCTCTCTCTCTCTCTCTCTCTCTCAATAATCAATGTAAGCAGAGTACTAAAACATTACAATAATATGGTCACCAGCTCAAGATTTTAAATTTCCCATGGCTGCTTAATATGTTAAAATTTTTTTCTGAGCTCCAGAAAATCCACCTGGATAGGTCAGCGAGTTCCAGAACCAGCTTAAATCCATCTGGGCAGGTCGGATCTGCTTCAGATAGTTGCAACCCAAACGTTCCTGGTCTCAGGACTCCCTCTCTCACCCTGGGGACCTCCCAAAAGGAAATAATAATAATAATAATTCTTTTTTTCTGAGCTTTTTCTGTTACACCAGCATCTGTCAGACACAAGCAGCCAGAGTCCCAGGCCAAGAGGGATGATGGACAGGTCAGAGGCAGCAGACAATAGCCCATCATTTCAGGATGCTCATCATCCCAGGATGTCTGTCTATTTCAGAAACCCCCTTCCCTACCCCCCAAGAGTCAACTAACGCCCACCAAGTCAGCTGGAAGCAGTTTTTCAGGAGAAATGACGCCCCTATTACTGTTCATCCGCTTTTTATCTAATAAGCAAAATGTTTAGAATATTAGGATTCTGTTCTCTCCTCCAGCTGCATGACTGAACTCGTGCAGTTCAGTAGCTAAGTAACGGGTCTTAGGTCTTACATCATTTGTGCACTGTGTGATTACATAATGCATGTGGTATGGTCACGCAATCTGTGCATGTGTGGTGTAGCTCCATAAGCCCACATGTGCATGTACAGGGAAATCCTTAAAAAGCCTGTCCCAGACTCCTCCCCCCTCTTCAACTCTCTCCTCCCCGCTACTCTCTCTCTCCTACACATGTCTTTTATAGGCCTGGTCACTCTCTTCTGTTACCTCCCCCAATAAAGCTCTGATACTGGGTTTTGTTGTGCCTCGTGAACAGCACCACATTTAAAACCAACAGGGAGGCTTACTCCTTTTTTGCCTTCCCTTTGAGTGCCAATATTACCCTTACCAGCCCAATATTACACTTCCAAGACCTTCTTTAAATGACCTTCCATCTGATTTGGAACTGTCTCTGAGTTATGCCTTGCTCATAGCTCATTGAGGTCCAGAATTCTAAGTGACCCCCTGAATTCTCTTCTCTATAGCAACTAACTAATTCATTAAACACACACACACAATGTCACCACTTCCCCACCTAAACTTTTCAGTGCTTCCCTCAAACTCACAACAAAGAAGCTGGACTTCTTGGCTATGGATGCAGTTCAGTTGATATAGTGCTTGCCTAGCATGACCAAAGTCTTGGGTTGTATTCTCAACATTGCATAAAACTCATCATGCCTGTAATCTCTGCACTCTTGAGGGGCAGGCAGGAGGGTTAGAAGCTCAGGTTATTTCCTCTTCCTGCCAATCTTGGACACTCTCTAATCTTACAATTTTAAGCCAGTTATCTTATAACTTGCTTTTTAGCTTTCCCATAGTCTTCCCTCTTAACACAGAGAACCATTCTAAGCATCTTTCATTGGTTAGTGTGTTTTCTGGAGCCACCATTGCTTCTCTGTGATTCCTAACTTCATGTTGCTAGTGCACGCCTAAACCACCTTTACTTACATTTCTTCAATGTGGTCTTGCCCTCCATATATGCAGCTTCACATGCCATAAACAGGTCTAACTTGGCAGAGGTTTCTCGGGCTGTTTACTGTTCTATCCTCAATGGCTGCTCAATGAATGCTGACTCAGGGAAACACCACAGAGTAATTTGATGATTTAGACTCCCATAAGGTTTTGCCACCTTGAAAGAGAGTGTTGAGACAATCCTTGATGTTCTTCATAGGCAAGTGGGACTTCATAGGTAGGGGACACTCAGAATTAGGTTCTTCATCTAAAAAATTAGGTATAATAACAATCACCTTCTCAATCTTTTCAAGATTGAAGGAAATGCTTCCTAGAGATCATTCACAGTCACCAACCTCTGACTTCCAAAGTGGCTACCTTGAAATGCAGTCTTACTGAGAGGCAGACTGAGCTTCCTAGCCGCCCAATCTATTCAAGCTGTTAGGTTCCTAGAGGTGGCAAGTGAGAGAACCACCCACCCTTCTCGGCCTAGGAAAGACGCAGAACCTAAAAGTCTGGGTGCTGCAGAAGCCGGACTTTGGATGGGGGCTGCTCGGAAAATGGCTTCGGCTGACTTCCGGTAGAAGCACGAAGCGCGCCTCCTTGAAACTACAACTCCCAGTAGTCCTCGCGTTGCTCCCTGGTTGACTCCGGGGGGTGCGGCCGCCATTGTCCGCTGCCGACATAAGGCCTTCTTCTGGACCGCAGGGGTGCAGATGTCGTTGTCGCCGAGAGACTGGCGGGTCTTCGGAACGGTCACAGAGAAGCGGCGCCTGCGGTCAGGGCTGGCTCACCGCCGGGGTGCGTCGGGAGTCTTCTCTTTTCTCGCCGACTCGGTGCCCCCGTTGCCCTCGACCCTCCGGCTCCGGGGTCTGGGTGCCGGGTTTCTTCAGGCTGGGAAAGGCCGGCCCGGGTGAGCCGAGTAAGCCAGGCCTGGAACGTTGTCTCCGTGCAGGACGGAAGCCAGCCGCCCCGTGCAGCAGCAGCCCCGAGCCCGCTAAGCCGCCCCGCAGGGTCGGGGCCGGTGGCTGCGAGCCAGGTAAGGCGGGCAGCTCGCTGGAGCGACCCGGTTGCGGAGGCCAGGAAACGAGATAGCGGCCAGCAAGCTCTTATTCCTTCGCTTCCAAGCTAAGATGAATGAACGCGTCAAACCTGACTTGGGAACGGCCCGGGTTCTTTTAAACTTGAAGTGACACGGAGGTGTGTGTGGTGTGCGTGTGCGTGTGCGTGCAAGGTTCTTGCAACTTGCTTGCGCTCAGTTTTGGCTCAAATCCTGGGGTATCCGAGAGTCTCTGTGAGCGTGGAACTGGTTACTACCAAGTATCTCTCGGAGAGGTTCCGAGTCTCACACAAAGACCCGGCATCTGTGCATTTGTAGTCTGCCTCTGGACTTTTGTCTCTGACGCGACTCCAGGAGAGAGAGATAGGCATGAGTCTGAAAAGTCTTGCAGGTGGTTTTTGTTGTTGGCTTTAATATTTGCATAACGATCACACTTTATCCTAAAGTGTGGGGTTCAGTGGATTTGTTGTATATACGGTGTGCAGCTGTAACCCCCCGCCCCCATTCCAGAACTTTTAATTACCCTCTCCCCTGCCCCCCAGAACCTCCTGGCACACATTTAGGAATTACTCCGTTTCTCTCTTCCTCCAGCTTTAGGTCATTAATGTATGAGCATTGTATGCAGGTTTTACAGCATTTTTTTTTTTTTTTTGGTTACATCAACAGAAGAGTTCTATCTAAGTGGAATGGCTCTCTTGGTAATGGAGTGATGTACACATTTTCACCCTTAACCAGAATTGGTCAACTCCCCCTCACAATCCCGCCCTATGGAATTCATTTCGCTCCAGTTTTGTTCTTTTTGTTTTTCTTGTGTGTGTCTGTGTTGACTGTGAGGTTGGTGTTGGGTCTCCATCTTGGCTTTTCATACAGGGTCTCTTACTGACCTTTCTGATTCCACTCTATTGACTGGTCAGAAATCCCCAGAGATCCTCCCGTCTCTGCTTTCCCAGTGCTGGTATTACTTGCTCTCCACTCACTGCACCAGGCACATATATTTAACATGTGTAACACAGATCCTCTTGCTTATGGCAAGCTCATCTCTATAACTCTACTCTGTTATGTTTGAAATGTAAATTACATTTGTAAAAAATCATGCTTCTCAGAGGTCTTTTGTTAGCTTTGTGGGTGGGTTCTCTTTGTTCTCATTGGCTCTTGTGTGAGAAAGGACCAATTTTGTCTTTTTTTTCCACTTTGTCTCTAGGTTGGTAATTTCAGTGCTGGGCAGGACCCTGGTTGATTAATCCTCAGGGATGGCAGCCATCAACCCATGGCCCTCCTGGGGTGAGTCCATATCTTGATTTTTCTGTATTTTCCTTACAAGAGATTTCTTGTCACTGTAGGTCAGGGCTGAGAGGGGACTGCTGGCTTTGGGAGATAATAGAAGGTCCAGTTGTCTCAGTACAGAATTAGAACTGATTAGTGGTTAAGGGGACGTTTATTCATAAAAGACAACACAAATATTGTATATTTGAGAGTCTGCTCCTGAAAAGGGCCTCTATAAGATATTCCAGTAATTTATGGGACTCTTTAGATGACTGTCATACAATACATGCAGTCAAAATTTTTTTTTAACTTCTACTGTGTTTTTCACCTTTAGTATTGTATTTCACTTATATAACATTGATCTGTTTTTTTTTTAATTTATATTTTTATTACATATACAGTGTTCTGCCTGCATATATACCTGCATGCCAGAAGAGAGCACCAGAACTCATTATAAATGGTTGTGAGCTCTCATGGTGGTTGATGGAAATTGAACTCAAGACCCATGGAAGAGCAGCCAGTGCTCATAACTGCTGAGCCATCTCTCTAGCCCCATTGATTTTTTTTTAAAACAATGTTAATAGTGCTATGTGATTGTTTTATCTTTAAGATTTCACATAGCTATCTAGGCAGTATCCTATGTACATAAAAAGCTGATAATGTTGCATCTTATCAGATACTTGTTGAGCCATTTAAAGGGTTCTGTTTTTAATTGCCTTGTTAAATCATATTCCATAGGTAGGTCTATTTCCTGTACAAATCCAGGTTGTGTTGGATTTGTCATATGCCCTTGTGTTATGGAATAATCTTTTTTTTACATTGTGAAGCTGTCTTTTCCAAGGCGCCTTCTGATTTGTTTAATGAAAGAGCTGACTGGTGGGTAGCTAGACATAGGTATAAAGCGGACAGCCAGACAGTAGACCCTGGGAGGAAGAAGGGCGGAGTCTCGGGAGTCAGAAGAGATACCATAAGATGCAGAGCATGTAGAATGAGAGGTATGTACATGAGGTAAATGAGCCTTGTAGCAGCGCATAGATTGATAGAAATGGATTAATTTAAGTTATAAGAGCTAGCTAAAAAACGAGCCTAAGCTATTGGCTGAGCATTTATAATTAATAATACGTCTCTGAATGGTTATTTGGGAGCAGCTGCCGAGACACAGAGAAACTCTACCTATACCCTTGGACTCTGTATAGGACTCTGTCATGTTCCTTTTTTCTTTTGTTACCTTTAGTCACTGGGCTTTAGTCACAGTCATAACCTGATCCTTCTCTGCAGGTACCCTCATGGACCAGTCTTGGGGGATGGCAGCTGCTGACTCTGCTATTTCCTGGGGTGAGTCACCAACTTGTACCCTGAACTGTGTTGTCTTCTGTGTTCTTTAGAACAGGAGCTTGTAGTCTATCTCTCACTCTACAGAAGAATAAAGAGGGATCAGAAAACTGTAGGGGTAAAGTGATGATGACATCTCTAGGACAGATAACATGAGAATTAGTGTCTAGACACTTAGGGCTCAGACCCAGAAAGGCTGTGAAAAGTGCTTCTCAGGGATGGTGCCGCATAGCATAGGTCAGTGAGGAGTCATATGTTGTCACCTTCTCTGAGTCCCATTTCCTTCATCTAAGTAGCTTTCTTCCTTACCTGGGATGGTAGGAACAAAGGCAGGGCGTAGCCTTCCTCATTTCCATAGGGTACATGAACTTCTGACAGGAAGAAGTGCCTCTATGACTTCTTTTTTCTTTCCTAGCTCTGTGCCCTCAGGATCCAGCATGGTACATAGAAGGAAGCCCTGAGGACGAGGGAAGAAGGGCGGCTGGACTCCTAGCAGCCCAAGTCCAGGTGAGATGGCACTTCTGCTTTTTCTTGAAAGGTCACTGCATTCCCAAAGGATAAGTGTCCAGGCTTTCCTCAGCCACCTTCGTTGATGTGGTTCTTAATGTACAGCAGCAAGAGCATAGGTCGAGGATGCAGTCAGTTAGCAGTTTGAGGTAGGGGAATCCAGTCAGTTCTCTATGATACAGAGCTTTGCTGTTGCTCTGCCTGTCCACAGAGCTGAGGTACAAACTATGTCATCATTGGTTTGGGAGAGATGAATGATAGCCATTTTGACTGGCAGCCCCTATTCCTTTACCCCCTGTTCTTAACTCATGTACTCAGAACCAGATTCAGGCTGATATTGTGTAGTATACTCCGTGCTTGCTGTGAGAACAAGAACAGATGTGAGCCTTTACCCTGAGGACCTAACAGGCTACTTTCCAAGGTGGTTCACTCAGGTAATGACACTTCACAGCTCCCTTGGGGCTACACATGCTCTGTAGGATACAAGAAGCCCAAGACATGGAGGGAAACCCTAAGCCCTCTTGCAGCTCAGTCCACTGATGTCTTGGGAGATGAGACAGAGTCTGCAGAGAGGTCAGAAGGAGTACAGGATTGTGGAGGCGAAGGTTATCTTGAATACATCAAGAGGTAAAAGGAAGGCATCAGATGGGTGCATCCTGATAAGCAGGGGTCTGGCCTGCCTGTTGCTCCACAGGTGTGCTTGAGAGCCGGGGTGTACTGTATGACTGGTGTCTGCATGCAGACTGATTTTAGGTAGGAGAGGCTAGAAAGAACCCAGGTGGGCTTGCATGCCTGCTGCAGAGCTAGGAGCCTCAGAATTGTTGGCCGCAGGAGGCACTGTGATCCAGAATGTGGCTGGAAAGGTGTATGGAGTGGAGAGGCCATGAGAGGCAGGCTGCTGTCAGAGAGCTGCAAGGGAGTCCAACAGGGGCTTGGGGACTATGAGAGCACCTAGGCAGCTCCTCGGAGAGAGGACAGGAGGACAGTAGTGTTGTGTGTCAATAGTGCCACTGCTTGACCTTCTTGCCTAGGCCCTTCATCAGAAGCAGCCACTTGTCTTTTTTTTTTTTTTTTCTTTTAAAAAATATAATAACTATTGAGACCTCTACATACTAGAAAGTTGTATAGTTCACTGGTTTTTAATATAGTCACAGAATGGTGCTTCCAACCTCTAATTCTGGAGCATGTTTATCACCCCAGGAAGAAATCTTTTATCTATTAGTAGTCACTCTCTTTCTCCCTACTTCCAGTCCTGGCAACCACTAATCAGTTTTCCAACTCTGGACTTGCCTCTTCTGGGTATTTAATTTAAATGGAATCATAACATACGACATTTTGAATCTGTTTCTTTCACTTGGCATATTTTAAGAGTTATTAACTTAAAAAGCCTTTAAAAATTACATTTATTTATTTTTGTATGTGTGTGGGTATACCCATAGAGGTGTGCTTGAGGGTCTGAGGACAACTTTGAAGAGTTGATTGTCTCTTTCCATCACATGGGTCCCAAAGATTGAATTTAGGTTGTCAGGTTGGGTACCAAGTGCCTTTACTCACGGAGCCATCTTACCAACATCTCCCCCTCTTAAAAGATTTATTTATTAATAAAAAAGTTTTTTTATTTATGTGTATGGTTGTATGTCTGTACACTCTGGTCCATTGGTAGAGGAGCCATTGCTCTTAATTACTGAGCTATCTCCTCAGCCTCTTAAAAAATATTTTGAGAGAGAGAGAGAGAGAGAGAGAGTGTGTGTGTGTGTGTGTGTGTGTGTGTGTGTGTGTGTGTGTGTGTGTATACCCAGGTACCAAAGGATGCCAGTAGAGGGTGTTGAGTCCTTTGTAGCTGGAGTTAAAGGCATCTGTGAGTTTTTGTGAGTTGCCTGATATGGATGCTGGGATTGGAACTTCGGTCTTTATGATAGAACAACAAGTGTATTTAAATGCTAAAGTGTGTTTAAATACTAAGCGTCTTGCCAGCCTCCATGCGTGAGTTCATATTTTAGAATGTCCTAGAGTTTCTTTTCATGGTTCAGGCACAGTTATTTTTTCTTGTTTTCAGTTTCTTAAATCTTGATTTATTTTTTAAAACTTAGTCAAATTTGCACTTATTCTGTTTACTCCCTGCTATGAAAGGTAGGAAAAAGTAGTTTGAATATTTAGGTCTTTTACTTGTAAGTTAAAATAATGAAGCAATGAAGCAAGCCAAGGTGAGATCCTAAGATTTAAATATTTGAAAGTAACATCTCTATTTAACTTTATGCCTTCCCTCAAATTAAAAAGAAAATAATAAAACCTCCTACAGTTTCAAAGCTAACAGGTGAGCTGCAGTGAACATGTGCTGTCACCACATGGCAGTACCGCTGTCCCCAAGAAGCAGAAGGGCCTGGATGGAGTGATGCAGGGTGATGGTTATCTGGCATCAGAACTTTGGGGGCCAAGGCTCACTGCTGTCACAATGTGAACACCATTTTCAGATCCTATAACAAAATCACCAGCAGTGAAGATAGGCTAAGATAGATGGGTCCCGAGTAAGTGTCAGGGGAACAGAGTTAGCTAGAATCAAATGCTACGAAGAAGCCTGAATAATCACTCTGCTGTACTCAATGGTTCTTATGTGAGAGTTTCTGAAAATGACTAGTTATTGCTGAGAAAAATAAAACAATTAAAATAACAATACCTTGTAATGTCTGAAGAGTTGTGATTTCTGAGAACATGCTTCTGACCCCCTTCCCAGGTCATTGCTTTGGAATTCTCCCTGTTGGAAACTTGGACTTGAATTTTGATTGTTTTTGTTTTTGAGATCAGGTCTCACTGTGTAGTCCTGGTTAGCCTGGAGCTTGCTATGTAGAACAGACTGACCTTGAACTCAGAGAGATCCCCTGCCTCCCAAGTGCTGGGATTATAGGCATACATACCTATCATTCTGGCCAGCTATGACTTTTTAATTAAGCAAGATCTTGAGGAACGCAGTGGACCTGCTGTCCCCATATGGCTCTTTCCAGGTTAAATAATTACTGAAATAAAGCATTCACCTGGTGAAAATATCAAAAGCTGCCATCTCTCAGCTGAATTCATTCTTGGAAATACATCAGTAAAATTTCATCCAGCATGACCCTAGATCCTGTTCTTTCAAGGAATAGGGGAAATAATATTAGTGAAATATCCCAGTTTGCTTGAAAATTTCCAGCAAATAGGAAGTGCTCTCTGTACTGGTCCACTGAGAATTTCTGCATGACAAATATGCTTGGCAAACACGAGTGGTGTGTACTAATCATTCATGTGTGAAGGTTGACTTTTTTTTTTCTGCAAAGAGCTTGTGTTAAAATGCTAATAATAGCCAGGGATGGTAGTGCATGCCTATAATCACAGCACTTTGGAGGCAGGAGAACTATGAGTTTGAGGCCCTGTCTTAAAAAAAGTGGTTGGGGCTGGAGACCTGGCTCCATTCTTAAGAGCACTTACTGCTCTTCAGAGTACCCGAGTTTGATTCCCAGCCTCAATAATAGGTGGTTCACATCTACATGTGAGCTGGGTGGTGGTGGCGCACGCCTTTAATCCCAGTACTCGGGAGGCAGAGGCAGGCGTATTTCTGTTAGTTCGAGGCCAGCCTGGTCTACAAAGTGAGTTCCAGCAAAGGCACAAAACTATACAGAGAAACCCTATCTCGAAAAACCAAAAAAAAAAAAAAAAAACAAAACCAAAAAAACACATCTACATGTGACTTCAGCTCCAGAGCATCTCTGGATTTGGCTGGCACTGGCACACAGTGGCATATATTCACACAGGCACACATGCATAAATAAAAATAAATATTAGTCCCTAAACAACAACAACAAACAAACACGACTGGCTGGTGAGATGGTTCAGCAGGTAGAGTGCTTGCCATCCAACAATCCTTGGTGGATGGAGAGAGCTGACTCCATAAATGTACCGTGGCATATGTCCCATATCATACACACACAATAATAATAAATTAAAAATGTAAAATAGCCCCAAACAAAATAGAAAGTATTAATATTGAAAGGCCATTTGGGAGGCCTTATGAATGCCACAGGTTCCATGAAGGAGCAAACGAGTTCAGATTATTAGCAGCCTTTCTAGGAAGAAAGCTAAGACCTAGCTTATCAGCCTTAGGCCCATGGTTTAAATGTGTGGTGAGTATGTAAACACCCTAGGAAGTGTTTTAGAATGCCTGGGTAGAGGCACATGTTACATACAAAGTAGTATATGCAAGAATGTTTGTAAGAATTTGAGTTAGACATCTCTGCAAGTCTTTCCACCATATGGAAAATATAAGCTGGGCCTGTGAGCATTACCTGTGTTCAGCAGTCTCACCCTAGTGCCTCAGGTAACACTGAACCCTGCTTCCTCCCTGCTCTTGGTGGTGAGGGCTTCACTGGAAACTGGTACCTACTGCGTAGTATCACTTTCAGCTTCTGTGTTTTTCATTTGCAGTTCTAGACTAAAAATGTTTGTCTGCTTACCTATCCCTGAGGTTGGGCCTCCTGTGGTTTTGTGACCCCCTACATGGTATATTCACCAGGAGGGCTCACTGTCTTTACAGACCTAGTTTGATATTTCTTTTTTAATTCTGGATTTTTTTTTTTTTTTGACAAGCTCTGCAATTACAGAAAAGAGTAATTCAAACACCATCTCTGAACGAACAGCTCTGTAGCCGGGTGTGGTAGCACATGCCACAAATAATGTGACTAGAGAGGCAGAGACAGACAGATCTCTTATGAGTTCAAGGCCAGTCTGGTTTGTATATTGAGCTCCAGGTCAACCAGGGATTTACAGAGAGACCTTGTCTCAAGGAACAAATGAAAAAACAGAACCAGAACAAAAACCCTTCCCCAACAAAACCCAGTAGTTGTTTTACTATATTGGCTTTATTTTCACTCTTTACATAGTCTACA
Source organism: Peromyscus eremicus (assembly GCF_949786415.1). Classification (NCBI taxonomy): domain Eukaryota; kingdom Metazoa; phylum Chordata; class Mammalia; order Rodentia; family Cricetidae; genus Peromyscus; species Peromyscus eremicus. The sequence continues at coordinate 195,126,553 of NC_081416.1, forward strand.
ATCTGTCAGAGCAACTGAACATGGATGGATTCCTTGTATACACAGAGTTCATTTTTATATGTAGAAAATATAGGCAATACAACCTATAATCCTACAAGTAGCTTTGAAAGATTTTTTTTTACATCTTATTTTATGTGTGTGGGTGTTCTATCTGCATGCTTGTCTGTGTACCATGTGCATACAATGCCTGTGGAGGCCAGAAGAGGGCAGTGGATCCCCTAAGATGAGTGACAGCTGGTTGTGAGCTGCCATGTGGATGCTGGGGATTGAAACCAGGTCCTATGTAACAGCAACCAGTGCTATTAACCCCTGAGCCTTCCCTTCAGCCCTACATGTAGTTTTGAAAAAGCCTACTTGGATAAATTTTGAGGTCTGTTCTCATTGGTAGACATAAACAGGTCAGGTTTTTTTTTTTTTTTTTTTTCTGTACTGTCAGGTAATACCCTTCAGCAAATTGCAGCCTAATTGTTTTAGGGATGGGCTTCTAAGCCCCCCACATCTGTCATCCTTGCCATTTTAGCCAAAACTACCAATGTTTCTGTTATTTCACTTTGTGTACACATGTGACTGCTTGCTTATGTGTGACCCTAGAAGTAGAATTTTACTGGGTCTTGGGATTTAGGGTCTATTTTTCTGATGCTGGTGTCTGCCACCATGATGGTCCCCAAATGCTGAAGCCACTACTCAACTCCATTCTGGAAGAGAAATATCCATTTTCTTGAATCTTTGGTAACACTTAACGTCAAATCTCTCTCTCTCTCTCTCTCTTTTTGATTATTGTGAGGCCAAAAAGGTGCATTACATTACTTTAGTTTGGATGTATTTGATTGTTAGTGAGGCTGGTATTTTTGACTTCAAATTTTTTTTTTTTTTTTTTTTTGAGCTGAAGATCGAACCCAGGGCCTTGCGCTTGCTAGGCAAGTGCTCTACCACTGAGCTAACCCCCCAACCCCCGAGGCTGGTATTTTTTAGCAGGTATTTTCTTCCCTTTAACCTCATCCTCCCTAACTCATAGATTTCTAGCAACCACCCTTTTCACATGCATCTGGGTCTTGAATATATACATATATATGATAATATACGTTACCTTCTATTTGTCTTGGTATCTTACCAGTTAAAATGATTACTGATGTTTTGTCAAATGTATGTCTTTGTTTATGGCTGATGGCTTTTCCATCTTTTAAGATACTCCGTATTCTTTTTAAAAGTAGTTCTAATCAACTGTCTCACTTATCCAGAGGGCCTGATCCAGTTCCATGGGGGCTTCTTAGCTATTGGTTCACAGTTCATGTGTTTCCACTAGTTTGGCTATTTGTCCCTGTGCTTTTTCCAATCATGGTCTCAATATTTCTTGCTCATATAATCTGTCCTCTCTCTTGCCGATTGGACTCCTGGAGCTCCACCTGGGGTTTGGCCGTGGATCTCTGCATCTGCTTCCATCAGTCACTGGATGAGAGTTCTATCATGACAGTTAGGGTGTTTGGGCCATCTGATCACCAGAGTAGATCAGCTTGGGCTTTCTCTCGACCATTGCCAGTAGTCTATTGTGGAGGTATCTTTGTGGATTTCTGGGGACCTCTCTAGCACTCTGCTTCTTCCTATTCCCATGGGGTCTTCAATTATCATGGAATCTCTTTCCTTGTTCTCTTACTCTGTTCCTGATCCAGCTGGGACCTCCCGCTTCCCTAAGCTCTCTTTCCCCTGACCCTTGCCCTCCATTACCCCCCTTCACCTCCAGTTTGCTCATGTAGCTCTCATCCATTTCTTGTCATTGGGTGATCCCTGTATCTTTCTTTGGGTCCTCTTTACTAGGTAACCTCCCTGGAGTTGTCAGTTGCAGTCTGGTTATCCTTTGCTTTACATCTATTATCCACTTAATGAGTGAGTACATACCATGTTTGTCTTTCTGAGTCTGGGTTACCTCACTCAGGGTGATTTTGTTTCTGGTTCTATCCATTTGCCTGCAAACCTCATGATGTCATTGTTTTTCTCTGCTGAGTAGTACTCCATTGTGTATATGTACCACATTTTATTTATCCATTCTTTAGTTGAAGGGCATCTAGGTTGTTTCCAGGTTCTGGCTATTACAAATAATGCTGCTATAAACATAGTTGAGCATGTGTCCTTGTGGTATGATTGAGCATTCCTTGGGTATATGCCCAAGAGTGGTATAGCTGGGTGTTGGAGGAGATTGATTCCCAATTTTCTAAGAAAGCGCCATATTGATTTCCAAAGTGGCTGTACAAGTTTGTATTCCCACTAACAGTGTAGGAGTGTTCCCCTTGTTCCACATCCTCTCCAACATAAGCTGTCATCAGTGTTTTTGATCTTAGCCATTCTGATAGGTGTAAGATGGTATCTCAGAGTCGTTTTGATTTGCATTTCCCTGAAGATTAAGGATGTTGAGCAATTCCTTAAATGTCTTTCAGCCATTTGAGCTTCTTCTGTTGAGAATTCTCTGTTTAGCTCTATAGCCCATTTTTAAATTGGACTGTTGGGCATTTGATGTCTAATTTCTTGAGTTCTTTATATATTTTGGATATCAGCCCTCTGTCAGATGTGGGGTTGGTGAAGATCTTTTCCTATTCTGTAGGCTGTCGTTTTGTCTTGTTGACCATGTCCTTTGCCCTACGTGAGACAGTTGATTAGCTTGAACTATTTAGGAGGCCCCGAGGCAGTGGGATTGGGACCTGTCCTTAGTGCATGAACTGGTTTTTTGGAACCTAGGGCCTATGCTGAGACATTTTGCTTAGCCTTGGTATAGGGAGGAGGGGACTGGACCTGCCTCAACTAAATCTACCAGGCTGAACTGAATCCCCAGGGGAGACCTTGCCTTCGGGGAGGTGGAAATGGGGGGTGGATTGGGGGGGGGAGGCTTGGGGGTGGGAGGACAGGGGAATCCATGGCTGATATGCAAAATTAATTATAAAATAAAATTTAAAAGTAGTTCTAGCACCAGGTGGTGGTGGAACACGTCTTTAATCCCAGCACTCAGGAGGCAGAGCCAGGCGGATCTCTGAGTTTGAGGCTAGCCTGGTCTACAGAGTGAGATCCAGGAGAGACACCAAAATGACACAGAGAAACCCTGTCTTGAAAAACAAAAACAAAACAAAACAAAACAAAAAGTAGTTCTATCCTTTATATTCTTTCTGGAGTCTTCTGCTGGATATTGGGTTTCCTAGATAAACTGCTGTCTGATTTTCTTCCTATGGGTCATATTCTTTGTAGAGTTGGGAGCCCAGGAATCTCTTTCCACCACCACAGAACTCTTTGTATCCACTCATTTCTGTCCTGTCTCTTTTTCACAGTCTTTGAATCCTTTTTTTTCTAAAAAAGTCTGTCCTGAAGCTTCCTGTTCTGTTTTGTATTATAACCGCTCCAGTCTGAGAGCCTGAGAAGAGGCCTTACAGTTATTTGAAAGCTGGCTCAATCTGTTGTCTGGATTTCTGTCCCCTTGTCCACCCTGTTGTCTCTACCTGTATGGCAGATGTTCCTACCTTCTATCTATTGTCACCAAGAAAGGTCTGTGGGACTTCTTGAGAGTCTTGCTGGGCTACTGCCCCATAGTTTTGCCTCCTGATTGCTGCTTCCTGCTTTCCTGCCAGTTTCACTGGTTCCATGGGCCTGTGGGCTAGAATCAGTTACTTAGTTCTGCCTTCAGTTTCCTTAGTGCAAAGTGACAGGCTTTCCCACCTTCTTTGCCAGACTGAAGATGTTTCCGCTCATTAGTCAGTCTGACAACCTCCCACACTCTTAAGCCTAGGGGGCCTGTGGAAATTTTGCTCAGGTGTCTAAGTGCATTGCTGCTGGTAGCACTACTCACGGGGTAGAGTGGCTGGTCAAGCTGTCCTGAGCATAATAAGCCTTTGCTCCATCTGTTCCCAGACTGATTTCTCCTGTCTTTGCTTGTAGCCAGTTTACTTTGGTTCCGCGGAATCTCTCCCACCTGCGTCCTGTAGCTGCTTGGTCCCACACACAGGCTTATAGTATTTTTAAACTATGGCCATGGCAGGCTTCTTGCTAGCTAGCTCTTATATCTTAAATTAACCCCCTTTCTATAAATCTATACTTTGCCATGTGGATTGTAGCTTACTGGTATCTTTACATCTTGCTTCTCTTGTTGGCAGCTAAGCAGCATCTCCTTGCCTCTCCTTTTTCTTCCTATCTGTTTTGATTTCACGCCTGCCTCTAAGCTGCCTTGCCATAGGCTGAACAGCTTTATTTATCAACCAGTCAGAGCAACACATATTCACACCATACAGAAAGACATCCACAGCACTTCCCTCTTTTCTTTTTAATCAAAAAGGAAGGTATTAACTTTAACATAGTAAAATTACATATAATATAACACTTATCAAGCAAGAATTACAGTTACAATATTTAGTCTATTTGTATTTGACAAAATTAAAGAAAATATTCTATCATCTGTCTTATATTTGTGGGTCCAAGGTTTCATATCTAACTTATCTCTTATCATAACCAAGGAAAACAATAATTGAAACTTTATTCTTCAACTACATCAAAGACCTCAGAAGGATATAGTATTACTTAAATAAACAGGAAGAACATTGTAAGAAACTTCCAAAAATCTAGAATGACAGAGACAGCTGTCTGTCTGGATAGTCATTCAAAGTTTCTCTGCAATGTTGGGGCATCCATATTCAGCCTACAGGCCTAGAGTCTCTCAGTCACTTTTTCTGTGTCCTGTAGACTCTATGGCAGTCTCCTCTGTGAAGCAGGAACCTGAAGGACCATTTTGCCTTGCAAAGTTCAGTGGTCACCTTCCTATGGGTCCTGCATGTTCAGTTGATACAACATTTTGTCAAGCAGTCCAGGCAAGAACAGTTTCTTGTCCAAATGATTATTTTTGCCAAGAAGAAGATAAATTCCATATGTAGTGTCTTTGATGCCCATCTTTCTCTTGGAAGTAAATTGGTGCGGCCAGGAGCAGATGTGTCTCATTGTCCAGAAAGTCTTAAGTGGGCTGCCATTTTGTTCTGTTGATGGTGTTCTTTGTCTTACAGAAGCTTTTCAGTTTGGTGGAGTCCCAGATATTAATTGTTGATCTTACTGCCTGTGCCACCAGTGTTCTGTACAGGAAGAAGTCTCCTGTGCCAATTCATTCAAGGCTATTCCCCACTTTCTTTTCTATCAGGTTCAGTGTATCTGGACTTATGTTGAAGTCTTTGATCCACTTGTACTTGAATTTTGTGCAGGGTGATAGATATGGATCTATTTGCATTCTTTTACATGCCATCCAGTTAGACCAGCATCATTTGTTGAAGAGGCTTTCTTTCTTCTGTTGTATATTTCTGGCTTATTTGTCAATGATCAGATGTCCATAGGTGTGTGGTTTACATCTGGGTCTTTGGTTCAATTCTATTGATTAGTGTATCTTTTTATGTCAATACCATGTGTTTCTTATTACTATAGCTCTGTAGTAGAACTTGAAATTAGGGATGGTGATACCTCTGGAAGTACAGCAAGTGCTGTTAATCACTCAGCCCTTTCTTCAGCCCTCTAATTAAAACAAACAAATGAACAAAAAACAACAAAAGATCTTTAAGTAGAAAAATAGAACATAAACTGAGGATTACCTTTCTGTTGTTGCTGCAGCAGGTTAATATACGCTTAGGTGCTTAGAACAATTTTATTCCCTTGTTTTGAACTCAGAAGTCTACAACGGGCCTACATAGTTGGAAGTACTACCATAAATAAGCCTGTAACCTTGGCACTAGGGGAGGTGGAGGCAAGAAGATCAAGAATTGAAGACCAGCATCAGTTACCTACTGAGTTCAAGGATTGAGTTTGAGGCTAGCCTGAGCTACATAAGATCCTGTTTGAAAAAGACTAAAAACAAACTCTGCAAACCAAACAAGACATCACCACCACCAAGTGTCCGGGATGCAGGGCTGTGATCTTTATGGAGGCTCCAGGAGAGATTTTTTCCCCCTGCATTCTTTGACTTGAACCCTTCCTTTCTTGGACAGTAAAGGCAGTACTGGGAATTTAGCCTAGAGCTTTGTGCGTGTTAGGCAAGCACTCCATCACCAAGTAGCATCTTTACCCTTCTCCTTTCTTAAAACCAATCTTTCCCACTTCTGCTTCCATCATTACATTTTGCTTCCTACCTCTTCCTTCTTCACATGTATGACCTTCTGATTACAATGGATCCACCCAGACAGTACAGGTTACTCTTGTCTCAGCATCTTTACCTTAGTTACATATGTAAGTCTGTCTGTTGTTAGGGTAACAGATTTTGAGGGCTAGGATGTGGACATCCTTCTGCTTTTTTTTTTTTTTTCATCCTTCTCCTATTCTGCCTTCCTTATACACTCATGTTCATCACCTTCAGCAACATCTGGCTTTCAGTTTCTGCCTTCAACTTGTTCTAACATAGCCTTTTTGTTAAGCTGTAACATTTAAAAAGCAAATCTCAGAATTGTGTGATATACCTGTATTTCTAGGTATTTGTTTTAGGATATAATTAACAGTACCTTTATCTCACAACACACCTAGCAAATGTTACCTAATGCTCAGTTTACATTCTATTTTTTTTTCTCACTGGTCTCCACCTTACCATAGTTTTATAGTTGGTAAAATCAGGGTCAAAACAAGGCACTCATGTTGCTTATAGTTTTTATCTGAAGAAACTGGATTTCCCTGGCTTCTTATTTTGCCTGATTTTGCTTTCATGACGTCAGTTAAGTGTCATCTCATCTCTTCAGTCCCAGGTAGAGGCCTAAGTAGATTCATTTGGCATTTTTAAGAAGAATACTTCTTGAGTGCTATTTAGTCCCCCGTGTGTGTGTGTGTGTGTGTGTGTGTGTGTGTGTGTGTAAAGAGCTTTTGGGAATTGATTCTTTGCCTCCACCCCATGGGTCATAGGAACAAGCTTGTAGACTTAGTGGTAAAAACCTTTACTTGCTGAGTCATTTCACCAACATTGTGTTTGTTTGTTATTGGTTTTTAAATAAAAATTACTTCATTGTAATGACCTCACAAAAACATCACACAATATTTAAATAAGCACTCACCCAGTCCCAAACTCTCTGTATTCTAATGAATAGTTAGAATAGCTATCCTGAAGCAGTAGAGCTTTGCTAAGGGTAAAAGGTGCCTTATTTTTGAGATAGGTTCTCTCACTGTCTGGGGCTTGCTGATAGGTTAGGCTAGCTGGCCAATTAGCTCCAGGGATCTGTCTATCTCTGAATCCCCAGTGCTAGGTGTTGTCACACTGATATCCTTGTTACACATCTCTCAGTTTTCCATCATGTGTGACTCGGTGGTTATTGATAGCTGTCACCAATGGCCACTGTTTTATTAACAGGGTTTGTGAAATCCTCTAATGATTTAATTTGTTTATGTCTAATTATTAGAAATTCTTCTGTTCACTTTTGAACATATTTAAAGGGGTAGGAGGTGAATTCGTGGGAACCTACAGGGTTGACAGTTGCTAGGGTGTGGGTGTTGACTTTGTTAATTATGTTGAAGCTATTTTGGAAGACACTCCTCCACCCTGCTGGAGACCAGCTTTGGTGGGTTCAGGTCCCAAAGAGAAGATGTGGAGTCAGCAAGGGTTGGGGGTGAGGGTGGATATAGACACAATCTGGGGGTGAATTGGGATGACTGCCCAAGTGTTTATTGAAAAAAGGTTATACTCCTTTTATACTCAGTAGTTTAGCCATAGGCAAGACTGAAAGCAGACTCAATGATTCATGGATAGAAAGTGGCCATTAACTTCATTACAGCATTTTTCCTGAGACAAAAGCAATAAGTTCAGCAAGTATCTAAATGCCTGTTATTCCCAAAGGTTCAGTAACTCCACTAGGACCCCTCTTACATCAGTGGAAGGGCCGCAAGTTTTTCCTGCCAGAGATAAGAAGAATGACTGCTTTTAGCAAGCAGGAACTTTTCTCAAGCCACCGAGGGAATGGAGGCCTTTATCCAAATGCGTGACCTTGGAAAAAGGACTTCTGGGGACCGGCCACTCAACTACAATTTAAGAGCAATTTTCATCCCTCAAGGGATATGATGGAGCGTGAACACTGCGTTGTTCCCTAGTTGCCTTCCATGTGTCTTAGTGTTATTCTATGGGCCTATTCTCCCCATACACTCCCCAAAGGGAAGGCCCTGATGTCTTACTCTTTTCCCATTATAATGTACCATTCTGATTTTTCTATGCTTACTAACTTCTGATGAAAAAACAAAAGGTTTCTTTATTCAAGCCAAGCCCAGGCAGGGACTTTGTCCAACACCCCAAGCCCTTACAGTGAGTGAAGGAGGAAGCTCTGAGCACTCATTACAAGGAGTTTATACAGGAAAAGTTTACATGCAGTGGGGTGCATATCTCAGGATTGGATGAGGGGCTTAGGGGTGAGGTAGTTCTTTGAAGTTACTGGCTGAACTGTAAGTGTGAAATTACTAATCGCTGACAGGATGCAGGGTATCTATAGAGACATAAATTTTTACTCCGCATGTCCTGTTTTGCTGAGTCCAGGATATAGACATTTAAGTTTATTGTTCCAGTCCTGTTTTCACATGAGTCCAATCTCTCTGATCAGCTGGGTTTGTTACTCCCCATGTCCTGTTTTGCTGAGTCCAGGATATAGACATTTAGGTTTATTGTTCCAGCCCTATTTTCACATGAGTTTAATCTCCAGTCAGCTCTAAATTACTGGTTAGCTTTTAGATTCATTTATAGATCAGCAGATACCTTCAGATGGGGGCTGACTCTCAAGAGGGCTACTGATTTTACCTTTCAGGGTCAGGTGTGTCCAGTTAGTAAATCTCCAATTTTCCCGTTCCTGGTCTAATCAGGGGGCACAGTTGGGATATCTGGGTACAGAGTCATCACACTCTGTGGTTTCATGGTGGTGGGGAATTTTTTTCCAAATAATTATTTTCTTTAAGGAGACTGCCATTGTATACTTTTTTATCCTTCAAAGCCCACACAAAATTTCCCAAAGGAAAAGGCATAAGGGAACTCTCATAACACATAATGAGAATCATTAAAACTGAAAGTTAAAAGATGCTAGAGAGTTGTGGTCTGCAATGCCGAAATGCTGGAATTTTGTCACACAGCAATGCTCACCATGTGGTCCACACCAGCACTCCACAGGGCTTAGGTTGTATGAGACAGGCAAGGCTGGAAGCCCTAGGGTGGTAAGCATGGCCTCTCAGCTTGTCCCCGTTATGACTATGTTAAAGTTCATTGTGCTTAGATTTTTACACTTCTCTGTCAATTTGTAGAAACAACAGGATCTTTGAAGGAAACAGATCTGGAAAGATCAGCAGCAAGAAAAGTAGAGAAATTAACGTCACCAAGGTTGGGGAGGGTTTCTGAGAAGGAGGTATGGTACGTTCAGTACTTTTAGGTGCTTCCTGTTGGAAAGGTGGAGGCAGAAATCCACATTCAGGCTTATCAGTCTCAGAGTAGCAGGGATCTTGGTGAGAGCTTGCTGAAAAGAAGATTTGTCAGTGTATGTTCACCATCCTTAGATTGTCAGTATAGATCAGCAGCAGTCATGGGCTACAGTAAGACTGAATGTGTCAGGGTGTCTGCAGGAGTTGAGTTTTGAGGTTATAAGGAAGTCTGCACCAGAATCAGACGAGAGTTGGGTTTTGAGGGATAAGGCCATCTTTGCAACAGAATCAAGTTTTTGTGTTAAGACAGTCATCTTATGAAGGTAGAATAAATGCACTTCTGTTGGTTGGAGTAAAAAAAAAAAAGTCAATATATTGAAGAATAGGCAGCAAGGGCTAGCTTAGATTAGAGGTTTATAAGATTAGGGTCAGGGTTTTTTTTTTTTTTTTTGTTTTTTGAGACAGGGCTTTTCTGTGTAGTTTTGGTGCCTGTCCTGGATCTTGCTCTGTAGAACTCACAGAGATCCCCCTGCCTCTGCTTTCTGAGTGTTGGGATTAAAGTGAGTCATCACATCTTAGAATCTTGATAACATCTAGTAAGTCCTTTATATCTTGTCTCTTCTCCTCAAAGGCTGTCAGCCTCATTCCGTCCCTAGAAAATTTGGAAAGGTTTGCCCTAGGCTGAGAAGGATCATATATGCTCTTTTAGGAACCAGTGACTTTCAAGGATGTGGCTGTGGCCTTCACCCAAGAAGAATGGGGGCAGCTAGACATTGTTCAGAGGACTCTGTACCGTGATGTGATGCTGGAGACCTATGGACACCTACTCTCTGTGGGTAAGTCAGAAACTACTCAAATAAATACAGCTATTTCCTCTGCAATGTCTTCAGCTATAATGTGAAAGTAGTATGTTGTGTCTCTAAAGGGCTGATCTTGAACTTTAAGATTCAGAGATAAAATTCCTAATACTTATGAAATACAAAGGGAGAAGGATATGCATATTCCACTTAAGTGAGCAGTCACAGAGGAAGAGGGAAGGGGAGATTTCTTTGGCAACTCCAAAGCTTTGTCACCAAAATTACATGTCTTTCCTCCATCTGTAGGGAATCAGATTGCTAAGCCTGAAGTCATCTCCCTGTTGGAACAAGGAGAAGAGCCATGGTCAGTAGAGCAAGCATATCCTCAAAGTACTTGTCCAGGTGAGGTGAAGCCTGGGCATTGAATGAGGAACTTTTCTTGAAGTTTTGCTTTTTGATAAATGGGCTAAGGGTAGAGGAGTTCTCTTCTAATACTTCCAGAATCTCCTCTAGGGAGCTTTCTTTCTACTTCTTTTTTTTCCTTCTTCCTCTTCCTTCTCCTTCCTTTTTCCTTTTCCTTTCTATCTTCTCTTCCTTCTACTTTCCTTCTCTTCCCTCCCCTCCCCTTCTCTTCTGTCCCCTCCCCTTCTCTCCCCTCCTCTCCTTTCCCTTCCGTCCCCTCCCCTCCCCTCCCCTCCCCTCTCCTTTCCTCCCCTCCCTTGATTGAGAGTAGAGCCTCTCTCATAAGGTTGCAGTTCTGTGCTGAATTTCCCTCCCTTTCTGTCTGCTTTGTGCTTGGTGTTCATATTTGCTATACTTTCTCTAAGATAAGTTTTCATTTATTTACCTACTTAAAAATTTGCTTTTTCAGTTTCCAAATTGTAGTCTATGGCTTCAAACACTTAGAAAAACAACAAATAAACAAAAATAATTTTTGAATATTAGCCAGTGTATTCATATGATTAAAAAAGTCAAAGCTACATTAAAATGTATAAGTTGAAATTTTATGTATACTACTGTTCTTTACCTACATTAACTATTATTTCCCAATACAGATAATCTTTTACTCTTTTTTTCCTCTTTTACCAAGTTTTTGTTGTTGTTATTGTCTTAGTGGTTATGCTGAGGATTACAATTAACATCTCTATAATAATCTTACCTGGATTAATGCTACTTTAATCTTGTTAATATTAAAAAAATTCTGCTTTTGTATAGCTTGGCTTCTTACATATTTATGCATTTTATGTTATCAGCACACATTTGTAATTAATGATGTTTTTTTATTTTCAATTGTTAGAATTCTTAAAATTTTTAATTGTATTTATTTGTGTGGGGGTGGGGTGGGGTGGGAGTAGGTGAGTACCCATGTGGAGGTCAGAAGATGATTTGCTGAATCAGTGTTTTCCTTCTGTCATACGAATGTTTCAGGTTGTCAGGTTTGGTAGCAGGTATCACTGAGTATCACTGAGCCATCTTTCTAGTGCTGTTTTATCTTTAAAATCAGATAAAGAGATGTTATAAAGAAAAAATGTAATTTTGCTGGGTGTGGTGTCACACGCCTTTAATTCCGAGCACTTGGGAGGCAGAGGCAGGTGGATGTCTGTGAGTTTGAGGGAACCTGCTCTACATAGTGAGTTTCAGGATAGCCAGGACTACATAGGGGGGACCTCTGTCTCCATAAAACAGGAAAAAAGGAAAAAAAAATGTGATTTTGCTGTTGTGTTACTATGTAATTTCATTATTAGTGTTCTTTAAGGTATTTCTGATTTTTTTTCCATGTCAGACTAAGGAGCTTCTTTTAGCATTTCTTTTTTTAAAATTATTTTTATTTTTAATTTTGTGCATGTGTGTTTGCATGTATGCACAAGTGAGTCCAGGTGCCCAGAGTTATAGGTGGTTTATCTGACTTGGGTGCTAGAAACTGAACTTGGGTCATCTGCAAGAGCAGTATATTTTCTAAACTGATGAACCATCCCTTCCGCTCCTGTTAGCATTTCTTTCCTGCTTGCTTAAAAATATTTTCATTTTTTACGGGTATGTGTGTGTGCCTCATATATATGCATTGCAAAACTCCATAGAGGTCAGAAGAAGGTATTTCATTCCCTGGAACTGTAGTTATAGATGGTTGTGAGCTAGGAATTGAACCTGGGTCTTCTGCAAGAGTAAGTGCTCTCACCTGTGAACCACCAGCTTCTGTTAGCATTTCTTGTGGGGCAGGTTTGTTAGCAACAAATTCCAAGGTTTTATCTGGGAATCATTTGATAATTTTAATGGGTATAAAGTTCATGGTTGACTGAATTTCTCATTTTAGCTTCCATAGTTTCTAAAGAGTAATAAGTTGTAATATTATTGAAGATTGCCTGTATGAAGAGTTTCTTGTCTTTTGTTGCCTCCTGTGGATTCTTTTTTTGGATTTTGACAGTTTAATTAATTATGTATATTCATGTGACCTAAGTTGTCATGCTATTTTTAATTAATTAATTTATTTTACATCCAGTCACAGTTTTCTCTCTCTCCTCTCCTCTAAGTCCCTCCCTCCTCTATCTCCCCCCCCCCCCCATCTACTCCTTTGTTTCTGTTCAGGAAAGGGTAGGTCTGCCATGACTATCAAGAAAACATGGTATATCAAGTTGCAGTAAGACTAAGCACCTCCCCATGTATTAAGGCTGGGCAAGGTGGTCCAGTATGAGAAGCAGGGTCCCAAAAGCCAGTAAAAGAGTCCAACACAGAGTGCCTAAATCAGTTCCACACAGGCTCTGTGGTTGTCAGTTCAGTCTCTGTGAGCCCCTGTGAGCCCAGGTTAGTTGATTCTGTGAGTTTTCTTGTGGTGTCCTTGATCCCTCTGGCTCCTACAATCCTTTCTTCCCCTCTTCTGCAGGATTTCCTGAGCTCTGCCTAATGTTGGTCTGTGGGTCTGCATCTCTTTCCATAAGTTGCTGGATGAAGCCTGTCTAATGACAGTTGGAATAAGCACCAATCCATGTGTATAGCAGAACAATGTTAGGCATCATTATATTGACATTTTTCCCCCTCCAGTCATGCTTGGTTCTACCCAATTCTCTTGGTCATCTAGTCTGTGGATCCTGGTGCTCCAAGCAGTGTCAGGGGTGGGTTTACTCTCTGGGCATCATTTTTAGGCTAGACTGATCATTAGTTGGCCACTCTTTCAATCTTTATACCACCCTTACCCCTGCACATTCGATAGTCAGGACAGACTGTAGATTGAAGGTTTTATAGCTGGGTTGGTTTCCCACTCCCTCCTCCTGATGTCTTGCCTGGTCATAGAAGATGGCCAGTGGGCTATGTATGTGTTATTGCTAGGAGCCTTAGTTGTAGTCATCCTTGTAGATTCCTGTGAGATTCCCTTGTACCAGGTTTTTACTTGACCCTGAAATGCACCCCCTCTTTCAGTACTCTTCCCTCCTTCCCAACCTGATTGCTCATGTTTCCATCCTCACCTGTCCATAGTCCACTCAAAATCTCTTCTGTTTCCCCTTCCCAGGGAGATCCAGGCACCTCCCCTCCCACAAGCCCTCCTTGTTATCTAGTCTCTGAGTCTGTGGATTGTAGCATAGTTATCCTTTATTTTACAGCTATATCCACTTATGAGTGAGTACATACCATGCTTGTCTTTCTAGGTTTGGGTTACTTCATTCAGGATGATTTATTTTTGAGTTCCATCCATTTTCCCTTCAAATTTCCTGGTGTCCTTGTTTTTAACATCTGAATAGTACGCCATTGTGTAATTGTACCACATGTTCTTTATTCATTCCTCAGTTGAAGGACATCTAGGTTATCCAGCTATTACAATAAAGCTACTATGAACATAGTTGAGCAAATGTCCTTGTGGTATGATTGAGCATCCTTTGGGTATATACCCAAGAGTGGTATAGCTGGATCTTGTGATAGATTGATCCCGTTTTTTTAAAAACTGCCACAATGATTTCCAAAGTGGCTGTATAAGTTTGCATTCCAACCAGCAATGGAGGAGTGTTCCCCTTACTCCACATCCTTTACAGCGTGAGCTGTCATTGTGTTTTTGATCTTAGCCATTCTGACAGGTGTAAGATGGAATTTCAGAGTCATTTTGATCTGCATTTCCCTGATAGCCAAGGATGTTGAACATCTCCTTAAGTGTTTGTCAACCATTTGAGATTCTTCTGTTGAGAATTCCCTATTTAGATCTGTACCCTATTTTTTAATTGGATTATTTGGTTTGTTGATGTCTAGTTTGTTGAGTTCTTTATGTATTTTTGGAAATTAGCCCTCTGTCAAATGTGGAGTTGGTGAAGATATTTTCCCATTCTGTAAACTGCTGCTTTGTCCTATTGATGGTGTTCTTCGCCTTACAGAAACTCCAGTTTCATGAGGTTCCATTGATTAAATGTTGATCTTAGTGTCTGCACTATTGGTGTCCTGTTCAGGAAGTTGTCTCTGAGATGGCTCAGCCATTAAAGGCTAGGCTCACAACCAAAAAAATTGTCACTATTAAAGCCTCTATGAGCATGTTGTTACTCAGTTTTTCCTTTCTATTATTCTGGATATTATATTGTTGGTTGCACTGGTATGTTCTACCTCAGTTTTCTGCCAGAATTGTTAGGATATGTGTTTCCCCTATTTGGCAAATTAAAGACAAGAACCCCAGCCAGATAAGACAATGGTTTTTCTGGGTTGCTGACTTCTAGAACTGTAAGATAATAAATCTGTGTTATGTATCTCACTAAGTATGTGATAACTTATTATAATAGTAGTACAAAATTAATACAGATTCTCTTCATTATTGGATTGATAACCCAGCCATGATGACACATTGCTGATCTCATGTGTCACACACACACACACACACACACACACACACACACACACACACAATTTGGCAGGCATTTTGCTGGATTCAGAAACTGACATTCAGTCATCACAAAAGTCTGCTTAGGATTAGTGGTAGAGCTAGCATTTAAATACAGATGTTCAAACTTCAACTCACTGTGTTGTTTTTCTAGTCCATTTCTTTTGTCACTGCTCTAAAAATGATTCTCTAGTGGTCACAGGAATTACTTCTCTAGGGGAATCTTTAAACTGTGATAAGATTTCCCTTTGAGCTGCTAAGTCTTATGTGTTTAAATCTTGACTGGACTTTGGAGCAACAATTATTGTCATAGTAGTTTATTATAAATAACATCCTGGCTTGAAATTGTTTGTTGATACTTTACTTTCTCATAACCTTCTACCAATACCAAGATGGGAAGCAGGAAGACATTATAATACAGAAGTAAATTATAACTATTTAATGTTTTAAATATTACTTGCCAAAGACCTCCTGCATGCTTATTTATTAAGCCCTTCCTTCCTTCCTTCCTTCCTTCCTTCCTTCCTTCCTTCCTTCCTTCCTTCCTTCCATGTTCTTTTGTCAGGGGTATCCAGGGCTGCCATTGATTCACTAGGATGGCTTATAGGATTTGAAACTCACTACTTTTAGGGTTATGGTTTATTACAGTAAAAGAATAGAAAGCAATATGATAGAGTCCAGAGGAAGCCAAATATAAGTTCCTGCTGATATTTTCACAATGGAGTTATATATTTCTAGCAGGAAATTGTGATGATCTGTAAAATTGTCTACTAGGAACCATGTCTATTAGGACATGGTTGAGCTTAAGCCAGTGTTCTTACTGGAGGTTAATCATGTAGGCAGTAGTACTATATGACTGAGATTCCCCAGACTTCAGATCCCTAGAGAGAAATCACATCTTCACTAGAAATCACATTAGTTACAAGCTACCTAGAGAAATTGGTAAAGTTTATTTCAAGGCCCTGAGCATGAAAAGGTATAATAACATTTACAATATTCATATTATCAATTCTCAGGAGATGGCTAAGGCTGAGCCAGGAAGCAAGCCAGTTTGGTAATGTGCATGGCTTGAGTAGCTCAGCCCTTCATAGTTAATTTTTTCCTGTAAATGTTCCTTTTCATGTAAAAGTACTCAGTGATTTTAGTAGTGTTATTATATACTTTGTTTTGTAGTTATCAATTTTTTACTTTTGACTGTTCTCTTATGAAATTTTCTGGCTTACATGTCTGTACTTGAAAATGAAATATACTCTAGCCTTTTCTATAGTATGAATAATGAATTTCACCAGTGAATCTTGAGGCCTTTATGCACTCACAGCTCCCCTGCTTCTGTTTCAGAGTGGATGAAAAATGTTGAAAGCAAAGCACTGGTTCCAGCACAGAGTGTTTTCGAGGAAGAACAATCCAATGGAATGACATTACAAAGATATATATGGGATGACCCTTGGCTCTCCAGGCTAGGAGTTTTGGGATGCAAAGACCAACTAGAAATGTATCACATGAACCAGAGTACAGGTATGAGGCAAATGGTCTTCATGCAAAAACAAGTACTTTCTCAACCAGGTTCTGAATTCTGTGATCTTGGCACAGAGTACAGCCAAAGCTTAAACTTGGTTCCATCTCAGAGAGTTCCTCAATTAGAACATTTCTATAAACCTGATGCACATCTTGAAAGTTGGAGATGTAATTCAGCCATAATGTATGCAGATAAAGTTACCTGTGTAAATAATGATTATGACAAAGCCTTCTGCCAGTCTCTTCAGCCTGTTTACCCTGTCGGAATGCAAACTGGAGATCATCTGTTCAAATGTACTGATGCTGTGAAGTCTTTCAATCATATTATACATTTTGGCGATCATAAAGCAGTACATACAGGAGAAAAACTCTATGAATATAAGGAATGCCATCAAATCTTTAACCAGAGCCCATCAGTTACTGAACACCCAAGACTTCAAATTGGAGGAAACCAGTATGACTATAAAGAATATGAGAATATCTTTTACTTCTCATCTTTTATGGAACATCAAAAAATTGGTAGTGTAGAAAAAGCATATAAATACAATGAATGGGAGAAAGTCTTTGGGTATGACTCATTACTTGCCCAACATACAAGTACTTATACTGCAGAGAAGCCCTATGAATATAGCAAATGTGGAACATCTTTTATTTGGAGCTCTTACCTTATTCAGCATAAGAAAACTCATACTGGAGAGAAACCCTATGAATGTGAGAAATGTGGAAAAGTTTTTAGGAATCGCTCAGCCCTTACTAAACATGAACGGACTCACACTGGAATAAAACCCTATGAATGTAAGAAATGTGGGAAAGCCTTCAGTTGGAATTCTCATCTTATTGTACACACAAGAATCCATACAGGAGAAAAACCTTATGTTTGTAATGAATGTGGGAAATCTTTCAACTGGAACTCCCATCTTATTGGACATCAGAGAACTCATACTGGAGAGAAACCTTTTGAGTGTACTGAATGTGGGAAGTCTTTTAGCTGGAGTTCCCATCTTATTGCCCATATGCGAATGCATACTGGAGAGAAACCCTTTAAATGTGATGAATGTGAAAAAGCTTTTAGGGATTATTCAGCCCTTAGTAAACATGAAAGAACTCACTCTGGAGCAAAACCATATAAATGTACTGAGTGTGGAAAGTCCTTCAGTTGGAGTTCCCATCTTATTGCTCACCAGAGAACTCACACAGGAGAGAAACCTTATAACTGTCAAGAATGTGGCAAAGCTTTCAGAGAACGCTCAGCCCTTACTAAACATGAAATTATTCATTCTGGAATTAAGCCCTATGAATGTAATAAATGTGGGAAATCTTGTAGCCAGATGGCTCATCTTGTTAGGCATCAAAGGACTCATACTGGAGAAAAACCCTATGAATGCAATAAATGTGGAAAATCCTTTAGTCAGAGCTGTCACCTTGTTGCCCACCGGAGAATTCACACTGGTGAGAA
The DNA here is from genome assembly GCF_949786415.1 of Peromyscus eremicus. Taxonomy (NCBI): domain Eukaryota; kingdom Metazoa; phylum Chordata; class Mammalia; order Rodentia; family Cricetidae; genus Peromyscus; species Peromyscus eremicus. Next base: position 195,144,533 of record NC_081416.1, read on the forward strand.
ACCCTATAAATGTAATCAGTGTGAAAGGTCCTTTAATTGTAGCTCTCACCTCATTGCACACCGGAGAACTCATACTGGAGAGAAACCATACAGGTGTAATGAATGTGGGAAGGCATTTAATGAGAGTTCTTCCCTTATTGTACACTTGAGAAACCATACTGGAGAGAAACCCTACAAATGTAATCACTGTGAAAAAGCTTTCTGTAAGAATTCGTCTCTGATTATCCATCAGAGAATGCATAGTGGAGAGAAACGCTTTATATGCAATCAGTGTGGAAGAGCCTTTAGTGGGCATTCAGCCTTACTTCAGCATCAGAGAAATCATAGTGAAGAGAAATTGTAACTGAATTAGTCAGAGACATTTCTTTTACTGTGTTTGACAACATTCAATAAAAACATACAACATTGGGAGGGAAAAAAAAAGCCTATAAGTATTACCAATAAGGAAAAATTTCACTAAGAATTCAGTAAGACTGTCTGTATTATTATACAACAGGAAATCTCTTCCTGGAAGAAACCTTATGAGTGACATGAGTGAAAAGACTAGGGAAAACCTTTTGGCAGTTATGTAGCCCCTATGCAGTGTCAGGGAATTATAGATAAAAGCTCTTAAGCTTCTTACGTGGTCCGCAAGGAATCCATATTTGAGGAACATGATTGGGGGATTGAGGCATCCTAACAAGAGTTCTTATTTGTAGATCAGTGTGCAGTATTAAGGGCAAAGTCTTATGCCAAGAATAGTGTTTTGACTGGAAAGATACTGCCTAGAATGTTAGATGGAAAGCTTTACATTAACATTTTGTGCATAATTATAGAAACAGGGAGGGTCTAGGTACTCTTTAAGGGATAGATGTGGAATAGTAAATCTGAATCTAAGAAAAAACTAGTGCAGTATTGAGTGGAATATTTACTGTTGATCAAGGTTAACCTCTTTAGAAAAGATTAGTAAAGGAGATCACTAATGATAGAAGATAGAAAGGCTGTTGCCTAGAAGTATGAGACTGAGTTTTGAAACAGAAAGTATATAGCTAGTAATCTAGTGTGTCAGTGTCCATTGGCACTTATCAATGAATTGTTGGGCAGTTAGTTTATAATTCTTTTAGGCAGTCACTATAAATTATAATTGTGGACACTGGCAATGTATGTAACAGAATGAACAACCATAAGAAGGACACAATTGTATATAAACATCTATTGTAACATCTAAAAAAGTGTGTTTGGAGAAAGACCTCTTAGATTATGGAGAAATTAATCCAGTTAATTTGTTTTTTATTTATTTAGTTTAGTTTTTGTTTTTGTTTTACAAATACATAAGCACTTAAAATGTGCTAGGCTTCATTTTAAATGTTTTTTAAAAAGATTAACTTGTTCAATTCCCTTAATTCTATAAAGTAGGCATTGTTGCTATCCCAGTTTTACAAATGGAGAAGTAGAAGCAGAGATATTGAGCAACTTACCCAAGGGACACATCTAGTAAGGAGTACAGTTGAGATTGTTTGACTCTAGAGTTTGTGTTTTTAACCACTGTGTTTTCTCACTCACTTTTGTTCAGTGTTTTTATAAAGATTTAATAATAAAATTCAAGGAAATCTTAAGTATAAAAAGTGAAGTTTCCTGGTTCCTGTGTCCTGAGGGATTTTCGCTAACATGTGAACCCAGATTTCTTTGAAATACGAACAACTCTGAGAAGGACATGGGACACCACTGGATCCTGGGTTCCATAGAATTCCATGGCTCACAGCTTTGAGGGTTACAGACAACAGGGCATTGTGAACTTGAGTAACTGTAAGGACTGTCCCATGTGGGTTCAGAAATTCTCCTGATAAAGCAGAAGCAAGGCTATTTGTTCTTTGACATGTTGGAAATTAGCGCCCATTAGGACACCAGTTTTCAAGGTACCCTCTGAGTTCATTGTTAGCCTTTTCCTTATCTTCTCTACATGAAAAGATTGCTTGATAGGAGGGAGGATTCGGGAAGAGAGTTCTGCCTGAGTCCATCACCGGTAGTGAGGAAGTTCCTTTAAAGGAGAAAAGGAGCAAACGGAATTCAAAGACTCAGGCAAGGATCATTTCTGGATATGCTTCAAAGGTATTGGGTAGAAATTTGCAGCACATAAGATTCATCTAGCCCTCAAGAGTCCAGGACTTCCTAGTGGTGAGAAGTAGTGTTAAAATTCTGTGTTCACTTCTGACTCTTACAGCTTCAAGCAACTTGGGATGTAACATTTAGTGCCCTCCTTTGCAGGATTTAATAGTCTCTTAATAAATATTATAGGAAAAAGCAACTGATGGCTTTTATTGTGATTTTTGCAATGACTCTTGGAGAAAATAGTAATATGGCCTATGTAAGAGAGTGAAAAAAATGTATTTAGAATCATACTGTCAAAATGATATTAATCTTGCATTTTAATATCCCAAAGAAGCCCCATTTCTCAGATTTCTAGATTCCCAAGGAGTTCCATATATTGTATGCAATAGTCCATAAGCACTCTGGCATCTTATTTTATAACCTTATTAGCAAGCAGTATTATCTCATAAAAGTATTTTTAAATGGGCCTTCCATGGTGAGTCTATACTAGGAGTCGAAAGAAAGTTCTAGGGCTAAGAGTGTAGTACAGGATGGAGGGCTTGCTTAGCTTTTGCAGGTGCAAGGTCTAGGTTTTAATCTTCAGTACTTCCTTCAAAGTTCCAGACTACTGTCCCATTTCCTGGAAGAATTCTCTATCACTTCTTACGTATGCTTACATGACACTGGAGAGTCAGGACTATTGGTGGTAGTTTGTCTAGCACTCCTAGGATCCCTTTTATTATCTTTTTTTTTAAATTTTTAATTTATTTATTTATTATGTATACAGCATGTATGACTGCAGGCCAGAAGAGGGCACCAGATGGTTGTGAGCCATCATGTGGTTGCTGGGAATTGAACTCAGGACCTCTGGAAGAGCAGTCAGTGCTCTTAACCACTGAGCCATCTCTCCAGCCCCCCTTTTATTATCTTGATGCCAGATTATTTATATATGGTTCAGATCATTGTCCTTCTGACTTGTCTCCCATTACTCCCCAACTCAAGCCTGCCCAGTCCACTTCCATTCAGTTATGTGAATTGCTGCTTCAATTTCCTACCTACAGGTCTCAGCTGTGCCCATTGTGTCCTGTCCAAGGTGACTGCTTTTTTCCTCTTCTTACTTTCCCTCATGTAGACTGCTCTCTGTCCCTTCCCTCTAAAACACAGGTTTGACTCGTTTCTAGCTATAGTCTCACACTTTGGGCTTATCATCTGCACATCTTAATGTGTTCTTTTCTGCCTCTGCATCTACATTACTTTGTATCACACTTATTTCTGATTCTAACACATTTTGATAAATCTATGTTCTGATCTTGAAATTCTAGTGGCTGCTACTGACATTTAAGCCCTCCATCTCCCACAGTGCCTTCATTGTCGTTCTGGGAACCCTCTACCTTGTGCTGAAATATCCCTTACTGTTCTCATTGACTGTTGTGTTAGCGTCCCATTGATGTGACAAAATACCCAAGGAAAAGGCAGGCAGGTTTATGTTGGCTGATGGTTTCAGTCTGTGGTCACTTGAGACTCAGGGTGTCATTTGATAAAAACATTTGACTCCTATTGGATGCTATGCTGTAGAGGTGGTAAAAGTGAGGTGAGCCTAAGGGGAGGAATGAGAAAGGTAGGGACAGAGAAGTGAGATGAAGGGCTTGGAAGCAAAAGAGAATGAGGAACAAGTGGACACGGAAGGTCGAGTTGTGTGGGGACTTGACCATCCTTGAACACAGTTCACCTGGAGTGATTCCTTCACAGGTTTCTTCCTCCCAGCACCACCTTTGCCCCCTTCCCCACTGGACTCTATTGGTCCCTACTTTCCCACCACAGTCACTCCAGCTAGACTCAAGTATTTTAGCAATAACACTTCACAAGGTGGTTTTTCATCAGTGTTGGTACAGATAAGATTTTTCCTCTCATCTGGTCAGCTGAGCCAGAGCACCTACTAGGTGCATATGTTGTGAGAAATGGAACATGGTCATCATTAAATATCATCCTTGCCATGGAAAACTTGGTAAAGGAAATACTAAATGTGAAAAGGTGAGTGATGCCACCAAGCTTGATGACTTGAGTTCAGTATCTGGGACTGGTATGGTGGAAGAAGAATTGACTCACACAGGTTGTCCTCTGACCTTCAAATATATGCAGACATACCAACTCAAAAATTAAAGGTAAGTAATGAGTTCTCTGAAGGAAATACAGTGAATAGTGTATATTAAAGATACAGCACCAGGGACAGGAGAGAAGCGTTCACATGGAGAAAGATGTGATTCTATAGGATGACTGACTAGGCAAGAAAGGAGTTGGCAGAGCTGGTGAAGTGGAAACTGGTAGCAACTGGTGGCCTTGCACATATGACACAAAAGGCTGGCATCATTCATGGGGGCAGAATATTAGTAAGGAGTGTTTCATGTCATTGGGATCAAGAATCATGTGAAAGCAATGATAGTAAATTTGAGGTGAGGTTGAGCCCTGAACAGGTTTGACTTGTCCTCAAAACAAAGGGGCCCTGCAGAGAACACTTAAACCTGAATATATAAAGATGTGTCCCTCATCACTCCATGATGAATGCCCCACAACATTTGATGAGATGACTGGAAATATCTTCAAGCTGGTGAAACACAGTAAATCGACTATGGAAAGCAATGACTAAAAGTTGGATCATAGCAAAGAACCAGAGCAATAAAAGTCAGAAGAAGGTGCCAGATCGCCTGGTAGGCAGGATCTGGAGTCATGGATGATTGTGAGCTACTATGTAGGTGCTGGGGACAAAACTCAGGTCCTCTGGAAGAGCAGAAAATGTTCTTAATTTCTAAGCAACCACTCTAGTCCCAACTGATTCATTAGGAATGTCCTTCAGAGTTTCCAGGCATGGTGTCTGTCTCATAATCCTACTCTTGCAGAAGGTTATCTCAAATAGAAAATTCTGCCTTGGGAAAGAACATCTTTCTGGAAATGAGGAAATATCCAGGTGAACTAAAGGGGATCTCTACTGAAATAAATTGAGATGATTCTTCAGGAAGAAGGAAGACAGAAACATGCAAATGCAGGAGACAGCGAAGAGAAAATATGTACTCTTTCACTCTGAGTGATCAAACATTCGGTTGCGCTACCCTTCCCCCTCTCATTTGGGCCCCAGCTCTAAGGTTATTTGGCAATCCTCTCTGATTTTCCAGCCAATTCACTTTCATCTCATTGCCATGCTTAAAAATTGTTTCATAGTACAAGCTGCCATGTAACATGCCTTTTATTTTTGGTTCTTTATTGTTGGCTCTCTTTCCCTATTAATAGCATACAAGGTTGTGAACTCCTATGAGAGTTGAGACTTTCTTAGCCCTGTGCTCTGTTGGCCAGCATAACAGCTATTATGCTGTGTGGGTGTTTGGTGGCATACCATAGCATAAGTAGATTGTTTGGTTTGCTTTTGTAATTCTAGGGATCAAACCCAGAGCCTTTAGGGTGGCAAATGTTCTACCACCTAGCTACACTCCCAGTTTGCACTGAATTCTTGACTAGGTTTTGTGCAACCTGACCTCATTAGATTAAAACCCATGATTTCGTCCAGTCTGCTCCTGTTGCCTATGGGGAGGAGAAAGTAGGGTTGAATGTGAAGTGGGGCCACAGGAAGAGGACGTTGCAATTTTAGACAGATGTTCAAATGGTGGAAGGATTAAGTAGTCACTTCAGAGGAGAAGAGGCAAATTACCTTGGCCTTGCAGACAGAAGTAGGAGTGAAACATGGGCAGTATATGTGGGGTTTCCTCAGTTGCATGGTCTTCAGTCTGTGAGGGCTGGAGAACCTTGGCTTCTGAAGATACTCTTTTACCCTGGCAACCACCCTGCCTTGTGACATCACACAGAGAAAAACTTTATGCAGGTAGAGTAGACAGCAGTCATTAGGGAGCATCTGCTCTCAGGTGCACCCTCCTTGGAGGAGATTGGAGGAAGGTTTGTGCCACAAAGAGGAAGGGTCTGTGCAGGAGAATTGGGTGCCTGTGTAGATATATCCAAATTATAAAACAAGCCAAAACCATCAGTTCTGTTTTTCTGAGCTGTGAAGGATTGCACTGTTTAACTCACTAACCCTGTGAACTAGGTACTATTTTTTTTCTAGGATTTACACATGAGCAAACTGAAGCTGAGGGGATTTAAGTGAATTGATGAAACTCAAAAATTTAGCTTTAGAGTGCATTGGGGTATCTATAGCTGGGAGGTCATAGGCCTTAGTGAGGAACTTATTATAATTCTTTTACTGAATGGGCATGTCAAAATCTCTTCTTATATCCATATTTTTCTATCTATGTATTAGTGTACTCTCAGCTTTTATCAAAGAAGCTTATGCAGGCAAGGGTTAATGCAGAGACTCATAACTGGTCAAAGTACTGAGAATAAGTAATGGTGGAATGTTTAGTCCTAAATGGAATATCTATATCACTTCCTCCAAGGCTCAAGAAGCATCATAGAAAACAAATGGAAAGAATCTAAAAGTTTGAGGATGGGGAAGTATGTTTTGAAAGGATATCTTCTGGACATAACATGGTCATTGTACTCATGAATTCACAGTGTCTATGATTACCCATACAGGACCCACACAGGATTGGGCCTGAGGGCATTTCATCATTGACTGGGGGAGAGACTCATGAGGTTCTACTCCTTCCTGAAGAGCTAGAGGCAGTGAGTGGCTGCTTTGTATATGTGTAGAGTTGTGTTGGTTGGTTTTTGTCAACTTGACAAAAACTTAGATATATTTGGGAAGAGAGAATCTTAACTGAGAAAATATGTAAGATTGGCCTGTAGGCAAGTCTGCAGCATTTCTTTTGATTAATGATTGATGTGGGAGGGCCCAGCTCACTACTGATGGTGTTAGTCATGGACAGGTGGTCCTGGATAGTATAAGAAAGCAGGCTGAACAACTCATGAGGAACAAAGTTAGTAAGTAACATTCCTGTATGGTTTCTGGTCCAATTTCTGCCTCCAGGTTCCTGTCTTGAGGTCCTGCCCTGTCTTCCCTGTCAGTCCTTATTGATGATGACATTGTATACTTAGGGCACAGGACTTGAATGATTCAAGCTGTATAACCCAAAAGCTCCTTTCCTGAGGTCTAGCTTCCAATAGTTCCAGAAAGGATTATGCAAGCTACCAAGGGAGGGAAACAATTAATAGTCCTTAATAGCTGTGATACCTATGAACCACAACAATGGTCAGCATGGCAAGATATCCATAAAGGTGCAATAGTGGCCCTCACATGTTGGTAGTAACAAACAGATGTCTAATCGGACTTAAAGCTGATTAGACACTCAACAGGAAGGAAAACATGTCTGGTACTAGAATTCTAGCCAACTACCTAGGACTAGTGAGGTCATGCATCTTAGATGTACTACTGCCATTTTGCTAGGTCAGCATAATTCCTAACTACATTCTAAATATTGGCCTTATACCCATAGATGATTGTAGTTATCACCTCAAATCAAGGAAGATTTTCTTTACAGCCAATAAAGACAATTACAGAAAACTACAACTGGACACACTGCAGAGATCAATGAATGGTGAGGATTCTAGTTCCTGTAGATACATCTACACCACAGTCCCTGCATCTATGGCTCAGGAAAAATCACAGAAGAGGAGCAGAGAATTTGTAACAGGCAAGATATCAAGAAGCCTGCTGTGAGATCATCTCTCCTAGAAATGATAAAAAACATAAACAAGACCTGAACAATGGCATTATCAGTAGACACACTGACAAGGAAGAGAGAAAATCTCACAGGATCCTGTCTCTAGACAAAGAGCTATCTATAGGCAGCTAATGACTGCTGAGAGAAGGAGAATTAGCCAGGGATGAGCCCCTTAATTGTTTTATCTGATTCATCTAGCATAGCTCCAGGGACAGATCTGATTGGGATCAGTGAGGGAGTGAAGAAAAGACAGACAGATACAGGGACATGCAGGAAAGCTGGCATTGGGTGCCCTCTGCTCTTTGCTGGAGAAACCTCAGCACCCTGGAAGCTAAGTGTGCTTATTATTTGGAGTTGAAATGAGAGGTAGTGTTACTGCATACAGCTGAACAAGGAGGAGGCAGGACTATCATATATGGTTATGGAGGCAGGGTTTGTGTTATATGGATGGATCAAAGGGACAGATTTTTCTGATCTTGGTAGGTGCAGTCTCTGGAGGAGAGCAGTCTTCAGGCCATAAACACTTGGGTGAAGACATTTGGTGGACATTTTTCTGCATACACAGTCAACATCCACACTTGGACCAGAGGAAGGCTTTGCCATGTCCTTGAGCCTCACCTTCCTGGGCAGGGGTTGTGTGTGTGTGTGTGAGGGGTCTTGCCATTCCTCAATAGGTTTGAGGCTCTGAGGTCCTTGAAATGGGCATGCCTATGTCAAGAGCATATATTCATTCACTCAGGTCTTCACTAATTTAGGGCTTTCTTCTCTCCCTACAGTTATCTAATACAATGTGGTCAGCCCCATTGTATGATCATAAACACAATAAAACAGACTGAACAAGTTGTACTTGTATATTTGTCTCTCTCTTTCTATTGTCATCTATCTATCTATCTATCTATCTATCTATCTATCTATCTATCTATCTATCTAATCTATTATTTGTCATATCTATCTATCTATCTATCTATCTATCTATCTATCTATCTATCTATCATCTGTCATATCTATCTGTCTGTCTGTCTATCTATGTGTATAACATGTATGTACATATATATGTAACAGTAATACGTTACATGTAACAAGAAAACAGGGTATCAGTTTGAGGGTGGGGTGTAGCTGGAGAATTTTTCTCCAGCTCCTGCCACCAAGTCCCGCCAGTCCCAGAGCCCACTTATAAAATAAACACACAAACTCTTACATTATTTAAACTGCTTGGCCATTAGCTCAGGCCTGTCATTGTTTAGCTCTTACTCTTATATTTAGCCCATTTCTATTAATCTTTACTTTGCCACATGGCTCATGGCTTACTGGTACCTTACATCTTCCTTGTCCTGGCGGCGGCTCCAGGCAGTCTCTCCTTTCCCTTCCTGTTCCCTCAATTCTCTTCTCTGTTAGTCCCGCCTATACTTCCTGTCTGGCTATTGGCCAATCAGAGTTTATTTACATATAGCGATATCCACAGCAGTGGGGGGACATGGGAGGAGCTGGAGGGAAGAAAGGGAAGGGGGAAGTGATATAATTATATTTTAATTTAAAAATGTATTAAGAAGTTTAAAAAAGAGGGTTGGCAGAATTATGATCAAAGTATTTTATATATTTGTGTATTTACATAGTATATAGTTCTGTAAGTATAAGAATTTGTGAAAGAATGAATAAAAAGAATAAGGTTTAGAATCCAGACATTTTTTTTTCAAAAAGTGAGCCTCTACTACAATACAGTCTACTGCTTTCTAGCAGCCTTCTGGGTTTTATTGTTGTGATTTATTTTTGAGACAAGGTTTCATGCAGCCCAGGCTGGCCTTGAAGTTTCTAACTTGTTATATAGCTAAGGATGACCTCAAACTGCTGAGCCTTCCACCTGTACCCCCTAAGTGCTGGGATTATACATGTGTGGCATGGCAGCTAGCATCTGTCACTTTCTTATGATTTATCACACTGAATCAAGACTCTTGACCACCTCCTCCCTAATCTGCAATCTCCCTGAAGGCAGGAGCCTGGTCTCTTTCCTGTCTGCCTTACCATAGGACACCTGGCTCATGTAGTCAGTCTCCTTGGCTGCTCTGGTTCCAGGAAGGAATTTCAGGGCCATGTGTTAAGCTGACCTCATACCGGGAGCTCTAAATCAGAACCCAAACATTCCATGGGAGGCAGAGTGTCTCACTGCTCCAGTCGCTGGGCTGTTAGATAAGTATTTCTTTCTCATGTATGAAAAAGAACTGATAATTTTAGAATAATGAAGAAGGTTCGGAGCTCTTCTCTGTTTTTATTTTGGTGTTTATTGGAATGCCTACTTCATGTCTGCTTGCCTTATGTAGATGATCTTTACCCTTTTGGGAAAAGAGCAGGCCCACCAGGTAGCTTCAGCAATGACCTTCCTCATTTCAGGGGCACTAAAGACTTGTTTCTAGGAAATAAAAGGGAGTTAATTACATTTCACTGCTACAAGTTTTCTTTTCAAGGGAGTGTACAGTTACAAGCACCAAAAGCGCTGACGGAAAAACCCGGAGGCCCCAATTCAATAGCTCCAGAAAACGCAATAACTCTAACACCTACAAGTAAGTCATTGCCTTACTTATTGAGGTGAGGATAAGAACTGGATGGTTGTGTGTGTGTGTGTGTGTGTGTGTGTGTATGTGTGTGTGTGTTTGTATTTGTGTGTGCATGTGCATATGTGGGGTTTGTGTGTGTGTGGTGTGGTGTGTGTATGTGGTGTATTGTATGTGTATGGTATGTGTGGTGTATGTGTGTGTGCATGCATGTGTGGCATGTGTTGTGTATATATGTGATGTGTGGGTGTGGTATATATACATATGTGGTATATATGTGTGTTGTAGTATGAATATGTCTTGAGTATTTGCTAGTAGTGAAGTCCAGAGAAGAGTTAGACAAACATTTGAAAGGAAATCAAATACTCTGTGCCTCAGTGTGCTTTGTGTTTCTCATTAAGGGCTACTGTTTTCTTCCATTGCCTTTCACTTTAATCAGTGTGCAGAGCAACCTTGAGTCTATCTCAATTCTATGAATGACTTCAGTTGTAATTTGCTGTAAATGTTTCAGTGGCTTATCGAGCTCAAGGGTCCAGACACAGAAGCTTTGCAAAGATCCTGCATTATTTATAATACCCTACACTTTCTGGGCTCATTTTTAAAAATAGGTATTCACTATATAGCCCGGGCTGGCCTGCAGTTCAGAACCCTGTTTTGTCAGCCTCTCAAATGCTAGAATTATAGACATGTGCCATTTGTCCACTAGGCTGTGGTTTTTAATTTAAGAAGAAAAATCATGGCCCTGGGTTTGGTCCTCAGCTCTGGAAAAGAAAAGAACAAAAACCATTTATCTTTTAAATTTAAATTTGTATTTCTTTTCTAAAAGTTTCATACATGTATCAATGTTTCTTAATTATACCCACCCCCTCTCTGTTGCTCCTCCTCTGTACAGTACCCTTATTACATCTCACCCCAAAGCTTTGTGTCTTCCATTTATAATTTAAATTAATTTTTTCCAACTTCAGAGTCCAGTTAGTGCTCATGTGGTGCAGGGTCATTTTCCAAGGCATTGGGAACCTAACATGGGCAACAATCATAAAGACAAGTGACTGTCCACCTCCTAACGAATGTCAACTTCCAATAAAATCCTCAGTTGGGGTGGGGCCTTGGAAGCCCTTCTTCCTCCATGCTGGAAGTTTTAATTGACTTGATTGTGTACAGATAATCACAGCTGCTGTTCATGAGTGCAAGAGCCATGTTATGTCCAGAGGATAACATTTCACAACATGCTTCCCATCTTCTGGTTTTCTTGCCTCCTTCTTCCCCAGTGTTCTCTAAGCTTTAAGGTGTGTGTATATGTGTGTGTGTGTTTGTGTGTGTGTGTGTGTGTGTGTGTGTGTGTGTGTGTGTGTGTGTGTATGTGTATAGTTAATAACAGATATATCATTGTTGTTGTTGGTTTTACTCTTTTACTCTTTTGGAGGCCCACCACCCAGCTCCAAATAAATACACACATAGACCATAGACTTATTATTACTTATAAATGCCCAATCTTAGCTTGGTTTGTTTCTTGCCAGATTTTCTTAACTTTAACCCATCTGCCTTTGCCTATGGGCTTTTACTTTTCTCTATTTTTGTATACCTTTCTTTCTTACTCCATTGCTGGTTGTGTAGCTGGGTGGCTGGTCCCTGATGCCCTCATCTCCTTATTCTCTTGCTCTCTCTTTCTCTCCTCCCAGATTTCTCCTTGCCTGCCAACCCTGCCTATCCTTTCTCCTGCCTTGCTATTGGCCATTCAGTTCTTTATTAGACCATCAGGAGTTTTACAGTAACACAGCTTCACAGAGTTAAACTGTGAAGTTAAACTGCAAATACAACATAAACAAAAATAACACACATTAAAATAATATTCTACAACATACCATCTATAGCTGAGCACCTACAGTCATATATTTCTATCAGTTTGAACAGTAATGCATCTGTGCATTAACCACTGCTTACTGTAACAAGAAGCTTATTTGACTCAGGTTGTGGGAAGCACAAATATATGGGTATAAGCATACGGGCGTAACTAGAGAGATAGATCAGTGGTTAAGAGAGCTGGCTGCTCTTCAGAGGACCCAGGTTTGATTCCCAGCACCCACATGATGGCTCATAACTGTCTGTAACATCAATTCCAGGGGACCTCTTCTGAATTCCTTGGGCACCAGGCATGCATGGGGTATACCTACATCTTTGTCACTGTCATATCAGTGGGCAGATCTTGCCTGGAAGATCAGTATTGTAGCATGTAGGGTCCAGTGCTGGGTGTCCTTCCAACCCCATCAGTGTACATAGCACCTTCCAACACTTTGAAAGCCAGTCAGCAGGAAAAGAGTTTCCTGTTCAGTTCAAAGTTATAATAAGAAATCATTTGGCCAGACTTTGTGGTTCACATTTTTTTTTTTTTTTTGGTTTTTCGAGACAGGGTTTCTCTGTGTAGCTTTGCGCCTTTCCTGGAACTCACTTGGTAGCCCAGGCTGGCCTCGAACTCACAGAGATCCGCCTGGCTCTGCCTCCCGAGTGCTGGGATTAAAGGCGTGCGCCACCACCGCCCGGCTATGGTTCACATTTTAAGACCCAGCGCTCAGAAGACAGGGGCGGATAGATGATTCTCTTAAGTTCCAGACCCTCTAGGGATACTTAGTGGCACTCTTTCTAAAAAAAAAAAAAAAAAAAAAAAAATACCAACAACAACGACTACAAAAAAAGATAAGAAATTATTTATCTTAAAACAGTGGAACTAAGCCTGATGATCTTTGAAGTCTTGTATGTCTCCCCATAAGAGAAGAATGGAATCTCACTTCTATACAAGGGAGAGGCTATGCCAATGATACAGTCACATCTCATCTGCATCCAAGGAAAGGCTGTTAATGATGGCTTCACTGGCCTTTGCTCCCTTTGTGTCTTTGTGATAAAGCACAACAGCTTTCAACTCTGTCTTTTCATGTCCTTATCCTGGAAGGGAGTTTCTCAGGTCACATGACTGTAAAATCTCACAGTCACAAAATAAAGCAGGAGATATAAATAGGATACCATGATTTTGGCAAACTTATATGCCTGCAAGATACTGGGATAGATTTATTAACATTTATATTTTTTACTCTCTGGAAACCCTGTGTTGACATCCTTGTCTATTTACCAAATTATTTCCCCATTTCCCTAAATCTGTCTTAAATCAATCTCTTCTCTTGGGTCCCCTTCAATGGCCTTCTAGGTGCATCAACTCTGAAGTCCTCAGAATCCCAGACAAGTAAAGGTGAGTGAGGGAACTGGGAGTAGAGGTGGGATCCATGACCTTGCCCAGGCTGGTACGATGTGGAGCTCTGGAGGGTACTGGTATGTATGATCACCAGTGTAGACAGTACCTAGGTGCAAAGTAGATAAAAGCCACTCCCTTTGAAGAGTCGATTTGCGATGCTGCCACTTGATACTCACTAGGGATTAGCAGAGAGGCGGCTGAGTAAGAGCTCCAGCTCCCTTTGGGTGGCATAGAATATGCAACCATCCCTCACAGTCCTGTTGCTGATTTTCCAGGGCTTCTTTGCTCTTGGCTTTTCTGCTTTCTCAAGACCGCTTGCCACAGAGTTCTCTTTAGATGAAAGGCCACCTTTCTGCCTTGCTGTTTTTCCCACCTTAGAAGTTCCTTCTGGGTCTTTTCATATCTGTTAAATAAATGCCTGCCAGGAGTTGATTCCTCACTCAGCATTCTTGATTTGTATTTTTAATTTTTATTTTTTGATAATTTCATACATGAGTACTGTATTTATATAATTTTCATCCCCCATCCTCTCCAATTCCTCCCATCCCCTCATCACTCCCTATAAAATTCACTTCTTTTAAAATTATTATTGTTATCACACACACACACACACACACACACACACACACACACACACACACATGCATCCTACTGAGTTCATTGTGCTGTTGGCATGCACATTTCTCTAAGGCTGACCACTTGAGATTGGATAACCAATATAGGTACTAGTCCCTGCAAAATTCAGATTCTGCCTATCTCCACAGCCATTGATGGTCTGCAGCTCTTCATCTATGGGCTGGGATTTGTGAAATGTCTCCATTCCAGGTTGGTATGTCAACTGGCATTGTCATTATGCAAGTCTTGTTTAGGCAACCATAGTGTTGAGTCTTTGTAGAAGCATCTTCTCTGTCATGTCTAGAAGACACTATCTCCCAGGAGCATCCTGGTTCTTTGACTCTTACTAGTTTTTCTACCCCATCTTCTGAGATATTCTCTTTGTCTTGTGTATAGTTGTTGCATTGTATATGTACCAGTTCAGATTGAACACCCCTAGTCCCTTAACCTTTGTATTTTGACCAGTTTGGATCTCTACAATAGTCTTCTCACTCCCTATTTGTAGCAAACTTCACATAAAAATTCCCAAAACTCAGCATCTCAAGCTCTTTCCTCTTGTTTCTCAACTCTGCTTTAGTCATTGCCTCTCCCCAAGACTATGAATGCCTCCTTTGCCCAGGTCTCTTAGGCCTTCCCTCATGCCCAGGATAGTGGGAAGTTTTCAGCTCTTATTATAATTAAACTATCAAGAGCCCATGTTCTTTTTTCTGCAGTGTTTCATTGTGAACAGTTGAAGGTGTACAGGAAGTCTGGCAGGACTATAGAGTGGACCCCATGCACCACACATCCCATATGTGTAGTTAGTGCTTTACATTCCTATTGTTTTCTTAGGCATGGTTGACTCCTTCCACTGAGGTCTGACATCAGGGCATTGTTCAATTGTTAGGAAAACTCTCCTTTCAGTGGAGCAACAGGAGGAGAGAAAAGACCAAGTGTGACACAAAAGGTAGTCACCTCAAGTGGTCAGGCTTCACAGGTGGCTGTCCAATAAACTTGCTTTCCCAATTGCTTTTGTTTAAAAATGTATTTTTTTAAATTTTTATTTTGCAATACAATTAAGTTCTACATACAGGCACAGATTCCCTTGTTCTCCCCCCCTCCCGCCCCCCTCACCTTCCCCCCAGCCCGCCCCCCATTCCAATCTCCTCCAGGGCAAAGCCTTCCCCACAGACTGAGATCAACCTGGTGGACTCAGTCCAGGTAGGTCCAGTCCCCTCCTCCCAGGCCGAGCCAAGGGACCCTGCATAGGCCCCAGGTTTCAAACAGCCGACTAAAAATATTTTTGTATAAAATAATATTTTGTACAAAATGATTCTTTTTATTTTTAAATTTCAGGAACATCACAGAATAGTGATACACCTGAGCCGACAGAGATCTCTCATGAGTTCATGCCACGTTCTGCAGTCCCCAGGTTCAACTCTTGGAATGAAGGTATCTGGGATTACGCCATGAATTGCCTTGTAGTTTCTTCTTATTATAGCATCTTACACCTTGAGACCATTAGGGCAATATCTTGATCATAAGCCAAGGTGACACATGGTAGGTGCCTGGTGACAAGAGTTACTATCAAGGGTTAGAATATCTATGGGCAAGGAGGAGTCAGTTTATCTACAGATTACAGGTTGCTATGTATGGGTTGGTAAATCTATAGGTGATAGGTGTTGTTATAGTGACCAGTACATCCATAGTGTAAGAATGAGGGCTCCAGTAGGAGGTGACCACAAGAAGAAAGTCTGGGGTTTGGGGAAGTAAAATTGGAAAAAATTAAAATTATTGCATTATTAATGAATTAAAATGTGTCTCTGTGTCTCTGTGTGTATGGTGCCTGTGGATAGATGGACATGAGAGGACATCTTTCATGACTTGATTCTCTCCTTCCACTCTGTAGGGGGATCAAACTTAAGTTGTTAGGTTTGGTGGCAGGTACTTTTTTACCTACTGAGCCATCACTCCAGCCTCAAAATTGTTTCTGTACATATGGGCTCTGCAGTCTCACATTAACATTTTCTTTTAGACAGGATCTCACTATGTAGCCTGAGCTGGCTTTGAACTTACAAAGATCCCCTTGTCTCTCCCTGCTTAGTGCTGAGATTAAAGGCATGTCCTAGAATGCCTGGCAGTATTTTTTCTCCTTTAAAAATTGATGCTCATTCAAAGAATAAGAATATGAAGAATAAGAATAAGAAGAGGAAGAGAAAGGAGGAGGAGGAGGAGGAGGAGGAGGAGGAGGAGGAGGAGGAGGAGGAGGAGAATGCCCATTCTTTGGGTCCCTTCTCTCTATTCTTCAGTTATTTTTCAGGATTCCAAGACTGAAATACTAGCTAGGGCTAGGTAGCGGGACAGACCCTCAAATGAGGTCAGCAATGTTGCAGGGCATCTCCTCAATGGAGGTGTTGTAGAAAGTATCAGTGTCTTGAAGAGTTCTCTTGTCTTCTTTTATTATGTATATTACTTTTCTGTTGCTGTGATACAATACCATGATCCAAATCAATGTATAGGAGGAAAAGTTTGGCTTAAGGCTCCAAAGGAGAGTCTGCAATGGCAGGGGATACATGACAGTTAACATCCAGGACAGGAGAGAGAGAGAGAGAGAGTGAGAGAGAGAGAGAGAGAGAGAGAGAGAGAGAGAGAGAGAGAGAGACAAAGAGAGACAGAGACAGAGACAGAGAGACAGAGATGGACACACAGAGACAGAGAGACAGAGACAGAGAGAGACAGAGACAGACAGAGAGACAGAGAGACAGAGAGACAGAGAAAGAGACAGAGAGAGAGACAGAGAGAGAGAGAAAGAGAGGGGTCTTTGACTGCAAATGTGATACAGAGGTAGCCTCAGAATTTGTTAAAAATTAATTTTTAACTAAAAATTACACAATATATTTTGATCATATTCTTCCTCCCAACTACTCCTAGATTCTCCCCATCTCTGTACCCACCCAACGTCACAATCTCTTTCTCTAAAAATATTCCAAGCCCCCAAAACTAAAACTGAAAATCAAAACTATCAACAACAACAAAACAAAACCACATAAGACAAAAAGTACCTAAACAAAAAGCACATTAAAAAGAACCCCATGGAGTAAGTCTTGTTTTGGCCAGCTTCTCCTGGGCATGGGGCCTGCCTTGGAGTGTGGTTGATATACGAAGTGACACTTCATAGGAGAGAGCTGATTTTCCTCTCCCAGGAAGTATCAATCACAAATAATTTCCTGGATAAGGATGGGACTTTGTGTCCACTTCCTATTCTCATTTCCTGAGATTTTTATCTGGTTTAAACTTTGGTAGGTCTTGTGCATGCTGTTATAGTCATATGTGTATCAACTCTATTGTGTCTGGAAAAGCTTGTTTCTGTGGATCATCCACCACTTTTGCCTTTTACAATCTTCCTGCCTCCTCTTCTGCATAATCATTAGTATCACTTAGCTAAAATAACTACAATACTACTTATAACAGTGACGTACTTGCAAGATATGCTGGTGTAATAGTGGCACAAATATTATGGGAGTAACCAACTACCCTTTGATTGGATTTAAGTTCCACTCAATGAGATGGAGCCATACTTGACACTGCTTATGTGGCCAAGGACCAGATACTTAATAGGTCATGAGTCCTAGTGGAAAACTTGCTACTATTATTTTGCTAACAGAACAGCAATAAAATGACATACTACTATACCCATCGATCAGAGTATCACTTAACTCTTATCAGAGAGGTTTCTTGTGATAGATTGGAATTAACATGGGGACCCACAACTGGACAACATACAGAGACTGAGAGACTTGGGAGTACTCAGCC
Organism: Peromyscus eremicus; assembly: GCF_949786415.1. NCBI lineage: Eukaryota > Metazoa > Chordata > Mammalia > Rodentia > Cricetidae > Peromyscus > Peromyscus eremicus. The sequence continues at coordinate 195,162,457 of NC_081416.1, forward strand.
CTAAATGGGAGATCTCTAACTTCAGTATTTTTCAAAATTAGGGATGTCATTTGTAAAAGTATTGCCAAATTTAGTGTTTGTTTCCTTTTATTTTGTAACAAACTTCTTTTCTTTCCATTTTTTAGTAATAATTCCACGTAGACCTGGTCTTGTTCATGTAATTTCAGTTTCAAGTATAGCCTTTGCTGTTGCCCTGATATGTGGACTCATAATCTCCTATATGATACAGTAAGTATATGCCTCCCCCATTCTTAACTAATAAGGCAGGAAATACACAAGGAAATTATTTAGTGTCAGAGGATGGTGATGATGATGATGACATTTCTTCTAATTACTAAATTATTATGATCATACTACATTTCCAGACCAGTGTATTCCAAAGTGTGGATTGTTGGTTATGCTAGCAAAGGAGGAAGAAGAGAAGGAAGAGGAGAAAGGAGAGGATGAGGAGGAGGAGCAGGAGAAAGAGGAAGAGGAGAAGGAGAAGAAAAGTAGGCCAGATTAAAATTTAGTGGAATTGAAATAGCAGAACCTCCCCAGTGTTGGGGTTACAAGTGTGTACCAACACACCTGGCTTTTTATGCAGGTCCTTGAGATTTAACTGAGGTCCTCAGGCTAGGGTGACAATCACTTTGCTGACTGACTGGTTTTTAGAATTTAGATATTGAGGTGAAACTCTTATCTTTTAAAAATACTTAAAATGTTTTTATTTCTTCATTGGGAATTTCACACAACATACTTTAATCACATTGGTTGGAGCTTTTTCAAAGTGATGTGGTCAATTTGAAACTATTAAGCCAAAGTGGCATCATGCTATTTAGACCACATTCTGGTTCAGTCTAGAATTCTATTACATCTTACAGAAACAGCCAAAGAAAGTACAAACTTCCTTTAAAGTTGCTGGCCACCTGACTATAGCAAATGAAGACATTTATAAGAAAGAAACTTATTTTTGAGAAGGATTTTTTTGACACAGAGTCTCACAATTTAGCCCATGATAGCCTACAATTTATTGTTATTCTGTCAAGCCTGTGCCTTGAGCTGGGAATATAGATATGTACCACGATGCTGAGCACAGATTGTTTCCAGATATTTGACTTATTGTGGATTTTTTGTATTCATATCAATATTTGAAAACTTTGAATTAAAGTAGTTATCTTCATTCCTGTATGTTTTTGAATCCTCAAAAATTTATATCTGGGACCAATGCTTCACTCTTTCTGAATCAACATCTTTAATACATTTAGTGAACTATTTTGTGAGAATGTTTTTTTTTGCCATCTCACAACCTGTATCTAGGATGCTACCCCTGCTTTTTCTCTATCACTGCTCTTTAGAATACAATTAAGCTAATCATCAAAGTATTTTTTATTACCCAGGTCACGTAGAGCTAGGTGGATCAATATATTGGGAGAAAGTAAAACACTGTCATCCATTTCCACACCAAACAGAATCAGCTATCCACAGATCCACATACAGAGCTGAACTGACAGTGGCCAGAGGGAGACGCTACTTCAACTGCAAACTTTAAGGGAACGTTTAAAAATTCACTAATCAGCATTGTCTTAGGGCTTCTATTGCTGTGAAGAGACACTGTGACCATGGCAACCCTTATAAAGTAAAGTGTTTAATTGGGGTTGGCTTACAATTCAGAGGTTTAGTCCATTATTGTCATGGTGGGAGGCATGGCAGCAAATAGGCAGACATGGTGCTGGGGAGGTAGCTGAGTGTTCAAAATCTGGATACTGCTGGCAGCAGGAAGAGAGAGTGACACTGGGCCTGGCTTGAGCACTTGAAACCTCAGAGTTCACCCCTAGTGACACACTTCCTCCAATAAGGCCACACCTACTCCAATAAGTCCACATCTCCTAATAGTGCCACTCCTTATGGGGGTCTTTTTCATTCAAACCACCATATTCCACTCCCTGTTCCCCATAGGCTTGTGGCCATATCATAATGCAAAACTACATTCAGTTTAACTTCAAAAGTCCCCAAAGTCTATCAAAGTCTCAACATTGTTTAAAAGTTCAAGATTCAAAGTTTCTTTACAGGAGATTACAGTCAAGAGATCAAAATCAAATCAAAAAGCAGATCATGTACCTCCCACATACAGTGGCACGCATATACATTACTGTTCCAAAAGGGAGTAAAGGGAGTTTAGTGAGGAAATACTGGACCAAAACAAGACTGACAACTAGCTGGGCAAACTCCAAACTCTGCATCTCTGTGCTCTTCAGATCTCCAACTCCATTCAGCTTTGTTGACTACAACACACTTATCACTCTTTGGCTGCTTCCACTCCCTTTTAGCAACTTTCCTTGGGAGGTGTCCATGGCTGTGGCATTTCCAAAATTTTGGGGTCTCCAAGGCAATCCAGGCTTCTTCACAGCTTCACACAATGGCCTCTCTAGCATCCATGCAGGGACATCCCTGACACATGCCTAGGCTCAGTGGCTTTCCTTAGCCATGGAGGGTGATTCCATAACCGCTTTCTTCTATCTTTGACTCTTTAAGGAAAAACCACATGGCTGAAGCTGCCAAGTTCTGCTGCTTGCTAGGGCTGTAATCTGGCCCTCTCATTCAATTACATCTTTACCAGCTTTCATTTTTGATGGTTTCCTTCACTGCCTAAGCTTGGCTGTTCTGGAACTTTCTCTGTAGACTAGACTGGCCTTGAACTCAGAGATATGTTTGCTTTTGTCTCCTGAATGATGGGATTAAAGGCTTGTACTGCCACACTTGTATTTAGACTGTAAGTTCCTTTTCAGAAGTTGAAAGCTTAGCTAGGTGGGGTTTCACCCTGAGGTCACCACTTTCTGAATTCCATTTAGCATCAGGGTTTTCTTTAAATTCTTTTCTGGTGCCCCCTTTTCTTTTCAAACTGTGTATTTTGTGTTTTTGTCTTGCTTAGCTTGCTCCTTTTTATTATCGATCTGCATAGTGTTGGCCACTAGTAACCAAGCAACAGAGTTAATGTCAGGTTGTTTTGAAATGTCCTCTGCCAAAGCTGTTGATCCATAATTCTTCGACTTAGCCTCAGGCAGATTTTTCTTTTTGGACAAGGGCAGAAAGCAGCCATATTCTTTGGCAAAATGTCACAAGAACTGTCTCTAGGCCACATATTCATATTCTTCTCCTCTGGAAACATTTGAATTGACCCTCACAGTTCAAATCACCCTTAGCACCGCTGTCTTCCATGCTCTTACTATGTACATGGTCTGGCCTATCACAGCAATGCCTCAGTCCCTGATACCAACTTCTGTCTTAGTTAGGGTTCTATTGCTCGAAGCTCAAAGCCTCCCCACCCTACACTCTGTATACTTCCTCTAACAAGGCCATACCTCCTAATAGTGCCACTTCCTATCAGCCTATGGAGACCATTTTTTATTTAAACCACCACAAGAGTGAATGATATTTTAATGTAGTGTTATAAAATATCAATACTAAAATAGCCCCAGTTTACAAAATAACAACATCTTTCTGTATGTGAGCGAGTGTGTTGCTGTGTGTGGCTGGAGGCCAAGGTGTACTTTTGGTGCTATTCCTCAGGGGCAATCCATCTTGTTATTTGAGATCTTCTGGGATCTAGAATTTACCAATTAGTTTAGATGGGTGGCCAATGAGCTGTAGTAATATGCCTGTCTCTGCCTGCTCAGTGTTGGGTTACTAGTGTGTACCGTCACATCTGACTTTTTATGTGGGTACTGGGGATTGAACTCAGGTCCTCAGCCTTGTGTGACAAGCTCTTCGCTGGCCAACCTGTCTGCTTAGCTCCAATTAAGTACAGGATCTATACTGGGCTAAGCCAGGGTTTTAGAGGCTCTGGAAAAGGAACTATCAGTAATATCCTACATTTATTTAAAATCTTGACATTTTGTTCCTTGTGGCTTTCTCAGCATTAATTTTGTTTTATATCATATTGCATTGATAGTAGTTTCTGTTGTAAATTCCTTGAATTTTGTAGCTAGTCTAAGTATGTCACTCACATCCAGCCCTGCTTTAGTTATGAGGTTTGGGACTGTCAGAGTATTTGTTGACATGAATCAACTAGGCCAGATAAGAAATTTGAAGTCTCACATAAATGTATTTTTCTGCCTCTGTTCTCCATCTACCAACATGTATTAGCAATTCCTCTTGAGTCACAAAATTCTATGATCTTGGCTGTAGTGACAACTGAGGGTTAAGAGCACTCTAGGTTCTTGCAGAGGACTGGGGTTTAGTTTCCAGCATCCTGGTTGGGTGGTCCACAACTGCTTGTAACTTCAGATCCAGGGAATCTGATGTTCTACTCCCTGGTCTTCACAGGCACCTGACACCACCTCCCCTCCCCATTATAAACACACATATAAATAAACCTTTTTTTTTTTTTTTTTTTGGTTTTTCGAGACAGGGTTTCTCTGTGTAGCTTTGCGCCTTTCCTGGAACTCACTTGGTAGCCCAGGCTGGCCTCGAACTCACAGAGATCCGCCTGGCTCTGCCTCCCGAATAAAACTTTAAAACCTTCAATATAAAGCAGGATGATTCACTGTGAAAAAAAATCTGCCCTAACATTCATCTCTGTCCTTCTTCAGTCGGCTGGTAAAAGCTGAGGAAAAACAGCAGCTTGCAACGTTGTATGAAAATGTCGAGATTCCACTTTTAGATGAAAAGGAGGTCTCTGAAGGTGATGGCCAGGCTGAGACTGCTGAACCACATCCAGAGAATGAGGAACTGGGGAAGTTCATTGGTTCAGGTGCTTTGTCCTGTCAGATCAAGGATGGGAATGAATGGTGGCTTAGTTTTTCAAAAGAAAATATAACTGGGATCAAATGGAGTCTGAGTTAAGGAAGATGGATGTTCATGATGTAGAAATGAACCATTCTCATCACACCCCAGGGATCAATGGGTAGCTGCCTAGTTGCTTGATCCTCAATGTGGGCCAGTTCCAAAAATCTATGACAGTGTTTAGGAAAAAAAAAAAAAACAACCTTTGTTTTGAATGAAACTTTCCCTTGAACAGATTGGTGCATTATTCCTGTATCTAGAACATCTACAAGCAGACATTCCATTTGCCTCAGGCTGGTGTAGAAATGGGTTCCTGGTCCATACAACAAAAATCATTTCTCCCAGTGGAAGGACCCTATCTGAGACACAGGCATATTATAGATGCCTACATGTCATTGTGAGGAGAAGATGCCATAAATACTTCATATGCTTGATTTTGTAAAAGCTTTCAGGTTCAACATGTAAAGCTCAGTGTCTGGTCCCAATGCAGCAACATCCTCCACTTCATTCTTAAACAATTCTAGATGTGCCCAACCCAAAAGAGACAGAGACTAAGAGCAGAAGTGATGATTGTTGCCTACTGAGGCTGACCACCTTTGTAAGCCATGGAAAATATTTTCCAATGTCTTTTTATTACATTGGGTTATTGGGTACTTTAAAGGGTTGAACATAGAATGTAATAATTTTAAAATTCAAATTTCAGCTGAGGGTTGGTGGCTCACACCTGGATTCAGAGCACTTGGGAAGTGGTAGCAGGATGGTGAATTCAAAGCCAGCAAGAGCTTGTTTCAAAAAACCAAACCAAACCAAAAACCAAAGTAAAATCTTAAAAATTTTACTATCCTTCTTAGATCAGTAACATTTATTATTCTCTGATAATGGCTTTATTTTTTCTATGATTACCCCCTCACTGCTTTGTCTTCATATCTATCCTCCCATTACTCCAACCTTGATAGTATCGTTTCTATATTTCAGTTATTAGAACAAAAAGAAGGGAACACATTTTGAAGAAGAAAATGAAGGGAGAGAAAAATCTACCGACAGAGAATACATTGGAGAGTTCAAATTATGCTGACCAAGTGGAGAGTCATGACAACGTGGGGAGTCATGACAGCATGGAGAAAGATGAAGAAGAGGAGAATCTATGAAAACAGAGGAAAGGTGTAGCATGTGCTGGACAGTGTGGAGACCAGACGGCATGGATCACAGATGACTAAGAACATGAACAGGACTTAATTCCAGAGAACCTTGTTTCTTAGCTGTGATAGTCCATGAATAATTATAACTTAAGTAGAATATAGAAAACAACCCGAGTTCGGTAATGATGAAGACAAATTGTCAAGGATTTTCTTCTTTGGCTTCAGACCAGAAATAAAGCTTATTCCTTTATTTGAGGGAGCCTTCTTGACTGTGATAGCAAAATATTTTTATTAAGAAAACTTTTCTAAGGGATGTTTCTATCAGATCCAGCCATTTATCTCAATGTTACACATGAAGACACTGAGGATATCTTAATAAATATTGCACTAGATTAAGACATGGCAACCTCAGTTGGTTCTCAGCTCTAATGAAGGAACCGAGGAGCTACATATCCAGCAAACATATGCAGTAGGCTGTGAGTAGCCAAGAGCTGTGGGAAGACAGAAGAGGCAAGTCTCATATAGGTCCAATCTTTTGACCTTTCAACACAATATTGTCATGTACAAATTTCATGCTGGAGAATCAAGCAACAAAACAAAATATCACCAAAAAACCCCTCAGTGTTTAAGTACAATTATTAGTGCATTGTACATTTTAGTTAGTACATTGTAAGTACATTGCTAAGTAAACCCAACAGTTTTGTGTTGGTTCCCATTCATTGCCATTCTGAGTGCAATTGCTTTGGAAAACAGTCTAGTCAGTCACTCCTATAAACACTGAGTTACTACACGAGCCAGAATATCTACTCCTACGTATATATGTCCATACAAAAATTCATACATGTTTAAAACAGCATTATACAGCCAGGCATGAGAGCATATGCCTGTAGTCCCAGGACTTGGGAGGTGGTCACAGTAAGACTGGGCTATACAGTAAATGTTAGCACATTAACGGATAAATAGATGAACAGACTCCAACTTATCCATATGATGGAATATATCTCAGTAATTAAGGGGGTGAGGTACTGAAGTATACTCCACATATGTGTGTTCATAGTGAAAACATGGTACTGAGTGTAAGAAACCAGACACCTATCATGTGATTTTGTTACATAAAACACCCATAAACGGCAAAGCCTATAGTTACAAAGAGTAGATTTGGGGTTCTAGGGAACTGCAGATGAAGGTAATATAGGCTTTATGGTTGTAAGTTCCTGTCAATCAGTGTGGAGATTTGAAGACTTTTAGAAGTTTTCAATGGTTTCTCACAGCCCCCAATTCTGTAGGCAGTCTTTTTACTGTGGCGATTGTTTCCTTTGCTACATACAAATACAGTCCTTGAAGGGCAGCTGTTCTGTTGTCAAATTTTCTTGGGCCCAGAATATGTCAGTAGAAGACAATATCCTGCTGACAGTCGTTCCAATAGAACAAGCTGTAGACCCTATTCTTCCTGTTTTTGTATTCCATGGCTCTATTGCTTAAATAAAGCAAAAGTTTCTAGGCAACTCCATCCTGAATCAGAACCCAGATCCCTGATTCTGTAAACCGTTTCATGTCCTCAGTTCTTTTTTTTTTTTTTTTTTTTTTTGGTTTTTCGAGACAGGGTTTCTCTGTGTAGCTTTGCGCCTTTCCTGGGACTCACTTGGTAGCCCAGGCTGGCCTCGAACTCACAGAGATCCGCCTGGCTCTGCCTCCCGAGTGCTGGGATTAAAGGCGTGCGCCACCACCGCCCGGCTCATGTCCTCAGTTCTTCTGTTTATCAGTCACACATTTTCCTGTGGGCTATCTTCTCCCACAAAATGTATCAGGCACATTACTAGCATTTCCTTTCATGTGGTTGGCATGGAACAGAGGTGGAGGAGACCAAATATTTTTTTTGGGGGGGGCAGAATGTTTCTGCACATCATGACAGTTTGGTTCTCTCAAGGGGTATTCTTCATTATTCTTCATAGGAGGTCCTCCTTGTGTGAAATGTAGCTTAGTTTCAAGAGAAATTTTGTACTTGGCTGAGAACCAGCATCATGGGCTGGAACTACACATTGATGGAATATTTGGGTAACAATTATAGTTCACTACATATCTTCATCAACACCAAATGCAGCAGATTTGAGAAAAGAACTTCAGAAGCAAGGTGGACAAGGACTCTTTGCTGAACAGGTGCAGATTCCAAGTGTCTGAGAAGTCATCTAGCAGAGAGGCTGGGAAGGACTTCCTCCTCAGCTCAGAACTTTTCTGACAACAAGTTACTCATACAGGGAAGAAGTCCAATAACACATGTGAGAGAGCACTGGCCTTTTCCACTGTGAAAGAGTCATTACATCTTGGGAGAGTATGTAAACATTCAGCTGCTGACATGTCATCAGCAGGGAAAGATGCTTGTAGCAGGAACCTTAACAGGTCTTATTAATAAAAACAAACCTGAAGCCAGGTATTGGGTGAGCGCTGGAAGATCAGAGAAGCAGAACAAGCCACAGCTATCTCACCTCGCCAATTCCTAAGCTGATTTGGTTTCCCCAGACTGGAAGCTTCTCAGTCTTCATCCAGAATGAATCTCAGCTGAACTGCTACTCAAAAGCCTAAAAGCTTAACGAGGCCAAAAGCTTCTAGTTTCTGGTCTTCACGCCTTATATACCTTTCTGCTTTCTGCCATCACTCCCTGGGATTAAAGGCTCACTTTCTGGCATTAAAAGTGTGAGTCACCATGCTTGGCTGTATCCTTGAACACACAGAGATCCAGGTAGATCTCTGCCTCTGGAATGCTAGGATTAAAGGTGTGTGCTACCACTGCTTATCCTCTATGTTTAATATTGTGGCTGTTCTGTTCTCTGACCCCAGATAAGTTTATTAGCATGCACAATATTTCGGGGAACACAATACCACCACAGATGTTACAGTACAAGCTGTAGCCTCAGTGGTTATCCAAGAATTCATACTTCAGAAAAGCTATATGAATGTAGAAAATGCATCAAATCCTCCAAGCAAAGGCCTAGCCTCATTACCCACAACAAAGTTCACATGGGAGTAAGACCCCATCAATGTGATTACTTAGTAGGAAGTATGACATCTTTAGAGAGAGAATTCACATGGATCTTAAGAGTGTAGTGAATGTGGGAAATCCTTTGTCTAAAGCTGCTACTTTTATTTTCTATTATTTTTTATTTATTCTTCTCTCATATAGTTTATTCCACTGCAGATTTCCCCTCCTTCCTCTCCTCCCAGACCCTCCCCAACTTACTCTCTCCCCTAGATCCACTCCTCCCCCATTTCCCATCAGAAAAGAGCAGGCTTCTCAGCAATATTAACCAAACATGGCATAACAAATTACAATAAGATTAGGCACATACTCACATATCAAGGCTGGACAAGGCAATCCAGTATGAGGAAAAGGGTCCCCAAAGCAGGCAAAAGAGTCAGAGATACCCCCACTCCCACCATTAGGAGTCCAATAAAACCACCAAACTAATAGCCATAACATATTTGGAAAGGACCTAGGTCAGACCCATACAGGCTCCCTGATTGTCACTTCAGTCTCTGTGAGCCTCTTTGAGCCCTGGTTAGCTGATTCTGTGGGTCATGTTATTGTGGTGTCCTTGATCCCTCAGCCCCCTATAATCCTTCCTCCCCTTCTTCCATAGGATTTCCCATGCTTAGACCAATGTTTGGCAAAGTGGTTACTCACTAAACACCAGATAGTTCATACTAGAAAATGACCTTATGAGTGTAACAAATGTGGGAAATTCTTCACCTAGAAGTCCCACCTCTTCTAACACCAGAGAATTCATAATGGTGTAAGATCTCATGAGTGTGATAAATGTGGGAAATTATTTAACAACAAATCCATTCTCATCATAAATGAAAGGGTTCACACTGGAGATAGGCCTTATGAGTACACTGAATGTGGGAAGTCCTTTATCAAGTGCTTTACTCTTGCTAGTCACTGGAGGAGTTGCATGGGAGACAGGCTTTGTGAATGCAGTGAATGTAAGATATCCTTTAGCTACCACTCTAATTTATTAAACATGAAAGAGTTCACACTGTAAGGTACAAGAAGCATACAGAACACTATATAGACTGGGTGAGAAAAGAAATTCTCCATGGTACATAATCAAAACATTAAATGTACAAAGCAAAAAAATAACACTAAAAACCTGCAAGAGAAAAGGACCAAGTAACATATGAAGGCAGACCTATTAGAATTATACCTGGCTTCTCAATGGAGACTCTAAAAGCCATAAGGGTCTGGGCAGATGTTCTACAGACTGTGAGAGACCACAAATGCTAGTCCAGACTACTATGCCTGGCAAAACTTTCAATCACAATGGATAAAGAAAATAAGACATTGCATGATAAAACCAATTTAAGCATTATCTATCTATAAACTTAGTCCTAAGAATGTCCTGGAATGAAAACTCCATCATTAAGAGGTTAACTACATCCAAGAAAATACAAGGAATAAATAATACCAGACCAGCAAATCAAAAGACAGGAATTACACAATACCCACACCCCATGCCACTACCACCATCACCACCACCATCACAATGACAAAATAAGAGGAATCTACAAAAAAAATGCTTATTGATATTTTTCAGTGCCAATAGTCTGAATTCCCTAATAAAATGACATAAACTAACCCAAATGGATGAAAAACAGGGTCCATCCTTCTGCTTCTTCCAGAAACACACCTTAACATTAAGGATAGACATAACCTCAGAGTAAAAGGATGGAAAAAGATTTTCCAAGAAAATGGATCTAAGAAATGGCTGGTGTAGTCATTTTGATATCCGACAAAATAGACTTCAAACCAAAACTAATCAGAAGAGATAGGGAAGGACACTATATACTCATCAAAGGAAAAATCCACCAAGAGGACATTGTAATTATTTTGTTTGTTTGTTTTGCCTTTGGTTTTCTAGACAGGGTTTCTCTGTGTAACAGCTCTGGCTGTCCTGGAAGTCACTTAGTAGACCAGGCTGGCCTCAAATTCACAGAGATCTGCCTGCCTTTGCTTCCCAAATATTGGAATTAAAGGCATGTGCCACCACTGCCCGGCTGACATTGCAATTTTTAACATCAATGTCACAAACACAAGGATCCCCAAGTTCAAAAAAGAAACATTACTATAGCTGAAATCACACATTGACCCTCACACACTGATAGGGGGAGACTTCAACACCCCACTTTCACCAATATATATAGGTTACCCAGATAAATACTAAACAGACAAATGCTGGAGCTAACTGGCTATAAACCAAATGGACTTAACAGATATTTACAGAACATTTCACACTCAGACAAAAGAATATATCTTCTTCTCTGCACCTCATGAAATGTTCTCTGAAACTGGCTACGTACTCAGACATAGAGCAATGAGACATAAGGCTAAGGATACAAGAAAACTGAAATAACATCCTGCATCCCATCTGACAACCACAGATTAAAGCAGGATATCAACAACAATAGAAACAACAGAAAGCTTTTGAACTCATGGAATTGAACAACTTTCTACTGAATGAGGAATGAGTCAATGAAGAAATTAAGAAAGAAATTAAAGACCTTCTAGAATTGAATGAAAATCAATATAAAACATACCCAAACATATGGAACAAAATGAAAGTGAGTCTAAGAGGCAAAAATCATAGCATTAAGTACCTACATAATAAAAAATCAGAGCGATCTCATACTAGTAACTTAACAGACCACCTAAAAGCTCTAGAACAAAAAGAAGAAACCACACCCAAAAGGAGTAGAAGCAAGATATAATCAAACTCAGGGCTGAAATCAATAAAATAGAAACAAAGGAATACAAAGTATCAATAAAACAGTTGGTTCTTTGAGAAAATCAATAAGATTGACATACCTTTATCCAAATTAATTTAAAGGTGGAGAGAGAACATCCAAGTTAACAAAATCAGAAATGAAGATAGGGGTGTAACAAGAGACACCAAGGAAATCTAGAGAATAATAAGAACATACTTTAAAAACATATATTCCACTAAATTAGAAAATCTAAAAGAAATGGGTAATTTTCTTGATGCATACTACTTACTAAAGTTAAATCAAGATGAGATAAGCAATTTAAATAGACCTACAATGCCTAATGAAATAGAAGTAGTCATTAAAATTCTTCCAACAAAGAAAATCCCAGAGGCAGATGGTTTTATTGCAGAATTCTACCAAACTTTCAAAGAGTTAATGCCAGTTCCCTTCAAATTATTTCACAAAATAGTAACAGAAGGAACATTGTTCTATTCATTTACTGAGGCCACAGTTACCTTGATACTCAAACCACATCAAGACCCAACAAAGAAAGAGAATTACAGACCAATTTCCCTTATGCACAAAGATGCCAAAATTCTTAATAAAACATTTGCAAACCAAATGCAAGAACACATCCAAAAGATCATCCACTGTTACCAAGTAGACTTCATCTCAGAGATGCAGAAATTGTTCAACATATGTAAATCGATAAATATAATCCACTATATAAACAAAATGAAAAAGAAAAATTACACTATTGTTTCATTAGATGCAGAAAAGGTCTTTGACAAAATCCAACACATCTCCATGATAAAAGTCTGGGAGAGATTAGGGATACAAGGGACATGCATCAACATAGTAAAGCAGTTTATAGTAAGCCTATAGTCAAAATTAATTTAAATGGAGAGAAACTCAAAGAAGTTTTATTAAAATCAGGAACAAGACAAGGATGTCCACTTTCTCTGTACCTATTCTATATAGTAATTGAAATCTTAGCTAGAACAATAGGCAACTGAAGTTGATCAAAGGGATATAAATTGTAAAGAAAGAAGTCACAGTGTCTTCATTTATAGATGATATGATAGTATACATAAGTGACCCTAAAATATTCCAGTGGGAAACCCCTACAGCTGATAACCGCTTTCAGCAAAGTAGCTAGATACAGAGTTATCGCACAAAAATCAGTAGGCCTCCTGTATACAAATGACAAATGCTGAGAAAGAAATGAGGGAAACAAAGTCTTTTACAATAGCCACAAACAATATAAAATACCTTGGGAGTAACCCTAAACAAGCAAGTGAAAGACTTGTATGACAAAAAAATGTTCTTCAAGTCTTGGAAGAAAGAAATTGAAGAAGGTATCAGAAAGTGGAAAGATCTCCTATGTTCGTGGGTTGACAGGATTAACACAGTAAAAATGGCCATCCTACCAAAACCAATCTATAGATTCAATGTAATCCTTATAAAAATTCCAACACAATTCTTTTTTTTAAAGATTTACTTATTTATTATGTATACAGCGAGTGTTCAGCCTGAAGGCCAGAAGAGGGCACCAGATCTCATTGTAGATGGTTGTGAGCCACCATGTGGTTGCTGGGAATTGAACTCAGGACCTCTGGAAGAACAGCCAAGTGCTCTTAACCTCTGAGCCATCTCTCCAGCCCCCAACACAATTCTTTATGTATCTTTAAAGGACAATTTTCAGCTTCATATGGAAACACAAAAACTCAGGTTAGCTATGATAATCCTGAACAATAAAAGTACATCAGGAAGTATCACTATTCCTAATTTCAAGTTGCAATACAAAGCTATAGTAATAAAAAACAACATGGGATTAGCACAAAAACAGACATATAGATCTAAACAGAATTCTCCAAAGAGGAAATTCAAATGGCTGAGAAGCACTTAAAGAAATGTTCAACATCCTTAGCCATCAGGGAAATGTAAATCAAAACTACTTTGAAACTTCCTTTTATACCTGTCAGAATGGCTATGTTCAACAAAACAAATGACAGCTCATCCTGGAGAGGATGTGGAGCAAGGGCAATACTCATGCATTGCTGGTGGGAACTCAGACTTGTATAGCCATTATGGAAATCAGTGTGGCAGTTCCTCAGGAAGATGGTTATCAATGTACTCCAAAATCCAGTTATACCACTCTTGGGAATATAATAAAAGGATGATTCATCTTACTACAGAGACACTGGCTCAACTATGTTCATTGCTGCTCTAATAATAATAGTCAGAAATTGGAAACAATCTAGATGTACCTTAACAAAAGAACGGGTAAAGAAAATGTGATTCATTTATATAATGGAGTTACTTTGTTAAAAAATGACATCATGAATTTCACATGGAATTAGAAAAAAATCATCCTGAGTGAGGTATCCAAGATGCAGAAAGATAAATATGGTACGTGTTTGTTTATATGTGGATATTAGCTGTTAAGTCGGTGATAACCAAGCTACAGCTGGTAACATCACAGAGGCTTTGTAGAGTAATAGACTAGTGGGTAAAGATAGGAAGGGAAATAGAACATGTACTTATGGATGGTTGGGGGTAGTGGAATAGAGGACACCCCCCACACAACTCATTGAACATGGAGAAGCTGAACTGGTGCTTACACAGTGCCCTCACCCCTACTTTCCAGCATCTTTGATACAGGAAAGTACTGTATATGCTATCAAAAGAGAAGCACACCAACCCAGCACAAACCCTTTGAGCTACAATGGTGTCCTGCCTAAAAGATACAGTAAGGCAACTATGGCACAAAGCTGTGGGAGTAACCAATCAACATCTAATTTGCCTTAAGGCCCACTCCATGAGATGGAATCAGTACACAGCATTGCTTGGATGCTCCAGAACCAGAAGCTATATAGCCTAGGAACCTAGGGTAAAACCAAATACTACTTTTCTAAAAAAAAGTAACAATAAAAAGACTCCTCATGATATTCTGCTATACTCATCAAGCAATGCCTTGGTCAGCCATCATCAGAGAAGCTTCCTTCTGCAGCAGATAGAAACAAATACAGAGATCCACAGCCAGATATTATATGAAGAGTGAGAGACCTTAGATCATTCAGCCCTAAATGTGATGTCTCCATTAAATTCTTCTGTTCAGGGACCAGAGAACCATGCAGAATAGGAGATGAGAAGAGTGTATGAACCAGAGGGGATGGAGAACACAAAGAAAACAATGTTCTCTAAATCAACATGATGAAGATTCATTTGAACTCATATACTGAGGCAGCATGCATAGGTTGCATAGATCTGCACCAGCTCTTCTGGGTGTATTTTATGGTTTCCAGTTTAGTGTTTTTTTTAATAGGATTCCCAAGTGTGTGAACAGTGCGTCTCTAATTCCTGTGCCTTCTCTTAGGCTCTTTGTCTTCTGTTTGTCTTGTCCAAGCCCAATGCAATAGTTTTTGGTTTTCCATATTGTTACATTTTATTTTGCTATATATTATTTTTATTATTTTCCCTTAGTAGCCTGTGTGTTTTCTAATGAGAGAGTGAGAGTGAGAAACTTTGGAATACTCATCACTAAATGTGATGTCTCCATTAAATTCTTCTGTTCAGGTCTAGAGAATCATGCAGAAGAGGAGGTGGAAAGAGTGCAAGACCCAGAGAATCTGGGATGGATCTGGAAGAAAGGGGAAGGGTGAAGAACTTATAGGAGTAGTGAGAGGGAAAATCATAATGAGGATATAGTGTGTAAGAAAAAAACATGTTCGATAAAAGGAAAAAATGAGGATAAATATCACAAGGTGACCACATATAAGCTGGATTTTATTCCAGTTTCAAGCATACATGGAGCTGAACCAGATTCTCTCACATGAGATTTTGTTCTCTATCTGAGACTCATGTTCTTAGGGTTCTCAGATACTTTCCTTTGTGTCATTCTCTCTAGACAAACCTTGAAGCTAATAACTAACTCACTCAGTAGACAACTGTTTTCCAGAGATACTCTCCAGTACTTGTTGTCTATGCTGCTACTGTTCTTACTGGTGAAACTATCACTTTTCAGCAGGGACAACAGATCATGGGACCCAGACTCTTCTCAGTGTTCATGTAGTGTGTTGGAATTCTGACATTGGAGCACCATGCTGGCAGTGGTGTCAATTTAGTAAGTAAATGCTACTCACAGAGAAACATCACCATTTTAGAAGAAAGGATTTCCCTCAGTAACACTGAACATCATTTCACACGTTTGTGGACTAGATTGTTGGTTTGTCACAAGTGTAGTGTCAACCCCTTGAGAAAGTCCTACAAGCTCTAAGAGACCACAGATGCCAGTCCAGATTACTATACCCAGAAAAACTATCAATCACTATAACAGAGACAGAAAAACATTTTATGATTAAAAAAAACCTAAGTATTTCTTCCACCATTCTAGTTCTACAGGAGGCACTAGAAAGAAAACTTCAATCTGAAGAGAAGGTTAACTATAGCCAAGAGGACACAAGGACTAAATCCAAGAAGTTAATCAAAAGAGGGGAAGAAATCTCATACCTCAATAGCAAAAACATGAATGAATAAACATTGTGCATTTATAACTCCCAATATTAATAGTCTCAACTCTCCTCCCAAAGACATGATTAAAATTTTGGGTTAGAAAGCATGCTTCATCTTTCTGCTGCATCCAAGAAACACATTACTCCATCAAGGATAGACATCATCTTAGTTTAAAAGGCTGGAAAAAGTTATTCCAAGAACATGGAATCAAGAAGCAAGCAGGTATAGCTATTTTAATATCTGGCAAAGTAGACTTTAAACCAAAACTAATCGGAACAGATAAGGAAAGACACTACATACTTATTAAAGAAAAAAAATCCACCAAAAGGATATAAGGAATCTGAACACTTATACACCAAACACAAAGGCATCTGGTTCATAAAAGAAACATGACTACAGCTTATATCATGTGTTGACTCGTTCACAATGACAGTGAATGACTTTACTATCCTGCTGTTGCTCTGTCTGAGGATTTGAGTTTAGCCTCTAGCACCTACACTAGGCAGCTCACAGTTCCTGGAACTCCATCTGGTGCTTCAATGTTCTCTTCTGGCCAGAAACATTTGCTGCTCAAAGAGGCTCCCCATTACCGCCCATTTTATACTGCAGTCTTCCTACACGTCCTCCTCGCCCCTCTAACTTGACGCTTTCTTTTCATGTAAAGCACTTACTGTCCTACAACACTTTGAATATCTTGTTTATCATTTGTCATTTTCCATCTTTCTTGACTGTGCTATCCACAAAAGAGGAGGCAGAATCTTTGCCAGCTTTTAAATCTTTATTTATTTATGTAGTTGCTTGTTTATTTGCCGTGTGTGTACATATGCCACAGCTCATGTGTGGAAACCAAAGTGCAACTTGTGTGAGTCTGTTCTTGCCTTTGACTCAGCAGGTCCCAGGGAGTAAACCAAGGTTCTCAGTCTTGGAGGCAGGTTGCTTTATCTGGTGAGCCATCTCCCTGGTGCCAGTCTTTTTCTTGCCGCATCTTGTGAACCCAAAGCGACAATGAGACACACATTAAGTGTCTAATCACGCCTGTGGAAGCTGTAGATGAAAGTTGCTCCAAATTCACTTCTGACAGTCAGACCATCACTTCTTGTCTTTTTGGTTAAGATCAATTGTCATACCCAGCAGCTCACTCTTACCCACTGGTTCTCATCGTCCCTCTTCTAGGTATTCATGGTGTAGATTTCACAGGACTGAAAAATAATCACATAAGAAGTAAAACTCTCAAGTCGGTAAGATACACAGCCCAACTTACTCTCACTTCCTAACCTCAGTGCCCTCATCTCCCTTGTCATTTTCTCCTGGTGTATTTCAGCCATCTCAGCTGGTGTTTTCCTCCATAATCCCCCTGCCCTGCCCGGATCCATCACTAATTACTCTAATCCCTTTCAGGGATTTGAACACGGTGCAGATGTTTTTCTGAGATGATTCCTAATCTCCATGCAGACTCTGTCACTGCACTAAAGGGTGAAATGATAATCACCTCCCAGCAGGATGACCTCACTGTGTGCCAAGCCTTTATCTCAGGGATGAAATGCCCTCCTGTGCACACACCCTGTGTGTGACTGAGGTGGCTACTGCCCCAGCGAACATACTTGGTAAGTTGTCTCCTTCTTTTCTGATAGATTTTTCCTCTCGAAATGTCTCAAGAAATATGATGTAGAACCACAAAACTTTTGAGACACGTTCTAGGAATGTTGTCCAGAACTGACCAGGAACCCGTGAGCTCATATGATTCACCTATTTTAGCCTACATGCGTGCATGGCTAGCTAGGATAACTAAAACTTATGTGGCAGCGTGCTGTCTTCAGTTGGATCTGTGAACATGCCTCTCAGTGTTTTCTGTAAGACCCACACAACAATACACTCTCTTTTTCTTTAGCTGCAGGATGAATCGTATTATGTCATTAATTTCTTTTTATGGACCCTTTCACAAACGTGACAAAAATGTCATTAAAAATTGACTAAGGCATTTCCAGGATTCTGGGGCAGGAAGAATTACAGTCCTTAGATACATCACCTGTGACTCTAACATGTCACCAAAGTGGCAGTGCCTTGATAGCCCTCCATCCCCTGTACCTATCTCCTGCCCAGTGAGATTCCAAGGCTGTCACCCAATCCAGTGTCCAGGCAGTGGAAACAGAGTCTGCTCTGGACCAGCAGACTTGAGAAGGAGCATTTTCCTTCCTTATTCTAGAAGTAAGATGTGTCCAGCTTATTTCTTGCTTGTGTGTCCACAGGGAACATTTAAACACAGAAAAGGAGGAAGCTGTTTGTGTTTCCAGGAATGACTTCAATTGTTAACTGGTAGCTAAGATCTGGCATCTTAGCAGGTCTGGGATTGAGAGAGTGTCTTGTTTAGGTGTGTTATTCTAGTGCCTGGACTTCATTCCTCAGGATAGCATGACAAGATTTTTGTGCACACACTTGAGTGTTCTTTTCCTTCTCATCCTGCACTTTTACTCCATTGTCGGTAACACTGGAAATAATGTTGTTTTACTTATGGGGAATAGGTTTTCTTTGCAATACCAGGAATTGATCCTGGAGTCTTGTGCATGCTGGATAAGCCTTTTATCATTGAGCAACATGCTTAGCCCTTTAAGAAATTCTGTTACAAGCATGTTTTATTGTTTAGCATTTCCTACTTTATCTCCTCTGTCCTTTATCCAGATTGTAGTATTTTCCAAAACCTAGTGACTGTTATATAAGGTATTAGTATAATAGCAGCAATTTTTGAACACATGAAAATTTCTTACAAAGATACTGATTTTGAAATTTTTGGATTTATTGATTTTACTTCATGTGTATGAGTGTTTTGCCTGTATGTATGTCTGTGTACTGTGTACCGTTCTGAATTTTCATGGATGTCAGAAGAGGTCACTGGAGCCTCTGGAACTAAGCTCTGGACTGTTGTGACCCACTGTTTGGGTTCAGGAGCTGAGGATGTGACCTCTGCAGGGACAACAGTGTTCTTAAATGCTGACCTATCTCCTCTGTCTCTAGTTATAGTTCTTTTCCTTTAACTTATTTTTGCTATTATCATTTAATTAAAATATTTTGCCCTTCCCTTTCCTCCCTCCCAACCATCCTATGTCCCCTCATTACTCTCCTTCAAATTAAATGGCCTCTTTCAGTGTTGTTTTGATGAAGGTGAATTTGGGAAAAACACTATATTTTAGGTGAAGTTTCTATCATCTTCTTTTTTGGTGGGGCATGCTTGTTGCTTTGATTGTTCATTTATTTTGAGACAGAGACTCACTGTATAACCTTGAAGAGCCAGAAGATGCTGTATAGCCCAGGCTAGTCTCTATCTCAGAGATTCACTGCCTTTGCCTCCTCAGTGGTGATATTAATGGTGCTCTCGATCATGCCTGGCTGGTTATTTTTTAAGGTTAACCTTTATATTTATGAGTTATATTTCACACAAATTTTAGTATTACATATGTTTAAGAAAAATCTACTACTTGCATATTAATATACTTATTTCTTCGACTTTTTGTTTGTGTTCATTTGTGTGCATCTGTGTGTGGTTTGGTGCAGTGCCTATGAAATCCAGAAGAGTGCACTGGATCCCTGACAGCTTGAGTTACAGGATGTTGTGGACTGCCTAAAGTGAGTCCTGGGAACTGAACCCAGATCCTCTGGCTGAGCATGACGTGCTCTTAACCACTGAGCAATCAGTCCAGTCCCACTTTCATATTTTAAATTTATTTGTGTTCATGTGTGTATGTATGCATGTTTTGAATGTGGAGGTCAGAAGAAAACTTGCAGGAATTTGTTCTCTTTTTCCACTCTATGGAGCCCATAGAATAAACTTCAGGCTTGGCAGTAAGAACTTTGCCTGCTGATCCATCTCACTATTCCCACCAAATATACTTCTAATCTAAACAAGAAGTATTTGTTGTGGCTGTGGTGACACACAAGGCTGTGGTGACTGGGCTTTGTGCTGTCTTCTTTGAATTGTTTACAGGCTCACACATGAGATAATTTTACTTAAAATTATTCATTTCTTTTATTTGTGTGACGCATGTTTACCTGCATGAGTTTCTGTGCACCACGTACATTCAGGAGCTCATGGAGGTCAAGGACATTGCATTCCCTGGAACTGGAGTTGCAGGTAGTTGTGAGACACCATGTTGATACTGGAAATCAAACACAGATTCTCTGCAAGAGTAGTCACTTCTCTGAAACTTCTGTCCCCTGTAAGAACTAATTTTAGAGACTATAGTTTATTCTGATCTTTTAAAGATACATAAATAGAGGTGCATACTAGCAGTCTATGCTTTCTTGGTTTTGTAAATAGTGATATTTCCTCAAAGGGAAGCAGCAAACAAGATCTCCTCACCAGGCAATGCCAGTTCATTCAGTCTTTCAGTGACCAAGGTGGAGAGCTTCCAGTTTTTGTGGTGGCTATAAATAATGCTGTAAGAAGACCTTGTGCATTTATAAATGATGTTTCTTTTTTCTTTCTGAGACAAGATTTCTCTGTGTAGTTTTGGAGCCTATCCTGGAACTTGCTCTGTGGACCAGGCTGGCTTCGAACTCACAGAGATCCACCTGCCTCTGTCCCTGAGTGCTGAGATTAAAGGCATGCAGCACCACCACCTAGCTTAAATGGTATGTTCTTAATTCACATTTAAAATGTATTTTGTGAGAAAAGTCATTTCTAGTTGTTTTTAAGCAGCATTTAGTTATTTTTCTGTTGCTGTGATAAAAATATCATGACAATGCAATTTAGAGGAGAAAAATGTTTATTTTGTCTTGTAGGTCCAGAGAAGCTGAGTCTGTAGCAAGTCTTTCTCTGTCCCACTTGCCGACTCCCAAATAACCACATGAAGACTTCTAATTTATTATGAATGCTCAGCCAATAACTTAGGCTTGTTTTTACTTAGCTCTTATAACTTAAATTAACCCATTTCTATTAATTTACTTGCTGCAACAGCACATGGCTTCTTACCTCATCTCCTACATGCCGTGTTTCCTCCACATCCAGCTGTCAACTCTGCCTTCTTCTTCCCAGCATTCCCTCTGCCCTGAAAATCCTGCCTAGATATTGGCTGTTTAGCTTTTCATTAAACCAATCACAATGACATATCTTCACACAGTGTAAAGAAATATTTCACAACATTTCCTCCTTTCTGTCTAAATAAAAAAGAAAGGATTTTTAACTCTCACATAATAAAACTATAAACAATAAAAACAATTATCAGGTAAGAACTACATTTACAATGTGCAATCCATTTGTCTTTGCCGTATTTGGAGAAAATACTCCATTATTTATTCTATCTTGATGAGTCCAAAGCTCTACACCTAGTTTACCTTTTATCATACCTAAGAAAAACTGCAAGTATAACTACCTAGTCTTCAACTCCATTAAGACTGCAGAAGGATATAATATTACCTGAGTAAACAGGAAGTACAGTGCAAACCCCTTCCAAACCTATAGAAATGACATATACCTGGCTGACTGGACAAGGTTCCTCTGCACTGTTGGGACATCCATTTTAGGCCTACAGGCCTAGAATATCTGGCATACTCTTCTATGAAGCAAGAGTTTTGAAGGATTGCCCACCTAGTCTTGGCAAAGTTCAGCAATTGCTTTCCTGTGTGTCCTGCAGAAAGTCTGGCAGACTTTTCTATGAAGTAGGAATTTTGAAGGACTGTTCCATCTTATCTTGGTAAAGCTTGACAGTCTTTTGCTTTTATGTCCTGCTTGTTTAGTTTGTATAGCATAATATCAGCAGTCAAGGCAAGAGCAGTTTCTTTGACCAGTGGCCAACCTTGCCACAATGAAAGCAAATTCCATATGGAGTTTCTTTGATACCCACCATCTTTTTATGAAGTATATTGGTGCTGTCAGGGCAGACATGACTCTCTGTCAGGAAAAGCCTTATGTTATTAAACATCTAAAATTCCATATTCTGTAGGTCTTTGTAGTGTTTGAAGACCATTTATCTATCTAAATAAATCTGTTTAGCCTTGAAAACATACCTACTAGGACTAGAGGTTTGATTATTATAGATGACTAACTGCTAACCTGCATTTTTTAATTATACTTTACATATTTAAATGAGCCACATAAGCACAATAACCCAAATAGGAGTAGAAATAGACATTTAGTATAGCAAAAAATTACCTTAAATTTGTATCAATATACCAAAATCCATACCAATGTAAAATATTTGAGATTAATAGTTGTCTTTTATCCTATATCAAAATTTTATATGCCCCCTAAACACTCACAAACATCCATAACTCACCAAATAACCAAACAATGTACCCCATCTCTTGAGAATATGGGTGTTGTATTCTCCATACTGCTTCCTGTTGTCTGGGAATGCTGGAATCTTTCAGGGACTCTGAAAGTTTTAGGACAATGGTCATGTCTTGGCTAGAATATTCTATGGGGCTAGACCATCTCAGCCAGTAGCCTTGAAGCTGTTCTGCATGTAGAACTCTGAAGAATCTGTGACAGAGGTACTTTGAGAGCCTGTATCACCAGGGCTACCCATTTTCACTGGTGTCTGGTTCTCTTGAAGCAAAAACAAATAAACTTTTAAAGGTAACAGACATACCTGCATTAGTACAAGTATATACAGTGTGTTATACACAAGCCAACCAAAGGTGATTTTTTTTTTGTTTTATGTTTGAGCAGATAAAATATTCATCACCTATCTTATAGTTTTTTTAGGTTTATTTCTTTGTGTGTATAGCCAGGACTTTCAAGGGATCTTCCCTGACCAAATTTGATCCTCTTTAACCTTGAATGTATCCACAGCCTTTCATTTTCTGTGGAAACAAAAGCATAACCTCTTTTTCAACCCAACATATTTTTTGACTTTCATTTTGAAGCTAAGACATTTTAAAAATATGTAGGTTGCCCTAATTCAGCAGTTTCTATAATCCAATATCTGCCAGCAGTTATTATTTGTTCATTAGCAATCAAAAAAATTCAAAGACAACACAATAACATACTGCCTAGTTATTCAAACTCCCTGTATATTTCCCATCTCTACATGACTTATTCTTTTTATTACTTTATTCTTTCTTTAAAGACTTTATTTTAACTATTCATTTACTTATTTATTTTTATGACTGTCAATATACTCTTTTTCTTATTTTTTTAAGACTGCACATAATGTTAAACATGCTGAAACCTGTTTAGAGTTTTTTTTTTTTTCGGTTTTTTGAGACAGTGTTTCTCTGTGTAGCTTTGCGCCTTTCCTGGAACTCACTTGGTAGTCCAGGCTGGCCTCGAACTCACAGAGATCCGCCTGGCTCTGCCTCCCGAGTGCTGAGATTAAAGGCGTGTGCCACCACTGCCCGGCGAGGTTTTTTTTTTTTTTTTTTTTACCTGAACCTGCTTTGCTGCATATCTGTAACCTTTTCTGTTTTCATGAGAAAAATCTTAACCTGCCACGTAGTTTAGTTCATGGTGAGCTGGCAGCTCAAGCCAGCAGAGTATGGCTGGGAGATATGTGTCTGTACTGTGGCCCACCTGAGAGAACGCAGTATAAGGAAGCCCTATATGTCTCCATTTTTGGGTGTTTGGAATCTTTTTATTTTAAGGTTTCTCTGGTATTATATAGAAATGCAGGCCTGGAACTTGGGCATCATTTGCAGCAAGTCTTTCTCTGTCCCACCTGCCAGCTCCCAAATAACCACACAGAGACTTCTTATTAATTGTGAAATTTCAGCCAACAGCTTAGACGTGCTTCTAACTATCTCTTATAACTTAAATTAACCTATTTCTATTAATTCACTTCCTGCCACATAACTCATGGCTTGTTACCTCACCTCCTTCATGTCATGCTTCCTCCATGTTCAGCTGGTGACTATGCCTTCTTCTCCCAAACGTTCTCTCTGCCCTAAAAATACTGCCTAGTTATTTGGCCATTTAGCTTTTTGTTAAACCAATCACAGTGACAGATCCTCACACAGTGCGGAGTAATATTCCAGAACGTAAGTCTGTCATGGGGTGGAGAGTAGAGTCAGAGTAACAGTCAGGGAAAGCATGAAGGGAGGAGAAGGAAAAATGGTTGATTACATGTTCATATACACAGGAAGAAGAGAGAGAACAGCAAGAGGTGCCAGTCTATCCACAGTCAAAGTTGACTCTCTCCCTCCCAGTGATGGACTTCATCCAGTAAGTCTCCACCTCCCAAAGGTTCCATAAGCTTCCCAAACAGCTCCACTAATTGGGAGAAACTGTAAAAATACCATAATCTATGGAGGACATTTTTCATTCAAACAACCACAAGTAGCAGTACATCTTCAAATTTCTCTGATTCAAATAAAGGAAACTCCCAGTCCCTCCTAGAAATGGATGCATTAGTTTCCATTAACTTAAACTGGGGAATGATGTTCCTCATTCAGACCACTGCTGGAATCCTTGCCAATTCCTTCCTCTTTCATCAGTATAACTTCCCATTGTTCACTGCACAAGTGGTGAGACCCACTAACTTGATTGTCAATCAGCTGGTCATATCGAACACTCTGGTTCTTTTCTCCAAAGGGATCCCTCAGACAGTGGCCACTTTTGGGTTGATATCTTTCCTGGGGGAGGCTGGGTGCAAAATTACCCTCTATTTTCACAGAGTAGCCAGAGGGGCCTCCCTTAGTACCACCTCCCTCCTCAGTGGCTTTCAGGCCATTAAGCTTCACCCCAATACTTCTGGGTGGCTGAACCTCCGAATTAGATCCTCAAAATGTATTAGTACCTGCTGTTTTCTTTGCTGAACTCTGCACCTCCTACTCAACTTCCATGTTACTATGATTGCAGGTGGTCCAAAGAATAGCAAAAACTTGAGTGCTAAAGGAATACACAGATACTGCTCCTCAACCTTTCCTGATAGACTGACTTTCTTACTAGCGGGAGTGATTCTATCCTTAAGTGATATTATGTGTCTGGTCCTCATGGCCTGGGCCAGTGGTTCCATGGTCCTTGTCCTGCATAAACACAAGCATCAAGTCCAGCACATCCACAGCCACAGCCTCTCCCAAAGGCCTTCCCATGAGGACAGAGCCACACGAACCATCCTGATCCTGGTGACCATGTTTCTCTCCTTTTACTCTTTGGCTTCCATCCTATCACTTTGGATAACCCAGACTGTGAACCCAAGCCATTGGCTGCTGAACACCTCTGTGCTGTTATCATTGAGCTTCCCCACACTCAGCCCCATTGTGTTCAGTTTCAGTAATATGTGTGTCCCTCATTTCTGCTCTCTCTTTTGGACAAAGAAAACAAACAGTCCAACTGTGGTCTCTGGGGTTTGAGTTCCCTCCAGGACATGTCAACTTTAGTGTAATTACTTTCTCTTGATATTTGTAGGTATACATGCTTGTTATTATGCTTGTTTCTCTGTAAAAACTTTGAGATTTGATATTATTAAAAATGATAATTATTGTTTCATTCTTCTTGTTAGATTATGGTGTAAACCTAAACAAATGACTATTCTGTTTTTTTTTAAATCCCATGCAATTACCATACAAATCTCTGATGTTCACACCCTGAAGACTAAGGTCATTGGATTTTGAGGTCAAGTACATCCTCTGCTACTTAGTCAGTTAGATCTCAGCCTAGGCTACATGAAACACTGTATTTAAAAACCTTACCATTTGCTGGACAGAGGTGGCACATACCTTTAATCCCAACACTTGGGAGGCAGAGACAGGCAGATCTCTGTGAGTTCGAGGCCAGCCAGGTCTACTGAGTGAGTTCCAAGACAGCCAAGGTTACACAGAGAAACCCTGTCTCAAAAAACTTGATGCAGGGGGGAGTGGCTTGGTCCTGCCCCAATATGGTATGCCAGCCTGTGTTGACTACCCAAGGGAGGACTTTCCCCCTATGAGGAGTAAATGGGGGGATGGGATGAAGAGAAGTTGGGGGGATGGGAGAAGGGGAGGGAGAGGGAACAGTAGTTGGTAGGTAAAATGAAAAAAAAATTAAAAAAAATATATATAACATGAAATGTAGTACTTAGCCAATTTTGTTCAAACTAAGTTGCCTTTAAGTACATTCTTTTTTACCGTGGAGTCATCACAGTCCTCCAGCCTTTGAACTCCTGATACTCCTGTTTCTTTCTCTGGAGAGCTGGAATTATTGTGTACATTCCATCACAACAAGGAATAACTGAATTGAACAGTAAAGGTTTTTTTTTGTTGTTGTTTGTTTGTTTGTTTTGGTTTTTTGAGACAGGGTTTCACTGTGTAGCCTTGGCTACATACAGTAGGGAATGGTCTCTAAAAAGCCCATTCATATACCCAGTAAAGGTGCTAGTCTCATTGCAAGGGGCGCAACAAACAGATCAAGCCACACAGCTGTCATCCTGAGTTTGGGGAGGGACAGAGAGGGCGAGCAATAAAAGAGATATTTTGACAGAGTGAGCCAGTATGGGCTTAGGGAGAAACCTGATGCTAGGATAATCCCCAGGAACCCACAAGTGTGTCCCCAGATAAGACTGCTAGCAATAGTGGAGAGGGTGCCTGAACTAGTCTTCTCCTGTACTCAGATTGGTGACTACCCTAATTGTCATCACAGAACCTATATCCAGTGACTGATAGAAACAGATGCAGAGACCCACAGCCAAGCACTGAAGAGTTGAAGTTGAAGAGAGGGAGGAGAGATTATAGGAGCAAGGGGGGTCAAGATCATGATTGGGAAAACCACAGAGACAGCTGACCTGAGCTGGTGGGAACTCATGGACTCTGGTCTGACAGCTGGGGAGCTGGCATGGGACTGAGCATTATGTATATTTTACCACAGTAAAAAGGCTACCAGTTAATAGCAATTACTTGAAAATTGAATGGAATCATCTGTTGGAGAGGGACTAAGCTCCTAATCACAGCATTATCATGAAGAGCTTGGAAACACCTTTCAATGTAAACGAAATCATTGTCACAACTCTATTACTGCAGAGACTGCTGCTGATTTTGGTCACTCAACTTACTGTTCAAAACAGTTTATTCTAGGTCTTAGATCAAGAAGGACACTGGAGAAGAGACAGAAGTCTCATTCTTTCCTTTGGCTTCAACATTCCTCAAAGGTCAGAACTCCTTCAATGAAGATGTTAGCACAGCCTGTGGTGATGCAAACTTGCCATTCTCCATGTCTCTTTATTCTGCCACCAATTTTCTCTCATGCTTGGGTCTTCTATTTTGTTCATTGATCATTGATCTGCTTTTGTGACAATACCATGATGTTTTTTGTTTTCTTTTCAAAATAGCTCTGTAAGATAGACATCTTTATGCAGAGATCCACAGCCAAGCACCAGGCTGAGTTCCAGGAGTCCAGTTGAAGAGAGAGAAGAGGGATTTTATGAGCAAGGGGCATCAAGATCATGGTGGGGAAACCTACAGAGATAACCAAACCAAACTAGTGGGACCAATGGCTGTGGAGCCTCCATGGGACTGGACTAGGCCCTCTGCACAGGCGAGACAGTTGTTTAGCTTGACCTGCTTAAGCAGCCCCTGGCAGTGGGATCAGGATCCATCCCTGGTACATAAGCAGGCTTTTTGGAACCCAGGACCTATGGTGGGACACCTTGAACAGCCTTGGTGCAGGAGGAGGAGCTTGGACCTGCCTCAACTGAGTGTACCAGGCTCTGCTGACTCCTCATGGGAGTCCTTGCTTTGAAGAAGGTGGGAATGGGGAGTGGATTGGGAGGAAGGCTGGGGGTGGTGCAGGGGGAGGGAGGAGAGGGGCATCTGTGGTTGGTATGTAAAACGAACAGAAATTTCTTAATAATAAAAAAAGAAAGAAAAAACGATTTACGTCTTTAATGGTAATCCCTTTAGCATCATTCTTTTTGCTCAAGATTACCTTGGTAACTCATGAACTTTTGTGGTTCCATATGAATTCTGGATTTTTTCCTGTTTCTGTGAATACTGTGGTGATTTTTATTAGGATTACATTGAGCCTGTAACTTTATTTTGGTAGTAGGGTCATTTTTACAATATTTTTCTACCTATTCATGACCACCGAAGGTTTTCTAATCTTCCAATGTCTTTCTATATCTTATTCTTTAGAAATTTGAAATGTGACTTTTAGAGGTCTTTCACCTCCTTGGTTAGGATTATTCTCAGAATAACAGAAGCAAAGCAGCACAGAAGCCATGTTCAGCAGGATGGATCAGTCAAAAGACAGATAGGACAACCCATCAATAATTCTTGAAGATGGGTCTCAATACATATCCCTAGGAATACTGTCAAGGGAACACAGACGCAGCTTCATTTGATAATCGTTAACAGCCTCAGGAATTCCCCTAAGGTATCTGTACTCAGGCCAAACTGAGTGTTTGGGCTGTAGGGATGAAAGGAATTTTAGGACTGGTTTGTGTGATAAGGACACTTTTTGTTTGTTCGTTTGCTTGTTCTTGAGACAGGGTTTCTCAGTATAACAGCTCTTACTGTCCTGGAACTTGCTTTGTAGACCAGGCTGGCCTCATATTCACAGAGATCCACCTGCCTCTGCCTCCTGAGTGCTGAGATTAAAGGTGTGTGCCACCACTGTCTGGCCAATAAAAAGACACTTTTTAATATATGAATATATGCATGAGAGTTAAAACAAAAAATGCTACTCAAAATGATATGATAGAAAGATGTAAGGAAACAAAGTGAGAGAATGAAAAGAGTATGGAATCATTTTAGTATTTATCTTTAGGTTTGATTAAACTCTATAAAAAATTTTAACTTTTTTTTTAAAAGATTTATTTATTATGTATACAGTGTTCTGACTACATGCCAGAAGAGGGCGCCAGATCTCATTACAGATGGTTGGGAGCCACCATGTGGTTGCTGGGAATTGAACTCAGGACCTCTGGAAGAACAGCCAGTGCTCTTAACCACTGAGCCATCTCTCCAGCCCAATTTTAACTTTTTTATGTTACTATTTAATACTCACATTTCTTATTTGATGTACTCTTTGTTATGAATAAGTTACTTCATCAAGTGTTTTGAAGATCCTTTTACGTTTTATTAAAGTAGGCTATCTATTTGATTGTTAAGAATTATTGCCTAGGACTTTGTTAAATATTTGAAAGGTTGCCACACCCTGATATGTGGCTACTCCACTGATGCAGTAAATCAGATCATGCTGAATTAAAGTACAGGTTTTAATGGGAAGAGCATTCTTGGGCGGTCACAGCGGAAGAGAAGAAACCATGAGGGGAAACCACAAGGCTGCTCCTGAGGAGGGGGCTTTAAATATCCTCCAGAGGAGGAGCTGCTGCTTGGTGGGCTTTCTTTGGGCAGGGTCTGGAGAGGGCAACTCCAGGGGAGATCCCCAACAGTATTCAAGATAAACCTATTTGAAGGTAATAAATGTTTCCATTTCCCCAAATACTTGTGAAGTTACTAGTTAAAACACATAATGATGCCTAAAATACCAAACATTTTCTCCCTTTTGGAAATCTTGGTGTGTGTGTGTGTGTGTGTATGTGTGTGTGTGTGTGTGTGTGTGTGTGTGTGTTAGCTAGGAAATATGGGTTTTTGTATCTTTTTTTCATACAATACATTTTGATCATGTTTTTTTCTTCCCATAATTCCTCCCATATCCTCCAAACCTTACACAACTTTTCTCTGTGTGTTTATTAAAATACAAAAAACAAAACAATAACAAATAAGAAACACACACACACACACAAAATTCCACAAAAACGGAAATCAAAATAAACAACCAAATATACCAATAAGACAAGAGATGCCCAAACAAAACAAAATAATTTAAAAAAATTTATAAAAATACTGGTGATTTTATTTTTTGTTGACCAACAACTCCTGGATGTGAAGCCTGCCCTGAAGTGTGGTTAATATATACAGTGAGACTCTGTGGTGGTTTGAAGGAGAGTGGCCACCACAGCCTCATAGGTTTGAATACTTGGTCAGCAGGGAGTGACATTATGTGAAAGGATTAGGAAGTGTGGGCTTGTTGGAGGAAGCACATCACTGGAGGTGGGCTTTGAGGTTTCAAAAGTCCAAACCCAGAGGCTCTCTCTTCTTGCTGCCTGCAGATCCAGATGTAGAACTCTCAGTTACTTCTCCAGCACCACATCTGCCTGCATGCTGCCATACTTCCCACCAAGATGATAATTAACTAAAACTCTGAAACTGTAAGTAAGCCCCAATTAAATGCTTTCTTTTATAAGAGTTACTGTGGTCGTGGTGTCTCATCTCAGCAACTGAACTCTGACTAAGACAGACTCCATGAGAGGAAACTAATTTTTCTTTTGCCAGAAGTAGCATAGACAGCTACTTGTTTAGGGATGGGAGCCCATGTCCACTTGCTCCTCTCAGTGTTATAACTTCATTTGGTTCAGAACTGTGCAAGGTAGTTCTCTGTGAATAAGTTCATATGTGCTTCAGTTCTATTGTGTCTGGAAGACACTGTTTCTTAGGAGTCATTTATCCCCTCTAAGTCTTACAATCTTTTTTTCTCCTCTTTTACATAGATCCATGAAACTTGAGCCAGTTATGGGTCTCTATGTTAGTTCCTATGTACTGAAAGAAGCTTCGCTGATGAGGACTGAGTAATGCACTGATCTATGGGTATAGCAGTATGTCATTAGGAATCATTTTACTGCTGTGCTCCTTTAGCTGAAGAATAGTACTAGATCATTCATTGAAGAAGGCAGAATTGCAAGCTGGATGCAGAGGAAGCATGGCATGTAGCAGATGAGGTAAGAAGGTATGAGCTATTGCAGCAAGTAAATTAATAGAAAGTGGTTAATTTAAGTTATAAGAGCAAATTAGAAACAAGCCTAAGCTATCAGTTGAGCATTGATAATTAATAAGAATTCTCTATTTGGTTATTTGGGAGCTGGCAGGAGGAAGAGACTCAGCTACAGATTCAGCTACTCTGGACCTAAAGACAAAATAAACAGTTTTCTCTTCTAAATTGCATTGTCATGATATTTTATCAAGGAACTGAAAAGTAACTAATATGCTGCCTTAAGACAACTAGAGCTTAAAGTCAGAGATGGTGATGCCTCCAGAGGTGGCTTTATTGTACAGGATTGTTTTATCTATCCTGGGTTTTATTTGTTTTTTTTTTCCATGTGAAGTTGAGTATTATTCTTTCCAGGTCTGTGAAGAATTGTGTTGGGATTTTGATGGGGATTGCATTGAATCTGTAGATTGCTTTTGGTAAGATGGCCATTTTTACTATGTTAGTCTTATCTATCCATGAGCATGGGAGATCTTTCCATTTTCTGATATCTTCTTCGATTTCTTTCTTCAGATACTTAAAGTTCTTGTCATACAGGTCTTTCATTTGCTTTGTTAGATTTACCCCAAGGTATTTTATATTACTTGTGGCTATTATAAAGGGTGATGTTTCTCTGATTTCTTTCTCAGCCTGTTTATCATTATTATATAGGAGAGCTACTGATTTTTTTGGGATTAATCTTATATCTTGCCACATTACTAAAGGTATTTATCAGCTATAGGAATTCCCTGGTAGAATTTTTGGGGTTGCTTATGTACACTATCATATTGTCTGCAAATAGTGAAAGTTTGAATTCTTCCTTTCCAATTTCTATCCCCTTGATCTTCTTTTGTTGTCTTATTGCTCTGGCTAGGAATTTGAGTACTGTATTTAATAGATACAGGGAGAGTGGACAGCCTTGTCTTGTTCCTGATTTTAGTGGAATCGCTTTGAGTTTCTCTCCATTTAATTTGATGTTGGCTGTCGGCTTGCTATAAATTGCCTTTATTTTGTCTAAGTATGTTCCTTGTATTTCTGATCTCTTGAAGACCTTTATCATGAAGGGGTGTTGGATTTTGTTGAAGGCTTTTCCAGCATCTAGTGATATGGTCATGTGTTTTTTTTCTTTCAGTTTATTTATATGGTGTACTATGTTGACAGACTTTTATTATGTTGAACAATCCTTGCATCTCTGCGATGAAGCCTACTTAGTCATGGTGGATAATTTTTTCATATGTACTTGGAGTCTGTTTGCCAATATTTTATTGAGTATTTTTGCATCAGTGTTCATGAGGGAGATTGGTCTGTAATTCTTTTTTTTTTGTTGCATCTTTGAGTATCAGAGTAGACGTAACCTCATAAAAACAGTTTGGTTATGTGCCTTCCTTTTCTATTGTGTGGAACAATTTGAAGAGTATTGGTATTAGCTCTTCTTTGAAATTCTGGTAGAATTCTGCACTGAAACCATCTGGTCTTGGCCTTCTTTTTGTTTGGGAAACTTTTAATTACTGTTTCTATTTCCTTAGGGGTTATAGGTCTGTTTAAATTGTTTATAGGATCTTAAGTTAATTTTGGTATGTGGTAGCTATACAGAAAACTGTCCATTTCTTTTAGATTTTCCAATTTCGTGGAGTACAGGTTTTTTGACCTGATGATTCTCTGGATTTTCTTGTTGTCTGTTGTTATGTCTCCCTTTTCATTTCTGATGATGTTAATTTGGATGTCCTCTCTCTGCCTTTTGGTTAGTTTGGATAAGGGCTTGTCTATCTTGTTTATTTTCTCAAAGAACCAACTCTTTGTTTCATTAATTCTTTGTATTGTTCTCTTTGTTTCTATTTTATTGATTTCAGCCCTCAATTTGATTATTTCTTGGCATCTATTTGTCCTGGGTGAGTTTGCTTCTTTTTGTTCTAGAGCTTTTAGGTGTGGTGTTAAGTTGCTAGTGTGAGATTTCTCCATCTTCTTTTGTGGGCATTTAGTGCTATAAATTTTCCTCTTAGCACTGTTTTCATAGTGCACCATAAGTTTGGGTATGTAGTACATTCATTTTCAATGAATTCTAGAAAGCCTTTAATTTCTTTATTTATTCCTTGACCCATTCATGATTCAGTTGAGCATTATTCAGTTTCCATGAGACTGTAGGCTTTCTGTAATTTTTGTTGTTGTTGAAATCTAACTTTAAGCCATGGTGGTTTGAAAAAGTACAGGAGGTTATTCCCATTTTTTTTTTTGTATGTTGAGATTTGCTTTGTGACCAAGCACATGGTTGATTTTAGAGAAGTTTCCATGGGGTGCTCAGAAAGAAGGTATATTATTCCAAGTTAGAGTGGAATGTTCAGATATCTATTAAGTCCATTTCAGTCATAATTTCTTTTAGATTCCTTCCTTCTCTGTTAAGTTTATGTCTGGCAGATCTATCCATTGGTGAGAGTGGGGTGTTGAATTCTCCCAATATTAATGTGTGGGGTTTGATGTGTGATTTACACTTTAGTAATGTTTCTTTTACAAATGTGGGTGCCCTTGTATTTGGTCATAAATGTTCAGAATTGAGACTTTATCTTGGAGGATTTTTCATGTGATGAATATGTAATATTCTTCCTGCTATCTTTTTATTGATTTTAGTTTGAAGTCTATTTTGTTAGATACTAGGATAGCTACACCAGCTTACTTCTTGAGTCCATTTGATTGGAAAGTCTTTTCCCAGCCTTTTACTCTGAGGTAGTGTCTATCTTTGAAGTCGAGGTTTGTTTCTTGTATGCAGCAGAAGGATGGACCCCAATTTCATATCCATTCTGTTAGCCTGTGTCTTTTTATAGGTGAATTGAGTCCATTGATATTAAGGGATATTAATGACCAGTGATCCTTAATTCCTGTTATCTTTTGGTGGTAGTGTTGTGTGTTTCCCTTCTTTTGTATTTGTTGGTGTGTGATTATCTATTGGCAGTGTTTTTATGGGTGTATTTGACTTCCTTGGGTTGGAAATTTCCTTCTAGTGGTCTGTAGGGCTTGGTTTGTGGCTAGGTATTGTTTAAATCTGCTTTTGTCTTGGAATGCCTTGTTCATTCCATCTTTGGTGATTGAAAATTTTGCTGGGTATAGTAGTCTTGGCTGGCATCCATGGTCTCTTAGTGTCTGCATTACATTTGTCCAGGACCTTTTGGATTTCAGAGTCTCCATTGAGAAGCTGGGTGATATTCTGATGGGTCTGCCTTTATAAGTCACTTGGCTTTTTTCCTTTGATGCTCTTAATGTTCTACCTTTATTCTGTATGTTTAATGGTTTAATTATTATGTGGCAAGGGGACTTTTTGGGAGATCTAGTCTATTTGATGTTCTATAAGCTTCTTGTATCTTCATAGGTATTTCCTTCTTTAAGTTGGGAAACTTTTCTTCCATTATCTTTTGAATATATTTTCTATGCCTTTGCATTGGTATTCTTCTTCTATCCCTATTATTCTTAGGGTTGGCCTTTTCATGGTGTCCCAGATTTCCTGGATGTTTTGTTTTATGACATTTTTGATTTTTTGTTTTTTCAACTGATGAATCTATTTCCTCTACTATATCTTTTATGCTGGAGATTCTTTTTCCCATCTCTTGTATTCTGTTGGTTATGCTTTCATCTGGGTTTCCTGTTTATTTACTAATATTTTCTATTTCTAGCATTCCCTTTGGTTTGTGTCTTCTGCATTGCTTCTATTTAAATTTTCAGGTCTTGAACTGTTTTCTTCACATGTTTGATTTTTTTTCATGTTTTTCTTGGCTTTCTTTAAAGGATTTATTGATTTCTTTCAATTTTTGTTTGTCTTTTCCTCAAATTCTTTAAGGGAATTTTTAATTTCCTCTTTAAAGGCCTCTATCATCTTCATAAAGGTATTTTTAAATCACTTCCTTTTGCGTCTTCTACGTTGTGATGTTCAGGTCTTGCTGTTGTAGAACTGCTGTGGATATTGCTCTGTATAAATAAAATGCTGATTGGCCAGTAGCCAGGCAGGAAGTATAGGCAGGACAAGCAGAGAAGAGAATTCTGGGAATAGGAAGGCTGAGGCAGAGAGACATTGCCAGCCACCGCCATGAGTACCAACATGTAAGATACTGGTAAGCCACGAGCCATGTGGCAAAGTATAGATGAATAGAAATGCGTTAATTTAAGATATAAGAACTAGATGACAAGAAGCCTGCTGCGGCCATACAGTTTGTAAGCCATCTTTCCAGCCCGTCTTTGGGATTCTTAAGTGCAGAAAAACATTTGATTGTAAAAGCTGTTGAGTTAAACCAATATGTATATTTTAAAGGTAGCTTAACTTCAAAATTTGGATGTAAGGATACGTTGCTTTGGAAAGGAGGCTCTGATTTTGTTTCCACAGAAAGCCAGAGGCTATGGATTTGTTCCCGAGTAAGATACATCAGGTTTGACCAGCCAAGACTCCCTGAAAGGTCTCCGATGACACCATGGCCCAGATGATCCAACATCCAGAATGGTTTCAAGGCAACTGGCTCAGATGATACACCCTCATGGACTACTCCATAATCCTAAAATTTTCTTTGTGTATCCATAAGATACAGTGCCCCCCCCCCCCCCAGCAGCAAGTAGTAAGAGAAGCTACGCCAAAATTAATATAAGTCTCTGTGTGTTTACTTGGTTGGGTCTGAGCAGTTGTGGGACTGGCGGGTTAGAGAGATTTGTCCTGAATGTGGGCCAGCCAGGAAAACTCTAGTTACATAGAGCCACTTCGTTCTGGTGGTTCCATATTGCTCTTTATGTTGTTGTATGTATTTTTTGCATTGGCATCTACACATCTCTTTTTCTAATAGGTGCAAGAGGTGCCTGTGTCTGTGCCTGGTCTTGGTCCAATCTGTGCTTGCTGTTTCTGTGTCGGGGGCCACTCTGGGTCCAATCTTAGCTCTTGGTCTGATTGGAGGTGGTAGGTTCTGTGTCACAGGGAGCTGCTCTTGGTCCAATTGGAGCTGGCAGATTCTGTGTCTCAGGAAGCCACTTTTGGTCCAATTGAGAGCTCTTGGTCCAATGACAGCTGGAAGATTCTATGTCTCAGGAGGCTTCTCTTGGACCAATGAGAGCTGGACCAGAAGTCTCAGGAGCCACTGGGACCTCAGGGGGATGTGTAGGTTTGGGGTAGGGCATTAGTCTTGTAGATTGCAGAGTCTGATGGGGAATTTCGGTGGGGGAGCCTGCCCACAGGAGTCTTCCCTGCTGACTGGCAACTTGGGTAGCAATGGGTAGAGGTTCCTGGGGACTAGTTGTGTCCCCGACCAAATATTCTTGCATGCATGATCTTTCAGGGGTGTGACCTGATCATCAGGGACTAAGGGCTTAGAGAAAACTGTGCCTCTTCTTATCTCAACAACTAACAATTGCCAATAGCTCCATAGCTAGGGTCAAATTTAGTGCCCACCTTCATTTTGTATAATGGGATTTGTTCTGGCTTGGACCTGCACAGATCTTGTGCATGCTGTCACAACCACTGTTAGTTCACATGTGCAGCTTCCCTGCTGTGCTCAGAAGACACTTTCCATATCCACCACCTCTAGTTCTTAAGTTTTCCCAGGCTCTTTTCTGCAATGATTCCTGAGTCTTTTGTGGAGGGGATGTGATAGAGAAATGTTTAGGGATAAGCATTATTATATAGTCTCTTATTCTCTGCACCTGGACAGTTATTGGTCTCTGAGGTAATCATCATCTGTTGCAAGTAGAAGCTTATCTGATGAGGATTGAGAGATGCACTATTCTATGGACATAGCAAGGGTTTGGAGTTAAATACTCTGTTCATTTAATGGAGGTAAAGTAATAGATTTTCTGTTAGGGCATATGGCCTGTCTTGGTATTGGTTTCTTGGCCCAATAATGGTGCTAGGAATGGATTTCAGCCTTTGGAGCAGGAATGAAATCCAATCAGAAAGTAGTTGGTTATTCCTATGATGTTTCATCACTATTACATCAGTGAGCATGTCTAGGTCAGTCATTGTTATTCTGCACAGTGTCATAGCTGGGTACAATTAATGATTACTTCTCTGTAGGTTTGAACGCAGCCACACAGCCTTCTGCCCCCTCTTCTCACCTACAGATGTTCTTTCTCTGCTTCTGATCCTGCCTCTAGAGCTGTGCTGTGTCTCCTAGACACCTTCCCATCTGGATAAAATTATACAAGCTCAGAATGTAGTTTTAGTTGTAAAATATTTGCTAAACTAGATAAAGAAAGATTTGAAGTAAGGGTGTGGAGGAGAGAATGTGTGTGTGTGTGTGTGTGTGTGTGTGTGAGAGAGAGAGAGAGAGAGAGAGAGAGAGAGAGAGAGAGAGAGAGAGAGGTGGTGAGGGGGAGAAAAGAGTATGTGTGTGTGTGTGTGTGTGAGGGGTGGAGGGAAGAAGAGGGAAAGGGATCTCAGGGAGAGAGAGAGAGAGAGAGAGAGAGAGAGAGAGAGAGAGAGAGAGAGGATCATGAGAAGGGAGGTCTTCTTGTTGGTGGGAAATAAAGAGGATGCCATGGGGGAAAAGCAAAATTGGGGACTAACAGTGGGAAGAAAGGGGCCAAGCTGAGAGTGAGGGACACTGGAGGGCAGGAACAGGAAGAAAACAAAACAAAATAATACATATGTAAGAAGCCAGCTATTTTGCATGCTCACCCAAAACATACTTACTTTTTTTTGTGAGACATCCATACAATGGGTAAAAATTTTTCATTAAAACATTTGAAAGAAATAGGTATCAAAGAATGGCTTGTTCACAGTGTTGGAGAACTCAAAACAGTCCTACAACACTGAGATGGACTGACAATAACATACGCCAATAAAGTAAAATAAGTGTGAAATTGTATAGCTCCACTACCAATGTGTCAAAAGCAGAGAATACACACACAAAATGATTACTTTTCTTCTCCGTTAGTGTAAATAGAACTCCCCTGCACTGTGAAAGTTAGCCAGTGGGAATGAAGCTTCCAGATCAATACAGCCTGATTTCTCTGTCACGTTCTGGAGGCCAGCCACGAGCAATGGTGATTCTAAGTTCTATTTTTTTTGAACTAGTACAACTTTTGATTATTAGTTCTCAAAGATTATGTTGTTGTCAGTGGTGGTTGTGGGTTTTTTTAAAAAATGTTTTAGTTGCTTGGGTCTTACATGGTAGCCCAGGCTAGCCTTAAACTTACCATTGTGTCCAGCCTGGCCTCAGATTCACAGCAATTCTTCTCTCTTAGCTTGAGAGAGTGGTCGAATTATTGTTTTACAAGACTATGATAGATAGTTCTCAAATTTCCACTAAATTCTTCTCTAAATGATACCTTATATAGATTTCTACTATCTGTGAAATCATGAAACCTATTAATCTCAGTAACTCATCCCATTCTTTCATATAATCCAACTATTCAGACACAAATACATGGTTCAGTTTTCCTCAGAAACATATAAATTATTGAAAAGGAGAAGTGGAAAAAGGAAAAAGTAATTCAATAGTCTTAAATATGATTAGATGAGAACTGCATAAATCTTTCTTTTTTATATTGGGTAAAATTGTTTGTTACTATTGATTTCAATGAGAATGGTACTTATTTAAATTCTTATTTCCTTTATTTCAGAGGATGAGAAATAGATTTTTGTCTTCTCAAGGTTATGTACCTATTTCTCATGTATATACTGCTGTTGTAAGACCAGTCTTTAGCAGCTCAGGAATTGGAGGGGAGCCACAGAGTCAGCGGACTAATCACTCAATTAACTTTTCTATCTGAGGGAGTTAAACTTAATTCTCAGGGCATGAAGAGTGGGGAAAAACTTAATTCTCTGAGCCAGTGAAAAAGGGAAACACACACACACACACACACACACACACACACACACACACACACACACACGCACCTTTAGGGTTTCTCTATCATCTTTACTTTTCTTTTATGTTATATATTCCAGTAAAATCTTTCAAGCAATAAGCAAATTACAATGTGATTACAGTCTAATTTTCAAGTGAATAATTGTAATGAATAGAGATGAAAAGCAACATGTTTCTCATTTTCCTTACATGATTAAACATTTTATGTATTACATATGAAAAGCCAATTATCTCCAAGAACCCACATACATTCACGTCCAAGCAACTTGTTATAGACTGACAAAGTGAAAGCAAGCAAGGTGTTTTCTCAGTCAGTTCTTTTATTGGCAGGCTGAATTTTGTGGTTACAAAAAAAGGATAGATAATTTTATTACTTATCTCAAAAAGTAATCATATAAAAAATCTTAAAGGATCACAAATCTAAACTTTTATATATAAAAATCAGTCATTTGGACTTTAAGTCCTCAGGGTGCATACCTATTCATCAACATTTTTTTTTTTATTAAATCATATCAGGAAGCTGAGGGCAGAAATGGGTTCAAAGAATTAATCATCACCTTTGATCACTTACCCATCCTGGTAATGACAGCCAGGCTGTCATTGTTTTTGTTCCCTAATCTCAACGAATCCCTTGCTCTGCTATTAAAAGTGTGTCTTTCTAAACTTCGAATTGTTTCCTAAGATGTTTTGTCCCAAAGCCATTAACAAAAACATCTTAACCTAACCTTGAGTCATTATTTAAAGCTTTGTTTTAGCTATTATGCACATCGACACCTGTGAACACATCTCCCAATACTAAGATTTAAAGAACTTGAGCTAGCCTAACCTCTGGGACTCAATTGTTTTTCTTAATCATTAACATAAGCCACAGTCTATATGGCTTCTCAAGAAAAACACATTAATCCTAGCTGTGTGACACTGCCCTGTTCCTATTTTCTACCTTCTTCAGCCCCTACTCTACTAGGGACAGGGGCAACACAGTATCCTACCTTTATCTGTATTAATTTCCCCACTAAACTAACCTCTATCACAATCCCTTTCTGCATCTGTTAAAACCCTTACTCGTCAAAATTCTATTTAAACTAACACTATTAGTGTATAAAATCATTACTTCATTTAAACAGTACAGCTTAAGAGGAAATCATCTTCATAATAATCCACAGGTTAAAATGCCCAGTAGAATGGGATATTTCCATGAGATAATCACTCTACATTAAAGGCAGTGGGGAATCCCAGAGCTTAAGTCCTTGGGGCCTTGCCTAGTCAAGATTCACCCATCAGAGCTTTACTTCCTGGTGGGCCAAACACCCAAAGCTCACTTGCCGCCTGCTGCTCCTCTGACATGGTCACTGGCAATATGCAATGTTGATATCCTAAGCATGTCTTATCACCTAAGTTAGAAAAATGATTACCTCATGCCACATAATATTGAAAGCCCTGGAGGATCAGCCTGAGTTGAGAGCCTCCCACAAATTGTATTATTTACCATTATCTGCCACCAGGCATTGTAACACTCATGGCACAGCAATGTGAAGAGAAAAAAATATCTCCAGAACTTTACTCCATTTATGATGTAGCCTCTATGATGGTCCATATGATTTTTCTCACTATAATTCAGGATGCTATTCAATTACTTGTCTTAGTTAATTTTCTCTTTATTCTGACAAAAAAATGATAAAAACAACTTAAGGTGGGAGGGGATTATTTCAGCTTGCAGTTTGAGTACACAGTCCATCATGGGAAGGAATCATGGTATCAGGAGGTTGACGCAACTGATCACATGGTATCTGTAGACAGATAGCAAAGAGAGATGCATGCCAGTTCTCAACTTGCTTTCCCTAGTTTATTCAGCCCAGGAATCTAACCAGAGGATTGATGGCTGTGCAGAATTAGATTGGGTCCTCTACCTCCGTTAACCCAGCTTTAAACTCCCTCAAAGATGTATCCAGATGTTTGTTTCCTGGGACTCTAGATCCTGTCAAGTGGACTATCAGCATTAACTATCACATTACCTAATACTTTCTGGTCCACGATGAGGCTAAGAATTGCATGAAGAATAAAAGAACATATGAATATATTAATGAACAAGAATCAACAGAATTTGAGACACAGATAAAAATATATTTTCTCGCCGGGCGGTGGTGGCGCACGCCTTTAATCCCAGCACTCGGGAGGCAGAGCCAGGCGGATCTCTGTGAGTTCGAGGCCAGCCTGGGCTACCAAGTGAGTTAGTTCCAGGAAAGGCACAAAGCTACACAGAGAAACCCTGTCTCGAAAAACCAATATATATATATATTTTCTCATGGCAGGGAAAATCGAGTGTGGAGATGAAGTTGGCAAACACTGACGAGTAGAATGAGACAGCATGGAGACATGTTGTAAAAATGTAGAGGTTAATCTCCATAGCCTTGGGTTGTTACAGGCTCCATAGGGAATACTAGGGTACAAGCAACTGAATAGGAGCTGACAATGGCGCACAACAGGATTGGGATGCGTAGGGAAGTCTCTGGCTTCCATCAGAAGTCAAGGAAACAATGGGCATAGCAAATAGGCATCACTTGACTCTTCTTCCCATAGAGGAACCTGGAAGTGGCGCCACAAACCCACATCATAAGATCAGATGCAGAACATCAGTGAAGCCAAAACATGAACAAATACAGTGTAGCTGGTCACACAAATATGTTATTCTCGATGTGCCAGAAATCTTGGATTATTCTTTGCCTTTCTGGTCTCTCATTCAGTTGAAGCAGTGGGACAAGAGACCAGCCTGTGCCTGCAGAGAAATTCATACCTCAACAGCTGATTGGATATCTTGAAGCAAAGATACTCTTCAAAACATGACGATTCCTAATTTCATAGATTTTTGGAGTGAAAACAGAGAGAAATCTTAATGTCATGGAACTGTTTAGCCAGTATTACTTAGCTGTAACAACTGTCAATGCTTAATTTACAGAGTCACTGACTTGTTTAATAACACCTGGTCATGTATGAGGCTAAATTCAATAAAGGATGAGAGAATATTTGATTTTATTATAACACACAAATCACCATGTTAAATTACCTTCTCCTACAGCAGGGAAAATGATTCTTGGGAGCTGATTTGTCATTACGGATGAGGATAAAAGGGCAAAATGTGGGAAAGCATGTGTCTAGGAATGTAAATATGTTGATCATCCACAGCCTTGGATTGTCAAATGCCACAGTATAGATAACTAATATGAAGGACATTGAGTAGGAGAGGACAAAGGTACAGACAAGGGTCAAGATGGTTTTTGTGGCTCTGTCTTCAGGTGAGACTCTGAGGGTGTGTTGTGCACTGTGGATGTGCTTTAACTGACTCTTGTGCCTACAGAGGATGCTTACCATGAAGACACTGGCCCAGATCATGAGACATAAATACAGACCATCAGTGAAACAAAGCAATGACAGGTTTAGTAAAGTTACAGTATTGTCAAAAACAAATGCTAGGCAGTACCCTAACTTGATTTTCTTAGTAACGTTATTGTTATTATGAGGACCAATTACACCTATAGTTGTTCTGCTGTTTAGAAGAGGATGTATAAGCCAGCTGAGTGAGCAGGACAGAACCATGTACTTTGAGACTGAGTCTTTAAGTTTCATCCACCTGGAGTTGCTGGGGCTGATTGTGATTGCTTGGAAGCAACTCAAGAGGCAGGTGCAGTGCAGGGAAATGGCCCGGGCCACTCGATTACTGTAGAGAGTGAGTTTACATAAAAGGTCACCAAGGAGATATCGCAAGCCCAGGTGTACCATTATGTGAGGAATTACTCTTGAGATAATGACCAAGGAATTGGCTAAAGTCAGATGCCTTAAAATCTGGTCTTTGGGCATCAGACTTTTTCCCGTGAATACAGACATGATATAAGGAAGAAGAACTGACCAATTGCCAAGAATTCCAACAGCTGTTTGCGAAAAGAACAAAATCCCCATTGGCAAGTTCTCAGGAACCATGTTCTTTTCACCTGAAACAGACAAATTTAACCTCATCAGTACACTCAGGAAGAAAACATTTAAATGTATATTAATTTTTAGTATCTCAAGTTGTATCACTATCTCACCATCGTTTCACTTGTTGTTTCCTCCACTGATAAATTTCTAGGATTTTTTTTACATTGTTGTATATTTATAGTGAGATCAGTCACACTTTTGATGAATAGATAAGAAACTGTAATGATAGAGACCCTTAAGTAGCCTCAGGTTTCCAAACTTCTCACCATAAATAAAAATGTATCATATATATATATATATATATATATATATATATATATATATATATATGATGGTTCATTATTGTTGTCTTTGTATGTCTTATTCTTGAAGATGATTCTTTGAAGAAATACCTGCGTATCTATCACGATATCAATGAGATTACACCAGCCTGGATACTGATCAATAGATTAATGGATACTGAAAATGTGGTGCATCAATCCTGGAGAGGTGGCTCATCAGCTAAGAGCATTTGCTCCTTGCTGGTGGCCATGTCAGAGGAACAGCAGATGGCAATTGACTTCAGGGGATCAATCCATCAGAAAACAAAACCCGGATGGGTGAGTCTCGGATAGGCAAGGCCTCAAGAGCCTCGACACCAGAATGTTTCCTGCTACTGCTGTGTCTTTACATGTCTGTCACTGCCATTTTTGTCTTGTATCTGGCATGGTGTGAATGGGTGTTGGGGGATCCCCACTGCCCTTAATACGGTATGATCACTTCTTGGAAATATTCCATTCTACTGGGCATTTTTGCCTGTAGATTATTATGAAGATGATTTCCTCCTAAGTTGTACTG
Organism: Peromyscus eremicus; assembly: GCF_949786415.1. Lineage (NCBI taxonomy): Eukaryota > Metazoa > Chordata > Mammalia > Rodentia > Cricetidae > Peromyscus > Peromyscus eremicus. The sequence goes on from NC_081416.1 coordinate 195,205,977, forward strand.
CATAACTGAAGCTATGATTTTATGCAATAATAGTGTTAGTTTAAATAGGATTTTGATGATTGAGCGTTTTTAATAAATATAGTAAGGCATTATGATAGAAGTTTGTTAAGTGGAAAAATTAACATAGGTAAAGGTAGAATAAAGTGTTGCCCCTGCCTCTGATAAAGCAATGGTTGCAGAGGATATAAACTAAAACAAGGAAGTGTCGCACAGCTGAAACACATGAGTTTCTCTTGAGGAGTCATGTGGACTGTGGCTTAGGTTAATGATTAAGAAAAACAATTGAGTCCCAGTAACACAGCTACTTAAATTCTGTTAATCTCAATGATGGGAGATGTGTTCACAGGTTTCAGAGTGCATCGTAGCCGAAACAAAGTCTTGAAATGACTTCAGGTTAGGTTAAGACGTTTTGATAATAGCTTTGAAGTGAAAAACCCAAGAAGGCAATCTAAAGTTTTAGAAAGGCCCACAGCTGAGTTACAGATTCATTAAGGCTAGAGATAAAAAAACAAAGCAGCCCAATTATTATTAGGTGATGTACTTTTCTTGCTAGGATGAGTTATTGATCAAAGGTGATGATTAATTCCTTTTGCCTATTTCTACCCTTAGTTTCCTGATATAAAAAAACTGTTGATTAGTGGGTATGCACCCTGAGGATTTAAAATAGAACTGACTGATTCTTTTTCATATATAAAAGTTTAGATTTGTGATTCTTCTATCATTTCTTATAAGATTACCTTTTGAGAAAAGTAATAAAATAATTGGTATTTGTAACCAAAATAACTTTCTTTGTAACCACAAAATATAGCCTGCCAGTAAAAGAACTGGCTGAAAAAATGCCTTGCTTGCTTATACTCTGTTAATCTATAACAAGTTGCTTGGACATGAATGTATGTGGGTTCTTGGGAAACTTGTTTTTCACCTGTAATATGTAAAATATTTAACCATGCAAGGAATATGGAAAACATGCTGTTTTTTACATTTATTAACTATAATCATTTACTTCAAAAATAGAATGTAATCACATTATAATTTTTATAGTGCCTGAGAGATTTTGTTAGGGTGTGTATATAAGCTGTAGAGGAAAAATAAAGACAGAATACAGAAGAAAGAAACCTTCAAGACAGTATGTGCGTGTGTTTTCCCTTACCCCCTCAGATAAAAGTCTTAGTATGCTGACTCTGTGGATCCCCTTTATGTCTGGCACTGTTGGAGACTGGTCCTCATGGCATCTGTAGCTGCTCTTGTAGAGGACCAGGTTTAGTTCCCAGCAACCATATGATGCCTACAGCTGCCTGAAACTCCAATTCTAGGGGATCTGATGCCCTCTTCTGATCTCTGAGGGCATAAGTCATGCACATGATACACAGACACACATAAATAAAATGAATAATCTATAAAAAGGAAAATGTAGTAACTGTATAGAGTAGAATGTTATTCACTTGTAGATAGAAATGATATTATGAAATTTGTAAAGAAATTATTGGACTTGGAATTTATTATATTATACAATGTAACCCAGATTCAGGAAGACAAATACTGCATGATCTCTCTCATTTTCAGGTCTTAGCTTTTAATATCTATTAGTGTATGTGTGTATACACACACACACACACACATATTTGTGAAAATGTGGATATAGGGCTTGAAATTAAAAAGATAATCTCAGGGGAGGAAAAATAGGTCTTGAAGACACGATGGTGGGCCAATAGAACACACATGTATAGTCAAGGCAGAAGTGCAGAGAGGGAGAGGAGAACCATCAAAAACCTATTACAATTTTTAAAACATAGCAAGAGCGCACTGGTTAGTACATGAAGGAGCCTTGCTCCGCTGCATCAGGGGAGCGCTACCGTGATAATGATTATGTGGAAATGATACAGGCTTATGGCAGTTAGTGGTAAATGACTGAGACTCACAGGGATCAACTAGTTTTCTTCCTGTTGGTGAAAAACCACAAAGGTCATACTCATGTTTTGTTGTTGTTGTGTGTGTGAATTATGAAGCTCTCTTAGTAATGGCAGCTTTTGATAGGAGATTTTTCTTTTGAGAGTGGCTGAAACCCTGTATTATGACAACAATAATAGAGTTGGGGAATTCCAAACATACTCCAGTATCCTTTTCAAAAGTGGGGGACACAACTGTTTATCCACAGTTACTATTGGTGTGTCTCACACATGACAAGTGAACACATATATCTGTGCAAGCCTAGATGGGAATTTTTACTGGAAAAAGAAATCAATAAGACCAAGTATCTGTCTTATCTCAAATGACCTAATCCATCAAGATACAGTGCCATATTCCAACACGTTGTGGGTTGTCATTTGTGAGAGTGGAAAAAAAATTGAATAATAAAAATGCTTACTTTCATTGGTTTTTAAAAATTAGTCCTTTATGTTCATATTTCATTAATATAAAAGGGGTGAAAAAGATGTTTGCTTCCTACAGGTCTCTGATGTTTTTCCAGCAGACACACAATATGAAGTTTATAAGTAAGTTGGGGCCACCCATCTAGAAAACATAAACCATATTCCACACAGTGTCATCAGTTGCCAAGTGTCTGTCTGAATGCAGTGCCTCCCAGAGGCAGAGATATTACAATGACCTGCTGGTGTACATTATAATGGCAGTGTCTCCACAATGTGAAGATACAACATGAAATGTTAGCCAGACAGATCTAACCGTCAGTTAAAGAGATAGAGTCAGAAATTGTACTACAAAGGTTAGGGCTTGAAACTGTATCAATGCTTGTACAACTCTGTCTTTGAGGAGCTAGCTGAAAAATTATAACCCAGAAAGAGGGGAATAAGAGGGAGGAGGGAGAGGGCTAAAGTGGGACTGTGAGAGTCAGTCTCTATCAAGTTAATGTCTTTGAAAGGCCAATCCAAGACCATCTCCCTAATCAACCAAGGAACATCCCTGACCTGAGCCAGCAGAGGTTGTTCCTTGACAGAATCCTGAGGAGGAAAAGTCCAGGGGATCAGGCATAAAGAAGACAGAACGGGTGGGCTTAGGAGGTCTTGTGCAGGCTATTTCTTATGCCAAGCAAACTTATTAAGAAGTACAGCATCTTGTATGCTAATTTCAGGGGAGAAACGGGATAAAATTAGAAGAAAGCTAATCAAGCAGAGGGTATCACAGAATACCTCAAAAGCACCACATATCAAGCACACCATGGCCCTAGACTGATTACTCCAGTTTTTTTTCCAGGGGTATAAACCAAGTTCCCAGGAACCACAATCTTAACTCTTTAAGGCCCTGGTCCCAGCTCCAGATTGGCCTTGCCAAGTTTGCTCCTCTGCATAGAACTAGGTTTCTTTTGTTCTTTCATCAGGGCTTCTGAGAGGTCTTGAACCAGCCTATCTTTCAATATATCTCCCCACCATGATGCCTTGAATACATGCACACGAAGATGATTCCAGTATAGGAAGATGTTTCTCATGGTCCTGGTGTAAGAAGACACTCCTCGTGGTTCTTCCTCTATCTTTCTTCTACTCATAGAAGTTTATACCAAGTCACACACCTGCTTAATAGAGCTTCTGGGGTAAAGAGCTGTTATGAGGTAGGAAGAGAGCAATCAAATACATTGTGTAGAATGAGAGCTTAGTACAGCGCACTAGCCTGAAATTAGACAGGGAGAAGGGGATAAGACAAAACATATTGGTTCACAGGGTAAAAACCATCAGGCTATTGAGCAATGTGGGAAAATCTAATAAGGTGATAGACACTGTATTCAAACCAGACAGCTCCAACGAGTCAGATTTTGTGATAAATACCATATTTGGGTTCAGTCATTTTACCAGGCTGTAATAATAAGAAATTAAATCAAAAGAACGGGAAACAGAATATGTAAACAGAAAACGGAGAATCTGGAAACAAAACAGTTCATCAGTAGACATGTGGCTCAGTACAAAATTTCTTCAACAATATGGAGGAAATGTGATAAAAGACCCATTCCAGAAGTTGAATGTCAGTAGGCTACTTGGCATACTTCCAAGGAGAACTCTCCATAAATTTATTTTGCCAAGCCAGAAAAGTGTCTTTCAGCCTGGGCATCAAGGGAGTTTGAGAAGCTGTGTCTGCAATCGTAGAGGATTCACATACAGAGGGAAGCGCTCAGAAGCACCAGTTCCCAGAATGCCCTGCTGCCCTGCTCCCCTGCAGTGTTCTTTGCTTGTGCCTGGCCCTGTCCAGCCCGTGATGCTCTTTTTGGGGTTCCTGGAAGTGACAAGACTCTCCGTCACCTTTTCACTTGAACCCTGGGCTCATGTCCTGAAAGTCTCAGACCACACCAGGAATAGTCAAATCTACACTAGTCAGCAGTTGGCTTTCCCTTCGGTTTTCAATCAGGACTCGTCTTCACAGTTCTCACGATGAGGTGCTGAGGACAGCAGTAACTGTGTTTTCTCTGCCATCCCCTAAACTGATACAGAAGGGTATTTATTGTCTCAAACTTTTGAAAAAGTAACTGAAAGAATTCTCTGTTGCTATGTTATTTTACACAGGAATTCCGATTTAGTCTGCAAGGAGAAGAAACAACCAATCACACTGTATGTGAGACTGCCTGCCTGCCTGCCTCCCGTCTATCTAGATGTTTTTGTTTGCATGAATATTTATATTATATATAGATATGAACGGTGTTGATGCATCACAAGATAGGAAGGGACCCTTTGGAGTTTGTAGGAGGCATCAGTTTGCACAGAGTGGGAAAGGCAGGAGACAGTCCATCCCTTGCCAGCAAGAATAGCTCCCATTTCATGTAAAAACCTTTTCAGGATCTTACTTCAATACTTAGCAACAGTGACTTTCCCTTATTCCCTTCTACCTACAGATTCTCCAGTCACCTGTGACTTTGTATAAAGAGAAAATGTACTTACCGTGTGCTCTGTGAAACACAGAAGTTGTTGTAGTGAGTGTTGTACTGGGCGATTGAGTCTGTTTTGTTGAGATGAGACTCTGGTCCCTCACTTATAGGTTTATAATTCCCTGGTCTTTTCCCTCACAGGACCTGTGATTTAACTCTAGATCCATAACAGCATCTACATGGGGAATTAAGAATACCTTTTCAACAGCCATGCTCCACTTACCTGTAAATGAAAAAAGTCCAGATTAAGACAGCAAATCCACAGGAGTAATTATAAAGAGTTGGGAAAAACTTTTCTATGAGTCCTTAGAGTACATTGGGTGTCACCAGGAGAGCCACACAAGTCCCGTGCTTGGGGTTGGGGGAGGCACAAGGCCGTTATATGGTTCTGTCTGGATTTAGACAGACCTGACAGCTTTTCTTCAACACCTAATATCTTGGGAGAGTTCAGAAGTTAGTAACTAGCATTAAGAAGTATTAAAATTGGAGATTCCACAGATCTTTTGTATCTCACTCTCTTAAAGTATTTTTTAATTGAAAAGAGATTCTTTTCTCATACAATATATGTTAATTATAGCTCCTCTCTCTCTACCCCTCCAAGTTTCCCCACCCCCAGATCAACTCTCTTTCTGTCTCTCATTAAAAAAACAAACAGGTTTTTAAGAGATAAAAACAAAACATAATAAGATAAAATGAAAACCATCCTATCGAAGTTGGACAGCCAAACCACTAGTTAACTAAAAGAGATCCAAAAGAAGGTACAAGAATCAGAGACCCACTCATTTACATATTTAGGAGTCCTGTAAAATACTGTGCTAATAGTTAAAATATATACACAGAGGACCTGGTGTGGACCCATGCAGACTCTGTGCTTGTTGCTTCGGTCTCTGTGAGCTCACATGCTTCATACTTAGTTGATTCAGAGGGCCTTGTTCTCCTGGTGTCCTCCATCCTCTCTGGAACTTACAATGTTTCTGTCTCCTCTTCCACAGGATTCCTTGAGCTCTGAGTCAGGGGGGATTTGATGGAGACCTCCAATTTAGACTCTCTCTCAACATATGAGTCTCTCCATCTTTTTCCATTTGCTGCTGAAGGAAGTTTCCTTGACGATGACTGGATAAGGCACTGATCTGTGAATATAACAGAATATTATGAGAAATAATTTTGTTAATATTTTTATACCCATAGTTTTTGGTTTTACCTTAGGACTCTGGGCTATCTAGTCTTTGGTTCTTGGATTCCCAAGCAGGGCTGGGTATGGGTTCCTTCTCATGGAGTGGGCCTTAAGTCAAATCAGACATTGATTGGCTACTCCAACAAGGTCTGTGCCTGTGTTGTCCTAGCATATTTTGCAGGCAGGACAGGTTGTAGGTCAAAGGTTTTGTGGCTTGGTTGGTATCCATGTTTCTGTTTTAGTATCCTACAGAGTACCTTCCCACCCAAACAGACTAGAATATAGGGATGAAAGCTCCATGTAGGCACTAGAGTGTCTCTCCATGTTCAATGAGTTGTGTGAGTGTTGTCCTTGGCAATGAGGCCCCACTGTAAGTTTTTGAAGAGCAAGAACTCTTTGTATTAATAACAGCTTGGGTTGTTTGGGGATTTCCACAGGACCCCCCTTGGCCAACAACCCACCTGAATTTTACCCAGTTCTGCCACTGGAAGCCTCCTCTGGCTACAAGAGAGGGCCCGTTGAGACTCCATGTCACCCATTACTTGGAGTCCTTATTAGGGTCATCTTCGTACATTCTAGAATGTTTCCACTGCACTAGGTTTCCATATCACCCCCCAATTCTAGATGTCTCTCTCTACGCTCTTTCCTTCTACTCCATCTTGCCCCCAGACTGGTACCCCCTCACTTCTGTTTCACCATCTCCCAGTCTGTGTGAAAAATCTATTCTATTGCCTATTGCCCCTTGGAGAGAGATCCGTATGTCCCCCCTTAGACCTCTCCTCTTTACCTAACCTCTCTGGGTCTACAGATTGTAGCTTGGTTATAATGTACTTAATAGCTAATATCCACTTGTAAGTGAATATATGTTATATTTGTATTTGTCTTTCTGGGTCTGGGTTACCTTACTCAGGATGATTTTTTTTCTATTTCCATCCATTTGCCTGCAAATATCACAATGTCCCTGTTCTTTTCTTCACTGCTGAGTAATATGCTATTGTATAGATGTACCACATTTTCTTTATCTATACTTCAGTTGAGGGATATCTAGGTTGTTTTTAGTTTCTGGCTATTATGAATAAAGTCTCAATGAATATAGTTGAGCAAACATTCTTGTTCTGGATAGAGTGTCCTTGGGTATGTACCCAGGAGTGGTATAGCTGGGTCTTGAGGTAAATCAGTTTTCATGTTTCTGAGGAACTGCCATATTGAATTCCATAGTGGCTGTACAAGTTTTTACTCTCACCAGCAATGGAGAGGTGTTCCCTTTACTCCACATCTTCTTCAGCATGAGCTGTCACTTGTGTTACTGATCTTAGCCATTTTGACAGGTAATAGGATAAAATCTCAAAGTAGTTTTGATTTGCATTTTCCTTATAGCTAAGGATGTTGAACATTTCTTTAAGTGTTTCTTAGCCATTTGAGTTTCTTTTATTGAGAATTCTCTGTTCAGATCTGTACCCCATATTTTAATTGGATTATTTGTATTTTAGTATCTAGTTTCTTGTGTTCTTTATACATATACATATACATATACATATACACACATACTATATCTATATCTATCTATCTATCTATCTATCTATCTATCTATCTATCTATCTATCTATCTATCTATCTATCTGTCTATCTAATGATATTGGCCTTCTATCATATGTGAAGATGTGGAGTTGGTAAACAAAACAAAACAAAACAAAACAAAACAAAACAAAACAAAACAAAACAAAACAAAACAAAAACCTTTTCCCATTCTGCAGGCTGCTGCTTTGTCCGAATGATGGTGTCCTTCTCAGTTTCATGAGGTCCCATTTATTAATTGTTGATTTTAGTGCCTTGCTAACAGTGTTGTGTTCAGAAAGTCTTCTCCAGCATCAATGTGCTCTAGGCTATTCCCCACTTTCTCTTCTATCATGTTCAATGTGTCCTGTTTTATGTTAAGGTCTTTGATCCACTTGGAGTTGATGTTTGTGCTGGGTGATAGGTCTGGGTCTGTTTTCATTCTTCTACATCCTGACATCCAGTTTGACCAGCATGATGTGTTGAAGATGCTGTCTTTTTTTTTTTTTTTTTGGTCTTTCGAGACAGGGTTTCTCTGTGTAGCTTTGCGCCTTTTCCTAGAACTCACTTGGTAGCCCAGGCTGGCCTCGAACTCACAGAGATCCGCCTGGCTCTGCCTCCCGAGTGCTGGGATTAAAGGCGTGTGCCACCACCGCCCGGCTGCTGTCTTTTTTCCAGTGTGTGTTTCTGACTTCTTTATAAAAAATCAGGTGTTCATAGTGTGTGGACTTATGCCTGGCTCTCCAATTTCATTGCATTAGTAAATGTGTCTCTTTTATGCTAATATTATGATTTTTTTATAGCTACGGTTTTGTATTATTGAAATTAGGAATAATAGGAGTTCCAGCAGATCTTATATTGTTCAGGATTGTTTTAGCTACCTTGGGTTTTTTTTTTTTTGTTTTCCACACGAAGTTGAGAATTGTCCTTTTCAAGGTCTGCAAAGACTTCTCTTGGTGGAGGCTATATGGGTCTGAGCTAGGTCCTCTGCATATATTTTATGGTTTTGTAGTTTAGTGTTCTTGTGGGACTTCTAACAGTGGGAATGGGAGTATCTTTGGCTCTTTGGACTGCTCTTGGGACCTTTTCCTCCTACTTGGGTACCTCATCCAGCCTGCATATGAGGGTTTGTACCTAGTCTTACTGTAACATGTCATGCCATGTTCGGTTGATATCCCTTGGAGGCCTGCTCTTTTCTGAAGGGAAATGGAGGAGGAGTGGATCTTGGGAAAGAAGGGAAGCATGTGTGCAGTAACTGGGAGGAGTGGAGGGAAGGGAAACTGTCTTTGGGATGTAATGTATGAGAGATTATAATAATAATAATAAAGAGACTTGTGTTGGAATTTTGATGAGGATTACATCGAATGTGTAGATTGCTTTTGGTAGGATGGCCATTTTTACTGTGTTAATCCTACTGATCCATGAGTGTGGGGGATTTTTCCATCTTCTGATATCTTCTTCAATTTCTTTCTTCAAAGAATTAAGTTTTTATCATAAAAGTCTTTCACTTTCTTGGTTAGAGTTACCCCAAGATATTTTATATTATTTGAGGCTATTGTGAAAGATCCTGTTTCCCTGATTTCTTTCTCAATCCATTTGTCATTTGAATATAAGTGGGCTACTGATTTTTGTGAATTAATTTTGTATCCAGCTACTTTGTTGAAAATGTTGATTATCTGTAGAAGTTCCCTGGTGGAATTTTTAGGGTCACTTATATATATTATCATATCATCTGCAAGTAAGGATACTTTGACTTCTTCCTTCCCAAATTATGTCTCCTTGATCTCCTTCAGTGATCTTATTGCTCTAGTTAAGACTTCAAATACTGTATTGAATAATTTGGAGGGAGCAGAAAGCTTTGTATTGTTCCTAATTTTAGAGGAACTGCTTTGAGTTTCTCTCCATTTAGGTTGATGTTGGCTGTGGGCTTGTTGTAAACTGCTTTTGTTATATTTAGGTATGTTCTTTGTATCCCTAATCTGTCCAGAACTTTTACTATGAATGCGTGTTAGGATTTTGTCAATGGTCTTTTCTGCATTTAGTGAGATGATCATGTGATGTTTTCTTTTAGTTTGTTTATATGGTGGATTACATTTATTCATATTTATATATTGAACCATCCTGAATCTCTGAGATGAAGCCTACTTGATCATTGTGGATGATCTTTTGAATGTGTTCTTGAATTTGGTTTGTAAGAATTTCATTGAATATGTTTTTTTTTGTTTTTGTTTTTGTTTTTCGAGACAGGGTTTCTCTGTGTAGCTTTGCGCCTCTCCTGGAACTCACTTGGTAGCCCAGGCTGGCCTCGAACTCACAGAGATCCGCCTGGCTCTGCCTCCCGAGTGCTGGGATTAAAGGCGTGCGCCACCACCGCCCGGCTTCATTGAATATGTTTGCATCTATGTTTATATGGGAAATTGTTCTGTAATTATCTTTATCTGTTGGGTCTTTATGTGGTTTGAATACCAGAGTAACTGTGGCCTCATAGGTCGAATTGGACAATGCTTCTACTATTTCTATTTTGTAGAATAATTTTTTTTTGAGACAGGGTTTCTCTGTGTAGCTTTGCGCCTCTCCTGGAACTCACTTGGTAGCCCAGGCTGGCCTCGAACTCACAGAGATCTGCCTGGCTCTGCCTCCCGAGTGCTGGGATTAAAGGCGTGCACCACCACCGCCCGGCTATTTTGTAGAATAATTTGACAAATGTTGATGTTTAATTGTTCAAGGAGTTTGTAAGTTTTTTGTTGTTTCTGTGCTGTTGATATCCAACTTTAACCCATGGTTTTCTGATAGGATTTAGGGAGTTATTTAAATTTTCTTGTATCTGCTAAGATTTGCTTTGTGACTGAGTAAGTGGTCTATTTTGGAGTAAGTTCCATGAGGTGCAGAGAGGGATATATATATATATTTGTGTTTAGATGAAATGTTCTGCAAATATCTATTAGGTCTATTTAGAGCCATTCTGCTAGTCTGTGTCTATTTTTTTTCAATTGGGAATTGATTCTGTTGATACTGAAGAATATCAATAACCAATGACTGTTGATTATTTTCATTTTATTGTTGCTGCTGGTGTATGTGTGTTTGTGTTTGAGTGTGTATGTGTGTGTGCCTTCCTTCTTTTGATTTTGTTGGCGTGAAATTTTTTTATTCCCTGTGTTTTCTTGGTTTCAGTTAACTTCTTTCAGTTGTAGTTTTCCTTCTAGCACATTCTGTAGGGCTGGATTTACAGATAAATATTGCTTAAATTTTCCTTTATTGTGAAATATCTAATTTCTTCCATCTATGGTGATTAAATTTTTTTATTAAGAAAAATTTTTTATTAATTTTACATACCGAAGATCCCCCTCTTCTCTCCTCCTGCTCCTCTAGCCTCCCCCTCCCAAACCACCTCCCATTCCCTCCTACAAGAAGGTAAGGCCTTCCATGGGAAGGTACATTTAGTAGAGGCAGGTCCAAACCCCTCCCCCTGCCTCAAGACTATGTGAGGTGTCCCATCATAGAAATGGGCTCCAAAAGGCCTGCTCATGTACTAGGGATAGATTCTCATCCTACTGCCAGGGGGCCCCTTAAGCAGATCATGCTACACAACTGTCTTGCTATGCAGAGGGCCTAGTCCAGTCCCATGCAGGCTTCAAAGCCGTTGATATAAATTTCATGCGTTCCCACTAGTTTGGTTTGGTTGTCTCTGTAGGTTTCCCCATCATGATATGGAACAGAGATGGAGTGGGAGAGCAATGAAAGGGATATCATGATAAAGGGAGACATCAAGGGAGAAACCTGGTGCTAGGGAAGTTCCCAGGAACCCACAAGGATGACCCTAGCTTAGACTACTAGCAATAGTGGAGAGGGTACCTGAACTGGCTTACCCTGATAATTAGATCAGGGAATACCCTGTCATCATGGAGTCTTTCTCCAGTAACTAATGGAAGCAGATGCATAGATCCACAGCCAAACACCAGGCCGAGCTCCAGGAGTCCAGTCGAAGTGAGAGAAGAAGGATTCTATGAGCAAGGGGCATCAAGATTGTGACTAAAAGTTTTGCTTTGTATAATAGCTTTAGGCTGGCATCAGTGGTCTCTTAGAGTCTGAAGCACATCTGTACAGGCCCTTCTTGCTTTTAGAGTCTCTATTGAGAAGTCAGGTATAATTATAAAAGTTCTGCTTTTATGTTGGTCTTTTTCCCCTGCAGCTTTTAATATTCTTTCTTTGTTCTATATGTTTAATATTTTGATTATTATGTGGCAAGGGGACTTTGTTTTCTGGCCAATCTATTTGGCTTTCTGTATGCTTCTTGTACCTTTATAGGCATCTTTAGGTTAGGAAAATTTCTGCTGTGATTTTGTTGAAAATGTTTTCTGTGCCTTTGACCTGGGTTTCTTCACCTTCACCTATTCCTATTATTCTTAGATTTGGTCTTTTCATAGTGTCTCAGATTTTCTGGATGTTTTATGACAAGAGTTTTTTAGGTTTGACATTTTATTTAACTGATGTATCCATTTCTTCTATTATGTCTTCAAGGCCTAAGATTCTCTCTTCCATCTCTTGCATTGTGTTGGTGAAGCTCACCTCTGAACTTCCTGTTCTAATTTCTAAATATTCAATTTCCAGATTTCCCTCAGTTTCAGTTTTCTTTTTATTCTATTTTCATTTTCAGGTCTTGAACAGTTTTATTCATTTCCTTCCACTGTTTGTTTGTGTTTTCCTGGTTTTCTATAAGGGATTCATTCATTTCATCTTCAAGGACCTCTATCATCTTCATACAGGCTGTTTTAAGGTCTTTTTCTTGTGCTTTAGCTATGTTGGAATATTTAAGTGCTGTTAAGGTAGGGTTGCTGGGTTCTAGTGGGTACATACTGTCCTGATTGTTTTGATTGTGTTTTTATGATAGTATCTATGAATCTGGCTCTGGGGTTAGAAATTACAATTTTAGATGCTGATATCTGGTTTTGTCTTTGTTGGGTGAGCATTTTGTTCCTTGGTTTCTGTTTCTTCTCTAGTTCTTAGGAGATCATGGTGGCTGTGTGTTGCCTGGAAGGAAAATTTCTGCGGACCTGATAGGTGTGCCAACCTGGGGTTCCAGATAAAATGTATTTCTGTGTAGTAGGAGCTGACACTTAGGAATGGGGATAGGCTAGGGGTCTGAAGGTGTTTAGAAGATCGAGGAGAGCAGAGTGTTCCATCAGGGCCTGCTTATTTAGTCTTCTTGGAATTGGGGTAAAAGAGAGTGAAGAGAGTTCATCCTAGAAGTTCTGCAATAGAGCTTCTGGGATGACAATTGGGGATTGGATCTGGAGAAACGGAAGGGGAAGGCAAGATCTGTGGTCAGTCTACCCTACCTGCTTTTCTGGCAGAAATGGCCTATGTGTTAACAGGAAGTGTCTGTTGGAGTTGGGGGCTGGGATGAAGCAAAGATTGGGAGTAGGGAGGTTATGAGGGGAAGGTCTGTGGGATCTACAGGAGATACAGATGGGTGGGAGAAGAAGGCTGAAGCAGGTGTTCTGCTGTAAAGAATGGGATGAGACTCGGAATTGGATTTGGAGAAGAGGAGGAGGTGGTAACTGTGTTCAGTTAGCTTGCCTATTTCCCTGGCTTGGGCAGCTGGTGTGTTCTCAGGGAATGCTTGCTCCTATTGGAGGCTGGGATAATAGGATGGGATGGGGGAAGGAAGGTCCAAGAAGATTTCTGTGGTCCATTGCAGATGGGGTCAGAGAGGAAAGGGAGACCCCAGCAGGTATTCTGCTATAGAGCTGGGGATGAGACTGGGGGATTAATCTGGAGGAGCAGAAGAAAAGGTGAAGATTTTCAGTTTACCTGCTTCCTTGGTAGGAGTGACCTATGTTCTAGCAAGGAGAGCCTGTTAGGAGTTGGGGGCTGGAATAAAGCAACAAGGGGAGGGTGGGGTGCTAGGAGGGGAGTGTCTGTGGGATCTAGGAGAGATCAGGGTTGAGGATGCTTATACAGGTGTTCTGCTGCAAGCTGGGGATGAGACTGGAGGACTGGATCTGAGACACAGAGGGAAAGGGAAAGATTTGTAATCAGCCTCCATGGTTCCTTGAAAGAAATCCCATGTTCATTTTTTTTGACATTCTAACAAGAAGTGTGAAGCAATAATTGTCATTTTTATTGAATACCGAGTCCCAAAGATTTTACAGATTAACAAGCAGAACAACAAGCATGTAATCCTACGAATATTGGGGAAAAGTAAGTTTATTAAAGTTTGCATGTCCTAGAGGGAATTCAAACCCCAGAGACCACAGTTGGACTGTTTGTTTTCTTTGTCCAAAAGATAGAGCAGAAATGAGGGACACACATATTACTGAAATTGATCACAATGGGGCTGAGTGTGGGGAAGCTCAGTGATAACAGTACAGAGGTGTTCAGCAGCCAATGGCTTGGGTTCACAGTCTGGGTTATCCAAAATGATAAGATGGAAGCCAAAGAGTAAAAGGAGAGAAACATGGTCACCAGGATCAGGATGGTTCGTGTGGCTCTGTCCTCATGGGAAGGCCTTTGGGAGAGGCTGTGGCTATGGATGTGCTGGACTTGATGCTTGTGTTTGTGCAGGACAAGGACCATGGAACCACTGGCCCAGGCCATGAGGACCAGACACATAATATCACTTAGGGATAAAATCACTACTTTTAGTAAGAAAGTTAATCTCACAGGCATGGCTGAGGAACAGTATCTATGCATTCCTTTAGCACTCAGGTTTTTGCTATTCTTTGGGCCAGTAATTGTAGAAACAGGGATATTGAGCATAAGCTGTGGGATCCAGCAAAGGAAACAGCAGGTACCAATACATTTTGAAGATCTAATTCTGAGGTTCAGCCACCCAGAAGTATTGGGGTGAAGCTTAATGGCCTGAAAGCCACTGAGGAGGGAGGTGGTGCTGAGGGAGATCCCTCTGGCTACTCTGTGCAAATAGAGGATAAGTTTGCACCCAGCCTCCCCCAGGAAAGATGTCAATCCAAAAGTGGCCACCGTCTGAGGGATCCCTTTGGAGAAAAGAACCAGAGTGTTCGATATGATCAGCTGATTGACAATCAAGTTAGTGGGTCTCACCATTTGTGCAGTGAACAATGGGAAGTTATACCGATGAAAGAGGAAGGAATTGGCAAGGATTCCAGCAGTGGTCTGAATGAGGAACATCATTCCCCAGTTTAAGTTAATGGAAACTAATGCATCCATTGCCAGGAGAGGTTGCGAGTTTGTTATATTTTAATCTGAGAAATTCGCAGATGGATTGTTATTTGAATTTGTCTGAATGAGATATGTCCTCTATAGACATAATATTTGAACAATTCCTCCCCAGTTAGTGGCACTGTTTATGACTTTTATGAATCCTTTAGGAGATGAAGCCTGATTGGAAGACGACCATCAATGGAGGGAGTGAAGGAGCCTTGAGTGTGGATGGCCTGGGCCCTCTTACTGCTGTTTTTCTTGTTTGTGTTTAGTCTTCCAGTTTCCTGCTCCTCCCTCCCTACTGTCCCTCACTGTTTTGGTTCCTTCCCCCTCAAAATATACTATCTGTCTGGAACCACAGGGCAATATAAACTCCTTTCTTCTCTAAATTGCTATCTGTTCTAATATTTTATCATAGCAACAGGCAAAGCAACTTAGCTTACTCCTATCACAAATAGAAATGTCTTTTCTATCAAAACCAATTTTTGTTGTGAATATGAACATCAAACAGATCTTTAGTCAGCACACAGTGACTTGGAACAATATTGTGGTGACGCACAGGAAGCTCTCCACTCTGGTCACTGGAAGTATTCAGTGTCAGGCACTGCCCTGACAGTTCTGTGCAGCTGTGGGCTGCTGAAGAAGTCCTGTCAACTGCTCCCCTTGGAGGAAACCACAGTATTTACAAAACAGAGGAATTATAGATTGCACAGACGTGTCTCTCTTCTTTTATCTTTAAAAAGTGAACGTGAAGCAGAAAATCACAAATACCTTTGTGAGAGACAGTAAGGAATGCAGAGAAGACAGCATGGAGCCAGGCTGCCACAAGGTATCTTACTTCTTGTTGGCATTCAAAAGTATGCGGCTCAGTGGGTAAAGTTGATGCCAAGCCTGATGATCTGAGTTTGATCCGTGGGACCTATGTAGCAAAACAAAACATTACAAGTTGTCCCCTTCCCTCCAAATGAACAACATGGCATATGTACACACAACCATGTCTATTAAAAATGTAAAATGAGGCTTGGTGTTTAAGAATACTTCATACTTTTCCAGAGGACCCTAGTTTAGTTTCCAGCACACACCTTGTTAAGTTCACAAGTCCCTTCAATTCCAGCTACAAGGGTTTGTCTGTCCTTATGGACTCCATAGGCACTGCACTCAGGTGTACAAATGTGTGCATGCACATGCACACACACACACACATAAGAAGAGAAGAAATACATCAAAGTGCATTTTCCTTAAACATATATAATGCCAAAACTTGTGTCAAGAATAAATCATAAACTTAAAATTAACCTAAAAAATAAAGAACCAGCCAGATACCAATCCTGGTGTGTGGGAGGCAGAGGAAGGCAGATCTCTGAGTCTGAAGCTAGCCTGGTCTACATAGGGAGTTCCAGGCCAGCTAGGGCTTCATTATGGGACCCTGTCTCAAGAAAATACATCAAATAAATAAGCAAGCCTAATCTTATAGAAGAATTCAGCATTAATCTAGTAATGAGGTGTTATTTATATTGAGTTTAAGCAGAATTATTTTAGCATAATTCCCTAGCATTCAATAATTGAATAAAATAAAAGTAAAATTTTAGGTGATAATATTGTAAATTTATTGTAAATGTATTTCACAAGTACATGTTATATATTCTGGATGTATCATATACATATAGCTTTTAAATAACTTCCTTTTTACCTTTTAGATTTTGAGACCAGGTCCTACTTTATAGCCTAGGCTGACCCCAAGGCCTGAGTAATCTTTGTCTCTACCTCCAGAATGGTGGGATTACAGGTGTGGGCCACCACACTCAGCTTAATTACCCATCTTACCAAAAGCAATCAGAACTTCTGAAAAATAAAAAAGTTGACTGTACATCTAAGTTAGGAGGTAGAGTAATACATGCAGAACCTCTGCACAGGAAACCAAATGTGGCACAAAATTCTCTACATGTGTGCATATGGAAAATCAGCACAGAGGAATCCCAATAGCAGTAGATGAGATATTTATGTATTAAATAATAATTGAAGTCTATTAAAAGAAATTAATGTATATGAACTACAGCTTTTGATACTACTAAGGCAAACACCTAGGGCTGAGATATAGCTCAGCAATTGAGCACTTGCTTAGAATGCACAAGGCCCTCGGTTCAATCTTATTTATCACACAAAAAACCCTCCAATAAGCACTGAATGACAAAAACAAAGTTAAGAAACTGACATTGAAGGAGTGATAAAGAACAAATAATGGGTAAATTATGGTTCATTTTGTACAGTAAATTCTTCTTTTGTGTTAACGTATGAGACAAAATTAAAGAATTTAGTTAGGGCTGTTCTGTTTAGTTGGCATTATTTAAGGTAGAACCAGATCAATCCATGAAATTCAATATACAATATGTATATAATATAATATGATGTTAAATATATGATGTTATTAAAATAGAAAGTTTGGCCAAGTGGGGTGGAATCTACCTTTACTTCTAGCATTCCTGAGGCAGAGGCAGCAGATATCCATGGCTCAAAGCTGGCCTGATCTTCACAGGGAATTTCAGGCTGGTCAGGGCTACATTGTGAGAACCTGTCTCAAACCTAACAATTCTCACCCAAATGAATGATAGGAAAAAAAATCTCTTAAAAAATAGTGGTTTTCCAAAAAATTAAAGTTAGGATCCTTCAAAACAAGAATTATCTTTCTTTTGGTAACAGAATTTCACTTGTTTAAAAATTAATGCTATTACATTATAATCAGTTATATAACTAACACTAACTTTTGGAAAATATGAAAATGTAGATAAAGTACAGGTGGGTTAAGAGAAGGAAATGCTAAAAACTGAAATGTTTCCAATAGGTACACAAACTTTCTGAGACAGGTTCTATCCAGGCACTGTCACTCTGGTCACAGGTGATGTATCTAAGGACTTTCCTGCCCCAGAATCCTGGAAATTAGTCTTAGTCAATTTTTAATGACATTCTAATTATATTTGTGAAGGATGCATTTACCTTCATCACAAGGGTCCTAGGAAGTTTCCATAGAAATGGAATCAGTGGTGTCATAAGGTTCATCTTGCTCCCCAGAGCCAGTAAGAAAGGAGCAAGGATGTATGGTTGTGTGGCTGTTACAGAAAATGCCCACAGGTGAATTCTCAGATCTATGGCAGCATGCTACCACAAGTTTTGAAATCTCCTGGCCAGCCTGGCACACTTGTAGGCTGAACAAAGTCGATCATTTCAAACCCACAGTTCCTGGCTAGCTCTGAGCAATTTTGTTACAGCCCATCTCAGAAAGTTTACATATTCATACTATATTTTTAAAGATTTACAGAGAAATCAAACTATCAGAAAAAAAGGAGACAACTTACCAAGTGTGTTCGCTGGGGCAGTAGCTACCTCAGTCACACACAGGGTGTGTGCACAGGAGGGCATTTCATGCCTGAGATAAAGGCTTGGCACACAGTGAGGTCATCCTGCTGGGAGGTGATTATCATTTCACCCTTCAGTGCAGTGACAGAGTCTGCATGGAGATTAGAAATCATCTCAGAAAAACACCTGCACCGTGTTCAAATCCCTGAAAGGGATTAGAGTAATTAGTGATGGATCCGGGCAGGGCAGGGGGATTACGGAGGAAAACACCAGCTGAGATGGCTGAAATACACCAGGAGAAAATGACAAGGGAGATGAGGGCGCTGAGGTTAGGAAGTGAGAGTAAGTTGGGCTGTGTATCTTACCGATTTGAGGGCTTCACTTCATGTGTGGTTATTTTTACATCCTGAGAAATTTACACCATGGACACCTACAAGGGAGACAATGAGGACTGGGGAGGAGCAAGTTGCTGGGTATGACATTTGGCCTTAGCCAAAAGGAATGGTGGTCTGACTGTCAGAAGTGAGTTTGGAGGAGCAGTCATGCACAGATTCTCATGTGTGTTGCATGTTATTTTTGGTATGTGGGATTCATTGAGAAAAGACTAAGGCCAGAGAGATGGCTTAGCCTGTGGAGACATTGCTGCCCAGCGTTACAGTCTGAACTTGATCCCTGGAACTCACACAGCAGAAGGAAAAAACTGACTCCCCAAGTTGTTTTTTGACCAGTACATGTGTGTGTGTGTGTGTGTGTGTGTGTGTGTGTGTGTGTGTGTGTGTGTGTACTTCTCACATGCATGTAAGAAAGTGCCTTCACAAGCATGCCTGGTGCCTGCCTGCAAAGTCTAGTCGAGTGCATTGATTCCCTGAACTGGAGTTACAAGTGTTTGTTGGTGCTGGAAACTTGTTGGTTCTCTGCAAGAGTAGCAAGTGATCTTAACCACTGAGCCATTTCTCTGGCCTCTGAATCTGTCTTCTTTCTTTTTTAATTTTTTTAAAATTCGTTTTACATACCAACCACAGATCCCCCTCTCATCCCTCCACCCACTCTCCCAACCCCCAGAATCTGTCTTCTTTAAGACAGTCAGTTACTTACATGATAATTTGGCAGTTTCGGAACTTGTAGTTTTGTATTTATTGGGTGGAATAATCTAGGTCTAAAAGTAAACACTGGGCAATAATTTAGTAATGATAACCCCACCTACCTGACATAGTTTCTTCTGAAAAGAGAAGTTCGGAAAAAGTTGTGCTATGTAATGCAGAAATTTCCAAGGTTGGAGATATCAGGAAAGTCTCTCATTTTCCTGTGGGTGTTTCCTAAGATTTTTATGGCTCATAAGAATATTCTGGGGGCAGGCCAAAAGGAGAACAGTGTGGGGGATGGGGTAAAAAATATTCTGTACAAATAGTGTATTTTTGGAGCATGCATGCTCATTCTGTCTCTGCTCCTGACTATGGATGTGATGAGCTGTTTCAGGTTCATGTTTTAAATTGCTCCCAATGTTTGACCATAAACTGGAATTAGTGACAAGATCTCCATTTAAGGGACTAAGCATGTGGCTGGAACTTTGGACAGGAACTTTGACATTGGCTGGTTGAGGAAGATGGGATGGAATGTCTGTATTGTTACGCCTTCAGATGACTGGCGAAGCATCACTCACAATGTTTATGAGCACACCTCTGTCTGTGTAATACAGACTAAGCCAACAGGCGTTAGGTCTTATAGACGCTGCCACTGCACTCCCGATGCCCTGGAAGCTGGGAGTTCTGAAATATTGAACCAAACTCTCAGAGGACTAAAGTCCCAGGTTCCTTTAAAAAAAAAATCTGTGAAAAAAGTGTTTGCTTGCATGTATGTATGTGTACCATGTATGTGCAGGTGCCCAAGGAGACCAGAAAAGGTGTTAGATCCTCTTGAACCGCAGTAACAGATGGTTGTAAATTGCCATTTGGATGCTGGAAACTAAACCCAGTCCTCTGCCTTTAACTGTTGAATTAGCTCTCCAGGCCCCAAAGACAAATATTTTAACAATTATTACATTTTTTTAAACTAAGAATTAAACTGTGTAAGCATAACCTTATGAGTCATTTCATCAGGAATATATACCAGGCCACATCTGACAATGAATTCCAATTTATTTTTTGATTTTATTTTTATGGATGTGGGTACTTTGTATGTCTGTGAATCATTTTTTGTAAGCCTGGTGCCTGCAGAGGTCAGAAGAGGGAGTTGGAACATCTGGAGCTGGAGTTACAGAAAGTTGTGAGCCATCATATAGGAACTTGGAATTGAGTCTGGTTACTCTGCAAGAGCAGCCAGTGTTCTTAACTGATGAGCCCCAAATCCCAATTTCTTTGGGGTAAATGTGAGCACATGTACAGTAAGTATATAAATTCTTAAGGCAACTGTTTCTTTGGATGTTGGGCTAGGAATATTAAATGCAAAAATCGGTATGGACCTATGCGTTGGATACAATCACTAGAAAATAGGCAAGAAAGCCTCTGTCTGAGGAAACAAGAGGCAAAGATGTTCCCTCAGCTTCTGCTCTAGGGTAATCTAAACATCCTTCTTTATCTTCCATGTCATGTACCCAATTGACATTTTTTTTGTCTTGTCATTACTAAACATACAGAGAGTTACAAATTTTGTCACTAATGCTTTCAACTGAAAGCATTTAAACAGCAATAAGAAAACATTCATTATAGCCTAGTCAAGAGTTTGTACACACACACACACACACACACACACACACACACACACACTTATGGATTTCCTTCCAGAGCACTTGTGAGGAGTACTTATAGGTGCATGGTTGCACTATAAGTATCGGAATCACCGTAAATTCTCACTCCATGTGGGGTATGTATACCAAAGTGTATACTGCGTCTAAATTACTCTATGGAATATGTCCGTTTGAATTTGTTTCCTTTGTAGCCTCTTGATGCCCAATGGGCTTCATGGTTTCTGAAATAAGTTACCAGTCATAGAGATGATCAGCCATACAACAGATCCCAGAAGTCCGGGGACAGATTTATTTAAGTATCTCTCCCTCTTCTGGAAGCTGTAGTCACCAACTCCCTGCAGCATGCCTGTTTTCTTTTAAACTAAGTCCACAGGGGTCAAGGTAGGGGGTGGGGTACCTTGCTGGGGAGCTGTGGAAACTACATTTCCCGGGATGCAATACGCACGCGAGATGTTGGGGGCTGGGTTGAACCAATGAAAATTTGGCATTTATTATTTTTATTATTATTTTTATTTTTGGGTGTGAGTGTGTGTGTGTCTCCGGGCGCGCGCGTGTGGTTTGTGCCTGGAGCTGGACTTCCGGCGTGTTCTTCCTCTTGGCGGTCGTTTTGGCGTTTCTGGGGTTTGTTTACCTAGCTGGAAGCTCGGGGCGAGGTGAGCGGTCCGGGCTGGCGGAGCGCAGCGAGCTACACTGCGGTACAGAGGCCCAGCGGAGGCCCAGCGACTCTTCCCACATGAGCCGCGCAGGGCTGAAGGAACAGACCTCGGCGACCCGGTCCCTGCTCCCGCTGCAGAGTCCAATGGCTGTGGCCACATACCGGGACCCGAGGCAGGTAAGTGCTGCGTCCTGCGGGTCTCACCCGAGTGCTAGAGCCCGAAGAGAGGCTCCATCATGACCCTGGGGTTCATAGCTGGTGTCCCGGGGAGAAGATGCTGTGGGTTGGGGCGCGTAGCCCCCATTCCTAACATCTGTGTGCTGGGGTTGTGACTATTGCAATGTGCAAAGGCCTGGAAGGGGCGGCTGGGCAGAGAAGATACGGAGTCCCGGTGTCCAAGTGCCTGCAGAAACAGTTGTGAGGCCTCGTGGCACCTGTGGAATTTGATTTTAATTCTTAGGACCCTGGAGCCAGTGAGAATTGTGAACAGTGACCATGTCTGGAAATAGAATTGTAAATTTTCCAAAAGTTACTCAGAGGAAGAACGAACAGGAAGAGACATGATAGGAGAGAGTCGAGTGCTTGTCACAGCTGAGATTCAGCACTGTGGACCGCAGCATAGACAATCTTCAGTCATACCAGCCCATCTAGCCCCAGGGTGGGCAGGGCCACTCAGTGACTGGAGCCTGTGAGATGAAACCTTCATGTGGTCGCCTTTTATCTATCTATCTGTCTGTCTGTCTGTCTATCTATCTACCTACCTACCTATCTATATCTATCTATCTATTTTTTATTTTTTATTTTAAGGTTCCCTTGACTTCAAAACCAGTTATGGGGCCAGGCCTGGTAAGTGGAACCTGCCATAACCCCCATCCTACCTATACAGATTTTGGTTTGCCATGTCCTTGGTCTGTTCTGTCTGTGCTCCCTAGTATAGCTCTTGGGCCTTGCAGACTTGAACAGGTTAGGTACACAACCCAGAGTTTTGTATGTAGGCTGAGGGTTGTATGAAATTGTTGGCAAGCATGAACGGAGGTGTAGAAGGTTGCTTCTCCCACATGTGCCAGTATATGCCTAAGCCTGAAGGGGAGATTGAATTAGTTCAGGATGTGCAGGCTTCCTTTCTCCTTGGAATAGGGGTCAGTGGGGTGCAGGAGTCAGACCCAGAATCTCTCTCTGAAAAACCGGAATGTATACTTTGTATGTGAATATGGCGACGAGAGATTTGAATGTGGAGGAAGCTGGCAAGCCAACCCAATCTCCTCAGGCTCCTTGTGGCCACTGCACAGGAAACCAGCCGTGGAGATAGTACTGTGTTGACACTCATTCTGGGGAAACCTGAACAAATGTCTCTACATCCCAGATAGGGAACCCAAGGAAGGATACCACCAAAGTCCAACTTGGTGAAAGATTTATGGGGGTTACTTACAGGTGTAGAAATGACTCAAAGGTAAGTTGTGTTAACAAAAGCCCACCCAGCATGGGTTGATGACCCATGAAAGCTGGAACCCTGGAGCACACAGTACAGCTTGCAGGTGGCATGACAGGTTGTAGTGTCCATTCCAGGCTTCACAGCTGGTCTGGTGTCTTCAGCAGTTTTTACTGTTTGTATAAACTTGGGCTGAAAGGGGCAAGCATGTCACTATGCAGCACAAGCTGGCTTTGAATCTGTGGCAGTCTTCCTGCCCCAGCCTCTCAAGTGCTGGAGTTATAGGCATTAGTCATCATACTTGGCTTCTACTAGTGATGGTTGGTGGGTGAGGTTGAACCAAGGAATAGCACACGGTAGGATACCATTGTTACCGGGTTGGGGCTGCTGTGTAGTGGGGTCTGTGAGAGGTTTGGAGGGTATGTTGGTTCCTGTTTGAATTTCCTAAGGACTCTCTGGATCCCACGTGCTGAGGACCCAGTGGGTCGGCCAAGGAGCTGCACTCAGTGTGTACCTGTCGTTGTATGTCAGCAAGGATAGAGAGATATGTGGAACAGAGTCCTGTGCATGTGGGATGGAAATGTCAACTGATGACCTCAGAGCCCTCACGTTGAGGACATAGGAATGAAGGTTGCAAATCCTTGTGTAGTTGTATGTAGGATGAAGGATGTGGAGGACTTCAGGCCAATTCTATGGAAGTAAAGCATGCAGCTCCATGTCACGGCTGGAGTTAGGCGATGCTTATTGTCCTTCTACCTGTTGGTGCTGTGCATGGGTGGTCAGTGATCATTGAGACTGAGAGAGGCTGGGAGTAAGTGGTACTCAGGTCTGATATTTCCTCATGGCAAGATAGGATTGGATGGGAGATATACATTACCTTGGAGGCTTCACAAGGAAATGGATCATAATGTTTTTCCTATCATGCAGGGCTGTGTGATCTTTAAGGCTGTAGCTGTGGGAATATAGTCATACAAGAAAAATATGATTCAAAGTGCTGGGTATGAGTCTGGGGAGGTGGCTCAGTGGGTAAAGTACTTGCTTTTAATGTAGGACGACCTGAGTTCAGATTTCCAGCACCCATATAAAGTGTGCATGCGGGGTGGGGGTGGGGAGGCACGGGGACTGAGGGTGGGGAACAGAAACAGGGAGATCTCTGGAGTTCACTGCCTAGCCAGTCTGGTTGAACTGGTGAGTTCCAGGTTCAGTGAGAAGGCTTGTCTCAAAAGATAAGGTAGAGAGTAATTGAATTGAACATGACACCCAACATTGACCTCTTGCCTCCACGAATGAATGTATACTTGTGTACAGAGTGCTGTGTGCAGAGGTAGTGTGAACTGATTGCCCAGGAGCAGTAAGAAGTCATAGGATAAAGAGGGAGCCCATGTTCCTTGGGTCTAAGGACTTTTAGGGTCCTCAGGGATATTGTCTGACAAGTCAAAATTCAAGTTAGCTTATTTTTTCTATGACCATTTTTCTCCCCAACCAGTATCTGTGACAGCCGCAGCATTGGCAGGAGAGGGTAGCGGCCTTCATCTTAGGCCTAGAGGTTAGATTTCAGCTCTCTGTTTATATCCCCGTATTTCTGTGTAAGGGAACGATGTCAGTGAGCAGAGTGAGCATCAGGGGCATTGGGTTGAGTGTCTCCTCTGATATGAAATGGAAAGGACAGTGAGCAAGTGATGTATATTGGGGCAACAGGATGTACTTGGATTTCTGAAAGGGAAACTGATCATATGATAAATTGTTTTCACTGTGATAGGGTGTGACCTTTGAGGATGTGGCCATTCACTTCTCCCAGGAAGAGTGGGTGCTCCTTGATAAGGCCCAGAGGTTCCTCTACTGCAGTGTGATGGTGGAGAACCTTGCACTTGTGGCTTCTCTGGGTAAGATCCTCGCATCCCTCCCAGTGTCCTAAGTGGTTTCTGACTTTACTTTCTACCTGAGAGTGACTACTTTCTCTGGAGTCATAACAACTCGAAATTTCTCTCTGTGAGGGTGACTGCCCACATCAGTAGCATCCTATGCCTTGGTCCCTGCCTAATTACAATACCTATCATTTCTTTCTTTTCTTTTTCCTTTTCCTTTTCTTTCTTTTTTCTTCTTTGAGACAGGGTCTCTCTCTATAATCCTGGATATACTGGAACTCACTATGTAGACCAGGCTGGCCTTGAATTCCTCAGAGATCTGCATGCCTCTGCCTCCCAAGTACTGGAATTAAAGGTGTGCCCCAGGCTTAGTTGTTATTTCCTTATGGCTGCCTTTGTGAGGAATTGCCAGCATTGTAATGTTTATTTTTAAATGAATCATGAGCTATTCTTAAAGGACCCTTCAGTGTTTAGTTCTGTTTTCTTCCCATATACGATTTTATGTTAAATTGCTGTAAGTTAGTACTGGTACTCACTTGCTTTTTCTTTTCTTCCTCTTCCTCCTCTTCTTCTCCTTCTTTTTTTTTTAATATTTGTAATTTTTTATGTCCCTTATGGTTAGGGTTGCAGGGAGGGTCTTGGTTGCCTCATAGAGTTGACATTACAAGATTGTCTTAGAGGAGACCTGGACCTGCTAATAGGCACCCAGGGGAAGGCATGATCCCATCATACCAGGAACCAGTAGAGTGCCCCACAGTGTTTGCGTAAAGGGGTCACCCATCATGTCTCATTTCTGCCTTTACTTCTCTATGTTTACTACTTTACCAACTTGTGATTTCACCTGTGACTTCTGGCTCTTGTCTACCTTGATGTTGTTGCATTCTTAGTTTTGACAAATGGTGCCATGAGGCACTTACATAGCTTGAATTAGTCCTTGATCACTAGCTACTTAGTTTCATTTGAGGACTTTTGCCAGTGTAGCCACATCCCCAATAGGAAAGGACCTGCTGAAGGCTGTTGGCTAAGGAATTGCTTGGAGACCCTCCTTATCCTTTCCTGCGTCCCATCCTGTGTCCTCTGTCTAGTGTGATGCACCCTGTCTATATTTGAAACAGTTCCCTAAGCCTGTCTGCAGCTCTTTTGTTCTTAGAATAGTCCAGTGGTTTCATTGTTTCTTCTCCATTTTTAAATTTTTTGGTGATAAGCTCTTAGCTATGTAGCATGGACTAGCTCAAACTTACAAGCCATCGACATCTTGCCTTAAATTCCCAAGTGCTTAGAGAACAGGTGGAATCGAAGTCCAGCTGTGTCATTGTTTTCTGTGTCTGACTTACCTTTGTGATGGGCTTTTCTCTCTCCACTAATGTCAGCATCATTTCATTAGCATTTCAACATGTATTTCTCTGATTTCAGGATCCAGGCCTGGAATGGGGGATGAAGAGGTAACTGCTGAGCATGATGGGCCTATAGATGGAGTGATGTCTAAGACAAGTCCATCTACCCAGGAGACTCATCTCTTTGAGACACCTGTCCCAGCTTTGGAAGACGTTTTGTACCAGGCTGAATTCCTGAGCACACACCCTGTGCAGACATTGCACTTGGGCAGAACAGGTGTGAAAAGCTCCGGTTTGAATGAAGACATTGACCGGCACCAGATGAGTTACCGTGGAGAAAAGCCCTGCGAAGGGAAGGCTGCTGCGGCTTCACTTACGTCACGCTGCAGACCCCAGGTGTTGACAAAGCCATTCGTCTTTGAGAAGGATGGGGAGAAGGCCCTTGCCTCCACGGGCTGTCCGCAGCAGCAGGCCACTTGTAATAGTGAACAGCTTCACAGTAGTGGCAAGTGTGGGGAAGCACTTTTGAGTGGAGAAAAACTGAAGTCCAGTGAATGCCCAAAAGGTTCAAACCACAAACATACACGTGTTCAGTGTCAGAGTGCCACCCCTGAAAAAAGGCCTCATGAGTGTAGCAAGTATGAGAAAGCCTTCTCCTGCAACTACAAACTTGCTCAGCACCAGGACGGTCGCACGGGACAAAGGACGTATGAGCATAGTCAGCATGAAAAATCCTTTAGCAAGAAGTGCCACTTCATTGCACACAATAGAACTCAAGAAAGGCCCTATAAATGTACCGAATGTGGAAAAGCCTTCATCTATAAATCTGAACTCATTTACCACCAGAGACACCACAGTGGTAGAGTACATTATGAGTGTGTGGAATGTAGAAAATCCTTTACCTACAAATCCAACCTCACTGAACACCAGAGAATCCACACTGGAGAGAGGCCTTACCAGTGTGAGCAATGTGGGAAATCCTTCAGACAAAACTCTAGCCTCTTTAGACACCACAGAATTCATACTGGAGAAAGGCCTTATGAGTGCTATGAATGTGGCAAATCTTTTAGACAAATCTTCAATCTCATTAGACATAGAAGAGTCCACACTGGAGAAATGCCTCATCAGTGCAGTGGCTGTGGGAAGTCCTTTAGCTGCAAAGCTGAACTCACTCAGCATGAGCGAATTCACAGTGGGGAAAGGCCTTATGAGTGTAGCGAGTGTGGAAAATTCTTCAGGCAGTTCTCCAACCTCATTCGACACCGGAGAGTTCATACTGGTGACAGGCCTTACAAATGCAGCGAATGTGAAAAATCCTTTAGTCGCAAATTCATCCTCATCCAACACCAAAGAGTTCACACTGGAGAAAGGCCTTATAAGTGTGGGGAGTGTGGCGCATCCTTCACCCGGAAATCTGACCTCATCCAACACCAGAGAATTCATACTGGCACAAGACCTTATGAGTGTGAAGAATGTGGGAAGTCGTTTAGACAATGCTCTAGCCTCATTCAACACCGGAGAGTTCATACTGGAGAGAAGCCTTATGAATGTGTCGAGTGTGGGAAAGCCTTTAGTCAGAGTGCTAGCCTTATTCAACACCAGCGACTGCACACTGGAGAAAGGCCTTATGAGTGTAGCGAGTGTGGGAAGTCCTTTAGCCAAAGTGCCAGCCTAATTCAACACCAGAGAAGCCACAGTGGAGAAAAGCCTTATGAATGTGGCGAATGTGGCAAACTTTTCACCCACAAGTCTGACCTAATTCAGCATCAAAGAGTTCACACTGGAGAAAGACCTTATGAGTGCAATGACTGTGAGAAATCATTTAGCCGTAGGTCTAATCTCGTTCGACACCAGAGAGTTCACACCTAAGAAACTTCTTCATCCTGTAAGAAATGTGCTGTTTAGTGAGTTAGTGTAGTAACGTTGGAGGAGACTAGCAGCCCTCTCTGAGTTTAAAGATAATTCATATGGGCTTCAGAAGTGTGGGTTATTTCAGATATGTGGGAAATTTTAAGGAGATTCATTCAGTTTCTAGTATGCCCAGGGCCGTATCCTGATTTATGCCATTGGCATTGTCGGTGGTAGAAACCCTATCACCATTACCACCCGGAAGTTTGATATTGTGAGGATAAGTACCCTTCCTGAGTGCTCAGAGATGCAAACTTCTGTACTCTGCTGTGGCCTTCGCCTTGGAGACCCCTTATTTCCCTTTAGGACAGGAATCTTGTTTGGGAGGTGTGGTCTGAGTTGTGCTTTCAACTTTCCTAAGAAGGATTACCTTGTTCAGGGGAAGTTTCGTTTTCATACTGTGTCAGTGATGAATATTTCCAGGTTGGAATTCGCCAACTTGGAAAATGCTTGCTGCCCATAACCTCTGACTTCACTTTTTGAAAAGATAGTTTATTTATGCACCTTTAATCTTGAAGGTTCTGTTCATTCTCTGGTGTGACTTATCAACTGACCTATGATGTCAGCGTTAAGGGGTGGACCAATTTCATAGATATCCTCACTGACTATGTTTTAGAAGGTATGGTACAGCTGCAAGAAGCAGCTGTATGGAGCATTGGTCTGATTTTCATCGCTGCCCCTGCCCCTGCCCTCACAGGTAAGACTGTTGGGTTTTCTGTTCCTGACTTACTGAAGGTGCTATGATTTGTAAGGTTAAAAAGTCCTGATGAGGAGGAGAATTATGACAATCCCAGGTGCTTCTGTAAACCGCGGGAACAATTATCCTCACCTTTCCACTGGGATGTCATATAATTCCTAGCATTGTTGAGGGTGATCTCTTCTGTAGGCCTTGCATTGCAGCCATTTGCTATAATGTCTTGACTAGAGTGCAGGGCAGCAGTTTGTGACTGGGACAGGAACTGAGTTCTTAGATATGGAAATAATCTCACATTTTCTTCATTGTGAGTGTTTGTGTGTTAGTGTTCATGTGCCATGGCACATGTGTAGACGTCAGAAGGCAGCTTTTTGAGATGATTCTGTTCTACCATGTAGGTTCCAGAGATTGAATTCAGGTCATCAGGCTTTTGGTAAATGCTTTTACCTGCTGAGCCATCTCTCTGGCCGTGGACCAAGCCTCTACTAAAAATTCACCCATAGATGTTTCAATGACTTTGTGTGAGTAATATTCTCAAGATCTGTGTGGCTATTTACTGTGGCTGTGGTTATTGTCAGAGAAAATAGTGAGACATTTTTGTGGATTCCTGTATTCTTCCTTCTCTACCTAGGGCTAAAGCTGTACAGGCCCGAAAACAAGAGGGGAAAGATGGTTTTGTGGGGTGGGGTATAATTCTTACCTATTTGTGATTCAAGGGGCAGTAGCTTTCCTGCCAAGATTGGCTGCCAGTGGAGCAAGGCTGCACCTCTGAGGTTCTGAGAAGAGAGATGGTGGAATCCATATTAGTCTGTGAAAAAATTCTGAGAACAGTAGGACATCTAGGTATATTGTTTCCGGCTACTTTTTATAGCTTCTTTTATGTATCATTTATGTAAGTGATACTTAACAAAGTACATGGCATGGCACTGTGGCATGTACTGTAGTTCCAGTTTCTAGGAAGGCTGAGGAATGAGGAGTCTGTGGGCCCAGGGGTTTGTGGCTCAGTGACGCCAACACAGCACGACTCTGGCTCAAAAAACAAAACCCCAATTGGTAAAGTCTTGAAATCATTTCAGTTATGAAAACAAATTTATTTGTCATCTGTATATTTACAGCATGCACATTTATTATCTTAGATTTCCTACCTCTCCTGGCAACCAATGATTTTGTTTTTAATTTAAACTATTTTATGTGTATGCGTGTTCTTCCTGCATGTATGTCTGTGCACCACATGCATGCTCTGTGCCTGTGGAGGCCAGAAGAGGGAGTAGGCCCTCTGGGGGCTGGCATTTCAGATGGTTGTGGGCCACCATGTAGGTGCTGGGAACTGAACCCAGGTCCTCTGGAAGATCATCTAATGCTCTTAACTGCTAAGGCATCTCTTCAGGCCCTGATTTTTCTTAAACCGCAGATTAGTTTACATTGTTTGGAATGTTAAATTATTGTCATCATAACATGTGTGCTTGTGTATGTGTAGGTATGTTGTATAATTACTTCAAGATTCAACAATGATTCCTATGTGAAATGTTGTTATTGTTGCTGAGTAACGTTTGGTGTGGATCAACTGTTTGTTGAATCCATTAATTTATTTAGAAAGTTTCTTTATAGATTTTACATATTATAAATAAAGCTGCTGTGAATATTTCAGTTTTTATGTGGCTGTGCATTTTAATCACTTTGTGTTACTAACTGGAGTGTAACACCAGAGTTATAGATGAATATTTTAAGAGGAGTTCAGGAAATGCCGACTCTGATGTGTTTGCTCCCTGTTATTGCGTTCTCACCAGCAGTGTGTGAAAGTTGCTGTTCCTTTCCATCCCGGCATGTACACCGGGGCTAATCCTTGAAGATTTTACTCTACTGGGTGTATTGTGACATTGCACTGTGCATTTCATTGCATTTCCTTAAGTATTCTGAAATAAAACACCTGTTTCAGATGTTTAATTGCCACTTGTACATCTCTAATAAAATGACTGTTCACATATTTTTCTTATTTTCCTTCAGTGAGTTTGTTGTTGTTGTTATTATTATTACTATTATTATTATTGTTATTTTGAGACAGGGCCTCTCTATGTAGTCCTGGCTATTCTGAGCTTCCTATGTAGGCTGGGCTGGCCTAGAACTCACAGAGATCCTCCGCCTCTGCCTCCCTACTTCCTGACTGCTGGGATTAAAGGTTTGTGCCACCATGCCATGCCCAAATTTATTTTAACAGATGTGACAGAGTGTGACACCCCAATAAACTTATCTGGGGATTGTAGAACACAACAGACACTATATTAAACATAGAGGTTAGGCAGTGGTAGCACACGCCTTTAATCCTAGCATTCCAGAGGCAGAGATCCATCTGGATCTCCATGAGTTCAAGGCCACACTGAAAAGAGCCAGTCATGGTGACACACTTTTAATCCTAGCACTTGAAATCTCCTTTCTTGCTTGGGAGAGACACACAGCTTTAATCCCAGAAAGCAACGGCAGGAAGCAGACAAGTATATAAGGCATGAGGAATAAGAACTAGAGGCTTTTAAAGCTTGTAGGCTTTTAGCAGCAGTTCAGCTGAGATCAATTTGGATGAAGACTCAGAGGCTTCCAGTTTGAGGAAACAGGATTGGCTGAGAAGTGAGGTGAGGTGAGATTAGCTGTGGCTTGTTCTGTTTCTTTGATCTTTCAGAATTCACCCCAGTATCTACCTTTGGCTTTGTTTTTATTAATAAGACCATTTAAGATTCATGTTACATGTGTTTTTTTCTTTCTTTTTTTTTTTTTTTTTTGGTGGGGAGGGTGAAATACAGGCTTGTGCCTGGTTTAGTGGCCCATACCTTTAAACCTCAGCACTAGGGAGGATGAGGGAAGTGGCCCATACCTTTAAACCCCAGCACTAGGGAGGATGAGGGAAGAGTTTGTGGTGGTTTGAAAGAAAATGGCTCCCAAAGGGAGTGGCATTATTAGGAGGCGTGGCCTTGTTGGAGGAAGTGTGTCACTGTGGGGGTGGGCTTTGAGGTCTCTTCTCAGGCTTCAATCAGTGTGACCGTCAGTTGACTTCTTGTTGCCTATGAGTCAAGATGTAGGACTCTCAGCTCCAGGGCCACATCTGCCTGCATGCCACCATGCTCCCCGCCATGATGATGATAAAGGACTGAACCTCTGAAATTGTAAGTGAGCCCCCTCAATTAAAGATTTTATTTATAAGAGCCATGGTGTCTCTTCACAGCAATAAAAACCCAAACGAAGACAGACGTGGATATACAGCAAGACCCTTACTAAGCGAGTTTGTTGAGGCTGAGAGATAGCTCAGCAGGTAAAGTGCTTCCCATGCAGCTAGATGACCTGATTTCGCTCTCAGGGCCCTTGTGGTTGAAGGAGAGATGCGTTTCCTGTAAGTTGAGCCCCAGCAGCATGCTGTGGCACATGCAGTCCCCATGAGACAAATGCATATTCTATAAAATTGGATAAAAAAATTGGTTTATAATGAAGAATTCTTTCAGTTAGATTTTACTGAAAGGTTTTTATTATTTATTTATTTAATTACTTTTGTTGTTGTTTTTTTCCCTACAGGTACACATACTCTTCCTTTAGGTGTAGAGAGATTAATGGAAGGGGCAGTTGCTATTATTAGAGCCTCAAAATTAGAACCCTGAAAAGAGTCAGTTGAAATCCAAATGCAGAAAGTCACCACTGACTAATTATCATTCCTGCTGTGCTCCCATTCTGAGGGGGAGTTTTAGGAAGCATGACCCAGGATTCACAAAGTAAAGCAATGGAGTCTTAGTCATATGTCAAGACCGCCAAAGGTGCACCCCTACCTATCCCCAGTTTTTCCAGAAATATGAATTTTTGAGTTGCCCCAAAGGCAGGTGGCATAGAAGGGGAAGGGCCAGGCTCAGAGCTGGAGGCATGGGACTGAATGAGTATTGTGGGCACACAGTAAGGTGTTCCTGGGTGTGCTCTTTAGCTAGGTGGCTCTTGGTCTGTAAATCCGTTCTGCTCTTTTTTTTTGTTCGTTTGTTTGTTTTGTTTTTTGAGACAAGGTTTCTCTGTGTAGCCCTGGCTGTCCTGGAATCCACTTTATAGACCAGGCTGGACCTGAACTCACAGAGATATGCCTGTTTCTGTCTCCCAAGTGCTGGAATTAAAGGTGTGTGCCACTGCCAGCCCCCTTCTGCTCCTTAACACTGTCCCCTTTTGGCTCTCCTGGCATCAGGCCTCAGGGCACTTTTGACTTAGCAAAACAGACCATTGTTGCTACCATGTTGTAATAATTCTCCACTGGAGTCTGTCTCATTTCACTTACATTGTCAGTATTCAATTGGGGGATATAGATGTATCAGATTTTTTCCCCCCATATTAACAAGGATTCTTTTCCTAACAAGAAAAAAAAAATATTTTTAACTTTACGTGTATGAATGTTTTGCCTGCATGTCCGTCTGTACCCCATGCTTAGTCAGTGCCCTCATAGGCTGGAAGTGGGCGTTGGATCCCTGTTGTGATATTTTATCTGTGTCTCCCAATGAAGTTTAAGATCAGAGGAAAAAGACAGCCAGTATATTGAACATAGAAGTCAGGCAATGGTAGCACATACCTTTTTTAATTTAATTTTACATATCAGCCACGGATTCCCTCGTCCTCCCCCCTCCCGTGCCCCCACCCCCACCTTCCCCCAGCCAACCCCCCCCCCCCATTCCCATCTCCTCCAGGGCAATGACTTCCCTGAGGATTGAGTTCAACCTGGTAGATTCAATCCAGGCAGGTCCAGTTCCCTCCTCCCAGGCTGAGCAAAGTGTCCCTGCATAAGCCCCAGGTTCCAAACAGCCAGCTCATGCACTGAGGACAGGTCCTGGTCCCACTGCCTGGGTGCCTCCCAAACAGTTCAAGCTAATCAACTATCTCACTTATCCAGAGGGCTTGATCTAGTTGGGGGCTCCTCAGCTATTGGTTCATAGTTCATGTGTTTCCATTCATTTGGCTATTTGTCCCTGTGCTTTTTCCAATCTTGGTCTCAATAATTCTTGCTCATACAAACCTTCCTCTTTCTCGCCAATTGGACTCCTGGAGCTCCACCTGGGGCCTGGCCTTGGATCTCTGCATCCAGTTCCCTCAGTCATTAGATGAGATTTCTAGCACAACAATTAGGGTGCTTGGCCATCCTATCACCAGAGTAGGTCAGTTTGGGCTTTCTCTCAACCATTGCCAGTAGTCTATTGTGGAGGTATCTTTGTGGATTTCAGTGGATCTCTCTAGCACTTTGCTTCTTCCTATTCTCATGTGGTCTTCATTTATCATGGTCTCTTATTTCTTGTTCTCCCTTTCTGTTCTTGATCCAGCTGGGATCTCCCGCTCCCCTAAGCTCTCTTTCCCTTGAAACTTGCCCTTCATTACCTCCACTCACGTCCAGGTTGTTTATGTAGATCTCATCCATTTCTCTGTCATTGCGAGATCCCTGTGTCTTTCTTGGGGTCCTGTTTTCTAGGTAGCCTCCCTGGAGTTGTGAGTAGCAGTCTAGTCATCCTTGTTCCACATCTAGTATCCTCCTATGAGTGAGTACATACCATGTTTGTCTTTCTGAGTCTGGGTTACCTCACTCAGGATGATTTTTTCTAGATCCATCCATTTGTCTGCAAACCTCATGATGTCATTGTTTTTCTCTGCTGAGTAATATTCCATTGTGTATATGTACCACATTTTGTTTATCCATTCTTCAGTTGAAGGGCATCTAGGTTGTTTCCATGTTCTGGCTATTACAAACAATGCTGCTATGAACATAGCTGAGCAAGTGCCCTTGTGGTATGATTGAGCATTCCTTGGGTATATGTCCAAGAGTGGTATAGCTGGGTCATGGGGGAGATTGATTCACAATTTTCTAAGAAAGCGCCATATTGATTTCCAAAGTGGTTGTACAAGCTTGCATTCCCACCAGCAGTGGAGGAGAGTTCCCCTAGCTCCACATCCTCTCCAGCATAAGCTGTCTTCAGTGTTTTTGATCTTAGCCATTCTTACGGGTGTAAGATGGTATCTCAGAATCGTTTTGATTTGCATTTGCGTGATGATTAGGGATGTTGAGCAATTCCTTTAATGTCTTTCAGCCATTTGAGTTTCCTCTGTTGAGAATTCTCTGTTTAGTTCTATAGCCCGTTTCTTAATTGGACTGTTGGGCGTTTTGATGTCTAATTTCTTAAGTTCTTTATATATTCTGGATATCAATCCTCTGTCAGATGTGGGGTTGGTGAAGACCTTTTCCCATTCTGTAGGCTGTCGCTTTGCCTTGTTGACCGTATCCTTTGCTCTACAAAAGCATCTCAGTTTCATGACGTCCCATTGATTGATTGTTTCTCTCAGCATCTGTGCTACTGGTGTTCTATTTAGGAAGTGGTCTCCTATGCCAATGCATTCAAGACTACTTCCTACTTTCTTTTCTAGCAGGTTCAGAGTAACTGGATTTATGTTGACGTCTTCGATCCACTTTGACTTAAGTTTTGTGCATGGTAACAGATATGAATCTATTTGTAGCCTTCTACACATTGATATCTAGTTATGCCAGCACTATTTGTTGAAGATGCTTTCTTTTTTTCATTGTACAGTTTTGGCTTCTTTGTCAAAAATTATATGTTAATAGGTGGGTAACACATACCTTTAATCCTATCACTCGGGAGGCAGGGATCTGTCTGGATCTCTGTGAGCTCAAGGCCACACTGGGAACAGAGCCAGGCATGATGGCACACACCTTAAATTTCAACACTATTTAACCATAAAAGTCTAGAGGTCTGTACAGACAGACAGGAAGTGACAGAGCTGGGCAGGAAGAGGAAGTGATGTAGCTGGGCAGAGAGGAAATGAAATGGCAGAAAAGAAAGGCATATAAGCGTGGGTATATAGGAAGTAGGTCTGTTTGGAAGCTGTGGAGTTGGTGAGTTGAAGTTAGCTGTGGCTTTTCCTATTTCTCTGATCTCTCAGGTTTGAATCCTGATATCTGGCTGTGGGTTTTTACTTAATAAGACCATTTAGCAATTCATCCACAGATCCCCTGGAAGTGGAGCTGTAGATGGTTGTTAGCCACTATGTGGTGCTGGGAATCAAACCTAGGTCATCTGGAAGAGGAGCCAGTGCTCTTAACCATTGAACCACTGCTGCAGACCCATGGGTAATGGCTGTTCATCACATATCAGCTGTCTGTGAATCCAGATTTCCATAAGTTTTGGCTTCAGCATCTCTGTTCACAGCTTTTACTCCATATTTAATCAGCTGCTCGTCTGTGTAGACTCTGTAAATAATTGGGTTAAAATATCATTTTATAATAAAATGAGCCATTCCTGCTTTTTTTTGTTCAAAACCAACATCTATTACCTTGGCGATCCGATTTCTGAAATTGTATCACTTTCTGACATTTAAAAAAAATCTGAGATCTCACATGGTTCATATTCCTCCTCTTATTTAATAGAGATGTGCTGTGTTAGTCTCCTTGCTTTACACGATGTGTTTTCTATTGCCCTAACCTATGGTCATAATACACAAGGTTTATAAACTGACTGTGTGAACCTGTAATAAACTTTCATGAGGGGGAACCCAGGGGTAGCTTCCTAATCTTCTTAATGTATTGTTCATGGCAAGATGAGGAAATATTCTTCATTAGAATTCAAAAGGAGATTCCCTAATTTTAATTTTATATTCTCACCCCCACTCCATCATCTCTTTCTATCTCTCCCTCACTCTCCGCTCATTTTATTCTTGGCTTCTTAAGAAAAGAGTTATGCAAGCTTCGATATACTTGTTAGATTTCATCTTTCAATGCAGTTGCTGATTATATTTGTTTTTTTATTCGGCCTTTCACCTTCTTGTGTGTGTGTGTGTGTGTGTGTGTGTGTGTGTGTGTGTGTGTGTGTGTTGTGTATAGGCCAAAGGTTGATGTTGACTGTCATACTTCATCTCTCTCTACCTTGTATTTTGAGACAGGGCCTATCTAACTGAACTTGGAACTCACCCATTCTGCTAGGATTGCTGGCCAGTGATGTCAGGGGTCCACCATCTCTGTACTCCATTAACTCAGGTGTTACAGACTTGTACCACAATGCCAAGCTTTTATGTGAGTGCTGGGGATCTTAACTCACCTTCTTACGCTTTCGTCAGACACTTCACTGGTAGAGCCCTCTCTAGGTCCCATTCCACTTACCATGTTAACATATTATGGAGTTTCTCTTCCCTCAGTTATACCTATAATTAAAAAAAATTGGTCTTTTCATTTTGTTCCACAGTTCCTCTCTCTCCCTGTCTTCTTTCAAATTTAACATTATTTTTCTTGTGTTGTCTCCTTCCCCTAGTTTGTCTTAAAGACTTCATATTCTATGTTCACTTGGTCCATTCTGCTTCGAAGGCTCTCCTCTTGAGTTCTGATATGGAGTTTTTCAATTCCATCTCCATTACAGCTTGAGTTCTCTTCAGTGTTTCTGTCTTTGTATTGAATTCAGCTTTTAAATACTGGATTGTGTTTATTATTTCACTTTGCCTAATATTTGTGTTTTTTTGGACATCACTCTGCATGTTTATTATCTTTAAGTTCATTGAGCAGTTGGTTTGTGTCTTCTTTAAACTCCTTGAGTTTTTTTTTTTTTTTTAATAAAGTTCCTGGTTGTCCCTTTAAAGATCTGTATCCTGCCGATCAACTAGGTGATTCTCATTGGAGAACATTTCTGTAAAACTGGTGGATGTTGAAGGGCACATGCTGTTTTGATCACATATTGTTTGTACTTTTGCAGTGAGCCCTGTGCATGTGTAGTTTTTGGTTGTTGGGTATGTGTCTGATGTGGACACAGGAAACTGGGCTGTACATAGCATGTGCTTCTTGTCCCAAGCCTGGAAGCTGGGAAGGGACTCACCAGCCTGGGCCAGTGGACTCAGTGTATGACTCAGGCTTGTCTGAGGGTTGGACTGAATGCAGGATGCTTAGGGATAAGATGACTGACTCAAGAGTCTGGGCTGGAGCACAGGATGTGCTTGCCTGGTTGGACCTAGAAAATGGCTATGGCCTAGGAGAAGGGAATATGGTCTGGCAGAGGAGGAGGGAGTTTGTGTTTACAAAGGTAAGTTAATGATATGGGGACTCATGTAGTTAAGGCTGGCCTAGAGCTCACTTTGTAGTTGAGAATTACCACGAATGTCTGAAGCTCTTGCCTCTACCTCCCAAGGGCTGGGATTACAGGTATGTTCCATTACATCAGTTTATGTGGTACTGCAGTTCAAGCTCTGTGCTTGTATATGATATGCACTCATTCTACCAACTGAGCCATATCCTCATCCCTACTTAATGTTCTTCTATTAATTTCAGCTGTGATTTACTCAATTGAAGCTTACAGCCAAATTATCTGACCAGCTCCATTATCACAAACAATTTTTTTGTGTTATTTTGAACTCTCTATATCATTGGATACATGATAACTCTTTTCCCCTAAACTTGAGATTTATTTTTGCAATCATCACATAAGAACACTGGCTCCTTGCAGATTCGAGACCAGGATACATCATTGGTGCACAGGATCTACACTGACGTTTTTATGGAAGCATTGGATTATTTTGGTGACTGATATGGAGCCAGAACTGGCTTGAAGATAGACCTGCAACCTAGGTGTGGGGTTTGGTTTGATCCTTAATCTTAGTATTTGACCTGCAGGAAAATCTGTGGAATTACGGACAGCCAGAAATATGCTTCCTGAGCCTGCAATAAGGGATGTTCAAGATTGCTTGGTGTCATATCTGTGGAATTGTCAGGACTGGGTGTGTGTGGTGTACCTCTTGGACTTGGACCTGTTTGTACTTGTAACTCCTCCTTAAGGAGGTGCTTGGGAGCAGACATTATGATAGTTTTGCACAATTGTGGTTTCAGTAACTATTGTGGTCTTGTTTCTAATGAGTGGAGATCACTGATTTGCATCAGAACTTAGATTTGGAACACTTCCAGCATATGTATTTTTTTTGTCAAAGGATCATTTTACAAATACTTTAATCAGTTTGTTCATGTTCTGAAAACAATTGCACTTCCAGCATATGTATTTTTTTTTTGTCAAAGGATCATTTTACAAATACTGTGATCAGTTTGTTCATGTTCCCTGGAAAACAATTGCGTCATTACATTAAAAGAGATGAGATGGCAACAGTAACCTCACAAGTCTACATAGTCAACTCGCACCCCCCAAAAAGACTTTAATTATGACAATAATTTCACAACAGTCATATTTTGAATGGTCAAAATAGAAAATGTTACCCAACTTTAAAATGCATGCTTAACCACTAAGAGATAAATTCATATCTTACAACAGTTGACATAAAATCTCAACAGAGAATTAATCCTTGATTGGCATAGTGGGATATACCCATAGGTACAATGGTAACACAAGGGTAATCTACCAATTTCTGGTTGGATTTAGGGCTTGCTTCTCAAGAAGAAATACATGCCTGATAATGCAAATCTGGCCAAGAGCTCACAGGCCCCAGGGATGAAATTGTTGCTATTATTTTTCTAAGTGGACATAGTGTCAAACTGCCCTTTAAATCCATATATCTATATTTCTATATTAGTTCTACATTCAGAACTCATCACAGGGGTTTCTTTGTACTGTGAAGGTGGTTATTGCACTGACAAAAGTTCAGAAAATAAGTGTTTCTGTAATGATCTGTCACAAATGGGATATTTGTATCATCCTCCTCACTGCAAGGTTCAGGTAACATCACGGAAAAGGGGTTGGAAAGAGTGTAAGAGCCAGATGTCAGGAAGGATCAGAGAAAAACAGTATCTGCTGTCTATGACAGAACCACTGCACTCATGAAGGACAACTTGGTTGCCTGCATGAGATCTGTACATGATCAGGTTACTCAACATTCTAGCATAGGAAGGGGTTCCTGAGAGCCCAGCCCTGACTGAGGAGCTACGGACAGTTCATGGCTTCTTGGCTGAGAGAGTTAGGCTTCCTTAAGGATCCCTAG
Source organism: Peromyscus eremicus (assembly GCF_949786415.1). Taxonomy (NCBI): domain Eukaryota; kingdom Metazoa; phylum Chordata; class Mammalia; order Rodentia; family Cricetidae; genus Peromyscus; species Peromyscus eremicus. Next base: position 195,245,695 of record NC_081416.1, read on the forward strand.
TAGATCAAGCAAGCTCCAGTGGATTGACTTGTACACCTATGAGTATATGGAGAACAAAAATTGGATTTGGTGGGTTGTATAACATGGAGGACATGAAGTTGGGAGAGGTTGGGAATGAGGGGTAAATCTAGAGGACTTAGGGATGAAGGTAAAGTGGTGAACACGATCAAAGTGCATTGTATGTATATATGATATTCAAAGAATTAATAAAAATTACTCCAATAACTATAATCTGTTCTGAAGTTTGTACCAGCCAACATATGCATGTGCGCACTACATTCCACTTATAAGGAATTTCAGAGCAAAAACTCTAAATGAGAGGCTACACATTTAACTATCCACATAAATTATTTTATAAACATGGAAAGGAGTGCAGTATAATTCATAAAAAATAAATGACAACTGTACAGTAAAAATTAATCTATCTTTTAGAAAATGTAGTTTAAAGAAAGGAGATAAAGATTATCTACTGCATCTGTTTTTTCATGCGTATTAATTCAGTTGTTCTTCAGAGTTAAAAAATCTCCAAGGATGTCTGGGCTTTGGGAAAAGCTCTCAGCCTGTCCCATATTCATCAAGGTCATGCAACCAACTTCATAGTCATAGCATTGGCCCTTTGTGTCTTCTGCATTCCTTGTAGGACTGGAGGCTCACTGTGATGTTTTCTTCCTAATTACTCCTAATTGCTTCATTGGATTTGCTGTGGTGATGTGGACACCTTTACACTGACATTTAATTGGTAGAGAGTCATTTAAAAGTTTTCTCAGCCCCCTATGTAGATGGTGTTATGGATCTAAAGATGAGCTGGAAATCACTCCTGTAGTAGAAAAGGAGACCTGGGAATAATAAACCTATAACTCAAGGCCCAGAGTCTCATCTCAACACAGAACAGACTCAGGCTTTCAGTCTGGCACATGCTATTCTGTCATCACACAGCATGCAGATGACAATTATTTTCATGTCAAGACATGGATAATCATAAACTTGAGGCTTACATGGCTAGGGGACTTGACTATATTGCTGTGACTATAATTATTTATCAAGAATTGGAGGTTGTTTACTACTGGGTACATTAAGAGCCTGTCGTCCATCCCTTCTTATAAAAATCTAATCACTTCACAAGATCCCAAAGATTATCCCCCATTAAGTTGGAATTCTTTTCCTTATTTATTCATTCTTTCCTTTATTCATTTATTTATTGCTCCCTTTCTTCTTGCAGTTTCATTTTACCCTTTATGAAAATTTGTTAAATTTCTACCCCTAACCAAGAAGCTATTTACAATTGAAACTTTCTAGGAGAAAAAAACAACTTTCTTCAATGGAGTGACACTATGTATTAACCACACTCAAGGGCAGGCTTCATATCAGGAAGAGTTGGCCAACACAGATTGGACATTATATTATTTCAGTATTTTTTTCCCATTTGCTTTTGTTGTTTCTAAGAAGGAGAAAGAAAATAAAATACAGTGGTTAGGATTAGAAAGGAGTTGAGGAATGTGGAAGATTATATGAGAAGCCTTCTGGAAAGTTGGGAATCGATCTACCTTAAGATCCAGGTATGCCATTTTTGGTCATATAAACACAGGATTATTCATCCGACAACAAGAATACTTGCTCAACCATATTAATTGTGGCTTTATTCATAATAGCCAGAACTGGGAACAACCTAGTTCTCCTTCAACAGAAGAGTGGGTACAGGAAATGTGGTACATTTACACAATGGTATATTACACTGCTGTTGACAAAATGACATCAAGAAATTAAAAAGAAAATGGATGGAACTAGAAAAAAATATCATGAGTGAAGTAACCCAGACCTAAAATAATAAATATAATATGCAATCCCTTAAAAGTAGATATTAGCCAATAAGTAAACAGCAATCAAGCTACAATTCATACACATAGAGATCTCAGAGTGACACATGGAGCTCCCTGGGAGGGAGAAATAAAATAGGTTTTACATGCAGACTGGGTAGGTGGGAACAAGAATGGGGTAATCAGGTGGGGAGGGAGATGGGGTGCAGGGAGAGAGTGCAGGGAGAGATTTGGAATCCTGGGCATTTGGAGGTGGTATGGAAAACTAGTTCAGTGGAAACATAATGGAATTTATATAGTCAATCCTTTGAGGACTCCTGCTAATGAGGGATTCAGAGGCTCAACTGGCCATCTCTTGTCACCAGGCAGGGCTCCCAGAGGCAGGACTAGGTTATATTTAATTGAGTTGTTGGCCAGGGGGTCCCATGAAAATCCCCAAACAACCCAGGCTCTTGCTGACACAAAGGGCTGCTCTCTGCAACCCACTGTGCACCTGAGGACAACAGCCACACAAATCATTGAACATGGAAAAGGAGAGCTGGTGCCTACAAGGAGCCTTTACCCCTACATTCTAGACTCTTTGGTGCAGGAAGGTACTCTGCAGGATACAAAAGGAGAAATATGGACACCAGCCCAGCCACAAAACCCTTGACCTATAATCTGTCTTGCCTGCAAAATACTCTAGGGCAATTGTGGCACAAACTTGTGGGAGTAGCCAACCAATAAGCTGATTAGACATAAAGCACACTCTGAGAGAAGAAGCGCATACCCAATACCGCTTGAGTAAGCAAGAACCAGAGACTAAGTGGCCAGAGACCTAGTTTGGTAAAATCAAACACCAGTGGTTAGGAAAAAATGGTTTCAATACAAATGAGTCCTAATGATACTCTGCTATTCTCATAGAGATTTCAACGCTCAAAATTTTCAGCGTTGTGGTTTTAGGGGACTTCAGATTTCAGAGTTTTTAATCACTGAACTTCATGCCTTTTTTGGAATTATGGCATTTAGGGTTCTATCTTTTGTGCTGAGGTCAAGGGGTTTTTGAAATCAAACCACAGTCTTTGTGGTTCAAACTTCAAGATATTAATTTCAAGGTATACAGTTCAAACTAACCAATAGAGTGCTTGTAGAAAACCAGTCAGGTGGCTGTGGTAGTTTGAATGTAACTGGCTCCCATAATCTCATGAGGAGTGGCACTATTAGGAGGTGTGGCTTTTTTGGAGTGGATATGGCCTTGTTGGAGGAAGTGTGTCATTGTGGGCTGGGCAGCCTTTGAGATTTCCTGTAACATGAATCTTAAAAGGTCTTATTAATAAAAAACCCAGAGCCAGATACTGGGGTAAATTCTGAAAGATCAGAGAGGCAGAGAGCCAGCCACTAGTTCTTTTTTTTTTTTTTTTGGTTTTTCGAGACAGGGTTTCTCTGTGTAGTTTTGCGCCTTTCCTGGAACTCACTTTGTAGACCAGGCTGGCCTCGAACTCACAGAGATCCGCCTGCCTCTGCCTCCCGAGTGCTGGGATTAAAGGCGTGCGCCACCACCGCCCGGCCCAGCCACTAGTTCTTACCTCTACAAATTCCTCCACCGAAAGAAAGCAAGTTCCTATTTCCTCACGCCTTATATGCCTTTCTGTGTCCTGCCATATTACTTCCTGTTATTAAAGGCATGTGTCCTTCCCAAGCAAAGACATGAGATCTTAAGTCCTGGGATTAAAGGTGTGTGCCACCATTGCCTGGCTCTGTTTGCAGTATGGCCTTGAACTCACAGAGATCCAAATGGATCTCTACCTCCCGAATGATAAGATTAAGGGTGTGTGCCACCACTATCTGGCCTCTATGTCTAATCTAGTGCCTGGCTCTGTCCTCTGATCCCCAGATAAGTTTATTAGGGTACAATATATCACCACAGTTTCCCATTCTGAATATACCACCCAGTGTCAGTTGACTTCCTGTTGCCTGGAAGATGTAGCACTCTCAGCCCCAACATCATGTCTGCATGCATGCTACCATGCTCCCCATCATGATGATAATGGACAGAACCTCTAAAACTGAAAGTGAACCTCCCCAGTTAAATATTTTCTTTATAAACGTCATGGTGTCTCTTCACAACAATCAAAACACTAAGACAGAAGTTGGTACCAAGGACTGGGTATTGCTGTGATAGGCCTGAGCATGTGTTTATTTTGAGTAATATGGAGTTTGGTTCAGTATTTCCTCACTATGCCCGCTTTCCTATGTTTTAGAATGGTAATGTATATCCTGTGCCATTATATGTTTGAAGTATGTGATCTTTATTTTATTATGGTTTTATAGGGGATTAAATTTAAGAGCTTGTATGAATCTTAAGAGACTGAACTTTGGGCTTTTAACATTGTTGAGACTGTGATAGACTATTGGGACTTTTGAAGATGGACTAAATGCATTTTACATTATGATATTGTTATGAGCTTATGGGGGCCAGGGAGTGCAATGTAGTAGTTTGAATATGATTGTTCCCATAATCTCATAGGGAGTGGTACTATTAGGAGGTGTGGCTTGGTTGGAGTGAGTATGGCCTTGTTGGAGGAAGTGTGTCATTCTAGGGGAAAGCTTTGAGGTTTCCTATGCTCAGGATACCACCATGTGTCAGTCGACTTCCTGTTGCCTGCAAGATGTAGCACTCTCAGCTCCAGTACCACATCTGCCTGCATGCCTCCAAGCTCTCTGTCATGGTGATAATGTACTGAACTTCTGAAAGGGTAAGCGAGCTACCCCAATTAAATGTTTTCTCTGTAAGAGTTGCTGAGGTCATGATGTCTCTTCATAGCAATACAAAGTCTAACTAGGACAGTGGCACAGAATTTTAATTACAGCACTTGGGGTACAGAGGCAGGTGAATCTCTGTAAGTATGAAGCCTGTCTGGTCTACATAGCAAGTTCCAGGACAGCCAAGGCTGTATAGAGAGACACTGCATCAAAAAGATAAAATAAAACAAAATAGACCAACACAAAAGAGGTTGCTCGAAGTAGCAGAACAGCTCTGGAGTCCCACAACTGGGGAGGTAGAAGCCATAGAATTAGAGTCCAAGGTCATGCTCAATTACTTAGTGAGGTTGTAAGCAGACTGGCTTACAAGACACCTTTATGCAAAAACAAGCAAACACCAAGAAAATAGAAAAGGAAAAAAAAGATGAAGGAACATAAAACCACTCATTTTTGGCCACACCATTTTAATTTCTCCCCAGAGTAGAGTCCTCAAATCATATCTATCAAACATCGTCTTTTCCCAAAATGTAATTCAGTCACCTCTCTGTGCCTACACAGCTGAGCCTGATCCAGCCTGTCTTTTCTATGTAGGGCTACAGACACCTCCTGGGAACTGACTTCTGTCTAATTCCACTGCCCTAGGTTTTCCCCTGTTCACTGCAGCATTTGGGATCAAAACTATGGAAATCAGGAACTTCTGACAGGTTTGGAATGAACACTATATGAGAGCACAGGATCAGAATTCCTGGGAGATGGAAGTCAGTCTTGATGCTCCCTCAGTGTGGTACTATCCCCTTTCACTACAATGACTTGCAATGCTTGCTTAGGATGTGATCTCCTCCCAGAAAAGCCTCAAGCATTGCATGTGAGACACAGAGCTGGGCCTGAGTTAAGATTCCATCTGTGACTAAACCATCTGGAAAGGTTAATTTCCCCTGTTTTGTTTCTTTGCTAGTTTTTGCTGCTGTTATTTATGCATCTCTCAGGGAACAATGAAACCAACAATAACAGTTAATTTTAGTATTTTTTTAACTTTAATCATATGTCTCTTCTCTTTTTAATTCATAGGTTTTATACATCCACAAATTGTTGAAACAGATCCTTAAGTCACAAGGCAGATACGGAACTGTCATGGTTGACTCTTTCTGAGGATCCTCACCAGAATGGCTTCACTGTTCAAAAAAATCTTTTAAGCCAGAGTCACCAGCACATGACCTTGAATTAGACAATGCAGAGTTCATTCCAAGCCAGTCTGGAGAAGAAATCTCTAACTCCTCAGGCACACAGCTCAACTTTCCCCCAAATAATTGGGCAAAGCAGGGGCTGCAAAGATCCTGGGAGATGTTTCCCTCATGGTTGTAGCCTGAAAAGCAGAGCAAGCAGCAGGTGATTTCTCAACTGGTCTTGGAGGTTTTTTTCTCAAAACTGCAAACTATGAGGACAAATTTGTCTTGAAAGAGAAGTGGGAATCAAGTGGCAGGAAGCCTGGGAGTTTCACTGAAGGTCTCTTTGATGAATGTTAGAGCCTCCTGTCAAGTCAAGGGGAGTTCCTGGGATGAGAGATGGCTAACTCAGGAAGACAGTCATTTTGAGAAGAAGTACTGAGAAGGTGTTGTAGTTTTTTATTATTCATGAGAATGTACTGCCCCCAACAAAACTGTTACCAGGGAGGATATCCAGTGCCCTAAATTAGCATGAATAAAGCAAAATAAACCCATTGGTGGTTTGATGGACACACTTGAATGTAATTTATTTACATGGTGACAGAGAGACTGGGGAATTAATATTTGGGAACTTAAGGCTTTAGAGGAGATACCCCAGTCTTAGAGATGGCTCAGTCAGTGAGGTGCTTACAATGTAATCATGAGGTCTGAGTTGGAACCGCAGCACACACTTAAAATATGGCTTGAGACACTAGCGTGTGATCCCAATACATGGGATGCAGAAACTGGGGATCAAAGAATTTACATGTCTTTCCAAATATGGTAGTAAACGTCATTAAGGCACTGTGTCTACACAGCTGAGTTGGCAGAATGATAGAGTAAGGTTTGTGATTTTGAAATCTGGATTTCCCATGCACACGCAGCAGTGACACACCCATAAGAAATGCCTTCAGGATTCCTGATGCATCATTTCAAATTTTTGAATCTGGGAAGGCTTGATATAGAGGTAATTATATTGGATCCTTTTTCAGGGTCTAGATTTTCATAATTCTCAGTCAGTGACAGAAATGGCCAATGTAGTGAAAATTTTAAAACACCCCATATACACAATTCCAGACATTATTCTACAAATCACTTCTTAGGGTTTTAGGATGTTTGTTTAAATATTTGTTTGTTTGGTCATATTTTTGTTATTAGAAACTTGGTTTCATTGTGTAGCCCTGGATGGCCAGGAACTCAGGGATATTATACATCCTCTGCTTTTCAAGTGCTGGAATTACCATTGCAGACTACTATTCACTACTATTTATTTGAGTTTCTGGCTCTTATACACAAGTTCTCATTTCACAGTTTAATTCCACATTTACACTCTTTTGAGCTTTGTTTTAAATTGAGGATTTCATGACTGATACCAGTTCCAAGTACACTACTGCCATACTGTCCTGTCATGTGCCTAAGAGCAGAGGCAGTGTGCATCTGTGGAGACAAGGTTAGGCCCATGTGCAAAACAGAGGCAGGCCCCTTAAAGAAAGGCTCCTTCCTTCAATGACTTTACTAGTTGAAGACAGCATTGTGACCAGAGCTCAGAAGAAACTGACTTTGTTTTTGTTGTACCCAGAATCCCCCAAAGACCATCAAGAGACCGAATCTGATGCAAAAGCCAAGAGTCTTTTTACTATGAGTTAACTCGGTACTCTCTGTCCATCGGGGGCAGCAGCAGAGCAAGAGAGACGCTGGGTAGCAATGACGCAGGGTTTTTAAAGCAAAAGGGGCTTGGGGGTCTACAGACTACACAGGAACAGACTCAGGATGGTTTGTGTGAGTGCCAATCATGTTAGTAAGTTTTAATTGGCTAGGGTTAATTGGGGGTTACAGTTACCATTGTTGGACAGCCTTGTACTGTCCTGTGCTACCGTGGAGGCTGGCTGGCCTTGCATGTACTGACTGTGGGGGCTGATTCAGTGGCCCAGGCTCTGTCCTTGACTCATGCACATAGCTCTAAGTTGGTGAAGGTTCCCAGTCAGTAAACAATTGGCTTCACCTTGAGCAGTCAGAGCAAGTGCAGAAAAGGAGCTACGGCAAGGACTATGTCTTTTATTGATGGCCCTCCCAGAAACTGCTTGCTCAAGTCTCAGGAAACTGACATTGAGCCTGATCTCTGAGAGAAGACTGAGAGCAGGCTGTTATGGTGTCTCCTTGGTCCCATCAGTTTTTTCCTTAGGAATAGCAACTCAACACTTGCAAACACAGTGTGAATAGTGACTTAGGAAGAGAACCTGGGAATGCCAGGATGACATCATTAGAGATGAGGGATAGACAGATAAAACAGCCCACACTCCGGGGATCCTGTGCAAGCAGGTTGAGGGCAGTTTTTCTGTCTTCCATAGATTCATTGACAATGGTCATCTGATCTCCTCTAGAGTTCCATTTCTCCACGCAGGGACAGGAAGCTTGTAATTGTTTTTTCCTTTTACTCTTTGGGGGCCCAGCACCCAGCACCCAAATAAATACATGGAGACTTATTCTTACTTAAGAATGCTCGGCCTTAGTGTGGCTTGTATTGAGAAGGTTTTCTAACTTAAATTATCCCATTTCTCTTTAACTACGTTTTGCTTCTGGGATTTTTACTTTTCTTTATTCTACATATCTTGCTTTTCTTCTTACTCCCTGGCTGGCTGTGTGACTGTGTGGCTGACCTTTGGAATCCTCCTCTCCATTTCCTTTTCTTGCTCCTCATTCTTCTCTTCTATCCAGTCTAGATTTCCCCTCCTATTTATTCTCTCTGCCTGGCAGCTATGCTTACCCCTCTCCTGCTTAGCTACCTTCTGTTCAGCTCCTTATTAGACTAAGTGAGTGTTTTAGACAGGCAAAGCAAAACAGCTTTACAGAGTTAAACAAATGCAACATAAAAGAGTGCAACATATCTTTGCATCATTAAACAAATATTTCACAGCATAAAGGAATGGAACACATCTTAAACTAATATTCCACAAAAGAAGCCGATTTTCCCAGAACATGTCCTCAAACAAGTCAAGAGGCCTTTGAAACAAAAGAAATCAGCAACAACTCCAGCACAAGAGAATGCAAGGACACTCTTGCAGATCCCACAAGGTACATTCTTGGCAACGTTCAGTCGGGAACCTGGACGGCAGAGGGGTGTCTTGTGGGGTTCCCTTCCCAAACACAGTTTCTTAGCCTCTCTTATTTCCACAGGACATGAAAACAGAGACTATGGCCACAACTCTCTCTGCAATGCTGAAGGAAATGGCTGTGTTAGTAGTCTCATAAATAAGATGGATTCCCTTCTTGTTATCCAGAGAGGGCATTATCCTAAGCCTGAAAATGTGGGTGTTTCTTTTGGAATCCCTCAGGAAGTCAGAAGAGCAAGTCAAAATACATCCAGCT